>NC_133697.1:10635462-11345462 GCF_048934315.1 Petromyzon marinus
GATCGCAAAGCTGCGAGTCCCTCCTGATCACACGCTGCTCAAGCTCGCTCACGCGCGACACCATCTCCGCCATCTTCGCGCGCAACGCCACCGCTTCCTCTTTGCCGTCATTTCCGCAGGCGAGCAGCTCCTGCAGATTCTGGAAGAGGGTGAGGGTAGGTGCCAGTGGAGGGTTCCAGAAACTCACGAGGGGCAATTGGCAAGCAGGCTGAGAACCATGGCCAATTTCCAAACCTGTGTTTGGCCCCACGATTATCCGAGCACCCGTTTGGGTTCCAGGAAAGAAAATCAAAGCGGGATTTAGACCAAGAGTGTGCGGACCTTTTCCAAGCATGGGCCACATCTCAGGTTGGACAGGGGTCACGTGGAACTTTGACCGCGACATTACATTCGTGAGATTGACGTCACACGTGTGAATAAAAGTTGGTGTGGCGGCCTGTTCACCGGGTTTTTTCGTTGAGCATTGAAGTATTGCATTGCAATGATGCTGAATCATTACATTGAATTACAATCCAAAATTGTTACACACCTAGCAGCCACCACACCTTGCACAACTACACAGTAGATCTTGCACCCGTAACACACCACCATGCGAGTCAGAGCACCTAAGCTCACCTGGACCTCTTCCTTCAAAGTTTCCAGTTGCTGCTGGCTCTCCGATGTGTCGGCGCTTTGTTCGGCACGGGCAACCTGGGAGCCAAGGCGAGGAGCCTCGCTCTCCAGCATGGCGACGCGCTGCCTCAGCACGTCCGTCTGACGCTTCTCCACCGCGAGCTCGGACTGCAGGCGCTCCACCGTCTCGCCAAACGCCTTCTCGCTGCTGCCCATCGTCTCCTTGTTGAACTGCGACACAGGGGATATCACACAATCGTTCGTTTATTCTTGTATTTTCCCAAAATTAGATTTATCAACAGTAAGACAATATTCATTTGAAATTATTGCAGAAAGCAGTGCATCGCCGCATGTGTGAGAGAATGGCCTCAGAAGACATTTTTTTGCCCAGACTTCCGTGGTGCCTTCCATTGCCTCTTATCCAGTGCGCGGTGCTGCATCTTTCTTGCATGTTATACTGTACAAGTGTTTATCACATCGAATGTGATAAATATATATTCATGTCACACAGACTGGACTGGGTGGTTTGCGTGTAGCCATTGGTGACCAAGCTAAACCACTCGGACTTGAGAACCAGGTTTAGTGACGGGCATCTGAAACCCAAAATCGAACTCGCGACCATCAACAATGCCAACTCTGTGTCCCAACATCGTATTAGCTCCCTGGACCACCCGGCCACCTTAATTCGTTTTTGTGACGAGCCAGAAAATGGCTGAAAAATAAAATACGGGAAAGTGCAAAAGATTTCATCAGCCCCAGCGCCACACCGCACTCGGCTTTACCTTCAAAGACGCTTCCACCTCCGTGAGCTTCTCCTTCAGCCGTTGGAGCTCGCCCGACTCGCTCGGCCCGGCTCTTCCACCTGACATGGCAGCCTGCAGCTGCGACTCGAGGGAGGCGACGCGAGCCAGCAGCTCCTTAGTCCGATTCCTCTCCTCCTTGAGCTCCATGTCAGATTCATCGATCAGCTTCATGAAGTACTCCGACTGAAACTTCATCTCCTGCAAAGAGAGAGAACGCACGCGTTGCTGAGCTTGCTCTTCGCGCGATATTCTCTCCAGTTAATTGGGTGCGCCACGCCACCATCGCCATCGCCACTTCCTCCTCACCGTCATTGTTGCAGAAGAGCAGCCCCTGCAGCTTCTGGAGGAAGGTGAGGGTAGGGACCAGTAGAGGGTTCCAGCAAGAGGAGCAATAGCAAAGTGGGCAGGGAATGATAACCAACTTCCAAACCTGTATCTAGTGCCACGATTATCCGAGCACCCGTTTGGATTCCAGGAAAGAACATCAAGTCAGAATTTAGATCAAGAGTGTGCAACTTTTTCCAACCACGGGCCACATGTCGGACCGACAGGGCCATGTGGAACTTAAGTGACCACAACATCATGTTAGTGAAATTGGTTGGCAAACCCTCGGTTGGCAAGGGATTCCTGTATTGCATTGCAATGTTGAATAATTAAATTGAATCGCAATCCAAAATCGTCAATTAATTTAATCTAAGGCAGGGGCGTGGGTTAAATCGTTACACACCTAGCAGCCAACATATCTTTCACAACTACACAGTAGAGCTGCACCCGTAACACACCACCGTGCAAGTGAGAGCACCTAAGCTCACCTGGACCTCTTCCTTCAAAGTTTCCAGTTGCTGCTGGCTCTCCGATGTGTCGACGCTCTGTTCGGCATGGGCGACCTGCAGCTGGGAGTTAAGGTGAGGAGCCTCGCTCTCCAGCACGGCGACGCGCTGCCTCAGCACGTCCGTCTGACGCTTCTCCACCGCGAGCTCGGACTGCAGGCGCTCCACCGTCTCGCCAAACGCCTTCTCGCTGCTGCCCATCGTCTCCTTGTTGAACTGAGACACAGGGGATATCACACAATCGTTTGTTTATTGTTGTCTTTTCCCAAAATTAGATTTGTAAACAGAAATCAGTGCATCACAGCACATGACAGAATGGCATCAGAAGATAACACTGCAAACTTCCAAGATGCCTGTTGCCTCTCACATGTTATACTATATGGGTGTTTATCACACTAAAAATAAAACACATTTTTCATCCTCAAGGCCTGAATGTCATATTACCACACGGACTTGACTGGGGATTTGTTTGTGTAGCCATTGGCAACTGAGCTAAAGCACTCGGACCAGGTTTAGTCATGGGTGTCAGAAACCTATAATTGAACCCACAACCTCAACAGCGTCAACTCGGTGTCCCAACATCGTATTAGCTCCCCGAATCCCCCGGCCACCTAAATTATGTTTTGTGAAAAGCACGAACCGACTGAAAAGCAAAATACGAGAAAGTGCAAGAGATTTCAGCAGCGCCACTCCACACTCGGCCTTACCTTCAAAGATGCCTCCACCTCCGTGAGCTTCTCCTTCAGCTGTTGGAGCTCGCTCGAGCCACTCGGTCCGGCTAACCCGCCTGCCGTGGCCGCCTCCAGCTGCGACTCGAGGGAGGCGACGCGAGCCAGCAGCTCCTGAGTCCGATTCCTCTCCTCCTTGAGCTCCATGTCAGATTCATCGATCAGCTTCATGAAGTACTCCGACTGCAACGTCATCAAATTCAGCTCCTGCAAAGAGAGAACGCACGCGCTGCTGAAGCTCGCTCTCGTGCGATATCATCTCCTACCATCTGGGTACGCGATGCCACACCCAAACTAGCAGAATAATGCCCGCTCGTAGGTCAGGTGTTGAGTCACATTGTGGCGCACAGGGACAGCTGCCACTGCGGGTGCAGTTTTGAACGTTTGATATGGGATTTAATATTAGCACTCTTGTGATGCCCTGGCACACATAACGAGCGTATTATCAAGAATAAATCATTATTATTATTAACAACACAAATAAGCAATTTCTCCACACATCCATCTCTCCATCATAGAAAAGTAGTTCTTACACAAAGCATCGGCAGCACAACCTTGTGGGAGTGGATACATATCAGCATCATTGTTTCAAGACGAGCAGACTTTGGACCGTTATGAAATCGCGTCTCATCGGCAGTAAGGCCTGCTTGAATCAATGCTGCTCAACTGCCAATGCTATGGGGTCCCAGTTTGATGTAAAATGATATAATAATAATAATCATTATCATTACCTCAACATGGTGGGCTGCTTCAGCAATGAAATTGTTGTTCTTTTCCTGGGCGAGCGCCAGCTGCTGCTCGAGCTCCACAACCTGTCGGCTCAGCACCTGCACCTCGTCCCGCAAGCCCTCGCTGCTGTGGTGCGCTGCACGGAGCTCCTCCACCAGTGCCGAATGGCGCTGCTCCTCGTCCAACGTGCGCCGCTGCTCCTGCGACAGAGAGCCCTGCAGCTGCTCCACCAGCGCCTCCCGCGAGGACAGGTCGGCAGACAGCTTCGCGCAGCGGCCGTTCAGGTCCGACATGCGTGCGCTTAGGTCCTGGATTATCGCCGCCCCCCCCCCCCCCACCGCCACACACACGCGCACAGCCAACAAGCGAGCGGTCAAACCTCGGAACCCATTAGAGGCTTCACTTATACCCCTCTGCCATTAGCACATCCGAGCTGAGCGAGCTTGTGGCTCTCACAGTACGGGTGGTTTTCCACCGGCTATTTTCCGTACCGAGCTGGAACCAAACTGTGATATGCTGGACTCAAGACATCTGAATTTAGCTCTGGGCCAAGCAGCGTCATTTGCCAGGACAAATGACGCATTCAGAGCGTGTAACGTCAGAGATACGGCTTGCCTTAAGCAGCAAAAAAAAACCTGGTATTTCCTGGTCCCTGGCACGGCTAGGTTATACAGGGGAAAACTGATATAAGATCTCAGAGGAAAAGCAGGATTAATCCTAGTTAACACATTTATAGAAGGTTGACTGGGAATATCACGTGTTGTAGGCATGAGCTGTAAGGTGGCCAATGGATGTTTTTTATACACATCTGCAGAGTTTTGAGCATTATGCTCTTAGGTGTGGCATTTCACTCAAGTCTTGGATGAGGGCATACCAAAAACGATCGAGAGTTAAACCGTATTATTGAAATCCCTGAAGGGTATGATTCAACTGCATCAGGTGACGGTGTTCCCAAGATAATACTGAATTGCATCACAATTCACCACGGGTCCCACCTGTTCAGACACCTGTGCCTCTGTCAGTTGTTTCTGCAGCCACACCACCTTGGTGGACTTCTCCTGAAGGGCCTTCTCCATGTCCTTGTGCTGCATCTCTGAGGCTTTCATCTTCTCCTGCAGCTCAAACAGCTCCCCTTGAATTTGCATGGCCTAAAAAAAAACACATGCACACACGATGATATGAACACGAGTCGAATGTCACTCAGAGCCACGGCTCTACTCTGGAGGCAATGCCTTTCATTCTAACAATGTGGAGGATCTGACCATCTCTCACATGCCAAACATTAAATGGTATTGGCCCAACATGCCAAGAATGCAGGACCCTTCTGAAATAGTTTTAGGACTCGAGACTTTCCTGGATAAATAAATGTCACTATTAATACGTCCTATAGAATGGCTATTGCCAAGAAGACGCTGCCTATAATATACGTTTTTCTGTATAAGGCCAGTGTGATAATGAATGTGAGTTTTTGTTCTTCTTACTTGTTCTTGTGCACAATGCAGCATGACCAAATCATATATTGCTCTTAAAAACCCTGCTTGGTAAAATAAACAATGACAGGTGATAGTGTCACCTTAAAACACTTTTATTGAAGGCAAAGGGAAACCACCTGATCTATTTTTCCCTAGCTATGGCCCTCCAATAGAGTGTGTTGATACAAAGTGTATGGGGTTCGAGGGGGGCAGGGCGAGGATATTGAGCCGTGGTCCTGCCCTTTGGCCGAAAACTTACGAGAGATTATTGACGACACCGATTATGCTGCACCACCATGGACTCTACCTGTCCAGATGATTGTGCTTCCATCAGCCGTTTCTGCATCCTCATAACTTCAGTGGACTTCTCCTGAAGGGCCTTCTCCATGTCCTTCTGCTGCATCTGTGAAGCCTTCAGCTTTGCCTGCAGCTCCAACAGCTCCGCTTGAATTTGGATGGCCTGAACACACACACACAAGCAATGCGAAGAGAAAATCCGTTCAAGAAAATGGGACGCCATGAGCCAAGACCTTTCTTCAGACAGTCCTGGCCTGGATGTCTGGCTGATTCTTAAATCATTATTTTGTGCACCTCGAAGAAAACCATGTTGGCAAGATTAAAAACAAAATGTGCACACACGAGACTAATGAAGGTAGCTCTACATTGATTCATATTGATTCTTAATGCACCGATTCTTACACTCAAATCATGTGTGCAAAAATCCACCAAGTTTGATTCATGTGTGTACAGGATTTGTGAGGAACACAATCACAGGCTGACATACAGCTGGCCCAACAGCAGAACACGCGTTTCTTTAGACCGATACACCTGGTGAAACGCTACAGGCCGCCGTGCCACCATAAAATAAAGTGCTGGTCTTACGCTGTCGACATTATCCTGGAGATCGCTTTGTATCTCATCCCTCTCCGCGATGACCCTCTCGAGGCTCAGCTGCACGGCCGCCTTCTCCTCGGCCAATATGCCCAGCTGCTCATTCAACACTGCCACCTCCCGCGAGAGCCGGCCGTGTTCCTCTCGCGCGCCCGCCTCCTGGCTGAGCAGCGCACTTTCCAGCAAGCCCTTCTCCGCCAGCAGGCTTTCCCTCTCTGCAACCAGCGTATCCACCCTGGCCGACAGTTCGTCCCTTTGCAGGGTGAAACAGCGCACCCTTTCTTTCATGTCCGAAAGCTGCTCTGTCACCGTGCTCAAGGCGCCGGTGGCATCCCGGTGCTCAACGCTGCTCGCCAGAGACGATTGGGAGAGCTCGGCTTTCCTGCAAGCCAATTCCTCGGCAAGGCAAAGCTCTTGCTGCCGAGCGAGCTCCTTCTCCGTGGCGACGTTCTCCTTCTCCAATGCCAGCTCATCATCTCGAGCCAATGCCCTTCGCTGTAGGTCGACCTTCTCCCGCACCGCCGTCTCCAGGTTTGCCGCCAGTTGGTCCCTCTCGGCCGTCGCGAGGCTGAGTTTCTCGTTCAGCTCGGATGTCTGCAGAGAGCGACGGTCATGAATTGAGATGAAGCCAGGTAATCAGCTACTTATCAATGCCAATCGTGAAAAGCCAACGAAAAATTAAAAGTAGACCTGGCAAAGCACCAGACGTACGAGTGTTAGGGTCAATGGGGGGCTGGTACTAGTGGCTAACTAAATAATTTTATAGGGCTACAACCACGTGACCAATTGATGGGAAGCTAGCAGTGGCTGTGGTACAATATACTCATACCCCGCCATGGGGGTGTGCAATGTTTTAGGTGGGCTTGTGTCACCTCTTGCATCAAGGTGGCACGTTCATGAGCAGTGATGTCGGCTTTGTCGGGGCGGGAGGCCTCCGTTTGCATTTGGTCCCTCTCCATCATCGATTGCAGGCGAGCCTTCACCTCCTGCAGCTGCTTCTCCAGCTCATAGCGCGTCTGAAGATCTAGTAGAGGGTAAAATATAAACATGAGAATGACGCCACATTATGGGATGGAGGGGAGAGTACCTCGGTAACACTGGGTCCCCCACGCCTGAACGATCAGTTGCACAACCAAATTCCTCTAAAAATTGCACAACTTTATCATCGCCTGCAACTGCTTTGTCCACATATGAATGAGGCGTGGGGTGGCGAGGAAATTAAAGAGGGAATTTAAGACTGTAACAACCAATCAGAGTTGCGCAAATGTGCATGTTGTGATCAAATACGTCGCTGTAAATTGATAAACGGATCGCTTGAAGGTAAGGTCCCCATCTCTCCTGTAAGCAACCCATTGTGCAACTGGTTGCCAACACACTCACATATCAACCGAGATGTGGGCTTTGGATTAAGCACCCGGACAAGTTTCCTCCCCCCACCACTGTAACTACTCGACTGAAGGTGGCAGACAAAAAAGAATCCCTTCTGGCGTTGCCGTATGTCACCTTTGGGCACTTTGCCGTCGAGGAGCTGCGAGAGGCGGGTGTGGTCGGCATAGATGCTGCGCAGCTCGCGCTGTAGGTCCATCTCCATGCTGCAGTAGCGCACTTTCTCCTGCTCGAGCGATGAGCGGCAGCCCTCCGCCTCCCTCGTCAGAGCCTGCAGTCTCACCTGGATGTCCGCCTGCGAGACAGTGAGACACAGAGACGATTGGGAGTCACGACGAAGATGATGTTTTAAGGAAACTCGGCGGTGATCTCTGTAGTCAGATGTAATATTCAGTGTACATTATTTTTTGTGTTTTTATTTGAGCGGTCTATTATTCAATTAAATATTCAACAAACAAACAAAAATAGCTTACTTGTAGCTATGTCCTGTATCTAGACTGCATCCCAGGCTGGTCTTTTACGTTCCATGCCACTGCCAATTGGTCCAATGTTATTCATAACATTTATCAATTTTCTTTGGGCCATGGAGCGTGCTGGAGATTAAGTTAAGGGTGGGCACTAAATGCTCACCTCTGCAATCATACTTCCTCCGCCCTCTACCCATAAACCTCACTCTCTTTTCTGCACTCGAGCGAGTTGCAGCTTAGACTAGAGCTATAAGTGTTAAGCGTTAACAGTTTTACATTGTATTGACACATCCAGAGCATCAAACAAGCAAGAAACGGCATGTCTATCTTTTCTTCGCCTTTTCAGTGTGTTTGGTAAATTGTGCGTCCAGCTCTGTACCATCTGCTCCTTGAGGCTGAGGTTTTCCGTGCGAAGTATGGCGGCCTGCTTGGTGCTGTCCTTTGTCACGGTTTCCGCGTCCTCCAGTGACTTCCGCAGCGTCTTCACGTGCTCCCTAAGCTCCTGCGCATCCGAACCCTGAAAGAGGAGAAGACGAAGAGAGAGAGAGAGAGAGCAAGGTTGACGCAATTTTAAGATCAAGCAAGCCAGCGCCATCACAATGGTGCACGCCCGGGGGGGGGGGGGGGGGGGGGCAAGGAGGTAGCGGGGAGGGGTGGGGCACAGCTGAAGTAGATGATGAAACAAAGATAATGACTTACCTTTGGCATGTCGTTCTCCCACCGCTGCTGCTTGGACATCGCTTCGGTCATTTGGAACATCTCTTCCTGCAGCCTACGCATCTCCTCCTCCTTGCAGCGCAGCTCCTGCAACGTCCTCTTCAGGTCAGCCTGTGCAAGAGGGAGGATACACTGTGGTGCCAAACTGCTGCGGTATGCCAGCGCTCTCCGATATTCCTTCGACTGGTGCTTCTTGAGCAGTAGATAAATTCTACAACTTCAGTGCAGTTAATTGCCTACGATAAGATTGTATCTCTTGGATTGCACTTAAATTCCAGTGTTTTGATAATTTTAGACCAACAAAAAACATAGGCTGATGACCCAGCAGGTCTCCCAATAAGATGGGAGTTCATGACTCATGCCAGTAATTGAGTAAAAAGAGGGAGGAGTTTGTATTAAATTCCCAAAAAAATATAAACAAGCAAATCCAATGATTAACGTAATTACTTGCAATTCGTCCTTTCAAGTGTCACGGCTAAAATGTCTGCAGTTCGATACAACCAACCCAGGGGTTGCACATTTTTTTTTGCTTCATTATTATTATTTTAACATGATGCTTGTTTACCCAGGAAAGCCTCACTGAGTCACAAGACTCTTTCAGGAGGGTCCTGCCAAGTTTTTGCAGTAGGAGGCAATGTTGCTATGTGCAATCCTAATTTGCACGTAATCTTTAGGTTTGGAGATGTTAAGCGAATATCAGTTTCAAGGCATCGTTTTTAGCTGTGGGAGAAAACTGGAAAAGCTAGAGGAAAACCCATGCAGAAAAGAGGAAGAACATACTAACTCCACATAAAAGGGTGCACGAGTCGGAAATCATTCACAGGGCCTTCATCTTCTTGCTGTGAGGCCCGAGTGTTACCATTGTGCCACCCTGGGTTTAAAGTATCATAACCCATGCAGCACAAGCTGGATGCATACATCACTGTGGTGTCGGCTCTTTTTCTGCAAAAGGTGCCCATACCTCCAACTCCTGGTTGTATTCCACCCCTTGCTGCACAAGTTTATTGAGCTGCTCAAATTCATGCATCAGCTGCGCCTGCAGAAAAATAATCCATTTTATGAAACGTTTACAAAACGGAGTCGCGTGTGAGAACCATACATTGATATCCGAAGAACCTACATATAGACTACGTGACAACGGAATCAAGTCGTGCCCACAATTTGAAGACCTGCCTATTTCATCCTTATAATTGTAATGAAATGGAAGTTTATTTGAACTGTGTGAACAATTCAGGAAAAACGATTGAAGGACGTAATTTTCGTCACTGCCATTGCGTTCACCGCAAATGCCTTACCTCATGCTCAGTCTTCTTTTCCAGATTTTCAAACTCTTGTAGTTCCTGCAGGTCCTGAAGCTCAACCTTCTTGGTTCTCAGGTCCTCTTGGAGCTTCTCGACCAAATTAACTCTAGCCTCAAGCTGCGCCTCCAGCTCTTTCTGCCACGCATCGTAGCGAACAAAAAAAAACACACGCGGAGTTCACAATGCGATACCAAAGAACGTCGCTCGTTTGTTAAGAGCCGAAGTCTCAGTGCTGAACATGAGCGCCGTGTGAGCCACTAACCAGGTGAGAACCCATCAAGACTTCGAAGTTTATTTTTTAAGTGACACCTTGGGTCGACAAGTGTCATAAAAAACAAATGTTACATCACGTGGGGCAGGGTTCTTTAACTGGCAGCTCACAGGCCAAAGGCTCTTTGGAATGGCTGTCTGAGCTTTGGCGCACCGAGATATACGGCTCAGGCAGACAAAGGGATACAGATTAGGACAAGCTTTAAAGATGCGAAAGCTCTTGACAAGAAATTAAGATTTGTGAGATCAAAGTGATAATAAAAATAAAAAAGAAGCAAGACGTACAGATGAATGGTGACATGTACAGGCATTCTTACATCACGATGTCACTTTACACAGTAATTGTGCACAACATGACATAATGAGGCCTACCGGCAAGTGCTCATTTTATTATATGGCCCTATGGAAATTATAGTTTAAGATCCCTGACACAAGGGTGATGGTGGTCTAACATCACAGAGCAAATATAAGCAATGCTTACCTTCTCCAGCAGCAGACTCTCGCACAGCTGGATGCTCTCCAGCAGCTGATTCTGTAAGTGCTCCTCCTGGTTCTGACCGGCAAAAAAACAAAGGCAGGTGTTCCCTTTTGTCAGATTGTTTGCAAAAACAATTACTATCCCCGATTAGCACGGTTGGCTACGTACAGTGCGAAAGACGTTGAAGATACATACGACAATGGGGGAAAATGGGCAGGACGATTTGTTTTAGCTGTTTTGTGAAGGTATGAACATGGCCATTGCTTAAATAGTTTTACACTAATAACCCACCTAAGTCGGCAAATGTTTCTCTTTCCCAAATTAATGAGGGAGTATAACACCACTCACACATAGTACCATAGTTTATTTCCGTCGTTGCTTTGGGCCCACACCGTGTCCTTATCAAACAGATTATGAAAATTGCCTAAATAAATATAACCTTTAAAATAAATTGCTGTCGTGCTATGTGTGACCTACAGTTAACAAGTGTCACCTCCAATTAATTTATTATGCGGCCTAACTATATGAAGTATGTTGTTATGCAATTGGTTCACATAAATGATGCAGCTCAAGGGGTCCCACTGCTGACACATCCCACGTAAGAATCATCATCGCAGCTCTAGAGTACTGCAAGGACCAGGACCCACCAAGTGCTTGTGACTGCTCCGTCTACGCTCGTTCTGCACCCGGACAAACTTCTCCTTCAGCTCCTCGAGCGAGCGCC
The DNA here is from genome assembly GCF_048934315.1 of Petromyzon marinus. Taxonomy (NCBI): domain Eukaryota; kingdom Metazoa; phylum Chordata; class Hyperoartia; order Petromyzontiformes; family Petromyzontidae; genus Petromyzon; species Petromyzon marinus. Next base: position 10,646,871 of record NC_133697.1, read on the forward strand.
GCAGCTCATCGCTTTCAGCGTTACGCTCCTCCATTAGGCTGAGCATTACAAAACAAAACAACACAACAAATGATGGGACACGTATAAACGGAGAAACATTCGCCATGTAACGATGCACCAATTAAATTAAATTCTAACGCTTACGATAAATAGGTTGAATCGCACGGGTAAAATTCAATTAGCTACGATTCGTAGATGTTCCCTTAAGCCCTGCAGCTCCCAGACATTCTACACAGAGCACCATGTCAACAAATTAATCTATTCTTGGATCGAATTGTGAATCGTGACAATTCATTGAATCACGAAAGCAAAAAATATTTACTTGATTATGTGGAAAATATAAGTCTAGGAAATGATGAGCGGGTTTAATGCGAGTAAATTTAAAGCCGATAAGCATGTGCAAATGTTAAAACCCTACAGCGCATTCGAATTTGATTGGTTGTTTGACAAACCATTATATACAAAATACATGTTAAAAAAACCTTAATTCAACAGTGCAGTTGAATTAAGGGCTTGTTTGACCATAATTTATCACACTGTTAAGTGTGGGTTGCTGTACATTGGTAGACCCATCATTGAATTAATTTTTTTTTCTACCTGCAGTTATCGATATTGCAAAAAAGTAAATTAACATCCCGAGTTGGCAGCTGAACCTAAACTGCCTCAAATGGACTCACGTGCTCACGACCGACGCATCGTGGGAGCCAACGTCTCCTTCGTCGCACACCAACAGCTGCTCGTCCTCGAGCAGTGGAATATTGCTGCCAAGTTCCACCATGTCCCCACTGGATCTCCCTATTCCGCTGTCGCGCATGGAGTCGCGCGAATATATACGTCCTGCCTCGGCTGGCAGCAGGCTCTTCCCCACGAATGGATCCTCTTCCTCCTCCCTGGCATCATCTGTGGTATCGCCGCAGCCCAGCAGTGCTTGCATGCGTGCCCTTTTGCCCTCCAGGGTGCTGAGTGCCGATCTCATCTGCTCGAGTTCCAGCGTAACGTGCGACTGCACTTCCAGCTGGGTATTAGCAGACTCCAGGCAGCTCTGCAAGCGCGCCGACTCCACCACTGCCATCTCCAACTTTGATCGGAGCGAAGATGTCTCTTCGGAGGCAAAGGACAACTGCTCATACTGAGATTTGGTAAAATCCAGCTGGGATTTCAGCTCTTCCCGTTCAGTCTGTAGCGCCTCCAGTGCAGCCTTTAGAGATACAATTTCATCAGAAGTGGTGGATAAGAGATCTTTCGGAGTTTGAAGGGAGTCAATGAGAGCTTGTAGCTCACGGTTACGGTCCTTCATTGCTGACATTTCCTTGTTATGAGAGTGCTCCTGTTGTAGAATTTCATTCTCATTTTGGATAACCTGAAGTAGAATTTTCAGATCAGCAAGTTCATCAGAAGCTGCCGAGAGCTGTTCACACTGTCGCCGAAGCAAATCGAACTGCAATTCTAACTGCTCCTTTTCATCTTGAAGCGCTTGTAGTTTAAGCTTTAGGGTTGCCAATTCATCTGTGGCAGAGGACCACTGATCTTGCTGTGTTTTAGCAGAATCTAATTGCACTTGAAGGTCAGCTTTTTCACCTTCAACTAGCTCTAGTCTTTCTTTCAGTGCAGAAATTTCTTCAGCAGTCTTTGCCAATTCATCACCGAGTTCCTGAGAATGTGTTGAAGAGTTTAGTTTTGTTTGGAGCAGTTCCTTTTCTTCCTCTAGCACCCGAAGCTTGGTCTTCAGACCAGCATTCTCAATTTGGATAACCTGAAGCTTAGTCTTCAGATCAGCAAGTTCATCAGAGGCTGCCGAGAGCTGCTCGCACTGCAGTCCAAGTGACTCAAACTGCAATTCTAACTGATTCTTCTCATCTTGCAGCGCTTGTAGTTTAAGCTTTAGGGTTGCCAATTCATCTGTGGCAGAGGACCACTGCTCTTGCTGTGTTTTAGCAGAATCTAATTGCACTTGCAGTTCACCTTTTTCACCTTCAACTAGCTCTAGTCTTTCTTTCAGTGCAGAAATTTCTGCAGCAGTCTTTGCCAATTTCTCACTGAGATCCTGAGAATGTGTTGAAGAGTTCAGATGTGTTTGGAGAAGTTCCTCTTTCGCCTCCACCAACATTTGAAGCTTGGTCTTCAGATCAGAATTCTCAATTTGGATAACTTGAAGTTTAGTCTTCAGATCAGCAAGTTCATCAGAGGTTGCCGAGAGCTGTTCACACTGCAGACGAAGCGAATCCGACCAAGATTCTAACTGATCCTTCTTATCTTGCAGTTCCTGAAAATTGTGCTTCAGGGTTGACATTTCATCAGCCCACTCAGCATGCTGTGCTTCAGCAGAATCTAACTGCAATTGCAATTCACTCCTTTCAAGTTCCACAAGCTGCAATTTTTCTGTTAATGCAGGAATTTTATCGGCAGTCTCTGAGGATTTATCACCAAATTCTTGAGAATGTGTTGAAGAGTTTAGTTGTGTTTGGAGCAGTTCCTTTTCCTCCTCTAGCACCCGAAGCCTGGTCTTCAGATCAGCATTCTCAATTTCGATAACCTGAAGTTTAGTCTTCAAATCAGCAAGTTCAGAGGCTGCCGAGAGCTGCTCGCACTGCAGTCCAAGTGAATCAAACTGCAATTCTAACTGCTCCTTCTCATCTTGAAGCGCTTGTAGTTTAAGCTTTAGGGTTGCCAATTCATCTGTGGCAGAGGACCACTGCTCTTGCTGTGTTTTAGCAGAATCTAATTGCACTTGCAGTTCACCTTTTTCACCTTCAACTAGCTCTAGTCTTTCTTTCAGTGCAGAAATTTCTGCAGCAGTCTTTGCCAATTCATCACCGAGTTCCTGAGAATGTGTTGAAGAGTTCAGCTGTGTTTGGAGAAGTTCCTCTTTCGCCTCCACCAACATTTGAAGCCTGGTCTTCAGATCAGAATTCTCAATTTGGATAACCTGAAGTTTAGTCTTCAGATCAGCAAGTTCATCAGAGGTTGCCGAGAGCTGTTCACACTGCAGACGAAGAGAATCCGACCAAGATTCTAACTGATCCTTCTTATCTTGCAGTTCCTGAAAATTGTGCTTCAGGGTTGACATTTCATCAGCCCACTCAGCATGCTGTGCTTTAGCAGAATCTAACTGCAATTGCAATTCACTCCTTTCAAGTTCCACAAGCTGCAATTTTTCTGTTAATGCAGGAATTTTATCGGCAGTCTCTGAGGATTTATCACCAAGTTCTTGAGAATGTGTTGAAGAGTTTAGTTGTGTTTGGAGCAGTTCCTTTTCCTCCTCTAGCACCCGAAGCCTGGTCTTCAGATCAGCATTCTCAATTTCGATAACCTGAAGTTTAGTCTTCAGATCAGCAAGTTCAGAGACTGCCGAGAGCTGCTCGCACTGCAGTCCAAGTGAATCAAACTGCAATTGTAACTGCTCCTTCTCATCTTGAAGCGCTTGTAGTTTAAGCTTTAGGGTTGCCAATTCATCTGTGGCAGAGGACCACTGCTCTTGCTGTGTTTTAGCAGAATCTAATTGCACTTGCAGTTCACCTTTTTCACCTTCAACTAGCTCTAGTCTTTCTTTCAGTGCAGAAATTTCTTCAGCAGTCTTTGCCAATTCATCACCAAGTTCCTGAGAATGTGTTGAAGAGTTTAGTTTTGTTTGGAGCAGTTCCTTTTCTTCCTCTAGCACCCGAAGCTTGGTCTTCAGATCAGCATTCTCAATTTGGATAACCTGAAGTTTAGTCTTCAGATCAGCAAGTTCAGAGGCTGCCGAGAGCTGCTCGCACTGCAGTCCAAGTGAATCAAACTGCAATTGTAACTGCTCCTTCTCATCTTGAAGCGCTTGTAGTTTAAGCTTTAGGGTTGCCAATTCATCTGTGGCAGAGGACCACTGCTCTTGCTGTGTTTTAGCAGAATCTAATTGCACTTGCAGTTCACCTTTTTCACCTTCAACTAGCTCTAGTCTTTCTTTCAGTGCAGAAATTTCTGCAGCAGTCTTTGCCAATTCATCACTGAGTTCCTGAGAATGTGTTGAAGAGTTCAGCTGTGTCTGGAGAAGTTCCTCTTTCGCCTCCACCAACATTTGAAGCCTGGTCTTCAGATCAGAATTCTCAATTTGGATAACCTGAAGTTTAGTCTTCAGATCAGCAAGTTCATCAGAGGTTGCCGAGAGCTGTTCACACTGCAGACGAAGCGAATCCGACCAAGATTCTAACTGATCCTTCTTATCTTGCAGTTCCTGAAAATTGTGCTTCAGGGTTGACATTTCATCAGCCCACTCAGCATGCTGTGCTTTAGCAGAATTTAACTGCAATTGCAATTCACGCCTTTCAAGTTCCATAAGCTCTAATGTTTCTGTCAATGCAGAAATTTTATCAGCATTCTCTGATGATTTATCATTAAGTGCTTGAGAATGTGTTGAGTTCAGTTGTGTTTGAAGCAGTTCCTTTTCCTCCTCTAGTACCCCAAGTCTGGTCTTCAGATCACGAAGTTCATCAGGGGCTGAAGAAAGCTGCTCACACTGCAATTGAAGAGAATATAATTGGCATTGCATCTGTTCCCTTTCACCTTGTAGCTCTTGAAGTTGAACCTTAAGGAAAACTTCATCCGAGGAAGCTGACAGCTGAGCACGTTTCACTCCATCAGAATTGCCACATGACTGCACCATTACATTTTCTTCTACAATCTTGTGAAGCCTGCTCTTGAGATCGGAAACTTCATTAGATCTACCAGACAGTTGCTGACACTGCACATCACAGGACTCAAACTGCAACCGCAACGCTTCATTTTGATCCTGCAGCTCTTGGAGTTTGACCTTCAGAGATATCATCTCTGTTTCAGCAGACAGCTCCTCACCCCTTTTTCCGTCAGAGTCAAGCAGTATCTGCAGCGCTCTCTTTTCATGTTCGAGCACATTAATCTTTTCCTCCAGCATGGAAGCCTCCTGAGCACCCTTCAGATAACGGTCACCTTGTTCTTTAGCAAGGGAGTCAATTTGCAACTGTAGAGACTCCTTTTCATCTTGTGTCATTGCAAACCGAACCTTCAGATCAGCGAGCTCATCCGAAATACTAGACAGCCGCTCGCAGCGCAGCACAGCATCCTCAAATTGGGACTGCAAAGCCTCCTTCTCTTCCTGAAGCAGCTGTAGTTCGCTATTGAGGGCAGTGATGTTCGAAGCAGTGGAGAGTTCATCACTCTGAGTTTGTAAAGAATCCACTCGCACTTGCAGCTCTTGTTTTTCAATTTGGATTGATGAAAGTTTTTCGTTCAGCATCAAAATGGTCTCCATTGCCGTTGAAAGTTTGTCATCAAGCACACCTGCAGAATTGACATGGTCGCGTAATTGGGCATTCTCATGGTCCACTTCCTGAAGTTTGGCTTGGACAGAGACAAGGGTAATGGACATCTCCTCATTCTGCAATCTGGCGGATTCTAACTCGGACTCCACCACTCGCATTCTTCCAGCATTGTCATCGGCAGCATTTGAGAGTGCTTCGCATTCTGCCTGGACATGCTCTATTTGTGCTTGCAAGTTCGCCTTCTCCTCCTCCAGTGTCCTCAGTTTGGCTTCCAGATTGACATCTGCTTCATTGGATACCTCCACATGATCGCTCTCAGCAGCATGGGCCAGCAGAGCTTCCAGTTTTTTGCGCACACACTCATTTTCCTCCTCCATCGTATTCATCCTTTCATTCTCACTGCTACTCAATTTATACTGATTCACAGACTCCTCATTCAGCGCATCCAAGATCATCTGCAGGTTCTCAATCTCTTTTTCCGCAGATTTGAGCTGCTTCTTAATCGTTGTGGCCTCATCTGAGATGGACCCGAGCTCTCTCGTCTTTGTGTCTAGTGCGGCCTCCAGTCGACATTTCTCCTCCTCCAGTATGGGCACCCTGGCTAGCAGCTCAGCCACGCTGTCACTCATTTCCTCCTCTGGCTTCTCAGGAGCAGGCAGCAGCAGTGCAAGCAAAGACTTGTTTTCCTCCTCCAAACTGGCAAGCTTTCCACGCAGGCTCTCCAGTTCCACTTCGGCCAAATTCTCCGGTATGATGCTGCAAGTGTCGGCCGCCTGCTGTGGGTTGAGGAGCCTGTAATCGCACTCATCGAACGACAGCTCCATTTTAGCAATCAATTTCGATGACCTGCGTGTCGACCGGCGCTCTTCAGCCCTTTTCCGAGAACCTTGGCTGACCGGCTCTTGGGCAGGCCTGGACATTAAAGTTGTCCCTTGGATATCCATTTTTAGTTCATAATTTTCTTCGGTTAATTTTTCAACGCTGTCCTTGAGGAGTGACACTTGTTGCTGAGCTTCTTCAACAGAGTGTTGGAGTGTAATATTCGTTTCAGAGTAACCCTTGCTTTCCTCCACAAGGCGACTGTTATCGTCATCAAACTCTCTCACTTGCTGCTGAAGAGCAGCAATTTCAGTCACCAATGTTTTATTATTGCATATTTCTCTCTCGTATTCAAGTGACATCTTCACAACCTTATCCTGAAGGTCTTGGTTCTCACTTTCCAGTTTCGTCTGCAAAGATCTATTCTCCTCCAAAACACCAGCAAGGGTGTCCAACTCACTAGATTTTTCCCTTAGTTTGCTCTGCAGCATTTCGCACTGCGTCTCCAAAGAACTCAGCTGAGCCACTGCGTCAGAGGCTTCCATTTCAGGATGGGAGTCACCAGCTTGCTCTTTTGATTTACGTGCAATCTGCAGCTCCTCTCCCAGCTGTTCCATTCCCTTCCTGAGGGAAGCCAATTGCAATTCCAGTTGTATTCTCTCATCCATTGAAGACGACGCCCACTGGTCAAGCTCTTCACTCTTTTGCTCGAGCAGGCCTTTCAGATGCTCCAATTCAGCTTTGGCTGCATCACTGCTCAACTGCAAAGTGGATATTTCCTCAGCAGAGGCCTTCGCAGACTGCTCCACTTTCTGTAGGTTCAGCTCTTTCAATGCCAATTCAGTAGCAAGGTCCTGGTTGATTATTTGCATTTCCGTCACTTGGTCGTTGAGGCCAGTCAGCCTTTCTTCCAGTAGCTGCACAGCAGTGGGTCCGTCTTCATCATGCTGGGCGATCCCATCCTCATTCTCTCGTAGCTTCATCCGCAGGGAAGAGAGTTCCTCATCGAGAGATTTCAAAGAGGTGTTTGCTTCAACAAGGTCTCTATTCTTAGCATGAAGCTCGTCGTTAAGTTCCGAGTTCTGCTCCTCCATTGCCGACAGCCTGAACTGACAGTCAAGCAACCGAGATGATGCTTCTGCACATTCTGCCTGCGCCTTCTCCACCTCTTTGCCCATCGTCTCCCATTCCAGTTTCAAGCAGGTGTTCTCCTCTGCTAGAAGAGCATTAGCAGGGCTATCATTTGGAGCCTCACATGAAGAGTCCAGCACTTCTTTACCTTCAGGTGAACGATTTTCCACTAGCTCTCGGAGCTTGGCATTTTCAGTTTTCAGATGCGACAGGCCACTCTGCAGATTTGAAATCTCCTCCAGGTACTGCGCGATGTTTTCCGCCTCCATTGCAGCATCCCTAAGTCTGCTGTTCTCCTTTTCGCATGCAGCAACTCTCCCCTTCAAGGCTGAAATCTGCTCCTCGTAATCCTGCACATTCAGCTGTAAAGCAAGGGGGGCAGCATTTGGATCGTTCTCGTCTTTTGTTGAATTAAAGTGTTGCCCGCTTGCGCCATTTGAAGCGACCAAGTGGTCTGACGGAGCTCCAGCCGTTTCCAGCGGAGAGTCATGCGCGCCGGTTTCTACGCGCTGCCTCTCTGCCTCCATTTCCTTCAGCTTCGCCTCGAGGGTGGCAAGTTCCTGGCGTAGCTCGTCCCTGTCATCAAGGATGGCCATGAATTGTCCGTTCTTTTCCGCCTCCTTCAGGCGAGCATCCTGCAGCTCCTCCTCCAGCTCACTGACCTGGACCGGGGACCACACAGCAGTAGGGTCGACAGAAAGCACCATCTGGTCATACATGCGACTCCACGTGATACTTGTTATTCCCTGTTTTTCAACGAGTTTTTTTTTTCATAACAATATTTCAACAATGCTGTCAGCATCATATGAAACAAATTCCATTTGAAACTCTGTAGGTGGCTGCTCATCACCCACTGGCCTAGAAAGATGACACCACTAATCCTGAAAGGACTTCATTAGACCTATTAATCCACACAAGAGGAATGCCCTATAATTCACGACAAATATTGAAAAAAGTAATATTTTAGGTCTCGGAGCTGGATAAGTAACATTTTGCAAAAAACTATATTTTTCAATAAATTCTACTTTTAAACTAAGACCTAAGATTAAATAATTCCAAAAGCAGTAAACAGTCTAAGGTCTTACATATTTTTAAAATTATATTGTCACGGGTACTTACCAACTAAAATGTTGCATATTTTTTTCGTCTAATTGTTGGGCATTCTTTTACATTTTATTTAAAGTAAAGCACCCCCGAGATGCTTTTATTATTGTGAAGTGCACAATATAAACGAGAGATCGAAATAAACTATTTCCAAGGTGCAAACCAAAACGACGCGGGAATAATGAACGGGCGACGCTCACCTTGGCTTGCAGTTTGCTAAACAAGGGGCTGTCTTCCGAGGAGATGCTCCGCAGCCACTCCGACTCCTCCTCCTCGGGATCATCCCCCACCATTACCATCGCCGAGGACCCGCGTTCGCGGCGCACAGACACGAAGCCTAAAGACTTGTTGACGTCTAGGAGCGATAAATCCGACGTGTCTTCTCCCTGTGTCACGTCTGTGGCTGCTGCGTACAACGTAAGGCGGGTGTCACTTCGCACCAGGCATGCAATGATGCGCACAGTAAAAGAAAACCTTGCACTCATGATGCAATGTATTCAATCGTGAGGGAGAATAAATCAATTTACGCTTTGTGCAACTGATAAACATTTTATGTGAGAGTTAGGATAACAGAAAGATGTTAAAACTGAGAGATTGAAAATTAGAAAGCAAAAAATGTTGACAAAAAGCGATTAATTAATTAAAAACATGATGGGTGCAGCTGGGGATGTGACTTACAGGCCAAGTCCAGATCGCCTGTCATGTTGCTGTTGCCCCGGAACTTTTTCGCTTGAGATCTCAGAAGACCGGGACACCATGTCTCCCTGCGCTTTGGTCTTGCCTGCACAACAATGACAAAGATCCCCCATGTAGCCTTTAACAGACTGTTGGGGCAAGTATTGTTAGCGAGCACATATTGGACCTGGCACACGAGGGGGAGGGTGGCCAACACTACAGACAACTAAAAATCAGCACTCTCCAATGCTGATATTTACACACCACCCAGGTACTAATTTAAGGATGAGTCTACCAAGCAGAGGCCCATTACCGGTTCAAATATTTGCCACTTATTGGTCTTGAGCGGGAATTCAACTCAATTGCTGGATTTGTGGCGCAGTATGCAACACCACTACACTACCGCTCTCCACATATACACGGGAAAGACCAGAAACATCACTGTGACAATTTCTTTAGGGTGCTATATGTATTCAAATTATTATCTACATTACATTAGGAAGGCATTACAGCACCCCTGGATACCACAGCCCCATTTTCCACACCCTGCAGCCAGCAAACGTGGAGCTTTGGCGGCGCGGACGTTCAATTCTCGTGGAAACTCACAGCCGCGGAGTCGTCGGCGGCGCCCGCAGCAGTAACACTGTAGTTGATGATCATGTGCTTGAGGCTGCGGATTCGCTCCTCGCTCTCTCTCTGCTGCTGATCGCGCTCTGCAAGCTGCTGCGCCTGAGCCTGGTGCATCTGCGTTTTCTGCGGGAAAGTAACATGTTACCAAAACAACGGCGATTAACGTCGATGTACATGTAAAGCTCAAGTGTCATATTCTGCTGGGTGATTGCCTCCCCTACGCCGTACAGGTCATTTCACCACACTTCACCATGCTGGTCAATGTGGGTTGATGAAGCTAGGAATAAAAGTTAAGTAAAGAATGTTGCTGCATTGCCCGATGCTGACCACCAGGTAACCATTGTCCTGGAGTTGCCTGTGACAACTTCTTTGTGGATATTGGCGGTCCATACCACACCAAAACAGTAATTTTAAAATCGGCTCCCGTAATGAAAATATTGCCAATTAACCTCTTAAATCCTATTTAACGAACCCCAAGAACAAGCATAGCCAGTATGCATTACTAGCTTCTTTGCCCGTCCTAGGATGGAAGCTGTCATATTTACGAAAAAATTGAGCAGAGCATTATTGTATCTTGTGTAGATTTAATGGCAGTGAATCTTGCACAAAGGTATGTCATCAAACACCTCGCTTAATGTCACTGTAGCACTGTATATAACTGATCTTGAATTTGTTCAAATTCACTGCTCTGATACTTTATTCGCTGGGGTTGAAATAAATTAGAAATCGATACAATATCTGGAAAATCACCGAGAAATGTCTATATTACCATAATGTAGAAGCATAAATTAGACTTACCTTTTGTCTCAAGTGATGAATAAATAAATAAATACACCAAATCCACTTTGTTGCTGCGTCGAATCATTTATTAGATTCACCTTCAATAAATAAACGTCAAACTTAAAGTGAATTTGTGAAAAAAAAAGTATTTCCGCTCGACCTTCTGCGCGAGTGTAAAAATCCGCTCATGAATATTCATGTCACGGGCGGGACACAAACAGACATTCTTGGCTCATTATAGTTGTACTGCCCCTTGTGCCAGCTGGGCTGTTGACAGCTCAAGTAGTGCTTAAATGTTGTATTCCACTCTACCTTTTATTTCCCTACCATAATCGTCAATTTATAAATCGCATCACTTGCCATACCATGATCAGAAGGCTTGCAAGTCAGGCCGGCTATTATTCCTCTTGGAACGGGCATAAACATGCGTACCACTTTGTGAAGAATTCAACAGTGATTTTAGTCAGAGAAGTGTAGCTCCCCGGCATAAGAAAGTGGAATGTTCACCTATCGCTCAGATTTAAATGAAGGAGACATGTCCTACAATGAAATTACATTTTAATCAGTACCTATTAACTACTACAGCATGCCAATTAGCAAGTGCCACTGACAAAGAAAACGAAACAAGCTGAAAAGTGTGAAAAGAAACATAGAAAGATGCATGCTTGGAATGACACTGAGATTAGAGAAAAGACATGCCAATCAGATGCATCATTTTGACAGTTAAGTTGATTTCGGCAAGACAAATCCCTAAAACGAATGACGAAGTGGCAGCCAAAGATAGAACACTCTCGAGAGTACAATCACTGCAGATGAGACAAAGCAATGAGATGTGCTCGTCCAAAGAAGTATGATGTACAATCAACATAACAAGACTGACCCAATAGTGAGAGCTTGGAGAGGCCTTCATCCCGAAAGTGGACAGGTCATGGCTGATAAAAGGAAACATTAAAATTCTCCTTGATGGTGTCACGATGCTAACAACACCACGCGCTCACCTGCATCAGTTCCTTCTTCAGATTCATGATCTCCCTCCTGCAGCATTTCAGCATGGCCTCATCATCAATCACCTCGTTCACATGAGCGGAATTCTTCATGTTCTTCGCCGTGCTGGCAAACTGTCACAATCACAAGTGCATTCTCCGTTAAGTTCACGCAAAAAGTAAGGGAGAACATCGACAGTGGAGATGTACGAGCAAAGATCAGATCAAATGCCTTAACATTTCCCAGCTTTACGAGGATTATACAGTGCAACTATCACGGTCCTAAACTGTCCTGCACTATACAAACGAGGTTTTGTAAATTTTGATTTAAAGCTTTCGTGACTGCAGTAATTCATATTCTTAGTTTTTTCGGTAAAGTCACGTGACTTTACCGAAAAAACTAAGAATATGAGGTTTTGTAACTTTGTAAAAAAAAAAAGGTGTTACTGTAATCCATCCTGTCGGCCACCAATTACAACATTCAGAAAATCAGCAATAATACCAGAGCTGGAGAAAAGGGATTGACCACTCCTTCGATGGCAGCAGTATCCAAGAGCGTAACTGTGAGGGTCAAAAAAGATGCTCTGCACCTGCTCTGAAACGCCCAGGTTATTGAATCGTATCCTTTCAATGTGCAGGCAGTAAACTGAAAACGCCTGACATCTGGACAAGGCATTCCACCCAACACATGGTGTCCCTAAACATCCGAAATAAATATAGGAGGCGATATGTGCGGCTTCACACCACGCCAATTTAATATTGGAAAAGGTTAAAAATAAAAACCTTTCCGCAACTCACTCCAAGCCGCATCAAGAAGAGTGTGGCTTATGGATAGGGGACGGGGAAGTGTGATAGTTGGAGTAGGCACATTGTGCTTGATCTGTAGCGCATTCCGCAGCCCAGACCAAACTGATGAATGTTATAACTATGGACCGGTGGCCGGCAGTATACGATGAAGAGAAATCTCCCACTATAGCCGGTCCAGCTCTCTGGCCTGTCTCATGTAAATATTATTTTGTTTAACCAGGTGAGAACTCAAGAGACAAGGATAGTTTCATTTGCAAGAGTCCAATAATTAAGTAGTCAGTAAGGGTCATTACCCAAAACGTCAGCCTACAAAACATTTTTTCCCGTTATAATATAAGGTTATAATGACAAACACGGTATGTTTTTATTTATAGATTGCAGTTGCCCACAACATTACAGGAACCATAACAAATGTTTATTTTATTTACCAAGTGTCTACCATCTCTTCATCTGTGGGGAACAGTTTTCGAACCCACCAAAGCATTATCAGCATCAAGGCAAAGCATAAGAACAAATTTATTCCCGGGTCACCCAACCTTGCCTTGAAAGCTATCATAGCCAAGCTGGCTTAAAATAAATGCAATTATCACATTTTTCAGTTGCCACTTTTGTGCCTTAATCATTTGGGGTGTAATAACACATGCGATTGATTCATATCGATTATTCAGTTCGTAATACGTGCATTGAATCACGTTTGTAAAAATCAACATACATTTATTTGTATGTTGTATTTAAAGGGGAGCAGTAGTGTACCTGAAGGCGCACTGCGTCAAACCCAGCAACCCGAGTTTGATTCCCGCTTACTAACAATAACAGCAGTGAATATCTGTACTGGTCATGGGGCTCCCCTAGATTGACTCAGTCTTAAATTAGTAGCTGGTACAGCAATTAAATTTCAGTACTGGGGAGACAAAGGTGACTGGGCATAGTGCTAGCCACCCGCTCCCTCATGTGCTGTGCGAGCCTTAATAGGTGCTTATTAAAAGCACTCACCCAAAATGTATTTTGTTAATGGGTTCACATGACCACTGCAACTGTTAAAGGCTGCTACATGCACCATTGTAAATATATTCTGGAATAAAATTGTGACCCTAGATCTCAAAATATTTAATCAAGAGGTAAATAATGAAGACATACAACTGCCCTCAGATCTAGTATTTACAATTGTTCTAATGCTCTGTCGCTGATGAGCAACCACGCCTTTTGACAGGCCACGCTGACAGAACTAGTCAGGCAGCTCTCATAAGAACTTCACATCAGGAGGTGCAAATTATGAAAAAGTAATAGATGCCTTTGGAATATTTTTTCCTTTAAACCAGTGGATCTCAATCTTGTGGTTTGGTGGCTACTCACAGCTCTAAAAACACCACTAAGGCTTCTTAGGCCATAATGCACAGATGAATCACATGTCCACACCCCTCTGGTCAAGGTGGTGTTATAACAAGGCACTGGTTTCATTTTATATATTAGTGGTTTGTTGTCGCAACATGGCGCTCACGTTCCACCCCCCAGGGGGCACGACCCATGGGTTGAAAACCCCTGCTTTAAACCGTGAATCTCCACTGGCACAACATTACATTTTAACTCGGGTGGCCACTACAAAACCCCATAATATACAGGCTTTTCTACAAGAGCCAGAATCACCGAGCGACCCGGCCATACCCCAAAACCTCCCAATTTCCCTTCCAGACTTCCTCTTAGCCCTGATTTGCGGCTGCTCCATACCATGAGGGTGCTGAGTGTCTCCTCGAGGGCGGCTGGTGTGACCGTGCACAGGATGACCGTTTTGGCGTTCCCCCCCAATGAGTTCTGCAGGATTCTCGTAAGCTTGCTGTCACGGTAGTTTAGGTACACACCCCTGTCGAGGGAAGAGAGGCATCAGTCAAGACGGCAGCAAGGTGCACTATAAGTAGTGCATGGATTATAAAACAGATTCTTACTCGACAGGTAAAGATTCACCACCCCCCCCCACCCAGACCCCTGCCTCGATGGAGGGGCATCATTTAGTCACACCTCTGTTCAAGAGTATATTCTGTTTTTCAGAGTAGATTCTCTAGAGGCAGCAGGGCCTACATAACAGATTCTCACACAGTTTGATGCGTGAAGGAATTGACCTTAAAACAAATCGATGCATCGTTACATGCCTAATTCTGACACTCCCAGTACATGCATCAAATAAAGCATCGAAGCAATGACTTACGAATTACGCAAATACAATTTAACCATCAAAATAATATGCAAATTATTATACGCTCATGTTAAATTCAGGTTTAATGGAGCAAACTAAACTGTACAAAGAGACAGAAGGATATGGAAACAAAAGATCGAGTACAAACCAGAATCAATTCTTGAATCAAATTTTCCCAATTTATTCAATCTTTGTGTCAACGCTGGGCTGGAAGCCACACCTACCCAGAGGGGTTTTCACTCAGCTTCTTAATGACCTGGCCCAGGATGAAGAGGCTTCTGTTGATGTTACATCCTTCTTTTAGCCTCAAGCCTATGAAAATTTAAAACGAGTTACACACAAATAGTGTAGTTACAAACACAAACAGAACTTGTTATAAACATTTTACCAACTGGTTTCATGATGCAAATTATTTTTTTTTCCTATAACACAGCACCACTACGTGCGGTAATGTTACCTTCTGCCCCAGTCTGCCTGGTCCTCTCGCTGCCAGCCAAGTCCACCAAATTCTTGAAAAAAATTAGGACAGACAAACGTTATTGCATAAAGTAATTTCTCATCACTGCAAAACCAGATAGAGCTTTTGAATCTATTTTTAAAAGTCACTTAGAAAAATTATACCAAACGTTTTTTTTCATCTTTATTACTGGCTTTGAGTTAATTCCATATTTTAAGAACAATTAATTAATTGCTCACACGTGAATCACAGAACATCTGGTGCACTGACATAATCCCAGACATCAGTTTGGCATAATCAATAAAGATCAACCGACACTACGTAGCGCTTCAACACTGCCGCAATCTTTACCAAGTGAGACACGGCGATGGCGCCATCCATCGACTCCCTCTGTGACCTCTCCCGGCTCTCGATGATCTGCATACATCACGTCAGTGCAAAGTTACGTCAGTGGCCAAACCAGTGCACGCAGGGCATTTGTGATGTCCCATTGGGTTAACTCTCTGGGCTGGCCAGGCACAAACCACATTTGCCCGCCCGAGTGCCGTTTACCATTCGGAAGATTGAATGGGACCGGCTGCTGTGATCGTTCATCTTGGTCTCTCCATAGTGGCGGTTCTCTGGCAGAGGGAACACAGCAAGCGATCACTAGTGCGAAAGAAAGATGCATTCCAAAAATAAAATGCCTTACATATACTATACCTAGGCTGTGTACAGAGAGATGTACGACACTAGTTTGGAAATCTTAAAGAACACAAATGCCTTTTTAAATCATCAAGCGAGGTGCTCCATCGTGAGTGTGCTCTCGTGATGTCACTGCATTGAATCTGTATAAAATGTATTTTGTTCTAAAGATGCACTCGACGGATATTTTTTTTGAAAAAAAGAGAAAAACTCTTGGGGTCCCACAGCCCTTGCTACTCAGCCTCTAGTGATGTAACTAGAATGAATTTGTATCAGAAAATACAGGAGAGACTTCACAGTGATATCAATGGAGTGCCATAACGACCAGCTTCACCATAAGTTTATGGGATTTTCGTTTCATTAGTGAAGCTCCTACCTTGTGCTATACAGTAATCCCTTCTTATTTGCGAGGGAAAAAATTCCAGAGATACTCATGAATAGCAAATGTCGGGAATAATATTGGCCTATGAATATTGTACAGGTAACATCTACAGATGCTTCTAAAGCTTCGAGAAGTTCTCTCATGTCTTGATCTCATCTGTTTATCTAATCACTTTATCACATTACATTCTCTCTCATAACGTAATCTGACGGTTTTCTTTTTCTCTCTCTTGATGCAATCGTGTAGAGTTCCAGATGCGATTCGCGGACAGCCAGAATTGAGCATTTTGTTAAATTGTTTTCCCCTCAATGACAATTAAGCCAGGATGTTTTCTGTTGAGTTGAAATTGAAAAGACAACACTGGCACAAATAAGATATCATCCATAATACAGTTTTTTTGGGTTAGATCACATAAATGTGTCGTTAAACCCTCCACCACCCGACAGTCAATTAGTAAGGTTTGTCACGTAAACAAAACATGCCAATTCGTTACTAGTACTGCACACCGATGTGTTGGAGAGCAAGTCCACAACATTTACAATCCGATTACCACGTTTAACCAGTAATTACAACTAGCTTCATCAGCGATAGCCAGATTTGTGGAGAAATCCTCCAGTTTCGTTGCTTAAATAGAGGGGTAGATGGGATATTCCTTACTTTCGCCAATGCTCATAATCTCCAGAATGTCCTTTATGCTGGTGATCACCTCCTCCCTCAGATCGGCAACGTACACCGTCCTCTGTGGCACAGTGGAGCACACCTCGTCACACGCTGGGCACTGGCACACATTGCCAGACGAGGAAAACAGCGGCATGTCCACAAGCCATTCAAATAAAACGATGCATGTCGGAATTACATTGACATCTTCGTGAATGTCCAGCGATTTCTTCTTTTTGTCTTTGGACAGCAGGTCACAGATGGTCTCGTTGTAGATTTCCATGTAAGAAACGCGCAGGAGAAACTCTCTGCTCGGCAGCTGTAAAATAAAGATGGTAAGATGCAGAAGACCCAGGAAGATAAAACAAAACTCGTCCTGTAAAACCTGCTTGAAAATTTGGAATTATATTCAGTGGAACAGATACAACAATTAAATTAATCACATCTTTATGAGGTTAAGATTCAATATGGGAATTCATTTTTCCTATTATTCTACGATCTACACTGGCCATATGATTTCCATTCGCCTGAAAAGTATTCATGCAAGATACAATTCACAGCATGTCAATCCAGTGCTGAATGAGGGCTTCCCCACACTGTGTGGCCTGGGGGATGATTTGATTATTTTGGACCACTGGTCAGTGTGGGTTTGTGAAGGGGTAAGGTTGAGGACAAGTCCTGACATCACTTGCAAGATGTAACCTATGGCTAGGAATAGAATTATCAGACTGAGCGCAGGGAACCACTCCACCATATGCAACATGTAGCAATTTTTAAACACACGATTTGATGTATTGCGAGTGTAATAATGAATTAAAACCGAAAAATCAAGAGTCAAATGCCACATGCTCATAGCTCTCTTAAGTTTAAACAAAACCCTTTGGTGCCGAAGAAGATAAAACAGTTTGTGTACTCTGTACAATCCAAACGATGATCATTCCTCAATGAAAAATGCAACATCATTCTCCACTGAATTGGCATTAAGAATACACCAGTACGAATGGAACTAAAAACAACTTCATCGCAGTTTACACTGGTGGCAAACTTACATTTTTTATGACGTCAAAAACCTCTTTCATGGCCAAGGGGATGATGCCTGGGTGGCTCTCAGATCCCAACATTGTGAAAGTTTTCCCCGATGACGTTTGTCCATAAGCGAAGATGGTACCTGCATGAGGAACGAGTTTGTTAGAATTAAAGTGTGTCCAGCAACTTCCCACTCCACGAAAAAAATGTGTAATCAGCCAACAGCTTTAGACTAATGCGTCTTTTCCACTGGCACAACAACGCCGAGCATGCACAGGGCCCTCACGAAATGGGGTGGTTTACGACAATTTGCCGTGTTGAGCCATGATACACTCACATCACAAGACATGGCTCACAGTCAAGCAGGGCCAGGTATGGGTCAATGACATGTTCATTGCATTTAAAGTCAGCCAAAACAATGAAGACACAGCATCACAATGTCATCTATATGCATCTCAACCCGTTCATTGTGCGTGATGTCAAGGGCACGCCACGGTTTCTGCATTGGGTAAACACTGGTGCTGGTTCGGCACAACCCCACTGTGGCTCCGGTGGCACAGTAGGGAGGTGCATAGCACCTACAAAACAGGTACACAGTTCATGTTATTTGCAGACACCACTTTTCTGCAAATTTGACCATCTCTCAGATGCAATGGGTCTTACCATTGTAGCCTTTGACAGCGGCTTTAATGATGGGCCTCGCAATTTCATCGAACACATCACAAGTCTGTTCATCGACGCCAAAGACACGGTCTGAAAAAAAAAAGGTGGTTATACAATTCCTACTAAGAGCATATAAATAGAACACGCATTTACTCAGCCCAGCAAGTTGACATTTTGGTCACAATACATTCATTAAAATGTATTAAAGAAGCCAAATTGCTTCATTCCATGGGTTATAAATTACACAGGACAGGGTACAATCTGAATCCTGCAACTTTTGCAGAGCCTACTCAAATCCTCTTTCCAGGCTTGCATAATACATTGCTACAAGAACTACCAATTGTACTGTGCAGAAAATTGTCCGAAGGTTGCGGAAATCTAAACAAATACATGTCAATTCATCCAATGGAATTTTTTTTCTCTTTTGTAACAATAATATTTTACGATGGTGAAATGTATATTTTTAATTTCCCACACTTGTAAAACCCATTGCTTGAATCCCCACGTGATGCGAGGTTGAGGTGCAGTGTGAACAAAGAGTTACCAAATATGAAACATTTGTTGTTGTCAATCTGAGTCATGGAGTTTTTGTCTGACTTCCAGTACGTGACATTGCTGCCACTGGTGGTCTCCCTGAAGGACAGACATCACACCAACACAACCTCATGAGGCTATTTCTAGACGTAAAAAATTATTGCAAAAAAAGGCAAAATTTACAATATACAAAATTAAATTAGATTCGAAGCTTTCGTGACTGCAGGAATCTCTTTGGTTCTTTCGGTAAAGTCACGTAGAAAGAAAATAAATGAATAATAGAATACGACGTTTCGATTGGAACACAAGCAACCATCATCAGGTACGAATTAATGAGAAAACAAACATAACAAACGTATAAATATAATGCAATACAACCCAGAGAGTCGGCCAACACAACAGTCTTGTGCCTTAAAACGGTGTGGCATGCTGTGTGCCGTGCTTGGTTTTAAAACCACCAAGTTTGCAGAACAACAATACTGTAATAACGTGTGACAAGTTTCCCGAGTTGCTCCGGGTTATCGTCGTAACAGCACGGGGAAATGAGAGACGATGCTTAGGGAATTGGCAATGTGAGAGAGGTGAACAAGAGGGAACGCTAAGGGTTGTGTGTGGGGCCCTATGTACAAATGAACAAAATTAGTCACGTACATAACATGCTCGCTAAAAAACACACACACATATACACACTTTAGATGTCTGCATATGGGGACACGTCAAAGTACACTTGGGTGTTGTTAATATCTCAGGCAGTTGTTGTCGAAGGCGGAACGGTATCAACATTTTCTTGGTTCTTTCGGTAAAGTCACGTAGAAGGGAAACGATAAAATAATACAAATAAAACATAGTAAAATAAAATTCTCACGACGTTTCGGCCACAACACAAGCAGCCGTCCCTCAGGTGAAGAAACAGAACTGTCGGAAAGACAGCGCCCCAATGAGTCGTGAGAATTTTATTATGTTTTATTTTTTATTATCTTATTATTTCCCTTCTACGTGACTTTACCGAAAGAACCAAGAAGATGAATCCCTGCAGTCACGAAAGTTTAAGGTATCAACATTTTTTTTAGAGTTTAAAATAGGAGGCGAGGGAGATGGCATGAAACGGAACTCACGAACTAACATCGCCAACCCTTAAATAATAAGGAACGCAAACATGAACTCGCTCGTTACAGAACACAAGTTTCACTCGACATCCGTGTGATGTTTGTTGCACGTTACAATTAACAGGCGGAAACTCCACAGAGGCAGAGAGAGCGAGAGGCGAACGCCGTCTTCATCACATCGCAAAACACCGCACAGCGATTACAAATTAACGCATGCAATTTACAAACCTCTGTATCAGGGGTCGTACACGGACGCACACCTTGACATTACCCTCGCCCATCTCTATACCCCGTACTTCTTTATGAATGAAAACAAAAAATAATTTTGCTTTAAAAGCTTCGTAAGTTATGAGGAAAATTTATTTAAAATCTCCTCCGCCTCAGCAGCCTAGGCATCGACTCGGACGACCGTTACGAGATGGGGAGGGGCTAAATTTAAACTGACACAGGCGGCCCTGCGATTGGTTGAGAGGCTCGAGCGAATTGACCAATTGGGATGAGAGCACAGTTTTTTAAAAAAGACAACAATCATCTCACACAGCCTCTGTGTCATAGTTCATTTATTCAGTTCATAGTTCATTTATTTGGTATAGCCCTGTGAGCCATTCTGACACCGGCAGTGAGACCAGGCCACAAAGAACGCTGCTGTTCTGTAATGTCTGTGGTGTAGGCCAATCGTTTTTCAAAGACAATGCCACCAGAGCACGTTTGTTTGCATGTTCACCGCAAGTACGTGTGGTTATCGCAGACTTAGTCTTTGGTTCTATTGGGTAAAGTCACGTAGGTAAAAAATAAAATATCGCAGACTTGCATATCTGTCAAGAACCACCCCCCCCCCCTTATTCGTGCCTACCTTATGGCAGACCAATTCAGACCTTATTGTTCACCACGTGCCATTGTAAATCTCAACGTTCATATTACAAAGCCGCATCACAAGGGAGAAACAAACACATACACATTCTTGGTTCTTTCGGTAAAGTCACCACGTAGAAGGGAAATAATAAAAGAATAATAAAAATCACGGCAAGCTTGCTGTTTTTTTCACACCTGATGATGATTGCTTGTGTTGCAATCGAAACGTCGCGAGAATGTTTTTGTTTGATATTTTTTATTATTTTATTATTTCCCTTCTACATGGTGACTTTACCGAAAGAACCAAGAATATGAATCCCTGCAGTCACGAAAGCTTTAAATCGAACATTAAGCACAGACACTGATTTTGTTTGTTGCCCGTATTGAAACGGCTCGACCTGAAAACTCAATTTCCATGTGTACACGGGGTAAACCGTATGGGTTGACAAGTATGCAGTAACTAATTATCACATTTTGTTGACGTGACAAACCTTACTTGGTTGGCTCCAGTGTCGGGTGGTGGCGGTTTAACGACACAGTTATATTTACGTGATCTGATCCCCAAAAAAAACCTTTGATGAATGCATAACAATCAACTCCATGCGTTCGTAAATAGCACTACGTTGTGTAAGCCTTAAACGAGTCGCAGTATTAGGCAACGTTTCGGCCAATGGTTCTATCTGAAAAATAAGTTAATGCCTCAGTGGGCTTTGCCTGGTAGGATGGGGATTGTTTAGTTTTTGTTGGGTGATAACTTTACCTTTTTTCCGTGTAAAGTTTGACTTAAAACTTTCGTGACTGCAGGGATCTATATTCTTGGTTCAAGAATACTGTATATATTTTTCCCTGTACTATGCACTCCGATCGTGTTTGTTGTTGTAACGTTCTTACCCGCCCCTAGTGGACATCTGTGGAAAAAAATATATTTATATCTCATCAGATTCCTCCAGTGAGAATACTCACATTCTGATCTTCAACAACGATTGTCTTATCTAGTGCAAAGAGCAAATATAAGTCCATTAGATAGGATTGATAATCATATCACTAGTCATTCGTGGTTTGTCAAATTAACAATCGTTTCATTTTCAAATTGTTCATTTCAAAGTGTACGTTGTTTCCCAATCAATTTATTGAATTTGTTTATTTGTGTTGTTTTTGTAAAAAAAAATTGTCATCCTATAATGTGATTGTATCAATTTGATTCCAATATTCAAATATTACTTGGTAAGTTTTATCGCATTAATGATTTAGATGTGTTCATTAAGTCACTTTAATTATTATGTATTCGCTTTGCAATCATTCACGAGCTTTGTTCGCTCTAGATTATTTAATGTTAATTGTTAACTGTGTTTGGGTATTGCTTTTGAATCCTTGCATCTCTTGAGTCACTTAATAGTCACTTTAAGATGCTTTCTTGTTTATGTTTTTTGTTTGTTGCGGTTGCACCCGATTCAAGAGCCGAATGGCTCACAGGGCTATCTCCATATATAAAAGGCAAAGTTGTGAATATGTGTGTCTGTTCAAAATGTTTAGCCTACTTCCCGACATGCAACAAACTGGAAATTTGCCATGTGGGTACTTTCCAGACTGTACAGCATGCAAAAATTATAAAAATACACTTTTGCTTTTCTTTTTTATGGGGGGGGGGGGGGAGCTTAATAATGCATCTTTTTTTTGCACGGCAAGTGAGCTGTGACGTCAAATCTGTCACGTGACCCGCGCACGTGGACGCGTAACGCATTGTAGTGTTGTGGTTAGCGCGCCGCGCTACGAACCCGGCGACCCGAGTTCGATTCCCGCTCACAGCCACCACCAGTGACGATTATTTTAACCGGTCCTGGGCCTCCCCTAGGTCGACTCAGTCTCAAACAATTAACTGGTGCGGTGTCTGAACATCGCCACTGCGGAGACAAGGCGGCCGGGCGTGATCAATCCAAGTCCCGGGCGAAACCGGGTAGTAAAACTCGTACCAAATAAATGAAACTGAAACTGAGGCACGC
The DNA here is from genome assembly GCF_048934315.1 of Petromyzon marinus. NCBI lineage: Eukaryota > Metazoa > Chordata > Hyperoartia > Petromyzontiformes > Petromyzontidae > Petromyzon > Petromyzon marinus. Next base: position 10,669,619 of record NC_133697.1, read on the forward strand.
CAACAGAGACATTTTCACACGTTTAATGCGCTTTCTAAAACTATCCTTATGGCGGTACCCCGGGGTACCCAATAATACAAAGTGACTGAGGCAATTAAATATTTTATTTCTAGGACACTATTTTTCCCAGGGGTGTACTTAACCCCGCGACTGGGGTACCAATCAATCCGATATCAGTGCTACTCCACGATGTCGAAACGCCAAACATCAGCATAAAAGAATCCGTTATCGAAAATTTCAACTTTGAATAGTGCATCGTGTACAGCTCGTCGAGATGAGTCGATTGCCGCATCGCCGACCATCAACAGACTAAAAGTGACTGCATCACGGACATTATGCGAGAGCCGGGGTACTATGGTACCCTGGGGTACTGCCATAAGGTTCAAATGTTCGGGTTTTGAGAGAGGTATCCTCACCAATATTATGATTCGTAATAATTTTTTTAAGTCAGATGTGATTATTACTCTCCAACCCACCTGTCTGCTGAAGCAGTCATAAAATGGGACGTTTGTTGACATTACATCTCTATTAATGGGCTGTGTCGGGTGGAGGAAGGTTTACAATACACATTGTGTGCATGCAATATGACCCAAAACATGAATTGTGAATCATATTGGATGCAAAAGCCTCCGTTATGTTCATCTCAGATTTTCTGACGACATAGTTATTATTATGCACTGTATTAGCAACCCAACATGCGAAGGGATAACACCCAATTTGATGAGAACAGGTTTTCCCCTTTTTTCTGGCAACAAAACATGTGTCAAGTTGTCTTGGTTCTTTCGGTAAAGTCACGTAGAAGGGAAACACCCAATTTGATGAGAATAGGTTTTCCCCTTTTTTTCTGGCAACAAAACACGTGTCAAGTTTTCTTGGTTCTTTCGGTAAAGTCACGTAGAAGGGAAACACCCAATTTGATGAGAATAGGTTTTCCCCTTTTTTCTGGCAACAAAACATGTGTCAAGTTGTCTTGGTTCTTTCGGTAAAGTCACGTAGAAGGGAAACACCCAATTTGATGAGAATAGGTTTTCCCCTTTTTTCTGGCAACAAAACATGTGTCAAGTTGTCTTGGTTCTTTCGGTAAAGTCACGTAGAAGGGATAACACCCAATTTGATGAGAATAGGTTTTCCCCTTTTTTCTGGCAACAAAACACGTGTCAAGTTTTCTTGGTTCTTTCGGTAAAGTCACATAGAAGGGAAACAATAAAATAAAAAAATAAAAAACAATAAAATTCTCACGACGTTTCGACTGCAACACAAGCAATCATCATCAGGTGTGAAAATCACAGCAATGTTTTTAAAAAGTGGCGGTTTTTTTAACGTTAGCACCACGGAGAGCGATTTGGCAGTTATTCAGATGGACGAGTCCATCTATGTTCGGAAAAGAGGAGGGGGGAGACGAAAATAATGGATGGGGTCTGAAAGCCACCGTAAAGTGGATTGCCCGGGATTCCGTAAAATGTGTTATCGCCACCACATCCTGCCTCCGCGTGGCAAGATGGCCGCCTGAGGCGCGCGCTCCCGGGGTGCGCTCACAGCAGCGACTGGCCGGGCCGTTTGTGAGGGGGCCGGGGGGGGGGGGGGCAGAAAAAAGTTGCAATTTTAAGACGCACATGAGGGGCAACTTTCTAGATCGTTTCAAGAGTTCGATTCCAAGTCACACGGATTGAATGAGGTCGCGGTGTTCCATCTCACATGCTTAGCAAGATGGCCGCCTGAGGCACGCGCGCTCCCGGGCCGCGCTCCCAGCAGCGGCTGGCGGGGGCCGTTTGTGAGGGGGCCGAGGGAGCCGACAAAGGGAGCCGATGGAGCCGAGGGGGCCGACGGAGCCGGGGGAGCCGACGGGGCCAGGGGAGCCGGGGGGGGGGGCCGGGGGGGGCCGACGGAGCCGGGGGGCGGGCGACGGAGCCGGGGGGGGGCGACGGAGCCTTGGGGGGGGGCGACGGAGCTGGGGGGGGGAGGCGACGGAGCCGGGGGGGTGGGCGACGGAGCCTTAGGGGGGGGGGCGACGGAGCCTTAGGGGGGGGGCGACGGAGCCTTAGGGGGGGGGGGGCGACGGCGCAAGCAGAGGGAGCCGACACTGACTTTCTCACACATCATACACTGACTCACTCACACCATGCACTGACTCACTCACACATCATACACTGACTCACTCACACCATGCACTGACTCACACCATGCACTGACTCACTCACACCATGCACTGACTCACTCACACCATGCACTGACTCACTCACACCATGCACTGACTCATTCACACATCAAACACTGACTCACTCACACCATGCACTGACTCACTCACACCATGCACTGACTCACTCACACATCAAACACTGACTCACTCACACCATGCACTGACTCTCTCACACACCATACACTGACTCACTCACACCATGCACTGACTCACTCACACATCATGCACTGACTCGCTCATCATGTGCTTACTCACTCACACATCATACACTCACACAACCACTGACCCATTCACTCATCATACACAGGTTCACTCATCATGTGCTGGCTCACTTGTACATCATACACTCACTCACACTGCCGCTGACTCTCTCACACATCATACACTGACTCACTCATCATGCGCTGACTAACACATCGTGCGCTGACTCACACATCATACACTCACTCACACTGCCGCTTACTCGCTCACACATCATACACTGACTCACTCATCATACGCTAACACATCGTGCGCTGACTCACACATCATACACTCACACTGCCGCTGACTCGCTCACACATCATACACTGACTCACTCATCATGCGCTGACTAACACATCGTGCGCTGACTCACACATCATACACTCACACTGCCGCTGACTCGCTCACAAATCATACACTGACTCGCTCATCATGCGCTGACTAACACATCGTGCACTGACTCACACATCATACACTCACTCAAGCTACTACTGACTCACTCATCATAAGCTGACTCGCACATCATACACTCACACTGCCGCTGACTTGCTCACACATCATACACTGACTCACTCATCATGCGCTGACTAACACATCGTGCGCTGACTCACACATCATACACTCACACTGCCGCTGACTAGCTCACACATCATACACTGACTCACTCATCATGCGCTGACTAACACATTGTGCGCTGACTCACACATCATACACTCACACTACCGCTGACTCGCTCACACATCATACACTGACTCACTCATCATGCGCTGACTAACACATCGTGCGCTGACTCACACATCATACACTCACACTGCCGCTGATTCGCTCATACATCATACACTGACTCACTCATCATGCGCTGACTAACACATCGTGCGCTGACTCACACATCATACATTCACTCACACTGCTGCTGACTCACTCACACATCATACACTCACTCACTCATCATGCGCTAACACATAGTGCGGTGACTCACACATCATGCACTCACTCACACTGCCGCTGACTCACTCACACATCATACACTGACTCACTCATCATGCGCTAACACATCGTGCGCTGACTCGCACATCATGCACTCACTCACACTGCTGCTGACTCACTCACACATCATACACTGACTCACACATCATACACTCAGACTGCTGCTGACTCACTCGCACATCATACACTGACTCACTCATCATGCGCTAACACATCGTGCGCTGACTCGCACATCATACACTCACGCTGCTGCTGACTCACTCGCACATCATACGCTGACTCGCACATCATACGCTGACTCACACATCATACACTCACTCACGCTGCTGCTGACTCACTCACACACTGGGAGTGTCGTGCTGCCAGCTATTGCTGCAGGTTTTGTCGTACGTGTTATGTATATCGTTTATTGTTAAATTAAAAATCACAGTTCCTATGATTACTGTTGTTACATTGTTTTTATATTCTTAGCTCTTTCGGTAAAGTCACGTTGAAGGGAAACAATAAAATAATAAAGTATATATAAAACAATAAAAATTTTCATGACGTTTCGACCATAACACAAACGGTCATCATCAGGTGTGTCGGTTTGCATTAACTTATTTATTTTTAAATGGTGTATTTATTTATAAAAAACGTCAGCGCCATGCGCAGCGATTTGGCAGTTTATTTAGAAGGACTAGTCCATCTATGTTCTGAAAAGAGGAGGGGGGGGACAAAAAATTAATGTATGCTGTCTGAAAGCCACTGTAAGCGTGAACAATCAATTAAGACCTGAAATTGTTAATCAAATCTTCCAATGATTGCTAAGCCAGAATCCATCTTCTCGGTTGAAATTGTCTCTGTGCTTGTATATGTGGATAGCCTCATGAACGAATCTCTCATGGTAGCCAGATGGCTTACAAAGAACCTCTGTCTTGGAAAAGTCAATGTCATGTGAGCCTACTGAATTATAACAATGATCTGCCACGGCCGAGGTGTTGGTCCTACCGTGTTTAAGGTCTGCTTTGTGTTCACGAATGCGGTCCGAGACATGGCGTTTGGTTTCTCCAATGTAACTACTACCACAGAGGCAACTTAGTTTGTAGACACCTGGGTGCTGTATGTTCGGAATCACATCTTTTACAGACGGAACCAGATCACGGATTTTATGTAATGTGTTGAAACGGACCTGGATCTTGTGTTTATGCAAGATTTTGGAGATCTTTTTTGTGATCCCCGCAATGTAGGGTAAAGTGATGGTTTTGAAAGGCTCCTCAAGAGGGTCCTTCTTCATGGTTTGAGTGATAGCTTTGCGGATTATATAGTCGGAGTAACCATTAGCCTTAAGAGCTTGGTGTACGTGCTTGAGTTCACTGCCTATGTGTTCCTGGTCGGATATGCATTGGGCTCTATGGTACAGAGTCTTGATGAGAGAATTCTTCTGTGATAGATGGTGGTGGGAATCCGGTTTCAGATAAGCATCCGTATGGGTAGCTTTCCTGTAGATAGAGTGGCTCATTGAACCATCAGGTCTCTTTTTTATTAGGACATCCAGAAAAGGTAGCTTGCCATCTTTTTCGACTTCCATGGTAAATCTGATGGCTGGGTGTATGGAATTGATGTGGTCGAAGAATTGGTCTAGAGCAGGCCGGCCATGTCGCCAGATGACAAAAGTGTCATCCACTTACCTCTTCCATAAGGTTGGGCGCAGAGTGGCAGTCTGGATGGCGTCAGTCTCAAATTTCTCCATGAAAATGTTAGCTATAACCGGATAAGGGGGAGCCCATTGGGTGCCCTCAGTTTGTTTGTAGAAAGTTCCATTCCAAGTGAAGTATGTATTGGTTAAACAGTGTCTCACCAGGGGGGGTACCTCAGTGTTTAGTCCTTGATGAACCAAGTCTTCAATGATTGCGATGGTGTCAGGTACAGGAACCTTGGTGAATAAGGAAACTACATCAAAACTGACAAGCAGGTCGTCTGGGGACAGGGAAATACCCTCGATTGTCGATACCAGGTGAGTAGAATTTTTTACTGCAGAGGTGGTTTTTCCAGTGAAAGAATGCAGAATTTCAGACAAAAAACGAGCCAGTTTGTAGGTGGGGGAGTTGATAGTAGAGACGATGGGACGAAGGGGTGTATCTACTTTATGTATTTTTGGTAAGCCGTATAATCTTGGTGGCCTGGCAGCAGAAGGTTTCAACGAAAACTGTTTAGATTGATCAATTAATGCGGTTGAATCAGAAATTATTTTGTTGGTTTGTGTGACGAGGCTGTTGGTGGGATCTATTTTTATTTTTGTATAACTACCATCGTCGAGTAATTGTTTAATTTTGTTGTTGTATTCTATTTTATCCATGATGACAGTAGCATTGCCCTTGTCAGCTGAGAGGACTACAATGTCATCCCTCTTTTTTAGTTTATATAATTCAAAACGCTCATCTTTGCTGAGGTTGCTAGCTGGCATCTTAGCGTTTTTGAGGGTTGCAGCGATTTCAGATCTTGCTACGTCTGCAGCGATGTGACCTAGGCCCCTGAGAGCAACGTCTACTTGGGAAATTATATCATTAACTGGTATGTGTTTAGGTGTGACTGCAAAGTTTAGACCTTTAGCTAAAACGGATTTCAGACCATCGGGAATAGAACTGTTACTGCGATTAATTACGACTTTGTTAACGTCTAACTTTTTGGTGTGTGGGTCCGGTCTTTTGTTGAAGAGGAGGTTAAATTTGGAAATCAGGTTGTCCTTACATTTGGTCGACATAGTAGCAGCTGAAGAGGCAGTCATATTGTCTACATGTTCCCAATCCGATGTGGACATTGTTGCCGTCAATGATAAGTGTGATTTGTAGAGTGTCTTGTCTAACTGATCTAGTTCGGTGCATATTAGTCTGATTTTTTCTGAGATAAGAGCTAAGCTAGTTTTGAAAGAGCTAAGAATATGAATTACTGCAGTCACGAAAGCTTTAAATCAAAAGTTTTTATAGTTTTATTTTGGTGATTCGAAAACATATGGTTAATCTAAATTGTCTTATGTTGTTGTTTTTGGCTTGCACCACATTTATTTTTGCACACAGTGTTTTAATAAGTTTTTTTGTGTGGAATATTTGCTGGTTTATTATGTTTCTGTTGCGCGTTGTCGCTTTAAGATGTTCTGTGTTCAAATTTTTTTGTTGCGGTTGCATCCGACTTAAGAGCCGCATGGCTCACAGGGCTATACCTAATAAATTAAACTTGAAATGAAACTTGAAACTCTCGGTGGGAAACCCCTACAAGCCACATCCAGTGCGACGCAGCTGATGATGCCCATGACGCACCAATCCGCGGCCACCACCTCCCGTCCAGCGGCACACGAGGGGCCAGATTTGGAACTGTCCATTTACTGCAGGCAAGTAATAAAGTATTAAAGCTTTCGTGACTGCATAAAATTACTCATTGTTTTTTTCGGTAAAGTCACGTATGTAGAAATACAATAAAATTATATTGAAACGTCGTGATTGTTTTTTGTTTTAATATAATTTTATTGTATTTCTACATTCGTGACTTTACCGGAAAAACCAGAGTGAGTGCAGGCAAGTACTTGAATCTATAATCGGTAGAGGATTCGATTGCCGAAATAATCGGATATCCCAGTTCTGCATGAAACCCTGTACTGTACAGCATTGCAAATTGTGACTCCATCCTCGACTTCAAAAGACAACAGCCTCCACTCATAAGCTTAAACCCTTCCAGTATCAACGTTTGCTAAGCGCACAGTTGCTCATTTGTCTTGGCCATGTAAGCAACCGTCTCGCTGTTGAGACACTGTTGAGGCGGCTCACCCTGTAGACCGGCACGGTCGCCAGATTGTGCAATTTTTGCGCACAGTTGGGGTGGTTTTTTTTAAGCCGTCGTGAAATGCGATTAATAAAACATTTTTAATGAAATGTCGTGCAGCTTTTTTTTAGGCTCCATTCCAGAAAATGTGGTGCTTTTGAGCTCTTCTGGCCAAGTGTTTAGGAGCTTAGTAAGTTAAAACATTTTTTGTGTCAGACCTCGCCATGTTACACAAAGTCGTCCCACGCTCAAAGATTGTCACTGCGAAAGCCTTGACTTTGTGTTCCCCTCAGTTCGCAGCTTGGGTAATCGCCATAAATCATTCACTCCCCCAAAGCCCAGGCTTGGTTTTGGCTGTGGAGCGAACTTGTCCGAAAAAATCTCAACACCTTTTGTCAAATTTTCGCCAATATATATTTTTCTATTAAGGCGATGTTATAGTTGAGTTTTGCTAACTGTGCACCAGTCAATGCAGCAGCAGCGTCACCAAATCATTTCTCCCTTTACGGCTCAGACACATTCTCCGCTTCAAGTTGTAGGTTACCGATTTTGGTTAAACCATAGTAGACACATATTTACAAAGCTAATCGTACATTTAAATAACAAAAATGGGGAAATAGCTAATTTTGTCACGGATTTTTTGCTGAGCAAATCCGTATGTGCTAAAAGGGGTTTTAAAAACCCGTGACTTTGAGATATATTGCGATTTCTATAACCTAAATTCAGACCTGAATAGTGCTTGCAAACAGGCACTATTCCCAATGGCCCAATTATATATGGGGATGTCTTTTTTCTGCTGTATATTGTATCTTAAAGTGGGAAGCGGCCGTGGTGTAAGTGGTTAGCACACTGGACTTTCAATCCGTGAACCACTGTTAACATGTTTCTTATTGAAAAATCTCCGCTTGTGTCCACCCAACAGTTGAGTGCAAAGAGTGGACCCGCAGGTCGCGTGTGGCGAGGTAAAGCGTGTGCGCTCCAACGCTTCCAAGACGTCTGGCCAGTGTGTAAGAGTAGGCCAAACACCCTCCAGAGGATCCCCTTTAGTTGGACGTCCTTCCACTCGCAGAGGCGTGAGCAAGTGAAATAAATCCTGGACATGTTAAGTCATGTACTGTATTGTGGCTGCATATTGTGCATGTGTTATTATGCGCACGTGTGCACATGTACAGCCCACTGTTGGATACGTCTCCTTGCCATTTATGTCCCTCCACATTATTATTTTTTACAAATTCCATTGGTCACACGACCATCTTGGATTTTTTTTGTTGTTGTTGCATTTGTTTAATGCAATATTTCATGATCGATTCGGGTTGGCGAAGCAGAGGGACGCAGATGTGACGTACCGCCAAAAATAGAAATTAAGTTAGCCAAGCCATACCAGAACATGTTTAGAATACGATTCGGCAAAAACTGAACTCATTGTAAATTACAAAAATATCGAGAAGCCTTTCAAAGCAGCCGCGCCCGACTGCCGCTTTCATTCTCCTCGAAGCCACCAGGGGGCGCGCGATCACCGAATTCGGTGTTGAACGCGAGGCTCGGTGATGCGCTATTTTCAAAGCAAACAAACTACTGTAGTTCAATAGCAAGCTCTGTCCATCGTGATAAGATCGAGTGAGGTGCAGGCTTCAGAACTTCACGTACTGTAAACATCAATAGTCAATGACACCCCTTCAGCCGCCCATGAATTCCTCGCGTTCTTGAAAGACAAAGCACATTCTTTAGAGTTCACACCACCAAACTATGGCAACCCAGCCAGCCATAAGCAGTCCAGAATTAAGATCCTTCTGGGCTTCACGCCAGGATCATATTTATGGGTTCCGTCCTCCAGGCTTTTGCATTCTGCCATCACCGTCCCACTTGTGAACCCTCATTCAGAGCGATGAATGAGGGTTCACCCTGTCAACGTTAGTCTTCGTCGATGCGGTAGGCGCGATGTCATACTTAGGCATTCAAAATAACCAATGTAGGCTAAATCTACACGAGCATATGTGAAACGAGCACTCGATTTGGACCGGTACATTTTTCAAAACACGAGAACATTGTTCATAAGAGTTTTTTGGGGTTATAGAGGTGTGAGGCATTATAGAGGCGTAAATTTTGTTGGGTTACAGGGGCGTGATTTGTGGAGAAGTCCACCTGTTTCGTTCCTTATGAAGTTAGATGTAATTACTGGCGAAACGTCGTACTCAGATTGCAAATGTTGTGGCTTGGCTCTCCAACACACCGGTGTGCTGTACTAGTGACGAATTGGCCATGTTCTGTTTACGTGACAACCCTTACGAGTTGGCTGTGTCGGTTGGTGGTGGGTTTAACGACACATTTATATATTTATGCAATCTAACCCAAAAAAACAAAACCTCTATTATGGATATTGGTCGCGATGGGGGGGGAGGGAAAGACTAAAAAAGTATCCTTACAGCTAGTTGTGCTGCTGAACATCAGGCTACGCTGTTTAGCTTTGAAAAAAAACATTCACACCAAAAGACATACAGTACTGCAAAAACAGGCCATCACTTTCATCGTTGCAGCCGGTGTCAACCACTCACAAATATTACCATTTTTAACGGACCATTATTGCGGAAGTGTAAATGTTTGCACAAATGCATCTAATACCCAGTCTTGCCTTGTTGTTCAGAAAAGCACAGGTTTTGTCGATCAATCTTATTAAGCTTGAGAGTACCTTCAAAAGACAGTCGTAATCTGAACTTAAAGAACCCTTACCAGCAGCGCAATTTAGATTTATGCTGTTTTATAAATTCAATGGAAATGAAGACCATTATCTGCTCCAGGGCAGATTTTAAACTAAGCTAAGACAAGTATTTGCCACCTTCCTAAATACCTGAACACTGAATGTGCTAGCCCACCTTGAGGCCAAGCGGGGGCAAGCTAATACTGGACATGGCATGACGCATTTACATTTTAAGGCATGGTTTTCATTTGGAATAAGTGATTGCCTGCGAAAACATGTCAGCAACCATATAACTGTGAAACGCCCTGTACTGGTTATTTCCTTTTAAGGCCATCACCTTTCTTGGTTAATGAAAAATAAATGCCACTCAAGATGCCAGTTTCTCTAAATACACGATTTCAATAAAAATACACCAAAGGCCTGGATTTTCAAATTGTCTATTGCTTTTTTCTACCAAATGAAGCAGACCGATTTAAAATGAGAATATGTACTTAATCAGTGGGTCAATTTGACTTGCGAAGTGGATTCTGACATTTTAAATGCTTCTAGTTAAAAATCGGTTGTGCATTGCACTCAGGAATTCCATGCCTTATTGTTATTGCCAACATATAGTAAATGTGTTCATTTATTTACAAGTTGACTGAATGACCTTTACAGAGCACGGAGCATTATGCACTACACAATACAACCCTATACTGTTTATTTAGAGTATTCATCACAGGCTAGTGTCCCGTAACAAAGTGGCCCCTATTTCAATGGAGGGTTGCACAGAAACAATGCAAGTGAGCGCAAGAGAGAGCACAGTAACCTTCTAAACCATGCACTGCCAAAAGCGGGCTGGGACATCTGTGATCAGACTACGCGAGATGGTTCAAGGTCGACTTGATAACAAATTAAACAACTTATTTGGTTGAGGGTTTGTTGAGGGGTTGTGTACATAGTGGTTAAAAACAAGGGGGGCCCTTCATGATGAGGAAACCAGATGGTAAAAAAAGAAATGATTGCAAATTTGACGAACTTAGATAAGCTTGGACCTCATGAGTTGGCAAGGTACTTCCTATCCCCATAACCGCTGGAAATAAATAACACTGGGACACAAATCGTGATGGTGTTGAATCTTTTATCGTGACGGAGATTTGAGAAATGTTCAATTATAACCCGGTTACCATACAAACAGAAGCACAGGAACCCCTGGTTAGTCAGTGCGTTAACAAAGTGTCTTCACTTCAGCTCAAACATTCCTTAATTCGCTTTGCCATAAACATACATCTCAAAATAAATAAACCTATCCGTGACGTCAGCAACTTGGGAGTAAAGCACTCAAAAGCTGCCAAAAAATAAGCCGAGTCACCTTGCTTTAAGTTAACCAAAAAGTTGTTAATTTAATTAAATGGAAACTAAATAAAAACAAATAACGCACCTTCAAACTGCAACAGAAAAAAGGATCATGAGCATTATACATTTAAAAATGCCTATAAACAAAAACTACAGTGTTTATTATAATATACAATGTCATCTGGCTGAAGTATGCAATTTCATTAGGTAATATAGAAATACCTTAACAGTGATCACTGTGCACACACACAAGCTCTTTTTTACATTCATTAGTAATAATATTAATAGTTAATAGATCTAGAGGGTGGCCAACAACGCGCTCCATCCCACACATTTCACGCCTATGATTGTACTCGGAGAAGAAGCGCACTTTAAGGTTTAAATTTGTTACTATTGTGTGTTAAATACTGCTCACTGGCTTTATAAGCCCTAACGTTTAATTAGCACAGCAGACGGACGATGCATTAGCAGAACTTACAGAACACCCACGGAATGATTCAAAACTCCGGTCACTTAAGATCCTCAGTGCTCAAAACATAATTTTATATATTTATATATTGTATTCGAATCATATCTCAAACATATCTCAACTGGGTTTTATTTGTAACCTCTGTAACATATACATAAGCAGTAGTCACCATCGTTTCAGGGGTCCACGCACATACGAGCAACATTCACGCGCTCCACAAATTGTGTCAATGCAGTAGTTGTAGCTTGTGTATAATCTTATTTTATATATATCTGTGTCCATTTGAAGAATTGCCCCGGTAGCGAACACGTAGAGGCTTGTGACTCTACAGCGACACGCGCACTTTGTAAAAGTTTTGCTCGATTCCTTAGTCCACACGGCAAACGCATTTGCAAGCACAAGTCCCATGAATCCTGTAAACGTAAAACATGGTGGCGGCTTCTTTTGAAACGGATGGTTACTGCGTTGAGGGTTTTTTTACATGGGTTTCTCAGAAACATTTTTAGCAAGATTCCTTCATTTTCTGTTTTAGGTTGTTTATATTTGTTTGAACTTTTTTAAAAGATTAAATGTAAACCAATATTATCGTTGCTACCGTTAGGAGTGGTGATTTGCAGTAATCTTCTGTTTGGTGATGCTGCTCCTTGTCTGCGTTGAACATGTGCGGCTTTATACTGCTGTCTTTAAAGCTGAGAAGAGAATATTCTTCAGTATTTGACATCATTCACGGTCAACATCTTCACTTCCTCTTGAAACTTTCAAGAGGCTTTAATAGTCGACTGCTTCACACAAGAGAGAATTCTGCAAATGTATTTCAGCTGAAACTAAATCACGGAAATTTGCATGAAAAATAACAAACCATTACTTGACCAGGATATTGTTTTGAGAATTCTTCAGTTCAAGATCCTCCAACTTCTTCCACAACTCCTCCCTCTCCTCTTCCTTTTTCTTTTCACTATTACAAGCACAAACAATTGGTTTTAACAGAATGTTACCATACATGGCGAACTTCTGTTTGTATGTAAAAAGTCAAGTTTTGCAAAAATTAGGGAAAAAAGTTTGAAAGGTATTTTGCACCTATTTTGAGGCTAAAATTAAACCAGAATGTCTTGTGGCAAATGTGTTTGAGTAGCCTGAGGAAGCAAAGCACTGCTTGATTATCAGAACCCTCCCCAGTATTGAAGATTAGCTTTCAGGTGGACCTTCAATATGGCAACAACTTAAGCTTAGGAACATCACTATAAACAACTCAATTGTACTGCAACAGCTATGTGCAGTGCAGTTTGTGAAAACACAGTTCAACATAACTATTGGAAATGTAAAATTTTGTTAAAAGTAGGAAAGAATCAAACTTTTGGGTAAATTACATAAATAACAAAACATTGTTTTATTTGGCAACTACATATGCCTGCACTTGTAATTACAACATGGATAAGTATATTCATTTAAAAAATGAAAGACCCTCTCCCCACCTATTAACTACAGAAAACTCCAGCCCATGAAAAGTTTTGATATGTGCACATTTCTTGCCTATAGGTTTTAATGTGACCAACATTAGGACGCACTAGCTTCAGTCTTTAACGTATCCATCCATCCCGCGATCAGCATTAGGGAGCACGCACCGCTGCCGCTCGTTGTTGTAGGACGCCGTCAGTTCGCCAAACAGTTCGCAGTTCATGTCCATCATAGTCTTCATCACGTTGAAAATCAAACCTAAGATCGTCCTGCATGCAACACAGGTTGTCGAGGGTGGAAACACATTGAAGCGTCCACCTTGTTTCGAGTGGAGGCACAACAATACACATTGAAAGCAAGACAATAGCCAACTCGAACATCAACACCTGACCTCCTGCCATACTATATTTGCATTCCTGCCAACACGGTCCCAAGAGTATTTCTGGAAGAAAAATAACTTTTCCCTTGTCGAAGCAACACACACCCACGCATTCTGCGAGCACGGTAGCACTCAACTGGTTCCAGTGCTCTTTGGACATCTTGTACAGGTTGCCAAACATGATGGGAAGGATGACGTTGGAGTTCTCCTCGATGAGACTCAGGATGTACTCGTTGTTCCAGTAGTAAAGGGCACGCTCCGCCACCTAAAAAAGCACAATCACGTGAGAATAGACGTTACGTGGGAGACCAGTCGAAGCAGGACCTTATATAGAAACGCACCATTTCACACTGCACTAGGGGCAAGTCAACAGGCTCAAAAGAAAACATAAAAAAATACACGCTGTGAAATTAATTGTGCAATGAGCCACACCAATGTGGCTGAATATTATTTTTATTATGGAGAATCGATGATAAAAGTAAAAAAAAGTCATGTTATAAAATGTATTTTGAAATTCTGATCAGAGCATGAATGTTATGCCACCAAGCAAATTCAAGTGCCAGTGCAATGCAACATTATCTATGTTACAGATTTTAAGTACTGATTGCCACCACGAAGATGCTCTGCTGTAGGCGACTGACAAGGTTTCTAATAGTGTTTTCCTGGAAACACAAAGCAAAGTCAATCATGTTGGAAGAAAAGGCTCTTTAATGGGAAAAAATTTAACTAAAATAATTACTTGGAAATGTGGGCTAGCCACACAGCGAGATATCTGCTTGAAAAGCGGCTCCTGGATCTTCACGAACTGCGTCGGCTCAATAACGTCCAGGACCTCCTCCACCTCGCCCAGAAACATCACCTGTGGGCACAATAGGGGGGGGGGGTTATACAATGATGAGGCACTGTGTGCAACACATCACGCCAACAATGACCATAGACAAAATTCTTCATGGGGACCTTTCAACTAAACAATCAAAATATGTTTTTCTGTTATCATCAGCCATGGTCAGGGATTGGCAACCTGCGGCTAGAGGCGCATGCAGCTCTTTAAGGACTACTTCGTGACGTTATTTATTAAGGACTGTCTCATATTCACATGCATTGCGGCTCAAGAAATCGTTTTTTTACCAAATATAAAAAATGTCTCTTCTTGTTATTTTGGTTGCCCACCCCCTGGCCATGGGCAATCTACCGATGGATAAAGGCATCCCTAAGCTACTGCCATCTTTTAATCTTGCGATGTAGAATTCCACCTAACACATGCACACTAGCCAATTTCATTACTCCACATATCCTCAGGGGACATCCTCTCAAACGCTTCATTCCTTGGCTAGCCCTCTGTCATTATTCTCAACCACCGGCCATTATCCCTTCTTAGCGACGTGGCCTGCTCAATCCAACTTACTTTTCTTATGTTAGAATTATGTTCTCTAACCCATGCACTCTTCTTTTTGTTTCTGAAATAACTATAAATACAAGGTTACAATGTTTTCACATGGTCTGATGTGCCATTATAACACGTCACCAAATAAAAATGGCACAGTTTTTAAATTACCACCTGCAAGAGCTTTATCTGATGCACAGTTTCTACTGTTATAACAATGACTGGTGTTCCAAAAAAAAAGAAGTGGTACAAACCTCCTTCTGGCTGCAGGTCTTTGGCCAGTACTTCAACAGTCCCCTCACAACCTGAAAGACATCACCCATTGACCAATTGACTAAATAATACGCATTTAAAAATGTCTATTTTAATGCACCATTTCATCAGAAGTCAATCCATCAAACCTCAAGACTTACAATCTCGGTGAGGGTGGCATCTTTCTCCAAAAACTGCACCACGCAGTACGCCAACTATAGAAGAACAAAAAGAATCAACAGCCAGAACCAGGCACACCAAGGTGATTCAAATATATGCAGCAGAAATCTGATATATGAGAGAACAAAATTACATGCGGTGTATCTCTGACAAATAGGCCCTTGTGCAAACGGCCTTGACATTGATGGCCCCACCTGGGCATGGAAGAGGGAGAGGCCCCTGGCGGTGTGTAGTGGGAGAAGGACCCGCACCAGAAACTGCTTGTGCTCGGCCTTAAGCGGCAGAGCAAATCCATTGATTATGCTGCAAAGACATCGCCATGGGGGGAGGGGAACGAAGGGGGGGGGAAACAAGCAACAAAGAAACGTAAATGTCAGCTCCATACTTGTTGGTGTGTACGCTTTGAGCTGTTTACATAACGGTTCACCTCATTCCCCCCCCCTCTCCTTCCCCCTCGACGGGCTCTCTGGATACTTAAGCCTCTTAACGATGCTGGGGTAATTTCAGAATGTTGATCTCATTGCTGTAATCTAAAAGTCTTACTGGGCGTGCCCACGTTTTGTCGTCACGAGTGTTTCATATTCCCAGCCATCCTATATGTACTAATTCTTTTGTAATAATAATTTAAAGCATGCAAGTCTCTAATTGCTAAAATATATGACAAGATTATTAGTAAAACAAGGGACAAGTGCTGTGTTCTCATAACTTTAGCATATTTAGTCGAAGCAAACAACGTTGGCTTGAGGTTTGTTGGTTCTTGCGGTCGATAGTAATGCAGTGCTTATGTGGTGAAGCAATGCAGCAGGGACCGTAATTTAAAACAAAAACACAAATTTTACAGACATGTTTACATCGACACAGCCGGTGCCTCACGCAGGCAGGGCTGCCCTGCTCTCACCTTCCCAAAATCTCCAGCATTTCTCCCACGCCATTGAACCGCTCCGTTTCATATATGTACCTATGGAATGTACACATCGCTCATGATTATCGACAAGTTTAATCCCTTGGCACACTACACGCAAAGTTTTTGTGCCATTGGTATTCTAAAATACGTCGGAATCTCAAAATTAAATCCACACCTCCACAAAGTGCCAAGGGTAAGATAACAATGTGGAAATGCATTCATCATTGTCAACGTCACTGCACAGAGAACATCATGTTTACAGTACTTGCGCTTCACTTTTATTATCGTACTTAGATAAGCCATGTTTTCAGCTAAACCCAAATGCTATAACCCCTAGTTTTACAATGAATGTTCACCTCAGGCAGACCGCTCACCGTAAGAAAATGTTGTTGATCTGCTTGCGGATAAAGGCCCGAAGGCCCAAAAACTTCCCATAGATCCTGTGCAGGACCGTCTTGAGGAAATCCCGCTCACGCGGGTCCTCACTGTCAAACAGCTCCAGCAGCTGCCGGAAGAGCCCGAGCAAACAGTTTACTACAACCAAGGATGCATTTTCTCTGTCAGGTATGACAACACTGTATGAATCAGGTGGATATATATTCTTGGTTCTTTCGGTAAAGTCACGTTGAAGGGAAACAATAAAATATGTATAAAACAATAAAATTCTCACGACGTTTCGACTGCAACACAAGCAGTCATCATCAGGTGTGATCATCAGGTGTGATGATTGCTTGTGTTGCAGTCGAAACGTCGTGAGAATTTAATTGTTATATATATTTTATTATTTTATTGTTTCCCTTCAACGTGACTTTACCGAAAAGAACCAAGAATATGAATCACTGCAGTCACGAAAGCTTGAAATAAAAATTTAGGTAGATATAATTAAAAGTGAAGACGTCCAATGGAAATGATATCACTGTTGATACAATTTACATGTGTATGCAGTGTAATGTGTTGTCAGGCATGGAGATAATCTGATTGAGAGGGTGCAGGATTGCAATCTTTGTTTAAGCTGCAGTATGATTTCTGAAAGCAGTGCAGCTGTTCTCAAGGATGACGAGCAGGTAGATACAGAATCAAAGTGAATCGCTAACATAGTCAAGTACGAGGTTACATGCAAAGTAATAAAACGCAGTGCATTATTTGGAATTGTAAACTTTGCAGTTGTTTTTAATTAAATTATAACCTTATTGGATGTTTCAAATTATCAAAAGATGCATTTAAATAGTCGTCTGCTTGAATGTTGTAGCTTTACAGCATAAGTGCACAGGAGATAAATTGTGAACCCTTTAAAAATAAAAGCTATTTTGTTTTTCAATGTGAGATTTGAAGGACCTTTTAACTTGCCACTTCCATGTTTTATGGAAACATCTTAAATGGACAACTGTGCTTTCCACTTGAGGTCTTTCATTACTGACACCACCCAGTGTGCAGCGTATAATGGGGTACATTTAACCCAATTATATTTTAACACGCACCTATGATAAACTGAAACATCTGGGGGGGGGGAGGGGGCAACAAAAACATATCGTTTGCAATAAAAACTCAACTTAAAAAAAAAATACTGGTCCAACATGGCAAGCGGCCAGCATAATTGTGCCCAGCAACACGGCCCATTACCATCTCCACAAGAGCGCGTCTCCAACGCTTCGCCATCTATCACTCGACAGGCCAACGCTGTTATTTTAAGAAAGCCAGAACCATGGATGCCAACACTTTCGGTGCACCCCACACAATGTTTTTATAAAATTCAATGTGCCCAGTCTACCGCAGTTCAAGATCTGAAAACAGGAGCCTGCAGTTTTGCTGCGCATCGAGCTGCTTCATGTATCATACAGGAAAGAACACAGATTCAACTGTGACAGTGGGAAAACAGCAACTGTATGACTACGATCTTGTGGCAGAGGATGTCATGACCTCATTTTTAACACTACAGCCTAATTATGTCACACCTATTACTCTTGGGGAGGGTGTAAAAATGTCAAGTCTTTCAATGGTGAACATTTTTTTGCGAGATTTCTACACAAGCAGTCCCTATAACCTGATGATGGCAATTTCAGCAGTTGTCTGAAAATCATATATAAAACTCCTCTGCTATGTAACTGCCAACAAGGTGTGAAAGACAAGGGGATTGCAGGCCCTCACTCAGCTATAACACTCACCTGCAGTACAAACTTCTGGTCTATGTATTTCTTGGCAATGCTGGGTTGGAATTCCTGCTGTTCCAAAAACCTTAGAAAAAATTCATAGACGATCTAAGGAGAGGTTCATAGGAGACAAAAACAATGCAGGAGTGTGAGAAAGCGATGCAAAAGGCACAATTCAGTCCCCTTTAACGCAAACACATAGGGCAAACACACTCATTATATTTCGATTTAAAGCTTTCGTGACTGCAGGGATTCATCTTCTTGGTTCTTTCGGTAAAGTCACGTAGAATGGAAATAAAATAAAACATAATAAAATAAGATTAAAATGGAAATAAAATAATAAAACATAATAAAATAAGATTCTAAATAAGATTCTAATCTTATTTTATTATGTTTATTTTTTATTCTTTTATTTCCATTCTACGTGACTTTACCGAAAGAACCAAGACACTCATTATAATTTCGTATAATTTAACACAAACTTAATAAAGAAAAAATAACTCAATTTCTAATTTACATACATAAATACACTGCACTGTATCTGAAAAGGCATCCTCTGGTCTAACACCGTTTGGGACAAGGCTCAAAAGAAAGCTGTCTCTGGTGTGGACCAATCAGTTTCAAAGACAATGCATATATTATCAGAGTACTTTTTTGTTTGCATTCTGACCACAAGTATTGTGGTTAATGCAGACATGATTCCTTGAAAAAGGTTTTAGTTTGGTGTTTTAACATCTCAACACCTGTTTTGTTGCCAGAAAAAAGGGAAAAACCTATTATCATATTTTGGTACTGACAAAGGAGGTCCCATGATGTACACTGTATCTGTACTGTGCTGTAAATTCTCAAATGAACCCTACCACGAGGTATGATATTCAAACGTGCATGATGCCACGATGGGGACACCCCTACACAACAGTTGTCTAATCCAAGCCTAAAGCTGGAATTCCGGTGTTACACTCGGCAACTTACGTGTTGACAACTGGATTAAAAAAGCAGCATCCGAATGCCTTTCAGGATATGTCACTGTCAAGTATGCAAATAAATGGGAGGGTGACTTCACAGGGTGGTGGGGGGTGACTTGGACCTGCAAGTGAGGCCAGGACGCTTCCAGCGTAGGTTCATCCTCCTCTGGGTCAAACTCTGGATTCTCACTTGGCGGCAGGGTTCTGAAGATGTTGTACGCCACCTGGAGTAGACACACGGATACTTTTTTCAACAGCGGACTCAGACTTGATGTGATGGAGGGACATTTCACCACAGAGTCACAGAGCCATATGCAAAGAGACACTCGTTGGCAAATCAGGAATGTATTGAACCGTTTACAGTGACGAAAGAAGAATTGCGTATAATTCCATTTTGAAATTAGTAATAATTGCAGGGCAGTGATTCTGAAAGAAAAGCTATAAACCTCAATCACCGTCATTATTAGAAAAAACCTGCACATGCATTGGAATAGGAAAAAAAACACCCATCATACGAGCACTTCGGGGCATTCTAGGTAGCTGGAGAGCCATGTAGTTGGTCTTTTCACCAATTAGGATAACTTTTACCAGGTTGGTTGGTTTGATTTCAGATTGCCAAGTAATGGCAAAAGTAGGACAACAGTGCGATAGGATCAAAATCCATGTTTCAAAATTCCAATTACCACATTTAAAGTAACACTTCTTTCTATAGCTTTCCAAAAGCATAAAGTACACTATTTTACAATGACCATGATTCCATCTGTTTCAAAAAATGACAATTTTTTTACAAAAATTATTGGATGAAAGCAGTTATGTTTTTCTCACATTGGCTGGCATGCAATAACTTCTTCATAAAGGCATGACTATTCTTGGTTCTTTTGGTAAAGTCACACATGATGATTGCTTGTGTTGCAGTCGAAACGTCGTGAGAATTTTATTGTTTTATATTTTTATTATTTTATTGTTTCCCTTCTACGTGACTTTACCGAAAGAACCAAGAATATAAAGGCATTACTCTTCCCCCACACAATGAAATTGCATAAGTGCATCAAAAAAAGTAGGAGTCACTGTAAAGGAAACGTCGGTTATATTTAACAAAAAAAGGACGTGGCAGTCTCACTGTAGGCCATTTGAAAAGCTCAAAATGCGACATTGTTGACGCGTGTCCATTTTTATTTATTCGCATGGTCATAAAAATGTTTTTTTTTCAAATGTCAAAACATCTGCACAGGCCATGCTGAAAATCTCCTGCATCCACTTCAATGACTTCTATCAGAGCTGCTGACCATAACTTGTGCCAGTGTTTGAACCGTTTTACATTCTAAGAGTGAAAGTCTTACCTTAAAAGGACAAACCAAAAAAAAGGTAAGGAAATGGGTAGCAACCATGGCTCTATTATGTACAAATACACACATATGCAAGCACAGAGCAATGTGGGTTTAGTCTTGGTTTGTATACATGATCAGAACCAGTTTGTGAATGTATGAGGCATCTTTGCACAATGCTTTGTTCCTGCAGCATGTACTTTAATGCCACACTTTGAACTGTTACTCTGGGATGAGACAGCTGGTTTGCCATAATTAAAAAGTGGAGAAAAAAAACCTCAGTCTAATTGGGTCCTTTCTCACAAACAATGATGCATATATTTAATTTGACTTTGCTGCCACAAAGTTTTTCCACTGTGGCGCTGTGGAATCAAAGTGCCGTTTGGGCCCAGAAAAATGAAACAGAAAGAAAGGAGCCTGATGGGATCATGTCATTAAGACAGTAATTACATCACTACAATCAGCCTGACCATCTGCGTTTGTGAGATTAAGATTGATTATCATTTTCCAATTAAAAAATTGAATTACATCTATCAAATATTAGTCCAAAATTCACTCCGTTTGCTTTTGAATTAAGCCTCATTTATAACCTTATGCCTGATGGAGCTCTCATCCAGTTGGAAAAAATAGACGAAGAGAGGCGAGAGGAAACAACTCCTGCAAGGATGAGGTCATTATGTTAAGGACATAAGCAGGAAAGATGGAATGAGCAGAAGAGGAAATATTGGGCAGTAATCTATAATTAGTCAGGTGCAAAACTACCTTTTACACTTTGGCCTAGTCTCATTGAGCATGGGAAGTAATTTAGAGAATAGAAATATGAAGACGCATTTCCACAAAAGGCTGACAAATTACCGAATGTACAATGCATTATGAGAATAACCTGATGGTAATCACTTTCCTCAATTAACAAGAAGTGTATATAATCATATCTTTCATAAAAAAAGGTTTTTGGGTTAGATCGCGTTATATATAAATGTGTCGTAACTCTCCACCACCCGACATGGCCAATCAGCAAAAAAGTGTCACGTTGACAAAAGTAAAATAGTTCACTACTTTAGCCCACTGGTGTGTTGAAGAGTGAATCCACAACATTTAGTATGAGTACGACGTTTCGCTGGTAATTACATCCAGCATCATTGGGCAATTCGCCAGAATGGTAAAGCCCTCTCTTGCTCCCGGTCTTAAATAGAGCAGCAGGGCGACGTCATCATTTAACTCATTCAGGTGCAGTGATTTGAGGCGGAGGGGGGGTATTGTAATTATATAATCGATTGGTAATCAGTCAATGGTTATGATTAGTAATGAGTTGTAGATTAGTAATTAGTTGTAATGTGTTATTGTGATTATATGCTACGTTAGTAATCCGTTAATTAGTATGTGTTTCCCCTATAAGGAATTGTAATATGTATTATTTAATAATACGCTTCCAAGCCGCGTTAAGCCTGTAGCTGTCAGAGCGATTAAAGTTATTTCTATTTCTCTCAATTTCAATGGATTCTATAATTAGTCTTTGCCAGTAATAAATAGTTTTACACAACACTTCAACGTTATCAAAATCAATTGAGTGTCCTTGTTGACAAGCATGTTCTGTCACTGCCGACAGTTGTGTTTGAGAATGTAATATTTCTTTAGTGTTCTTTTAGTCTTATGCTGATGTTACGTCCCGTCTGTCCAATATAGCATCTGCCACAAACAATTAATCTGATATACACCTTGTTGATAATTTAGGTAATTCGTCTTTAGTGCAAGATACTAGTTTTTGAATTGTGTACTGTACAAATCTTACTGTAATGTTTTGCTTTTGCAAAACACGGGCTAATTTGTCAGTTACTCCTGAGATATATGGAATTTTTATTGTTTTAACAGTCTGATCGCTTTCAGCAGTGCTTTGCGATCGTGATTTGGCATTCAGTGCTGTTAATTTCAGTATTATTGTATCCATTCTGTCGTAATGCTTCTTTAACGTGTTTGATCTCTCTCACTAGACTTTCACCATCTGACACTGTTTTAGCCCGATGTAAGAGCGTCTTGATAAGAGAGGATTTCTGAGCTGGACGATGATGCGAATCTGCATTCAGATAGGCATCAGTGTGCGTTTGCTTTCTGTAAACGCTGTGTTATTTTACCGTTTAGGCCATGTCCAAGCAAAATATCTAGGAACGGGAGTGTGTTATTCACCGCCATATCCTTGGTGAACTGGATGGCCGGGTTTTGTGCATTGAGATGATTTAGAAAATCATTAAGTTTATCTGTACCATGTGGCCAGACAACCAAAGTGTCATCCACATATCTAAGCCAAAAAAATGGTTTTAATGTGCTCGAGGCAAGTGCTCTTATTTCAAAGTTTTTCATGTGTTATTTAAACAATGATCAGCAAGTTTCAGAATATCTTTTGGTAAACCTGTATTCTTTACTAGTGTATAAAGTAATTTAAGCGATTCGTTCACTGGAACCTTAGTGAACAGAGAAATCACATCAAAACTTACCAGAATATCATTAGGATTAAGTTTAATATCTTTAATCACATTCACAAGATGTTCTGAATTTTTTATGAATGACGATGTCCTACCGATGTAGGGCTGTATTTGTTTAGTTATATATTTTGCTAATTTATATGTGGCAGAGCCAATTGTACTGACTATGGGTCGAAATGGGATGCCGATTTTATGAATCTTTGGTAGCCCATACAGTCTAGGTAGTTTTGAGGCCCTTGGCTTAATTTGGTATTGCTCATTCTTAGGGATTAATGATTTTGCAATTATTGCAGTAGTCTTACGTTCTAAAGTATTAGTTGGATCTTGTTTAATTTTAATGTAGGTACTTTCCTCTAGTAAATTTCTAATTGTATTATCATAATCGGCTCGTGACATCACTACAGTAGTGCGGCCTTTATCAGCTGCCAGGATTTGGATATCTTTATTTACTCGGAGCTCTCTTAAGGCTTTTGCTTCGTTAGAGCTAATATTTACTTTTGGAATTTTGCTATTCTCGATACCATAACACAACAATGAAGCATGCACATGTTATTAAAATGTATGACAAAAAGCTTCAATATATTTTACTACCATTCCTCATTGCAATTACACCATTAACTGATGCAGCTTTGTTGACACAGCAACTACATATATGCAATGTTTTTTTTTACAATTTAAGGTTAGGCGCCTTCCCTTGGTGGCCTACATTACAAAAGTGTGAAAATGGGATGGCAAAGAGCAATGAGCCTTGCATTCTAAGTGCCGTTCAAATAGCACATTGTTTGACTGTGGCTATTCTGAGAGGTCCACCAAGGCAATTAGTAAAAATTTTCCTGAAAAACTGCTTTATTGCTTTCATTCACAACTGTCGATTGAGGGGAGCTAGGTTGGTTTCAGCTTCGCTTAAGCCCGGCAATAATTCATACACAAAAGCGCAGTGAAGTACAGATTCCCGTGTGTGCAGAATATGGCGTAACGGGTACGAGATAGCAGCCACCATAGCGACTGCACAAGTTTAAATGTCACGCATCACCATAGCCGACAGTGTGTTAAATAGGCACATCAGGATGCAAGCTGTCACTCATTTCCAATGTTTCAATGAGTTATCACAATGTGGTGAAAGCCTTTAAAAGAGTCGATTGTTTTTTTGTCTTGATTGTGTATGTATTGCCCGACTTATTTACATTGCGCATCTCATTTGTACGCCTGCTTTGATTGCACTGTCTTGTTGATTACAACCACTAGCCCATAGAAGAAATAATACTTTTTACATGCACAATTTTACACACTATCGCAAGTATAAAATCAATGTCAATC
This sequence comes from Petromyzon marinus, assembly GCF_048934315.1. Classification (NCBI taxonomy): domain Eukaryota; kingdom Metazoa; phylum Chordata; class Hyperoartia; order Petromyzontiformes; family Petromyzontidae; genus Petromyzon; species Petromyzon marinus. The sequence goes on from NC_133697.1 coordinate 10,694,125, forward strand.
CATGAATTGTTACATCCCTAGTGTTAAACCATCTTTCCCCTTTGCTTTAATATGGCAGATGACATTGCAAACCATTTACTTTGTCCTTATGGCCAAATATGGCCAAGTTGTTTTTTACTCAGTAATTTTTTTTTACTAAAAAAAGCATGGTCCCAACATGAAAACAAATTTTCCACATGGGCTAAAAAGAGTGGCTTCATGGGCCAAGTACGTAACAGGACCCGATTATCTGCAATTGAGTAATGAATGTGTGCCAAAGTACAAGTATTTCATTTCTTTGTTTAATATGTTCACTATAAATGTTAACATCTGGTGGAAAACTAAAAGCACGATTTGGCTTGACACAGGGAATCAAAGTCTCCTCTTGCTGAATTTTGAAAGTACGCTATGCTCTGCATACACTTGGAAAGCTTCTTTCCAAGCGTCCATTTAATAGTACAAAGGCATGCAACAGCAGGCCATCTGTTACTGGCAGAAAAAGCCATCAAATCAATATTTAAGCAGGGGATTTTTTTGCTGTAGGTTTGTAAAACAGCACTGCTAAGCAAAACAAAAAGGCTTTCTTGTACAAAATATATACCAATAAAGTCAATGCTGATTACTAGCTTTTCTAATGGTAAACAAGTAGTAAGGGCAACATAATTAAAGTTATGTTGATTACATTTTAAAACATTCTTTGGAAGATAACGACACACTAAATTTTTACCTGCAAAATGTACACTTCAAGTGATCTGAAAACATCAAAGCATTTGTACCCTTTAACAATCCCACAACCATTACATTCAGAGAGGCATCAGTCGCCCTTTTAAAAATGGGAATGTTTTTCACCCCCCCCCCCCCCCAACAAATGCACAACAAAAACGAGAAGGGAAAATGCACTTTAGTAAACTGTGGTTTCAACGTAGGCAGCCACCACGAGTGAGCTAGGCATATGTGGGCGAGGTGTGGTCAGCAGCAGGTCGTTCTCGCAGCGTAACAAACTCGTTATCTCAATATGCACTGCTCTTGGCTCGCTTCCGGCATTTTGCTTTCGCCTTGGGTGTCTGGCCTGATAATCATTGTTGCAAATTCAACTCCCACATTTCACATTAGCCCGTGGTTTGTATGTGTGAACTTTCCCAGAAACAGATCTTTGCTCTAAGCCCAGAACCATTTTGAGGGCAACTTTCGCTTAATTCCATGCAGTCCTTGACCAAGTTCACACCATTATAATGCGAGGCATAAGTAGATATTTTGACACTCTAAACCATCATGCCATGATTTATCAACTACAGTATGAAGGCCTCTTCTTCACTGTCACCAACTCTCACGGTCTTGAGTTGCCACAACCCATTTGACTCCTGCACAAGCAGATCTTTTCACTCCATTTCTGTGGCAGTTGTTCTCACAGGCTTGTTATCTCCTTTGACTACTTTTCTGTCACGTCTCCTTTCCAACAACCACTCATTGTCCTTAACAATCAATATTACATCTGATTGTTCCTTGATCCATGAGTACATCATTGTTTCTCTGAATAATTCCAAGCAAGCACCTCCATTCTTGTTTGCAAGCTTTTCAGTTTTTATTCCATTTTATTTATCATCGTGCATGTTTCAAATCCATGTGTAATTGTAGATAATGGACATTTATTGAAAACTTACTTTTGTAGATGCAATGGTATGTTGTTTATCTCCCTGCCCGACTCTGCTGTGGGTGGGTTGGTTGCTATAGGAGTTGATATTGCATTGGTAAACTGTTGAAGTGGCTGTGAATATTGTCATGATTACTGAACTATAGTTGCAGCTTTTGCCAGAGTAGTGACTGCAGTAATTATTCTTGAAGTGAACTACGATTGGGGATGGTTGCTGTGGTGGTTAACATGTTGCCATTATTGCTGTCATGAACATTAGTCCGTGTGCTGTAATAGTAGGTTGTGGTATAAGTTGCTACTGTAGTTGACAATTGCTGTAGGTATTGTGATTGTGGTATTAGACTACTATGGACTGTAGTTGCTATAGTAAATACCTGTAGTAGTTGTGCCAGTAGTATTATTTTCGTGAAATATATAGTTACAGCCTTACAGAAGCAGCACTGCAACAGTTAGCTGCCAAAGGAATCATTATTTTAGTAGCTTGTTGCTGTTGAGATTGCATTGGTTGTTACTGTAGTATACTGACTGTAGTTGCAGTTTTGCTCTGTTAGTGAATAACTATGGTGGTTGTTTTGTGTGTAAATTATGAATAAAGTATTGCTGTAATTGGTCGAGCTGCCTATGTGATCATGGTCATGTTGTGTCACATTTACATTCCCCTGTTGGTTTGGTATCTTTACCAACCCGCACAAAACAGCATGGTGAGGTATGGTCAAACAAACCCCCCAAACCTAACCACAACCTGCAGTTTCAGTGCCCAGCAGTTATGGATCCACCGGCCATGGCATTTGGCTGGAAAGCTGACGCAGCAGGGAGTGCTACCAATTGGACCACTTAAGGATTTTACCATTGCTGGACTATGGCACTCTAATAACGATTATAAATATCCAACAGGCAAACCTATTGAACCCTAAGAATCGTACATAGGAACTCTTACATAACATGAAAACTCAATGCTGCTTTTTCTGCGTGGCAGCGTGACCTTGCAAAGATCGTACCACTTCGAATGCACAGGCTCGCGGTCATAAAATACAAAATTTCATGCACACAAACGCACACAATAATGTAATGTTATCCTCAGGGCTAATGTACTTCCACCACATGTTATCTGGAATGTGGCAAGCTTCTGGGACACCTAAATGCACAATGAACTGCGCTTGCACGCAATACTGAAACTTTCATTTAATAAATATGCAGTGTTCGGCGGCAAGAATGGAACTTGTAATTCAATCAAGGATCAAATTGCAACAACACGGTGTGGAGCAAAACCAGACAGTTCCAGTCTCCCAGAGTGTAGGGGTCATGGTTTAGCAAAAGATTTACTGGGAACAGCATGGTCAAAGCTATCGAAATCTTAATTAACTCCAGTGGACTCGCTTGTCTTGGGGTGCTCCAAAACAGGGCCGCCACACACACTTTACTCGCTATTGTGTGGCAGAGAATAAAACTCACACAGCAAGCACGACAACAACACTTTAGGACAACAGGCAGCGCAACGATGGACGCCACAATTTTGGCTGCAGGCTCTGCCGCAGTGCCAGAATTTTGAGCCTCTGCCAAGAGCAAACAGCAGCTCTAAATCTCTCGTTTCCCATTCAATGCCTGCCATTACATAAACAGCGACCACAGTGCCTTGTACAATGCAAAATCTAAAGTTACTGCTCGATTACGTTGCTGTAAGTTATTTGTGTTTTTTTTACAGAATGTGTAAAGTGACCCATTCCACTGAAAGCTTGCAATACGCCTTTCAAATTCTGACCCCTTCTTGACCTCTCTGGAGCTTTCAGAGTAAATCAATAATGAGCCTCTCATTGCATCGTGGGATGAACCATGGTGGACATCTGCCTCTGAAATATTTTACAACGCAAATTCACGCACTCATCACTACTTTACTTCCATTACAAGACCATGAATATTTTGTACTTTGTACAAGTGAATTTGTAATAAAAACATAAATACTGTTTATAACCAAGGACGTCATGCCAACAGAATTGAAGTGTACATAGCTTTCAATTGGTGAACATCACTCACTGTGCAAAATATTTATTGTATTTTTATATTTACAAAGTGACCATGGGAACATCAAGTACTCTATTTTAATTGGATGGCCACTGCCTGCTTTTAAGAGCAGAAATTACTACACAAACTTGGTCAGACAAATGTTAGTACATTACTTTTTCACTAAAATCAAGTAGACGATATTTTCTGGTTATTTCTACAAGGTATGATACTGTAACAATAGTACAGGAAAACCTCGCTGAACAGGGTTTATCTCACGCACATGTGACCTTTAAACAGTTGATTTCTTGAAGTCCGTTTCAATAACACAGGGGTGATGTTTCAGCGATACATAATTTGCCACTGCTAACATAGTTATTAGATTGGCTTGCGAGAGGTGAGAGTGCTGCATCAGTTTGAAGGTACTTTGGGGTGTGAATGAATCGACTGTGAGAACGATTTATTTACATGTTTTTTGTGTATGTTTCTTGTGTGATAATGTTACATACTGGTCTCAACATGCTCACACACAACACAAATATTCACACATTGCCGCCTGCATCGAGCCGTTCACTCCTTGAAAACGTCAGTCATACGGACGCCTAGATGGCCAATCATTTACGTTCAAGTAACAGTGCTAGGATCGAGCGTCAGGCCCGAAATACAGTGTCAGGGGCGAGCGTTGGACGTGAGAGCCGCGGTGTGGGAAGAGCAATGGAGTCAGCAGTTTTGTGTTAAGGTAAAACTTAAAGAAATGGAAAGTGACTCAGCATCTTTTATTACAATTACAAGGACAGAAATGATTTAGAAGTAGTTCAACAACGATCATTTCGGACCGAATCGCGCAACTCTCTTTTTCCCATAAAGTCTATTATTTGTTGAGGATGGTTTTGCCCAAAACGGCATTTTCCAGGAATGTAACCCCCATATTCGGCGAGGTCTTCCTGTGTATCCAACTTAAATGCATCAGGACATTTACATTCACCACATTAATATCGACTCGGCTCTTGAGACTCATACGATTGAGGAAAACAATAAATACTCTTTCCAAAAATCACAGTTCTAATTGATTGCCAGATTCCTAGATTGGCCATACAATCAGTTCTGTGAACGCAAACATCTCAATGAAAGGGTGGCCAATGGACACAGGATGGGTACTCACCATGCGGATGATATCCGGGTAGACGGACTCTGTGAGCACCCCACGCCCTGCCGTGATGTAGTCCACCAACTCGTTAAGCGCAGCGCGCTTAATTTCCTTGCCCTTGAGGTCTGACACGGAGTCCAGGAAGTCGAAGATGACGCAGCACTGCTGCAGCTTCTTGCAGAATAGCTCCTCCTGCTCCGACGCTGGGGTGTCTGTGGACACGGGTCATGGATGCAGGCAATGAAATTGTGCGGCAGCACCAAACAAACCTCCAACCAAATTACTGCACCTTCCTCCGTGTAGGAACAGCAGACGCAGGCACCAATAAATGCTCAGTGTACATGTCCTGAATAATGTGTTTTTTATGTTGCTGCTAGAAATTTAAGATTTAAAATGTATAAATTCGAGGAATTTGTATAAAGCCTATAATCCACCGTGTGCCAACCTCGTATGCTCCGGTCACATCACGATTCAACAACCAAAAATGTTTGTTTTCATTGCCCAGTATAAAATACGGTTTCCTTCAGAACAGCAGTTGCCTCCTTTTTCAACTCTCAGAAAAAGGTTCTAATGTATGCAACATTGCTTGAAAGTTCATATAAACCGCAGCACCACTGTAATAGCCTGTTTTTAAATGTTTCCACTGCTTACGTCGGTTTTAAGACACCATTATTTCCGAATGCCTAAAAGGCCTCTCCTGGATTAACAATTAATGTATTTAGCAAACAAGCCATTACTGTAGTGAGACCAAGTGTGTATACACTGTATTAATCTGAAGTTGACGCAATTTAATGTTCATCAATTACAAGTAAAAATGTCAAACCATTATTGAATACTGTACAAATATTAATGCATTAAAGATTAAGCCATTCGTTTGTACGGTTTAAAATCAAAAGACACGTGCACTACAAAAGTGAAAGCAAAAAAAGTACACACATTTTTTGGTCATTGGGATTTTTAAAACACCCAGTCCATTTTCAATGCCAACCTCATGGTTTTCCACAGTAAAGTGCCATGACATTTCCATCTCATGAGGGCAGATATGTTCTGATAGGTGCAAAAAATGTGAGGCCTACAAAGCTTGGCTGTACACATTCGCCCATCCGATTACAGTTAATGTTTTAGGTAATGGCATAACGCTCGTAATACTGTCCAACGCAGAAGCATTTAGTGGCTTTCATTTACTGCAAGGGATCAAGTCTCTGCCATGCACTGGTACTGTACATGACAGGCTTATTTTAGCCTTCTAACACCAGCAATGCAGGTTGCTTTTAGCGTAGCCTATTTAAACGTGTAAAAGACAGACTGAATTTTTGCCAATAAAATGTACCCTTGAGTGGAATGTGCATCTTATGACCATCAATGTGGGCTTGAACACGAAACACAATGAATCATTCGAACAAATCTGAGGCTTAAGTTTACTGGGCTCTATCACACTGGTGCATTTTTCATACCATAGCTGCGGCGATGTAAACAATGGAGATGTTAGGCAGAATGCATTGTCCTTACAGTTTACTACGACTTCAATTACCACATACATCATCTGCAAACGTTTATAAAACGTGAGGCACTGCGAAATGAGCAATTACCTAGTACAGTATATATTAAACTTTGCACATTTACATTAGATTCCAAATTGCCATTCATTGCAACACACATGTTTATGACAGTGGGTGGCATGAAGGTTAGTGCCTCAAATTGGTCCATTTGAAGGGTTTGGCATCAAAAAGAAAACGGGATTATTTACTTAATGTCAGATAAAAATAAACTGATGCCACTCCTACGCTGTTTAATGTGTTTATTTTAGCGATCAACCTAAACACAGCAGAGCAAGAGAATTCTTCGGTTAACCCCGGAGACCAACCTTTTAGTCGAGTTCATGTTTGATGCATGGATTAGGACAGTAGCTCTGCAGTGCACAGTCATCAGTACCAAAACCGACAGGCCAAGGCAATAGATGCGTTGCACCAACGGCAAAAAAGGTATCTGGATTACCAATGCCGACTGTATTAAATAATTGATAAGGGCAGAAAAATCCTTACGTTGGCCAGTGTCGCGCTTATAACTGGGCTTGGCCATTTTGAATAACCTACAAATAACTCCCGTGAACCCCCCTGATTTGGATTCAACACAGCAGGAACTAAACTAGCAATGTCATATTTTGCATGCTTCTCCGTTTCTCAGCGAGCTGGCCTGCTGCGTCAACGGCCTGCAGGACACAAACGAGCGTCCATGAGCTTGCCCTTGTGGGTGCTGTCAACAGTGCCCCATATACCAATACTCATTTGCTGTACTGTGTTGTGCACTAATTGTGGCAATACAACACCGCTAATTGTGGCAATACAATTTGCTATCCAAGTTTCTACCCAGTGCATTCTGCCCCACGGTCCTCATGCGTTTTCTCCCATCTGTCTTGGTCCTTGCTATTCCAGGCACAGGATTGCATAATTTACCTCATGTATAAAATGCTGTTCTGCCAATAACCACCTTTAAAGTTCCAAAATTCGGTATGCCCCCAAGCATACCTCACCGCTACCCCCTTAACCTGTGCTGCCCCTGTACTTGCAATGAACAAGGCCTTAATTTGCACGTCCTCCTAAGTGCTGGAAATTTCTGCACAAAGATTGTCCTGTACGCTCATGCTTACTCATCCAGAGGCAGAAGCTTACATGTAGTCAGTCGTGCACTGCCTACTGGTTCCATATTTCTTAATCCCTCAGAAACCCAACCAATCACAAAACCTCTCCACAACCAACACCCCAGTGGCACAAAAAAAACTACACACACTCGACGCTCCTCTCTTGAAAGCTATCTTCCACATTAAATCTAGCATTGTATGCAATGATCTCTCCCCTTAAAATGGCTGCCCATCCCCAGAGGTATGAGGAAAAAAAGATTTACCATTTTACATAAAAATGCCCATATGTCTCAGTGACCCTATTAAAATAGAGCCTGTACCCACATCTGCCTCCAGCATATACAAACCACTAAGCAAGCCACGCGACATATCTATTCCCTCTCCAGCTCCCACAACCCATCACCATTTAACTATCAACATCACTATCCATCCCCCACATCATTGCCCTCAATCGCAACTGCCCTTGTCAAGTACCCTGGCTCCAAGCCATTTATCCTCGCAAACTCCTCTACCAGGCACTTTCTCACCACCCCTCCACCTCGGTATATTCCACTGGGATACCTCCAGGGCAGAAGCCACCATCTTTCCTAAATACACTCCCATTCCATCAGGGACAACAACACACCATGCTGGGCCGAGTTGCCCTACTATCCTGCAAGTACGACATAACCCGCACCACAAAATAACTCTAATCCCAATCTTCTCATGAAAACCAAGCCTGAGAGACCACATAACCCAAGGTGCTCAACAGCCTCCATTAAAACCCACTCAGGACACCCAGTCAGAATGGCACTGTATTTCGAGCCCCCCTTCAGAGGTAGGCTAGGCAATAGTACAGCAATGGCTATAATCCATCTGTGCAGGGCTTTGCGTTATCCTCTCACACGTTGGTTATCTACAGGTATCCCAATATTTGCCACAAACAAAACATGTACAGTATATGTGGAATTGATTAATATTTTCAAAAGCAGGTCCCCTCCTGAGAAAACTCGAGAATCAACTCACCAGATGAACAGCATTTTGATTGTAAAAATTTCCCCTAAATGTAAACATTTCCATTCTCCCACGCGTAAACCCCCTGCGAAGAGAATTAAAACCCAAAAAAACTAAATCAATCCAGATCGCTCCAACCTGAAACCCTTATTACTTACAACTGCGTGGACCTGGATGGAGATAATCCATGGCTACCCAACCTCAATCCCAAACACCCACACCAAAACCACACCGAAGGTAATACGATACCCTTTTCCTGCAAAGCCCGAATTCCAATACAGTACTCGATTTCTAGAGGCTTCTACTTGGGATGTTTGGCAGGTCTCCGCGCCTCAAGCTCCCTCCAACCCATCCCAAAGCCTCCGCTGCTCAAACCTCCACACTCGATGCTTACGGTTTTGCCAGCCACAACTAACGAACCATCCGTGGTAATTGACCATTGCCTACTTAAAAGTGTTATTGTCGGTGACATCTCAGGATGCATAGTTAACATTTAACATGTAACAAAATATCACCGCCAATTCGTGGCAAAATGTTTCGACAGCCCGTCAAAACGCACAGGTCCGAATCCCAACACTCACCAACCAGTGGCATGAGTGTGGTTGGGCATGGACCCTGGGGGTCTTGGTGGAAGGAATGAAAATGTTGCTCCCCACCCACCCTTTGTCCAATTCAATGCCCCCCACCCACCCCAAACGTCTCCGTTAGGTAGGCCTGTGGCACCTGGGCCACCCCCTGGGCCACCCCCCCACCCTTACCCTTGTCCATGGGTGCCTCCCGGGGGAGGCAGATGCAACCATCCTTCCCCGTACACGCGACCGGGCCCGGCTTAACGGGGCCCCCCCCCCCCAACTTTCGATTTCACCGACCAGCTACGCACTCACCCGCGAGCGCGGGCAGCGGCGCGAGCTCGAGGTGAGCTCGCGTGCGAAACTGCGACGATCCCTGCGAGCGTCGAGCGCGTCCGGCCCTCCGCAGGGAGCGCCGGCTGAAGCCGTCCACCTTCTCCGCCGCCGTGGCCGTGGCCGACATCATCTTGCCGCCCCCGAGCTCATACAGCGCGGCAAGCCGCTTCTTCCGTCGGGCGAGAGCTTTTGCTTTTTTGCCTGCTTTTGCCTTCCTCCCCCCACCCACCCACCACCAAACCCACCCACCACCAAACCCACCCACCAACACGCGCGCGCGCTTCTCGTCGAGCGCCCTTGTCCAAAAGGTGTCGTCGATGTTTGTCGGCGAGGCAAAACAAGAAGAATGTGGCGGCCCCCTTGTGGCTGGGCTGGGCTGGCGAGGGCGGAAATGGCGAAAGGCAGCACCGGGAAGTCGAGGCAGAGTGGTGGGTGGTAGTGGTGGGTGGTGGTGGGTGGGTGGTAGTGGTGGGGGGGGACACCCACTGCAGTCAAGGAGATGATGGTGGTGGAGGAGGAACCCTTCCTCTCTCTTTACTTCTTGTGATATTTTATTTTATGCGAAACGTAAAAAAATTGCGTTTTCTTATTTTGCGCGATTTTATAGTGTGTCTTCGCCGTTTTGTCCCCTATAGTTTTATTTTACGTAGAGCTGGGTTTTTTTTTTACAAGATTCTTCGCGTAAATTGTTGTTTTTCTACATGCGCCGATTGCTTTGACACAACAAAAATCTATTTTTTACCGGCACGTTTATAATTTACATTTATTGTACATATTTTACAAAACCAGCTAAATTACAGTGAAGCCACTAAATGTATTTTTTTTACATCCGTTAGTCATAAAGCACAAAAATACGTACAATCGAAGCAAAATTACAAACAGGTCAAGGAATCGGAATTAAGAACTTATTTCTATCGAGTCGTTAACGTGAGGCAAAATTTTGCTTCCTATTTTACTCACAAATTATTTCGGCTTCGCTGTTATAAATCCCTTCCGGCAAACATTGTCAGCGAATAGCGGCCATATTATGTTTAAAAATAATAAATAAAAATGTCTAAATATTACTTATAACGGCATGCGTTCGACGCGTTAGTAAATCGGATGAGAGAAACGTAGGCGATTGGTTTCGAACCGAATAGTAACGAAATAATGAACTATAAATTCTATTTACGGGCGCGGAACGGGAAAGAAATTTTTTTTCGCGGGAAACCGCCCCTCGGCAAACCGCCGTCGTCTCGCGCTCGCTGCTCTCGACGTCTCGCGCGCGCCTCGCTTCCCCTTCCAGCCCCCCTCAACCCCTCCCCTCTCACCCCTCCCCTCTCCCCCCTCAACCCCCCCCCTCAATCTCACCCCTCAACAATGCCCCCCTCCCTCTTCCCCCTCCCTCTCCCCCCTCCCTCTCCCCCCTCCCTCTTGCCCCTCCCCCTCAATCCTCTTCTCTCTCCCCCCCCTCTCTCTCCTCCCCCTTCTCCCCCCCCTCTCTCCCCCTTCTCCCCCCCTCTCTCCCCCTTCTCCCCCCCCTCAAACCTCCCCTCACCCCCTCAATCCCTCCCCTCAAACCCCCCCTCTCTCTCCCCCCCCCTCTCTCCCCCCCTCTCTCTTCCCCCTCTCTCCCCCCCCCTCTCTCCCCCCCCCCTCTCTCCCCCCCCTCTCTCCCCCCCCCCTCTCTCCCCCCCCCCTCTCTCCCCCCCCTCTCTCCCCCCCCCCTCTCCCCCCCCCCTCTCTCCCCCCCTCTCCCCCCCCCCTCTCTCCCCCTCTCAACCCCCACCGCTATACTCGCCCCGACCGCGGGCCTCCTCTCACCCTCCCCCTCGTCCCACATACCCCCCCCCCTTTTCGCGACCCCCCACCTATTTTCTTTAAACGTTATTTTGAATCACGTGATGCGGCTGTGGCGTCGCGCATTGGTTACCGGCTGCCGGGTGGCGTCACATTGACGTCAATGCGCCGCAAACGTCACCTCCCCCGCCCCCCTGAGGAGCGGCGGGAGGGGTTGGGATGAGTTGGGGGATGGGGGGGGAGATGAGGGGGAGGGGCAGGACGAGCGAATGGGGCGGGAGGAGGGGTGGAGCTTCAATTTCGCAGCGCGGATCCGCGCGAAGCTGCTCGCTCCTGATTGGCCCTTGCCGGCGTGAACGCGCCCCCACCCCCGTCAACGAGGGCGGCCATTTTACTAAGGGGGTGTTGGAGGGTTTAAAAGGCGCCTCGGCTCTATGCAAAACCAATTGCGTGACGTCACTAGTAAGCGATCTCGCAACGCGCGGTCGTTAGAGCCGTAGGTAGGAAGTGTCCCTCACCCCTCCCCCCCTGAGTAAGATGGCCGCCTTGAATTGTTTGGTTCACGTTGGTGACGTCACGAACACGTGTTTGTATTAACATGTGGGAGAGGTGGTAGTGGTGGGGGGTGTCTCGACGCCTGTGTCGCTAAGATTGAGAGGCAGGCCGCGCGTGCTGCAGGTGAGATGCGGCTGTTAGTGTTTAATCGCCCGCCTCTTTAACCCTCGGCTCTGAACGCGTTATTTACTCATTTGTGCCTCTCTTAAGGCCCATTTCGTGTTATACCCGCAGGCCGCGAGTCCTTGCGTTGTTTCTCGTGAAGCAGTTCATGTTGTGTTTTGGGATTTTACGTAGATTTATCGATTTGAAGTTATTTGTAGGTTAGCTAAAGTAGAAATGTAGCCCCTTATAGCGCGAAGCGCTTGATACGCTTATCGATTACCGTGTTTACAATTACTGTAAAGTTTGCTTCTAAGTGTGGGTTACGAACTGCGTTTGTTGGATGTTTAACCAATGCAAGGCTGCATTGTACAGCACTTGAACTATCACAGAGTTTAAATGTCATACTGTGCATGCATTGAAGATGGTGGGAGAGTTGTAGAGGTTTTGAATAAAATTAAGTTTTCTCTAATTTCTCCCCGATTTCGTGGGATAAGTATCAATTGTATAAATTAACTGGGTTTATTTTAAATGTATTTGTCATTGAGTAAATTAAGAACTCAACCACAATTGTTAATAACACCGCTCTAATAGGGAAAATAAACTTTTATTTTTCGATTTAAAGCTTTCGTGACTGCAGGAATTCATCTTATTGGTTCTTTCGGTAAAGTCACGTAGAAGGGAAATATTTTAAGAAGAAAAACAATAGACGTTTCGGGAAATAGCCTTTTCTGGTATGAAGAGCCATTGCCTGAATGTGTTTGACGCAGTATGACACTTTGTTTACTTGAGCGAATCGATAGTTAAGTGCATTCCAGGTATCGCCTCGAATGCACTCAATGACAAATTGCACTTAAGGACATTCCTTAAACTATTAGACCTGATGCAAAAGGTTGTTGGTAATGTTACAAAAATAGCAAGTTATAATAGCACACAAAACTTTGTAAAAAATCCCTTCAAAGAATATCGTTATAGGACGACATGCTTTAAATTCGTTTCATGTTCCTCGTGTTTGTGAGTGTTATTGGGTGTGTGTGAGTGTTGTTGGGTGTCTGTGTTGTTGGGTGAGTGTGGTTGGGTGTGTGTTGTTGGGTGTGAGTGTTGTGTGTGTGTCCACACCCTTCCCCCCATTTGTTGGGTCACCGCCCTGACTCAACATTTTCTTGCCGAGCAAACGTGACTCGGCACTCTGCTGTTTTATACGTGCAGTTGTTGCAATGTTGCTACGAGTTTAGTCTTACCTGCCTTTAAATAAATGGCACTACTGCCACTAGTGTGTGGAATTTAAGTGCTATGCCCTCGATTTTTTTACATGCTTTCTATTAACTCACTGTCTGTTATTGTCGTATCCTCAAATATTGTAACTCAATGTTAACCCACTTCCCAATGTGGTATCGACTGCAAACTTGGTATACTTATGTCATACTGATGACAATACTATATTATATCATAAAAAATATATTTGTAAACCATCTTTATTATGTTATGTTTCGGCTTGGGTCTAATTGTCCACCCTCAACTGACGTTGGCTGTAAATCACCACGGCCCCCTTACGTTGTGGCAAGGTTCGGGGCCACTTCCTGGAGTCGTGGAGTTTTGACATTACGAGTACGGTACATTAAATTAAAGCGTGTTTTAAAAAAAAGTATTTTGAAATATTACTTGTGTATCTAGCCATCTCCATTTTATAACATAAAAACCCCACAAATCTATTGAAGGAATTGGCCAAATGTTCAAAGTACAACCCTCTTCACTTTGTACTTTGCGAGGTTTTTCAATGTAAGCTTATACACTTGATACACAGTGCAGGACTACGGATATAAGTATAACGTACAGTGAGGGAAAAAAGTATTTGATCCCCTGCTAATTTTGTACGTTTGCCCACTGACAAAGAAATGATCAGTCTATAATTTTAATGGTAGGTTTATTTGAACAGTGAGAGACAGAATAACAACAACAAAAATCCAGAAAAACGCATGTCAAAAATGTTATAAATTGATTTGCATTTGAATGAGGGAAATAAGTATTTGACCCCCTCTCAATCAAAGATTTCTGGCTCCCAGGTGTCTTTTATACAGGTAACGAGCTGAGATTAGGAGCACACTCTTAAAGGGAGTGCTCCTAATCTCAGCTTGTTACCTGTATAAAGGACACCTGTCCACAGAAGCAATCAATCAGATTCCAAACTCTCCACCATGGCCAAGACCAAAGAGCTCTCCAAGGATGTCTGGGACAAGATTGTAGACCTACACAAGCCTGGAATGGGCTACAAGATCATTGCCAAGCAGCTTGGTGAGAAGGTGACAACAGTTGGTGTGATTATTCGCAAATGGAAGGAACACAAAAGAACTGTCAATCTCACTCGGCCTGGGGCTCCATGCAAGCTCTCACCTCGTGAAGTTGCAATGATCATGAACAGTGAGGAATCAGTCCAGAACTACACGGGAGGATCTTGTCAATGATCTCAAGGCAGCTGGGGCCATAGTCACCAAGAAAACAATTGGTAACACACTACGCCGTGAAGGACTGAAATCCTGCAGACCAAAATGGAGCTCTTTGGCATCAACTCAACTCGCCGTGTTTGGAGGAGGAATTCTGCCTATGACCCCAAGAACACCATCCCCACCATAAAACATGGAGGTGGAAACATTATGCCAGGGCATTGAAAATGGGTCGTGGATGGATAGGTATTCCAGCATGACAAGGACCCAAAACACGCAGCCAAGGCAACAAAGGAGTGGCTCAAGAAGAAGCACATTCTGGTCCTGGAGTGGCCTAGCCAGTCTCCAGACCTTAATCCCATAGAAAATCTGTGGAGGGAGCTGAAGGTTCGAGTTGCCAAACGTCAGCCTCGAAACCTTAATGACTTGGAGAAGATCTGCAAAGAGTGGGACAAAATCCCTCCTGAGATGTGTGCAAACCTGGTGGCCAACTACAAGAAACGTCTGACCTCTGATTGCCAACAAGGGTATTGCCACCAAGTATTAAGTCATGTTTTGCAGAGGGGTCAAATCGTTATTTCCCTCATTAAAATGCAAATCAATTTATAACATTTTTGACATGCTTTTTTCTGGATTTTGTTGTTATTCTGTCTCTCACTGTTCAAATAAACCTACCATTAAAATTATAGACTGATCATTTCTTTGTCAGTGGGCAAACGTACAAAATCAGCAGGGGATCAAATACTTTTTTCCCTCACTGTATGAACAAGAACAAAATGAGTTTCAGAAGTACACAGGCAAAAGGAATTTAAAATATCTGCGTAGCAGTCGGGAAACGGATAAATTAGACGTTTTACCTGTATAACCTGATAAGGCCCTATCGGGTGGAGTGGTAAGCAGTGGTTCACACACCAGGTTGTGAACCCAGTGACCAATGTTCGAATCCTAGCCACAGCCAACGTCAGTGGCGAGTCGTATCTGAACAGATAATATCCCTCCCCCACCTCTTCACTAATCCGTACTGACTGGCGTGGTGAAGTATGGCAAAAACATCCCCCAAGATCGACACGCCATGGGGAGGCCTTAATTCATAGTAACAACAATCCTCTTTCAAATGAGACCGAGATTTAAATAAGTACAGTGTGAACTCATTACAGTAGCCTTCTTCGTAACATCTCGGATGTAAATTTTCCCTAATTTCAGAACGTTACACGGTGCAGAAAGGCAATCGAAGAAGGGACCATGGCTTGCACTGCGCAGAGCGTGAAACTCAACAGCGGCACTGCTATGCCACTCCTGGGGCTCGGCACGTTTAAGGTAAAAATTGCCTCCTTCGATTTACAGGCAGCATCACCCCGACGCCAGTAAAATGTCGACACAACTCTGACGGAAAAAAAAAATCTTGCGCATTTTGGCCCCGCTCCACAATTTCCACACGAGAGTGTCTCAGCTGTTTCTTTTTGAGTCGTGACGACTTTGTTCCTTTTAAGTACATAGTCCCGCAGCGCTGCAGCCACCTATGACAATCTGGTGTGTGCGTGGTGGTGGTCACGCGAAGAGAGGCACGGTTAATTTGGTTCTTAGATATACAGGGATATACAGAAAATTGGGACAAGTAATGTTAGCGAGCACCTATTAAGGCCAGCATGGCACTTAATGAGGAAGTGATGCCGCTAGCACCATACCCGACCGCCATTGTTACCGCAGTGCTGATGTTTACACACCACATCAGGTACTCATTTTACGTCAAACTAGGAAGCCTGATCATGTCACTTCCTTATGTAAGCCACGACTTGGAATCAAACCAAAGTGTCACATACTTTATTACTAAATATATGCTCCATTTCTTTGGGCCGCAGTTGAATTTAGAACCACCTAACGTGACAAAAATGTAATGGTACTTACTGATTTATATGGAATCATAAACGTGATTTTATTGCAGGTATTTAAATATTAATTCCCCACCTCAAATAATTAGAGGAATAAAAAGTTGAATGAGGTCATTGCTAGACACGTAACAATGATACACTCTTCTTGCACGACCGACGTAACCCGCGTCCTTAACCGCGCGACTCGCAGATGCACGGTTACGAGGTGGTGTACGGCGCGCTAGCGGCGGCGCTGGAGCACGGCTACCGTGCCGTTGACACGGCTGCCGTCTACAGCAACGAGGCAGACGTGGCGCGCGCGCTGCGCGAACTGCTACCCCGCCACGGCCTGACCCGCGCCGACGTTTTCATCACGAGCAAGCTGGCGCCGCGCGACCAGGGCCCTGGGGCGGCGGCCGCGGCGCTGAAGTCGCTTGAGAACCTGGACCCTGGCGGATATCTGGACCTGTACCTCGTGCATTGGCCCGGCACCCAGGGTCTGCCTGGCGAGGACCCGCGGTGTGTCCTGCTGCTGTTGACAATCGCACTAGGGGTGAAAGGGGTTCGTCTTGGTTCCTAGAAATGTTAGGATTCAGGGTTGCTATTGGAATATATATTATTATCATGGTGAATGATAGCACCTCCAGTGGCTACAGAGGTCATGTGAACATTGCTTGCCACTTCAGTCGCTCTCTCGTTCCTGCTTTGTTGTTACCGTGGATAAATAAGCAGGTGCTTGAAAAGCGTCACCAATACCCAGTGATTCTGGGTTCACGTGACTCATTCAGCGACGATGCAAAAAATTATTCGGGCTGTCACTTTTACCTCTTTATTAGAAGTGCAAACGTAAATCCCAGAATTCATTAAATTGCTAGCTATGACCAAGTCAGTTGTTACGAGTACAGTATTACTATCAGTATCACCTCTGTTAGTACAACTGCAATTGCATCGAATGGTATTGCAATTCTTAATTTCAATTTGGATCCATAGAGCGTAAATGCGACTGTATATATCATGCTGTGCAGAAACAGTGGGCATAATTATTGTATAGAAAGAGGCAGTCTATCATCGGCAGGGGGGAAAGAGAAAGGCCCTTGAGCTTGCACAAGGGCAGAGGGTCAACAGCATGGATGGCTGTGGGAAAGGAGTTCAAGCCTGTGGGGACAGCTAATGATAATTTCAATTATGGCATTTTCTTACTTTTATCTGACACCAATAAAAAATATGAAAGCAGAAAAATTCAGCTCTGACTTTTAAATATCTACTAAGTTTGGGACATGAAACACTCAACATCCGCAAGCTGGCAACAGTACAGCACGTGTACGTTTTAAAAGCGACAGCCTGAAGTGTTTTTTGCATTCGTAATTCTGTACGGCACATACGCTGCATGATACATTACACAAATGAGCGGCTTGTGTATCATGCGATTCTTTGGTGTGTTTTGAAATGCTAACAAATAATTAATCTGCCCTCCTAGCGCCTAACACTCCATCCAGACGTTTGTTGTGAGAGCTGTCGGAGATTGTTATATTTCATCTTTTGTGTTTGCATAGCCACAGGAGACCACGTACAGCAGGCCCAACCTTACCGTGACCCAGAATTCCCCTTGACACCACACAATGCAAGAGATGCCACGCATAGTTTAAGTAGGCATGTGGCGATGCAACCATTCATTAATGAAAATATGATGAAGGCTCGCAAAACAAACATTGACTCGCATGTTTAAGAGGCACTTTTTTATCTAAAGTATATGCAATATGCAAATGGTGTGCTGTTATGTTTCGGCTAATGGAGACGACAAAAATCTACAAAATGAGATGAAAAAATACATGGTAAAATGGAGACAAAAAATACATGGTTGTTGAATCTCGGACCCGAATCAATTAATCGAATGGTGGGGGTTGGGGGGGGAGGATCGTTACACCACATGTAAATATGTATGTTGAACTTCTTTTGCATTGTATGTAGCCCACCGCGCTAATCGGAGGTGCTTGGGAAGGACAACAAACTAAACTAGCAACGAAGACTACACAGTCTGCTTCTCCAACTGAAAATCTAATCCATTTTAGTCGATTAACCTACAAGCCTTCCAGACCAGTGTTTTACTGCAACTTTCGTTTAAGCAGCCAAACTGTAAACTGGTTTCAACTCTCTTGAGTCTTATGGTTTGGCTCTTGCAAGTCCGGTTTCGGGATTGTGCCCATGAGCTTCATGGAAGATCGAAGCCAGGGATCTTCTTCACCGAGTCTTTCACGAGGTGTTTGCGTGCATAAATTGATTTTAATCCACTGATTTATGATTCGTCGCATCTATAATTACTTTTTCTATCGAGCTGGTATCCTTTCCGGTTCGTTGTTTAGCATAAAGACTAATTATGCACCGAGCACATCACCACATCTTTCCTCCAGACCCCCTGGTTATAACAGTCTTGGGTTTGGCGGCAGGAACCAGGAGTTGCGGCAGGAGAGCTGGCGCCTGCTGGAGAAACTGCATGGCGAGGGGAAACTCCGTGCCATCGGCGTGAGCAACTACACGGTGCGGCATCTCGAGGAGCTGCTGGCAACGTGCTCCATCAAACCCAGCGTGCTGCAGGCAAGTCACAAGTCTGGCCCGATGAAATAACATTTTACAACTTGTGTGATGATTCACCCCTGCCAGTGATTGAATTAATTGTCGTGGTGCATTTTGAGGATCGATCATTTGTAAAATAAAAAAAGTCGTGAAATGTAATTGCAAATAGTGGCTGCAGGGAGCGCGTGTGACTACAATCGAATCGCATGACATCCGTTATTATACACGTGCTTTTGATGCGTGGATGGTGAGCTTAAATAATAATCGATGTGAATCGTTTAATCGATGCATTGTGATGTATAACCCACCATGACTGCCTGTAAACCAATAAGGTTGCAACGATGCATCAATTCAGAGTAAAATATATTCTTACACTCGCAATACGTGCATCGAACTGTGGGTGGGAGAATTATTTTCTTTTCATGTCATGGGTTCACATGATTATCCCTGCAGACATTACATTTACAACCCCAATGTTAAAACATACATGTTGCTTCTTGGAATAAATCGTGCCTCCACACCATGAAGATTCATCGGATCATTAGGGGGTATGAATTGTTAGATCTCTACTCTCCACGCACCCACAGACTCACTGACGAGAGACGGCCAAGCCTGGTGACCTCACAATAAGACAGTTGCACTTGTAGGCAAAACAGGGTGGCTACAGCAGCGAGTACTATCAACCAGTTATATCATGTATACTACCCAGTGCTGTGGCCATCTACTACTGGTCAGGTGACCAGTAGTTTTCTGACCTGTCTGTGCAGACCTTTTGAGTCATCCCCTCTGCATAGCTTTTCTCCTGCTATTCTGACTTCCTCCTTCATGCAAAACAGTAATGGAGGAACTGGTCCAACACCCCAGTGCAAGGCCCTCTTATATAGTCTTGAGACTCAGTGAGCCTCTACTGGATATATAAATTATATTAAGGTAGTGTTACAGAAACGTGGTCTGTTGGTAAAATATACACGTGAGCTCCATCATTATTGCCACAAGTGATTTTTCTTCCACATACAAAGCACTCGTTAAGGAATTGGCCAAACATCTCTTTACAGGACCCTCTGGAAAAAAAGTATCACTCGATATGCCCCAAGGGCATTATCGTCGTGGTGTCTGGTTACTAACGTGCAGACCGTCCGGCTCGCAGGTGGAGTACCATCCACACCTGGTGCAGAAGGAACTCCTTGAATACTGTCAAGCACATGGCATCCACATGCAGGTACGAGAGAACTTGGTCTCAAAATGTTTCCGCCTTCAAAACCATCAGTGGAGGCCAAAATAGCCATTTATTTTTACCAGCGCCCAAACCCCTGCGAACTTACCACCGATTCGGCAAAGTCCTGTCAGCTGCTGTGTTTGTGGGAAACCTACCCCGACGCTACTGACCCACGCAACCCGTGGAAAAAAATATGCGTGGGAAGAGGCTAATGTGGGCGACTTGTGGAAAAAGCCCCGATGACGCATGTTTTGTGGAGCTTGTGTAGTGGCGCGGTGCTTTACACTGCCCACGAATAGCACTGTATACACGATGTTCCTTCCCATCCATGCATCCAGGGGGAAAATGGTATGAGCACATGAATAAATGAGGCAGTGCTGAATTCCGTGCCATTTGAAAGGTGCGACTTCTAAATTCGGTGACGCCACACATTCTGTTTAAACCTAATGCTGATAGTGTACACAGTCCCGTATCAATCCACTGCTGAATCATGGGGCGTGTTCGATCATGCTTTTTACCATGCTGGCCAGTGTGCGTTAAGAAGGAGGGGAGGTCCAGAACTGTTTTGATAACTTGCCATTGATCACATGCTTCATAGCTCGGTGTCCTCACCACTGCACCACCAATAATTTACAACCCTTTTGCCAATCCACTGCTGGATTTAATTTAATTTAAATCCAGTTACATTTTTCCTGCTGCCTGCATTGGAAAAGCGATATAACTCGGACCAGACCCAGGCGGCAGTGTCTCGCACGTAGCCGCGACATGTCTGTTTGTGCTGCAAGATAATTTCCTGAAACACGGCACGAACCCACGAAAACTCGCCATGAACTGATGAAGCAAATGGAAGCGCTCGTGTCCACCGCACAGGCATACTCATCACTGGGCATGGGCCACCTGCTCGGGGAGGTGACGGTACAGGAGGTGGCCTCCCGGCACGGGCGTACACCGGCGCAGGTGCTGCTGCGCTGGGCGCTGGAGCGCGGCGTGGGCGTCATCCCCAAGTCGACGGGCGTGGAGCGCGTCGCCTCCAACGCCGCTGTCTTTGACTTCAAGCTCGCGCAGGAGGATATAGAGACATTGGACGGAATGGACAAGCAGCTGCACTACTGCTGGAACCCGAACACCATCGCGTGACCGGTGCGACAAAGCACGACCTTTGCCTTTCGTTTTTTATCAGGTGGCCCGTGTCCACTATTGGGAAGTATCGTCAAGATAGAAAAGTACTGTGCTTAAGCATAAATGGTTCTTCAGCTGTTTGGGTTGGACTCTTACCCCTTTTCCAACTGGGACATCTGAACAGTGCGAGTATTGGGTCCTCAATGTGGGTGGTTTATACCACTGGCTATTTGCAAAACAGAGCCAGAACTAAACCATGCAACTCTGGGCTCATGACATCTGAATGTCGTTGAGGATGGGCATGGTCAATAATTTTTGTGACGCCAGAGGCATGTTTCAGGAACTGCAGTGGAAATGCAAACTGGCGTCTCATGAGCCCCGTGCCAGGCTAGCTCGGGACAGCCCCAGCACGGTTCAATTGTATAGTGGAAAAGAGGTATCCATTTTTGTAAATGTGCCAGGGAGTTAATATTTGAAGAAATGTATTGATTATTTGTATGCCTGCAGTGATGCTTTTCAAAAGAAAAGTTATAGCTCTTTGTCAATGCACTGCTGGATAAAGGTCTGTCATTGGTTAATTTTTTACCCGACCTCAACAGGCTGGTAATGTTGAATTGGTTAAGAATGAGACATAGGACCAATTTAGATATTACCATTTATTAGCCTTGGCTTGGAAGCGATCCTGAGTTGCCAAGTTAAAAGTGCAGTGCACTAACCGCATCATCCCATATTATTTTATCCATTAAAAAACATGTTTAAAATGTCCTTGTATTGCTGTGACTAGATATAATTGTGGTTTCGACCATTTGGCTGCTATAAATTTTCACGTGATCAGCCACCTCATTAAGCTATCATGTGGGCAGGTCACTTCTGAAAAAGAGCTACAAAGCTCAGTGGGCCTTACCTGGTAAAACAAAAAAATAGGTTATAGTTTTTAATTGTACAGTTAGGTGGTAGTTTGTGTTCATGTACAGGTTGAAATTTTTCTCTGCACTGCAATGTAGCGCTGTGTTTTTGGCATTGAGGGGAGTTCTTGCCGAAACCTCGGAACCGAGATGTTGTGCGCTGTATTTGCCAAACGATTTTCATCCGTCTGCAAAATTCGACACGGTGATGCAAGATTTTTAAATTAACTCGAGGGGAAATATATAAGTAAAGCCTTAACTCTAAAGCCGTGCAGATGTCGCCCATCCCAGTGATGCATTTCATTTTTGTTCCTGATGGCTTTCAAATTTCTCGAAGTTAACCTGTCAAAATTTAAATCTAAATTTTCCCTCCCCTTCAGAAATGCCAACCATGGCAGTGAAATCCCCGCATCGAATTGCGTTTTGAAGTCTTAGGTGCAACAGCGCACGCGGGTATTAGCTTAGCGCTGCAGCATACGCACTTCCATTGCTCTCGGCTCTGATTGTGTGCCAATTTTGGGAAAATAAAAAATAAAAGAATCTACATTGTGCAATTTTTCAATTCTCGTTTTTTGTAAACTCAGGTCCTTGCAGGGCGGTGGCAAAGCAGTGGTAACGTGCTTGATGCCGAGGATCGTTGTTCGAACCCTGTAATCGCCCTGATAATACCGTGGGTGTATTAACCAAAGATATGTGTGGTCTGCTTAAGTGGACGTTAAAGATTCCTTGACAAAAAAGAGTGGATCGTGTGTGCTGGCATTCCTTTTCCAAATTTGCCATACTTGTAAAAAAATAACCCATAAACGACTTAATTGGTAACGCCAAATGTCTGACTATACCGTCTGAAACGTGGTGCCTTAGGAATTACCTTTGTGCTGAAATAATGGTGTGAACAGCAAGAGTACTCACGATTATTAAACCTTTCCCCGGCCCATGCGAAGTACATCAATGGTTGAAATTTTAAATGAATTCCGAGCAGAATCCCGAGAGCTCGTGAAAAAAAACCCTCTGATTGGTTTGCTGCAATGAAGCTGATGGCAAACTTAAACATTTGAAATTCCTGCGGTTTGGCAGAAACGCCCAGGGCCTCGACAATGAAAACTGCCCATGCTTCTGGGCGGCATGGCCAAAAGGGTTAATCATTTCACAAGTGCTGTCAGCAAGATTTGCACAGCACCTTTTCAGGATCGTGATATTACTGTAATTATTATATTTGGATGTTAACTTTTACAGTGTGACTCTAAATGGCAACAAATACCTAAACCGCACCACCGCTTTGGAGCACGCCATGTGACCACCTTAATTTCAGCAAGGATGTACGTTAGCATAGTGCTGCCCGGGCCAAGACTCGAGCACAATTAAAATTTCACACTAATTTCCTTCTTGCTGGGACGTTTTGCAGTTGTTACTGAAAAATGTGCAAAAATCAAATTAACGCTCTCCGGTTGCCTCGCGCTATATCGGTTGGCTGCCACAAACAATGGATGGTGCAATTGTGATGAACATTAGCGTGTTGTGGTGATATTGACTTGAAGCCTGACACAGGAAATTAAGGACAAATTTAGAGTTGTGGACGCCCCTGCCTCCACGCACCCCTTCAATACCATGCTTCTCACGTCGACACAGCATTGAACAAGCCAAGTGGAATTACAAATAAAACTACGGCGTGTTTTCATTCGGCGTGTGCAATCTTTGTGAGCCATATGTCACAGACCCTTGCAGATTGGGATCAAGTTACACCTAATCTTGACTTTTTAAGGCTACGGGATCCATGTGTCCTTCCTTCCCGAGGATATTCACATTAAAAACACCAAGCCAATTACTACAAAATGTAACGTATCGCTTAGCAATACCTATGCCCAGATCTGTGTATCATTGGCAAGTAAAAAAAGACATTATCAAAGCTCTCAAATGTGCTTTAAAGATCTCCAATGTTTCGCTCCAGACATCACGCCAAACACGGCACAATTCAAAAACATCGTAAGGGGGCCATCCATTTAATACGTACGCAAAAATCTGTCACAACTTGACCCCTCCCTGTACACACACGTACTTTTTACACCCCCCCCCCCCGAATCCTATAGAACGGCCGATATTTAATCCACGCAGAAACGATCAAGGATGAATACTATTAAAGTGTTTAAGCAAACTTGCTTGAAGGCAAAAGACAAATTATCGAGGCTTCACCCCCCACCCCGTTTCCTATGTGTACATTGTCAGTAGACCCCCCTATACGCAAGCGTATGCATTTGGGTGAACCCCCCGCTCCCCCCTCCATGCGTACGTACTAAATGGATGGCCCCTCAAGCTATACACCACAACCGTCAAAAACCAGCCGAGTATTCTCATTTTCATCTTCTAAACTTTTTCCTGGTGGACAGTTTTTTTTTTAGCACATCCGACCGAGATGGAGGGAGCGGCACACTCGGGAGCAGCGAGGGTGCCTCCATTTAGCGCAGCACTCAGCAAGGAGCGCTTACCGCTGCGCCCTGAGGCGATGTATTATTGATGAGAGTCCCTGACAAAACCGCACCACCCGAGATACTGTACCACCACCGACACACACGTGCAAACGTCTGTACACGCACACGCAAAACATTCTCGGCTGGTCGCAGAGATTCCTGCTCAGGCTTCTGAGGATTCACCCCCAATACCTGAAACCGCCATTACATCAATTGCCACGATCCGGTGGAAGAATCCATTATTTGTGGTGTCATTCTTCTCATTTGTTTCGTCTAGTTTTGTCTGTTTCATTCCACGAGCCCAATGGTAACGTTTGCAAATAACTTTCATAAACCATCAACATAACTGATATGACACTTATATGGATTGTCATGACCACTGGAATGTATTTTAATCCCTGACTCATTACACACCTACTGTATAGCCTTCTAGGCAATCGGAGAAAATGCGATTTGCGAGCACCTTTTAATGCCAGCGGCGCGGCACAAGATGGGGGGATGTGGGCAGCAGCACTCCGCGCAATCCTGGCCACCTTTGTCTCCCCAATTCTGACTTTCACACACACATTGCGCCAAGTGCTCGCTTTTGGTTGCATCAACCAGGCCAGGGTTTTTAGTATTTTATTTATTGCTGAGACATTTCAACACAATCATGCACAGCACAGCTGAGCCGAATTGTAAAGTAAAAACACACCACACCGCTTTAAAGCACTGAGCCCATTTGTACGACAAGACGTCAAAATCAAACGAAATAAAACAAAATTATGACAAACGGAAAGGTCCCTCAATAATTCTAAAACCGAAGGAGGCCCTTCCAGCCATGCGGACGCAATGGTTCAGGCAAGACCGAGACAATAACCGATAAATAAAACTGCTGACAGAACCACCGCTGGCTGGACGGTTTGCGTGGGGCAACAGCGATTTCCAGTACCAGCGTGCGCATCGGTTTCACGACCTGCTCAGGTGAGCCGATAACGCAGTCCGCGTGGTCGGACCTTACAGTGTAAAATAGTTGCCGTCTCTCAGCGCTGCCCGGTTGCCTCCATTACTTCGCTAGGTCACACGCAACGGAGTATTCTCTACACTCGAGGAAACCGCACACGCTTCACATTCATCTGCGGCAGAGACTCGCGCAGACCTTGCCGACATTCAACGCGGCACCAACACTCCCTGGAATGTGGAGTGGGGAGAATTACGGATTCACACCCCTGATAGGTGCGCAGCAATTAACAAAAAAATACTTTGGAAACTTAAAATATGGAAGTTTGGTCCAAGAGCTGGAAAGGCGACGTACAAAATTGAGTGGAGAGCGAGATGATGGAATGGAACAGATTATCCTTAGGAAAGAAATACCGGGTCTCGCTTGGCGAGGTCGCACGGGGACACGATGAGACCCTCACACGCACCAACTATCAACTTGCCTTGCCGCCCTTCCCCAGCCAGGCTTTCCCCTCAGGACATGAGTAGCATCTCAAACGCCCTGATGTGGGCAGCACCAACAACGGGGATCGAGGGGTAACAGGCTCCTGTAAATGCCTCCAATCAAATCTCATCGAATCTCACAAGCTGATCCTGTCACATCACAAGCTAAGCTGGAATGAGAACAGTTAGTAATTGGGAGGCTGCTTGAGAATACCAGGTGTTGTAGGCTTGGCCTGCGAGATGGCCAGGAGATGGCAGTGCAGCAATAGATTAATACATCTATCTGTACAGAGCTTTGAGTGTTACCTCTGTACAAGGTAGGTGTTCTCTGTGTACTCTTGATTTCCTCCCGCATGCCAAACATGAACGGAATTGGCCAAACATTCCACGAGGACCCTCTATTATACTCTTGAGACAGACTTTTATGTATAAAATGGCATTATGCCAAAAATAAATTATATTCTCGTCTATTTTGGATTTATATTGGTAAATGTGAAAGGATTTTTGTATATTTCATTATGTTGATAGCACTTCCCTTTACCTTGGTTATTCATTTTGGTCTTTGTCATACTATTTTGCATGTAGTTTTTGACAATTACACATTTGCTTGGTTTGGCATCAGAAGTGACTGCAGTTTGACGAAACATTCCCCGTGCTCTCAAACGATGCTCGCACTTAAAAACACTTATTGTGGAAGGTGTGTTCCACGCAAGTAAGTAAGAAATATGATCTGTCCTTGGAACTTATTTTAAGCTTTAGATTCCAAATTCAGGTTGGTGCAAAAAATGATTTAAAACACAGCGGCCCAGCGACAGCGCGTTTTTCCCTTGTTGCAGACGTTCACGGATTGAGCCCAAAGAGCCCCCCTGTTTAATATCGTGGCTATATTAACCATTCATTACGCACCTTCTGCCTCACAGTGGAAGTGTAAGCCATGTGTGCAATTTTTAGCATATTTTTACGAAATTACAGTAAAACCTTGGATTGCGAGTAACTTGGTCTGCGAGTGTTTTGCAAGACGAGCAAATTTTTAAATAAATATTTATTTGATAAACGAGCGAGGTCTTGCAATACGAGCAGCACGTATACGCCTTGTCTGCCGAGCGTCACGTGATCACAACTGATATACGAGTGCTTTGGATTACAAACACGTTTCCGGAACGAATTATGCTCGCAATCCAAGGTTTTACTGTATTTGCAAATTACATTCTTGGGAAAAAGACACATCGGAACATCGCCCTCTACTGGCAGGCCAATTACAGGCTGCGTTCACATTGTGCCGCACAGGGATAGCTGTCAAGGCGGTACCCCCATTTGCTCGACTGCCACAGGCCACCTCAAAGATTTACTGCGTGGGAGGTGCAGTATCAATATTAAGCCATAGTTAAGTGTTTTTTGTTTCAATGTCAAATTAAGCCAGCAACGAGACTCGGAGCTCCCTCGTACAACAACCAGCAGTCAAAACACCTTCCCCCAAGAGGCAAATGAAAGCAAGTTTCTACCCTGGTGACAAACTGGAATAAAATCTATGCAAAGAGTCCAAAGGATGGAAATTTAAAAAGGCATGGAGAACTGCCCGATGTAAGAACAGCAAGGACTATGGAAAAGAATGTGATATTCATATATCTTAAAACATCCACCATACTGAGGGTCCGTGGTGTATGCGGGAACATTTAGCGGTAGTAGGCTGGCAAACACTGGACTAGAGAGGCGTAACCTGTAATGATGGCGCTGCTTCGCTAAATTGCACTTGCCCGCTCACTCTTAACACAGCACAACTGCTGAGCACCCTCACCCCACACCAAACTATATAAGTTACAAAAGAGGAAAATAAAATAAGACAGCTTGGCATTCGCAGGTAATGTGCTCACCACTGCCGATATTCACAGCCGGTCAAAGAAACCCCTCTTGGTTAACATTAACATCCAAAAACGAGATGACATTCGTTAGAAACACCCGGTACAGTTTACACATTATGTATTTTTTGTTATGTGCAGGCAAGCAATGGACACTTACTCGTATAAACACCTCTGGATGTTGCTCCAGTCCGATTATTCTTGTTCCATCAAAAATAGCAACACAGGGTTCCCATGTAACACTCACAAGACATCGTCGTCGCTTATGTGACCAGACTTTGCATTGAATCGCAACACTGCCCAACAGGGGGTGATCCCAACCCCCACGCAGTGAGGACGGAACACGGGAGAATGTCGGAGGGTAGGGGCGCGGGGGTAGGCGCCGTTTGGCAAGTGAATACCGGTGTGGGCGGTGCAGGGGTTGGTCTGCACCTGGCCAAGCGGCACTGTCACAGGTCAGTGCACAGGGGGAACACTGCCGCCACCACCACCGCTGCCCCCGTTGCTGTCATCGCCACCGTTGCTCGTGCGTGCCTCTAGCGACAGCCGGAGAGCCACCGCCAGCATCTCCTCCTCTGTCATCTGGTCCACTGCGGAGAGATGGCAAAACGTGCCAACACTCGACGGCAGCGGTGGGGGGGGATGACGGGGGCAAGTCACGTGGGGCACACACACACACACGTGCGCTCTTTTGACCCGGGGCCAATTTGCAAAGACGGACACAACTCTGGGTGAAAACGACAAAACGCCAGCAACGTACAAAATGATTTTTTTTTAATATACACACACAATAATACAATATTTAGTACTTATGTAAAGATGGATTTTTGCAGCAACCACAAGAAAGAACTGTTAGGTACCACCGACCAGGCTCCCCAGACCGCTGCCTCACCCCTGGGCTCAGGGGGCAGTTGTCAGCAGGTCTCCTCAGACAATAGCCAGGGCTCTAGAATGCTAGGACGTCGCTGCTGGATTTCTCCTGGGCCACAGGCCTGAGGGTACAGGAGCAACTTCGGCCATTGCCTCCTCTGACTCCCACTGGTCCAGCCTGCCCGAGAAGCTGCTTCCAACTCACAGTGACCGAAGGGCCGTACTGCAGCTGTGCCACCCAACTGGACCACCGGCAACATCGGGGACTCATGCCAGACGAGACCACCAGAGGCATTGGGGGTGGACCCCTGGCCGAGGAACGGGCCGCCTTGCGTGCGTGACACTCCTACCAGGCCTGTCATGTGACCGATGGCAAGGGTCCATCACGCAGGGCAAGAGGACATGTGGCGTTTAGTTCCCAAACAGTTGGCACAAACCACAGTGATCTGCCAGACCCTAGGGCCTACCCCTGGGGACAAGCCCTATTATACATAACAGAAAGGGAAGGAAATAACAAAAGAGGAGCTGGTTAACACACCAGCAGCCTCTGGTCAGCCAAATAAAAAAATAAACTGAGCAAAGAAGAGTCACACACACTTTTGTAGGGATAAGAGGCCTATCAGTGACGGGGCAACCTTCCAAATTAATATTTATTTTCCCAACCTGGTGGGCATCCAGAGAATAATCCTAACAGTCATGCTTGTGGGTACTGCCAGGCTGTACAAAAATTGTATAAATAGCAAACGATAATTAGTGACACTCGGAGGTGGACAATACAGTTACGTGGTCGCGATAGTTACGGGGGAAACATTTGTACCACGGATCACCAAACTTAAAATTTACATTTTAAGTGGCCTTGGAAATCAATTAGAATTAAAATGACCAATGCTCATTAATATTTAAATTGTGATTATTCCTGTGTACACAGTGCCATGCTTGTGCGCACTTGGCAGTGTGCTATTTTTAGTGAGGGTACAATGTTCATCGTGCAGAGGAAGAAAAATTATACATTTCACAAAAACGGCTTTCATCAGGGTGGCCCTAATAAGTGCCCCACATTCATGTCCTCTGTTAATCACATCATGTATATGCAATGCAGACATGACACCGCACACATACACGCATCAGCAGGTGCATTTATATATTATTTTTGTTAGAAAGCATATTTACACGCATAATACAAACACATCAGATCAATGGCATCAAATGGATATCTCGCTGTTCGTGCGTGTACAAAGGTCTGCAAACGAGCTGACAGATTGTATGGATTTCAATACACACCGAGCGGCACCGCGACTGTAGTTACCAACGAATTGCACCTCCGATCCCATTAAACACCTCCCGCTGTCTGTGCTTCCAGCCTTACACCTGCGCCCGATTCGAGGATGGAGCTCCGCACGCTTTTATGTCGATTGCGGCAAGAGAGACCCCCATTCACAGACCTCCCCTCCGAGCCAGTGCCCTTTTTCTTTTGTACGAAAAATGTATTTAAACTGTATTCATTTTATTTAAACGTACGCTGTATAGATATATATGTAAGAATGCATCGATTAAAACCGACTCCTGTGCTCGTGATACATGCAGCACGGTGTCCGCATAAGAATAAATAATTTAGGATGTGTGCGAATGTTATGCAATTTAAAAACAAACGTTATCCTTAAGGTTAATGGAGCAAAACAAATCAAAGCTAGTCAAAAAAAGATGATTCCAGAATTTACATTGTTTCCCATCTTGATCATTCCATGCCTAGCTGTATTCAAGGCGATGCCCTGTTGTGACTCAATAATAATGCATGCAGAGATGTCTCTGTATTCAAGAGGTATTGGACACAGTTGTTATCATTGACGGTGGAAAGGCATACAGAGCCTCTAATGTGCCAGCCGCAGACCCTGAATTATTATGTACATACAAAAATATAGAACGATCCACCAGTAACCTATTATTTGGTGAAGTGCATCATTTCTGATCACAATTCAAGATTCAACCTCTGTGATTTCCATGTCCAAACAAAGACAATACATGAAAAGCTCATAGTCAACTCTCAATACACACAATTCGATGTATTATTGGAAGCATCAAAATTCATTTTAAAAGAATATTCGACAAACCATTACAGGGCCTTCTGTTTAAGCTTCTAAAGCAAAACAGGATTTTTCAAATGAAAAATAAACAACAAACAAATGAACACGCCAACGAGCGAGTGAGTAGCCAGAAATTAAGCCGGCTTCTTCGTGCAGCAGAAAGCGCAACACCACAAACGCAAGGGAGATGTGGGATGGGGGTTTCTACTCACGCCGAAGGGAACAGCTGCCTACACACAAGTCCTACGATAGTTTTCCAGTTTAATAATAATAATAGGGGTTTTCCCCTTTTTTCTGGCAACAAACTGAAACATTTTTTTTACAAGGATTCATGTCTGCATTAACCACAATACTTGCAGTCAAAATGCAAACAAAAGACACACTCTGATAATATATGCATTGTCCTTAAAACTAAGTTTCGAGGAGGCAAGGCTGCCCTGAAACTAAGTTTCAAGGACAATGCATATATTATCAGTGTGTTTTTTGTTTGTATTTTGTCTGCAAGTATTGTGGTTAATGCAGACATGAATCCTTGTAAAAAAAAAGTTTCAGTTTTGTTGCCAGAAAAAAGGGGAAAACCCCTATTATTATATTTTGGTGCTGGCAAAGGATGTCCAATGATGAAGTTTTCCAGTTGTTTGTGCGCACGCTCCTGCAAAGCAGACACTCGAGATGAAACGATCGAAACAGGACAGCGGAGAGGGAGGCGCGGGGGAGCGATGCTGCACATGAGCACGCGGAGGGGCAAGCGGTCGGACGGGTAGACGGGTGAGTAGACAGATGGGCAGGTGGGCAGGCAGATGAGCAGGTAGGCAGGGGGTATCAGGTGGCCATGCTGGCATCACCCGTACCTGGCTTGCCGTGCTGCGGAGCACGAGGCTCCTCTTCGGGTGATGACGAGGAGGCAAGGCTGCCCTCGGCACACAGATCCGGAGTCATCGATCCCTCCGATTCCTCCTTTTGCTGCTGCTGCTGCTGCCTGATAGAGTGCAGCCACAAGAGGACGCGGGGGGGGGGGAAGTGGCAATCCAACGAATACAAATACGCTCGTGTAAAATCAATGAATGAATGAAAAAGGTTCAGTCCCTTGCCACCACCCCCCCCTGCTGGTTTAACTAAACGGCGCTTATCAGGTAATGCTTCCAGAATGCGTGCTGCCTCAACAATACTATCTACACAAAAAACGTCGTTGTTGGTCTCAGACCCGTCGCCAAGGGCCGCACAAACAGACCCGTTGCGTCACAATTGTTTTTTTAATGTTTTTTGCTTTATTCTGGCTCCCAGGGTTAAACATTTCAGTTCCAATTCGTATAATGATGTGATGCCAATAGCACAACTGGAACGTAACCGGAAATAAATGTATAGTAAAAAAAAATTAACAGAACAATGCTGGTCGCTTAACAGGCCATCAAAGGCTGACAACCAGTGGTACAGCGCAGGCTGCAACGCCGGTTGGATTAATGCATTAACTTGCTCTGTCTGCATCTAAAACAGGCGGACACAATAACTCTCATGAAGATGATCTAATGTGAACAAAACTTTAAGATATAGTTGTGTTCCTATAAAGGAATTACCCTAAAGAAAACCGGCCAAATTGAGAGATGACAAGTCATCACCTCGTTGAGTGGCTTAAAACGTAACATTATTTCTAAAGAAAAACTTCCAAAGACAACAACGCATGTTGAGAAGTGTACAGAACCCATGCATATGCACAATTTTCATATTATTTTAGTTTTAGACTACAGTGGTAGGAAGTAGGTCAGTGGTGAAGGCCAAAGCGTGCACAGTGACTCGTACTTTTCGAAGAACATCTGGCGCTTCCTACGCAGCTCCTCAGCATCAAGGGCCTCTGGCTCAGCTAACGGGGCTGGCCTTGGCGGGACCCCCTCTGCCCTGGGGTCTGAGGATGATCACGAAGCACACCATTACAATCCAGCACCATTTCACACCATTACAATCCAGCAACGGTCTCCTACTCAGCTGGACATGGGCCTTCCCAGTCGTTCAGCGACAACAGGGCACTTCTGGTTAAATCACGGGCTAGGGACCTGTTAAACTCTTACGTACTTGGTTTGTGTGACCTCAGCAGCCACCAGGGGTGCTCAACTCACCACAATAAATCACGACCTAGAAGGGAGGCAAATCATTACATTTTTAATAAACCGTACCGCGTGTGCCCACTAACGGACTCGTTATCTGGGGGTGGTGGCACACGCCTGCAATCGAGTTCAGGATGCAAGCTTTGCAAAATCTCCAAAACACTCAAGATGCCGGGACAGCAAGTTGGTTGTGAACCCATCTGTGGAGAGCTTTTAAGAGTTATCACCTCGTATGTGTGGCGAGTTTCCTCTGGATCCTCTGGTTTCCTCCCACACGAAGCAAAAAAACCAGTAAAAATAATAACTGGCTAAACATCCCAATAGATTAGGACGAGTCTTGACGCTGCAAACAACGATCCATCGATTGATTAGTATCCACACCTCCAACATGTACGTGGAACCCCGCTTGCTAAAAGCAATTATTTACGATCGATACAAATGATATGACAAAGAAAGATTTAGACAAACGGAACAAACGACACAGAACAATCCATAACATACAAAACAGCTGACACGAACAAGACGGTACAAAATTGATAACAAATGATCAATTCTTGAATTGACATGCAACCACAAATATGTGACACTTCGATAAATCGCAGATGGAGGAAAAAATATACGCCCGGTGGTGAATTATTACGGCGCCTTTGCGCTTCTTCCCGGGGACGTGCCTGGCAGCAGCGCGTGGTGGCGCGAGGCGCCCTGCATGCTGAGCTGGATGGCGCGGCGCAGGTCCGCCTGCTCGTCCTCCTCGTCCATCTGCTGCTGGCTCATCTCCAGCGCCCGACGCAGATTTTCGCGCTCCTCCGTGCTCTCCGACTCGGCCGCCCCCGACGGCCCGCCCGGGTGCGCCTGGCTGTCGGCCATCGCCTGCTCCAGGTCGCTGCACTCCCCCCCGCGACAAACGATGGAAATGACACGCGGAGTCATGCGGGGAAACGCGGGCCCACATGCGTGGGGATAAAAGTGAGGGCGTCGCTGCTTAGGAGCTCGGTAAAGGCACGACAGGAGGCGCTGTTGAGAGCTCTCCCCAGACAGCTGGTCCCTGGGAAGCAGACACTGGAGATGATTGTGTAAAAGGACAAGCAAGATAGAATGAAGACACCCTTTTCCTAGAGGCACAAAGATAAACAATACGAGCTCACTTTATTTCCTGTTTTTGCATTTTCGTGCTTTTTGTGTCTCCTTGCCGAGACGCTTCGCCCCTCCTTGGGCGATCCACCAACCCCAGGGTTCCGAGCAGTCGCATTATGTGTGGTGTGATGCTCAGACCAGCTCCTCTTCCCGCCGGGCCAAAGCCCCACCTGGCAGCCGGGATAATTTAATGCGGAAGAAAACGTTCAAACTCCACCCATGGGGTTGCCCTCCCAACTCTGGCACTGGAATCAAACGGCTCTCGATATTGATCGTGCCGTTATTAACGAGCGAACGGCAGGAGAAGTGTTTCCATTCCTTTGCAGCTGCGCTCATTAAATGCTGATGCGTGCGTGGGATTGACAATAACCATGACTCACCGCTTGGCCCAACGACAGTGAGAATTTATAATATGCAAGACAGGTTCCCCACCCCACCAGCCCACTTTTTGCCAACAGCACCACTTATTAAGCAATAAATTAAAATCCACTTACATTAGCACAATTAAGACACATCCAATGTCCTGATTTCTTGTCAGCCACCCCACTAGATTTCTCCATCACGGCTTTGGGCAGTTATACCGATTGAAAGAGATAAATTTTGTAACAGTTAATAATTATTTACCATGACGAAATTAATGTACCGGACACAACACATTATGGGGGAATATCCCCGCCCCCCCCCCAAATAAATGTTAGTTCAGCAATTCACTCTGCCTTCCCAATACCTGCAAACCTGCTTGTTTTCCTGCATCCAGTGTCATTGCTGCACACAGTTGACTGTGGACTGCGGTTGTGTTGCCTATGCAGCTGCATATCTTAGTGCTGATGCATTTGCTCTACGTGGATGTGTGGCTATATGCAGTTGTGCTGCTGCACCTGATTGCGCTCCTACACACGGTTGTGCTGTCGGACATGATTGCATAGCTCTCATGTGACTGAGTTGCTAAATATTTGGTTGCCTTGATAAAGTAAAAACTCTTTTTTTTTACCAGGTAAGTATGGTCCACTGAGCTCTACAGCACTTTTTCAGAATCGACCTGGCCATAAATAATAGTCAAATAATCTAAATGCATGAATGTTTCTAGATGTGGAGGGAAAAACCGGAGGACCCGTAGAAAAATCCACGCGACCACAGGGAGAACATGCAAACTCCAAATATCCAGATGTCAGGGTCGGGATCGACCCAGGACCTGATGTATACTAGACGAGGTAGCGAACATCTCTTCACCGTGGTGCCCTGGTGGCGAGATGTTAACTGTTTTGCAGCAACTCTATTGCGTTGTTGCATGCATGCTATTGCGTTGTTGCATACCCATTGCAATTCTGCATACGGTTGCATTTCTGCACCCGGTTGTGACTGCATTTCAACGCGCAGTTTGTGTGGCTAACCGGATGCCGTCACATTTAGCTTTTGCTGTGTGTGATCTCATTTCGCTTTGCCGCTGTGAATTTGCCTGTGCGACTCCGCCGCCCTCCTGCCGCTCCCGGACGCCGCCAGTTCGCTCAGCAGCCGGGGCCGCTCGTTCTGCACGGCCGGCATGAGCCGCAGCAGTTGGTCCGCCTCGCACTCCGGGAAGGATCCGCGCACCGCGAATATCGCATAGCCTGCGCTCGTACACGCACGCGCGTAACGCAGACGAAGCAGTCGTTTGTGCATGTAGTCACTTGAATTTCATGCTTTCCCACAATTTTATCTCGATCGCGCTACTGGTGTCACGTAATGAGACAAAGTATCCATTTCAATCTCATAGCAGAGAAGTGCAACCCTTTGTGTATGACGTGGTTCTCTAAATTAAGCCAGTCTTTAGACGCACCATAAATCATGACATTACTGCTGCTGAGAGGCCTAAATAGGTGGCCCATGTGTTCAGATTTTTAGACGCCGCGTCTTTTCTGTGAAACTTGCAAGCCCGAACAATTTTTTTGTACTTTTTTCAGTTATGTCACCACCGTGCTGTCGGAATCGTGTCACGAGATGACCTATCGAACTGAATCTCTCGCACAGCAGTGCAACCCTACGTGCTAGAGAACAGCTCACAGGAGCAGCGATCAGAGCTACCTCTGAGATCCTTCCACAACACCTCTGGTCCAGAGTAGGGGGAAGCACATTCCCACCTGCCCTGCTGTAGCGAGTAATGTTTGTCACATGACAAAGCAACTGGAATTTAGCTGGATTAAGTGAGAAACTATTTTAAGGTGATCTTTTTTTTTGCAATCATTGGTGACTGGAATGAGACCATAGACTTGCTACACTTGAGAACTCAGTTTAATGATAGGCGGGTCCCCTGGATCCAAACCCAGGACCTCAACAGCTCCAAATCCAGCGCTCTGACCTGTGCCACACGAGCACCTTGCACAGCTGCTTCCTGTTCTCCGCCCATGGAATCTTTATATTATCTGTGTTTATACTCATGGTAACAGAAGTGACCGAAAAGGGGTCTCCTGGAAGTGTTTATCACCGATAAAAATAGTCACCTGGATAAAGCAGGAAATTCACTGCATTTAACCATGGGTAACCGTATGAATATTTGGAAATACTTTCACAGACAAGCACAAATAATAGGATCGGCCAATAGCACCCCCCACATCAATACAGATAAGGAGAGTTTTACTGCATTACGCACGCCCTCACCCTCCTGTTGCAGCTGTGCCAGGAACAGCGATAGGTAGGTGTCGGAGATCAGCTCAGGGCCTGACAGCAGCGAGTTCAGGTTGAACCACTGTCGGCAGAGAAGGGCATGGGGCACCAAGCATTGGTCAACACTTTGGTCTTCTCGCTACAGCAGTAACAACGTATCTCACAGTGTGTGCTGAACGCAGAGGTTCTCATCCTTTTTTACGTAGTCTTCCCCCAATCAAGACGACGGGTTCCCACATTCCCCCCCTATCCCCACCCTCGGTTTTAAGGCATGTCTCATGCTGTGTATAAATGTTTTGTCGTCGCAACGTAGCCCTGATATTCTCAGTGCAAATTCAAACCTTCCCTTGCATGGTATCGATTTCGCAGATTTCGCACCCCTCAAAGGTTTTCACACCCCACGGGTTGAGAACAGATGGCTTAAAGGAATTTGCTATACGTGGATGTGTGGCTATATGCGGTTGCACTTGCTGCACCTGATTGTGCTTCTGCGTGCGGTTACAATTTATGCAACCGGTTGTGCTGCTGCACGTGGCTGTGCTGTTGGAAATGATTGCAATACTCTCATGTGACTGCGATGCTAAATATTTGGTTGCCTTGATAAACTAAAAATTAGGTTTTTTTACCAGGTAAGACCCACTGAGCTCTATAGCTCTTTTTCAGAAGCGACCTGGCCACAAATTATAGTTCAACGAAGTGGCTAATCATGTGGAAATTTATAGCAGCCAAATACCCTAAACCCAACCCCAAAATCAAATGGCTCATCTTGTAGAAAAGTACCTAGGTTGTGTGTCCTGGGCTAACAGATGCAAGATTGAGGCTTCGTTAATGATAAATAGAGACTTTAAAGTTACAAGCAGGCATGTAATTATGACATACAATGCTTTAATGTCAAGTTATGAGTGCACATTACCTGGTTTCCCAGCTTCCGGACCGTGAGCCAGTGCTCTTTGTAATTGCAGATGAACGCCATTTCCTTCCTGCAAGACACAAGACGGACACATGACAGAGCTGCAAACATCATAAACACTAGACAGACACTGTAAAGGTTCGTGTGAAATGTGCTAAAAGGCCATACATCGCAATCAGGAGGAGGGGACAAAAAGTTTGTAGTGGCACACACTCGTCAACCACACAGTCTCTATCCCTAGCCCCAGTGAAATAAACAACTGACCACAAGTACTATTGCTCTCATTGATCTTAACGCTAACCAACTATATAACCAGTTATTTGAACTAGTCCTAACCATAACCAGTGAGTTAACCTATGAGTACTTGCCCTCCTACAGGTCGAAATTCTAACCAATTACCCAAGGAAAGAATAGCACTACCCCTAAACAGCTATCAAACCAACAACTAGCACTACACCTCCGACAGGCTGTAACCAACAAGCAACTGATATTATCTCTCCCACAGGCCCTAACCCGAACAAAACAATCCAACCAGCCACTAGTACTAGACCTCCCACTGCCCATAATCCTACTCCTAACCCCATCTCCTGGATCTTCTTTATGTTCACTTTTCAGCTTTGCTGTTCACAGCACCCATCACCGGCCGCCCATGACTGCATCCAGTGGCACGTGATGGGCACGGGCGATTCGCTCAGGAGCAGGAAGACTCACAGCAATTCGATGTGCGACCGCTGGAAGTGCCGTGCATTCACGGGCGCCATTTCCAGCCCCCATACTCCCAGAGCGCTGTTAATCACCTGCAGCGAGGACAGCGGCAATTACACGCGCGTTACGGGCA
The DNA here is from genome assembly GCF_048934315.1 of Petromyzon marinus. Taxonomy (NCBI): domain Eukaryota; kingdom Metazoa; phylum Chordata; class Hyperoartia; order Petromyzontiformes; family Petromyzontidae; genus Petromyzon; species Petromyzon marinus. The sequence continues at coordinate 10,732,304 of NC_133697.1, forward strand.
AATGGCATCTCGACAAGGACATGAAGGCGGTGAGTGCTGAGGCAGGGAGAGTCGAGTGGGTGGGTGAGGAAGGAGGCAAGGTGAGGATCCAGCAGTGGGAGTCTCCCTAACGTGGCTCAACGACTTTAGACCTGAAGCGACTCAGCGAATGGAGCAAAAGGAGCATTCAATGAGTATATGGCCACTGTCACACACGACAACATGTACTCTTAGAACAATATACAACAGCACCAGCATACTACTGTGGTACATTTGCAACCCCTTTGTCAATCCACTGCTGGTTGAGGGCCTTGCCACACCATGCAGGCCATGGGGGTTATTTGAACAGACGTTGGTGGAGGTGGGAACCATAGGCATTGTAGCATTAGCAATACAATAGATATTGCTGCACTACCCTCTTCATTCCACAATGTAACCCCACAGCAGTCTACAAGACCTGCGTGCTGATCACCCATCCAAGCACAATCCAGCGTCAAGCCAGCTTAGCGTCTGCGTTCTTACGAGATCGGGGAGAATATTCGAGGTGATTGTCAAAGGCTATAAATACTACTGCATAGAAATAATTTGAATAATTTTGCCATTCAACTGCTAGCTGAAGGCCTCCCCATGCTGTGTTAGTCATGGAGGTTGTATGACCATATTTCACCATGCTGCTCAGGGCAGATTGGTCAAGAGGGGATCCAGAATCGTTTCGGACATCACTCGCCAATGACGACAGCTGTGGCCAGGATTTACACTCTGGTCACTCGATTCATTTTGCGCAATGCGCTAAACAATGCGCCATCGCTGCCGCTCACTGTTTTTGTAATTGACTGGATTTGTCATTAATTGTCTTAAGTCTCACCTGTATGGAAAAAAACCCACTGTCGTCCATGTTTCCTGACGGTTGCTGCATGATCGAAAAAAGTAAACGCGTAACACAGACAACAATTTAACACGTAATTCAATCAATTCAATTATGATCAGCACGGTTAGCTATGTAACGTGCAAAAGAAGTTCAACATACGAACATAATAAAAACATGTTTAAATGTAATTTATACGAGGATGCAACCCAAAAAATAAACATCTCTTATGTTATCACTGTGTAGTTTTTTTCGGTTGTGCTTCCAATGTGTTTTCTGGTTTTACTGCATCGCGTAATGTAGGACATCATGCCAAAACAATGAAAGGTACAATCTGAAAACACATTAGACAGCTCTTATCTTGTAAACGTAACTAGTCTGTGTGACCCGGGCTGTCTAACAGAAATTGGAAGCTTCATTAATGAGAACATAGAAATTTAGGACACAATCAGGCATCTCCCCTTGGCACTTTAGTGACATTGCTTCCACACGTTTAATACAGCATCAATTTGGCGATGTCATTCGCACGCCGCTGTAACTTAGCAGAGTAAAAATAGAAGAACTAAATTCAAAATTGTTCAATAGAATCACGGACCCATGGAATAAATTGTTTCATGGTTATTAAACACTACATCACTAGGAATGCGGTAACGCTCGCATCGCCCAGCAACTCCCTACCTCCATGAAACGCTGATACTCCTGTGACGTGATTCCCCCCTCGGCCATGCGCAGGCGCTCAGCCTCGTCCAGCTGCACGGCAAGCGTGGACAGGTCCACAGCGGTGAAGTAAGGGCCCTGCAGCAGTGAGTTGAGGCAGTGCTGGGCGCACAGCGAGCCCTCTTGCTAGAAACCGCAGATACGAGGGAAAAGTGGCAGGAGGTCAGGGCACGCATTGTACAGTGGTGCAGCGATAGTACATGCAGCACATGAACTCCTGAATTCAGCTCATGTGTAGGTACTTAGGGGACTGTTATATTAGAGGGACCATGACGGTTGAGGATAGCGTAGGGAGGCTGTCATCCAGTAGTATATTGATCATGTCTAACAATATGATGGCGGCAGGGGGGGGGGGTTGCTCTGAACTCAGCACTGTTATGAACCTGGCAATCTGAGTTCCATTCCTGGTCACTAACACCAGTAGCGAATTGAAATATAAATCTGTCCTCATCACTGCCCTTGTCACCAACCCACATTCACTGAATTGGTGAGGCGTCATTCAGCTGTGGATTATCAAGGGTTGAAAATGACGTATTATCCGTAAATATGGATACATAACTTTCATCTGTGACCAAATAAGAGCCCATCAAGACCAAGTGTCTCTTTTTCCAGGAATACTATAAAAACATCAATCCAATTTTGTAATTTGGGAGTTGCAATGCAAAAGTACCACGGGCTCTCACAACCACTGCAACAAACCTGGTCTAAGCTATTCCAACACACTTGTGGGTTTCAACAAGAATATAATTGATCTCTCACACTTTAGACTATTTCTCACGTGTAAGGATTTAATTAATAGTTGGGCACATCACAGCTTGACCAGAAACGTGTGCATTTCCCAGACATGTCAATTGCCAAACAGACAATCTGAATCTAATGAAAAACAATGAAAATCAGGAAGGCACTTTTAATCGTCTGTATCCAACTTCATTTCAACACCCACTGCATTGTCAGCCTCGTGAGGTATGTGATATTTAGAGTTCTCCCTCATCAGCAAAGTTGAAGGCTCATCTGATTAATGGTGAACAGTGTAATGGTGAGCACACGAGTTATAAATCCAATTATTTCGAGTTATGTGCAATCCAGGGGTCACTCGTTAAATCTCTAGGTGTGACAATTGAAACAAAGGACAAGTTTCTGATACCAAGTAGTATAACATCGGGAACTCCACAAATGGTGATCGGCAGGTAGTGTCTGGTGGGGTAAAGTGTGGGTACTCCCACTCCTTCAAAGACGTCTGCAGCGTGTGGAAGAATAGGCCAAATACCAATGTAGTGCTTCCTTTAGTAGAGACCATTCTGCCAGCAGGGGTATGCACAAGCAATTTCAGGGCTGTAGTAAACTATAAAAAAAGTTTATTTTTATTTTACCAGGTTAGACCCACTGAGCAATATAGCTCTTTTCAAAAGCGACCTGGCTATCACAAATGATTGCTCAACTAAGTGGCTTATCACGTGGAAATTTATAGCAGCCAAATACTCTAAATGCACGTTTCTAAATGTGGAGGGAGAAACCGGAGTACCCGGAGAAAAAAACACACAACCAGGGGGAGAACGTGCAAACTCCAAATATACATGCGTCAGGGTCGGGATCGAACCCACAACCTCCTGTATACCAGGCGAGGTAGTTAACATCTCGCTACTGTGGTACCTTTACCTTTTCACGGCCCGCCACGCAGCCTCACAGCTTAAACATTTAATTGCAACGCGTCACCCAAACAATTACTATCCAGTCACCACCCGCCTGAGCTTCTGAGATGTGATGAGACTGCATACATGCTGGGTGAATTGGTCAGCAGTATTGACAAAGGGCTGTACATGTGTAACAAATGAGTGGAATATAATAAATTCAGGGGAAACACTGGGTTTTTTTTTTATTTCCGGGTGTCAGTTCAACCGGAGGATCAGGCTCAAAGTGCAATGAGGAAGCGCCCCTGACAAGAACCAGACGTCAGGCAACAATCAACAAATTTCCTTCACTGGTAACTCAGGATGACAACTTAATGAACCAATTAGTCTATTATGCAAGGTGACCTGAATTAAACACCGCAGCTTTTCATTACAATGTGGGGGTTTCTTTTTTTTAACACATCATCAGGCGCGATCAATCCACTGCTTGATGAACGAGTTCCCACGACGTTACCGTGTCTCACTGTCCGGAAATTTTACATCCTACCGAGCACCTCGGCACGATCCACAGTGGATGTCCTCTCGGACGTGTTTTCTCCTCTGGCTGCCACTCTGTCATTAGTCTCGACCATCAGCCCTCAACTCATCCTTTCTAGGGACGTGTCCTGCCCAAGGCCCGCTTACTTATTATCTGAAGTCCAAATTAAGCCCTTTTAAACCTGCATGTGTGTTCTTCTTTCGGTCTCAATACCATTTCGATAATTAAAACAAGATACAAAGCTGCGGCCCTACTATTACTTTCTCACGCCACTCCAGGGAGCTCTAGACAGCCCCTCCTCGAAGGGTATTTGGCCTACTCTTCCACGCTGCCCAGACACCTTTAACGAAGTGCAAGTACCCATACTTTACGCCACCACCCTTAAAATATAGCACAAACACGAACTTACGTGTCGTTTTACTGTAAACCTCACCATTACGTAAATACAATTATAAACTGTACTTCGAATTGTTGACTAATTACATTATTGTCACGGGCGAGGAAAAATGACCAAACATAGTCCTTGAGGTGTGTGTGCACACTCATGGAATGTAATGTAGAACTTGTCTGCCTTTAATGAAGCTTCACAAAATAAATAAACAGGTTACTATACATAGAAACTAATTTGCATTTCCATTACAGTCTATCTATAACGTGCAAGCATCATTTAACACAGCCGTTTAAAGAGCTGATGGCACTGGCAAATTGTCGACAAAGCAAGAGGAACTCTCTCCCGGCTGACACGATTCAACCCCTCCCCACACCCATCCGTCACACAAAAGACAACACAATACACAAAGATCACACGACACAATAAACAAACATTACATAACACTCGCATCACGCAATACAAAACAGCACACAAACGGCATACAACACACAGACATCACAAACAATACGTAACACGAAGACATCACAGTTTGTAACCGCCAAACACATCAATAATATACAAAACGTCACAAGTACATCACAAAATACATAAACACACAACACAAAAAACGACATAAAGATCCCCCACACACACGTATAAGCTTGTAACAGACTGTAGGGGCAAGTGCTGTTAGCAAGCAGCACCTATGAAGGTTGCCGGCACTGTGGCACACGAGGGGGGTGGGTGGCCAACGCCACGCCCGGCCGCCTTTGTCTCCCCCAGTGGCGACTTTATACGCATCGTACCAGGTGCTCATTTGAGGCCGAGTCTACCTAGGGGGGGGGAGGCCCAGGACCGGTTCAGATAATCGTCACTGGGTTTGTTTGGTGGTCGTGGACGGGAATCGTGAACTCGGTGTCACCGGCTGTTGTAGCGCAACACAACACAGACGCTTACTACACGACCCACGTAATAAGCACGCAACACAGGTGGGGTGACGCGTAACAGGCGGCACACGGGGCATCTCTCAAAACACAAACACTGAAAACAACAAAAACAACACACAAACACCGCGTCACCAAGTTTCGCAAGAAATAAAAAAAACAAAAAACAACACAACCCCCGGGGGCCAAATTAAGACGATTATCACAGCCAATTAATGCAAACCCATCTCTCGCACGATTAGATGTGATACATCGCTATTGTAATGACATCGATATAGGGAAAAATATAATGTTCATGACCTGCAGAATTGTGTGTATGTGTTAGGGGGGGGTGGGGAATCCCCATCGGGGCCGGGCACGGTGCTGGCCACCAGGCACCCCGCGTGTGCCGGCCGGCCGGACGGGCGAACCGGGGGGAGGCTTCGTAGGTTTGCTACCCGCTAGCAACACTTGCCCCAACAGTCTGCCACAAGGCCACACGCCGTGTTTGTAAAGCCACAGTGGCGACGACAATGTGCGGTGCCGCCACAGCGGGTTCCAAGTCGCTCACTCTTGAATACCGCGTGAGACTTGGGAGGGAAACTAAGCGACGAGGTTGAGGTGAGGAGGCCGGGATGCGAACCGGGTCTCCCTCCCTCACCCCCCCTTCCTCCTCCTCCTCATCATCATCCTTCTCCTCCTCTTCCACCTCAACCACCACGGCTGCCTTTCCCGCCGCAATGTCCGCTCTTTCGCGGGGGAGTGGGGGGTGAGGAGGAGGGTGTGAGGAGGCCGCTTTGGCGGGGCTTGGCCCCGCGAATTACCGTGGTGGTGGTGGTGGGGGGCCCAAAACAAAAAACACCCAACCATTTAAAATATATATTCCACCCAACGGGTCGCACCTTCTCGTGAAAGATCGCGTCCATGTCGCCTCACACCCCCTCCTCCTTCGTCTCCTCTTCTTCTTCTTCCTCCTCCTCCTACTCCCACCATCGGCTTCACCGCAGCCAGTTCGCCTCCCGACTCGCAGGGTCTTCTTCCTCTTCCCCCGCCGCCGCCACCACCGGGCAACGTCATCGACACGCCGGTGGCCATGTTGGGTGAGGATAGCCTCACCCCTACCACCACACTGCCCTACGTTCATAGTTCATAGTTTCATTTATTTGGTATAGCCTTGTGAGCCATTCGGCTCTTGAATCGGGTGCAACCGCAACAAACAAAAAAACATGAACAAGAAAACATCTTAAAGTGATTTTGTGGCTGTGCAAACATAAAATACAGGAAAAAAATATCAAAATATTCCTGAAATAGCACCGTACACCAACGCTGTGTGCAAAAATCCCAGTGGGATGCAAGTCAAACAACAACAACCACAAGACAACTAAGATTAAGGCCATCAGTCTAACTCCGTACTACAATAAACAAAAACATGGCCAAAACAAAAAAAAACTTTTCGAAATCACCAAAATAAAAGCCATAAATGCAATGTAACAGTGATCATAGAGACTGTGACCGAATTTTTTACAATAAACTACATAAATAAATTATAACACCAAAATCTAGGGCCATAATTTAGGCCACTGAATAGCAGTGGCAGCTAGGGTTGTACAACTCCTCTAGAGCAGTTTTGAGTGAAGATCTCATAGGTAGTGATTCAAGTTGCAGTTTGTTGGCAATAGACCGTTGGCGTCAGAGTTCAGTGTTTTGTGTATATCTATTGCATACCTTTATAGCTATTGTATACCTATATCTATCGCATACTTTTATATACATCTATTGCATAACTTTAAATCTATTGCTTGCCTTTATATCTATTGCATACCTTTAAATATATTGCTTACCTTTAAATCTATTGCTTACCTTTATATATATCTGTTGCATAAAGAAGGCTGTTTCTGGTGTAGTCGTGTAGACCAATCCGTTTCAAAGACAATGCATATATTTGCTTGCATGTCCACCACAAGTACTGTGTGTGGTTTATGCAGACTTGATTCCTTGCAAAATGCTTCAATTTGGCGTTCGAACATCTTAACACATCCTGTTTTCATCATGGGACCTCCTTTGCCAGTACCAAAATATGAGAACAGGTTTTCCCCCTTTTTTTCTGGCAACAAAACAGTTGTGTTAAGATGTTAAAACGCCAAACTGAACCCTTTTACAAAGCATCATGTCTGCATTAGCCACAATACTTGTGGTGAGAATGGAAACAAAAAACATACTCTGATAATATATGCATTAAATTTCGATTTAAAGCTTTCGTGACTGCAAGGATTCATCTTCTTTGGTTCTTTCGGTAAAGTCACGTAGAATGAGAATAAAGTAATAAAATAACACAATAAAATTCTCACGACGTTTCGGCCACAACGCACCAGAGACAGCTTTCTTTAGAGCCTAGTCTCACATGGTAGAGGACTATTATTTCGTCGTGATGTCACCCCAGACAAGTCTATGGGGGGGGGAGAGGGGGGTCCATAATACTGGGTTAGGTGGTGGGGGGTCGTTCCCCTACCAAAGATGGCTGCTGTGGAGATCGCGTCACTGAAGGCGACGGTTGGGATCGGGAGGGGGGGGGTGCGAGGGGCGCTTTGTTTGGCGGGGGCAGCGGCGTGATAGCCAATGGGGAGTGTGACGCCCCTTACCCAAGATGGCTGCCAGAGAATTTGCGTCACTGAAGGCGACGGTTGGGATCGAGGGGTGGGGGCCGCTTTGTTTGGCGAGGGGGGCGGAACCCGGTAGCAACCGTTTGTTGTCAAGTGGTGACAGCCAATGGAGGGGAGGTTCATGCCCCCTACCCAAGATGGGTGCCGTGGAGGCCGCGTCACTAAAGGCGACGGTTGGGATCGGGGGGGGGGGCCGCTTTGTTTGACGGGGGCGGGGGGGCGCGCGCGAACCCGGCAGCGACCGTTTGTTGTCAAGTGGCGACAGCCAATAGAGGGGGGGCGGGGTTGAGGGTGGCCCGGCAAGCTCGTCACGTGCTAAGCCCCCGTCGGCCAATCAGAGGGGTGGCCTTGTCGGGAGGCGGGATTTGAAATTGCACGCACGTGGAGTCGGGGCCGGCGGGAGGGAGCGAGCGAGGTGGCGCTTCAACCCGACGCGCTGCTGAATACTCGGTCGTTACGAGCTCGCCCCCGTTCTCATTATAACTCACGTATCTCGTTAAATTTCCTCGGGTATTTGTGGCGGTTGTCTCGTCTGAGTAGACGTTTAACGGTCGCTCGTAAATAAGCGCTCTGTTTTGTTTGTTTTCATCCTGAAGGGTAAAGCCGCGAAGCTGGTTGCATGCAGTAACTTCAGCAACCCGTTGCGGTGCGTGTCTAGACCAGGCTCGGTCCCCGAAGGGTTCTCAGTTTCTAGGTTTTGGCGAGGGCAGATCTAAATTATTTCATCAAGTTTCTTCCGTCTTTAACCTCCACGGTATGAAGCTTAACCCGGACCCTCATTACTATCACCCAACAGCCAGTAGTTAAAGTGTTTCACGTCTTTACACCTGAGCCCGTAGGTGGGCGGCGGCGGCGGGGGGGGTTATTGAATACCATTTTATTTGGGATTATCGAGAAGAGAGAGCGAGACTACAATGCCGTCGCAGCTGGACGAGTATGAAGTGATGTACACCATCGGCACGGGCTCCTACGGCGAGTGTCAGAAGATCCGGCGCAAGTCGGACGGCAAGGTGAGACGGGTTCGTTCAGTATTTAATTGTTCCACTTGTACACAATTCAAAGGCCAATACCTAATGGTTGTCAACAACCGCGGTGGACCGTTTATGAGTAGTGGAGTCTGTGCGTTGCAAAGTGTCGCAAGACCGTGAGTGAGATGGCGACGGCGGTGTCGAGGTCTTCATCCAGCAGTGGATTGATTATTGCTTGTGATGACGATTGCAACGTGACATGTCAACTACCCCGGCATTCGGAATTCCCTTCCACCTCTTTCCCCAAGCGCCTATGAGTTTACTTAATTCCAGAAACGTACGGATTAGTATTACACATTCAATAGTACTGTTTATTCCTGTGCTCGGCAAACTTGATTTTGTTTAAGTGATGTAGTATTGCACTTAAGTAATGTATTGAAAGATCGGTCTCAAAAATAAGTATCATTCAAAGTACATCCTTGCTCAAATTAACACTTTGGCAGGCACCATTCTCATTAGGCAGTGGTGGGAATTCCGCATTCCCATGAAATGATAAACAATGCAGCCAAGGTGGGTCTATGTCCAGTGGTTTTTTATTTTTACACGCTTTTATTTAACTCGCTGTCTGTTGTTGTATCCTGAAATCTTGTAACTCAATTTTAACCCACTTTCCCAATGTGGTATCGACTGCGAAACTTGGTATACTTATGTCACACTGATGACAATACTATATTCTAGCATAAAAATAAACAATATATTTTTAAACCTTTTCTACATGTTATGTTTCGGCTTGCGTCTAATTGTCCACGCTCAACTGACGTTGGCTGTAAAATTGCCCACGGGCCCCTTACGTTGTGGTAAGCTTCGGGGCCCACTTCCTGGTGTCGTGGAGCTATTCCATTACTAGTACGGTACATTTAATAAAAGCGTGTTTTAAAAAAAAAGTTTTAAAAAATATTACTTATTCAGTTGCTCCCCCTAAACCAGTGGTTCTGAACACGGGGGTGCGAGACACGGCCAGATTTTTTTTTAGAATAGTAAATCATCGAAACTCGAAATAAGCACTACTTTGTTTCATCAAACCTACGCAAATGTATTAACATAATTGTTTTTTTTACACGATTGAGAACCCAACGGGGGTGCAAGTTTGACATAAAAGGTGTGAAGAATCGTTGCACCAAAGGGAACCAACTTTGCCCCCAAGCGGCTCACCTGTCTGCCCAAGTATTTGAAACTCCCACTCGAATGGCTGGCTGCGTGTGTGTCAAACGCAAATAAACCTGCAGCGCCGTTAGCAATTAAATACCGAAAATAAATTAATAAAGCGCTCACCTTTTGTAAATCCGGTGCTGGACGAAAGCTTTCCCCGCCCCCCACCGGACCACGCCGTGAACTACCGCAGTGCCAACTTGAACCGGACAAAATGTTCAGCAGCCAGGCGTGTGGTGTTCTTCTTTGGTTCTTTCGGTAAAGTCAAGTAGAATATAGAATAATATAATAAAATAAAACAATGAAATTCTCACGACGTTTCGGCCACAACACAAGCGGCCTTCTTCAGGTGAAGGAACAAAAAAAACTGTCGGGACGACAGAGCTCCAAATTCTCACGTTGTGAGAATAAAATTCTCACGTTGTGAGAAAAAACAATAAAATTCTCACGTTGTGAGAATTTTATTGTTTTATTTTATTATTTCATTCTCATTCTACGTGACTTTACCGAAAGAACCAAAGAAGATGAATCCTTGCAGTCACGAAAGCTTTAAATCGAAATTTAGGCGTGTGGTGGTTGCTGTGCGCGCCACCCCAAAGCGGCGCTTGGGAGTCCCAGGGTTGACTGCTCACGCAGAGATTTGTGAATCTCCAAAGAAGCTGTTTGCGCTGCGAGGTGGCCGGAATATGGCAGTACAGAAAGTGGATTAATGAAACCCGTTTTTTTTTTTGCAGAGTTTTGAGTTTGCGTTGTGGGGTTCCTCCCGGTTTTCTCCCACACGAAGCCTACGGAGTCTTGAATCTCAGTGTGGCCTTACTGAATAAAATAAATGCCATGATTACAATACTGTACTCTTCTAAAGGTATTGTTGCAGTAACCAGGTCGTTTTGTTAAGATGAGCATGCATCTCCGCTTACAACGTTCTCATGGTAACAAGAAGAAAACAATGACGTGTAACCTGATTGCTTATATAATTATTTTGAATTAATGTTGCTGGAAATCGCGATTATTGACAGTTATTCTCAATCCACTGCTAGATGGTAATTAAATTAATCGTGTTTTTTTTTTAGTTTTGGAATTTGAGATGAATGGGGGGAAAACGCATTTTGTATTCCTACAGCATGGCTGTGTGACAGCATGCCCTTATACAACTTTGAAGGATCGTTAAGTGGGAGAAAAAAAAACTGCCTTAGCCATTGCCAGAAGCAGTATCATAGCAGATTTGTTTTCTTGACAGTACAGTAAAAATCCCTACGTATGGGACTTTCAAATAAGTTTGACCGACAAGCGCACATTTGCGCACACTTCAGTCGCCTATTTGACCGTAGGAGGTGCTTGCAGTAACAGAAGAGGCTGAGCAGGCTATATTTAGAAACTCATTGTTGCCATACTCTTTGGTTCTTTCGGTAAAGTCACATGACTTTACCGAAAGAACCAAAGAGTATGGATTCCTGCAGTCACGAAAGCTTCAAATCATCATTGTTGCCAGTTTGAAAATGTTTTAGCTTCAGCATGGTTGGCTACGTATGGTGCGAAAAAAGTTAAATTTACATACATGCTAAATATTGTTTTTCAGGCTGTTTCAAAATGGTAGGTCTCATTTATCCAGGAGCCACATGACATGGGCTGTTGGTTCGCCACGATTATTCTGTGAGAACTCAGGCTCCGTTAACTATTTGTCTTGGCCGCCTTATTTTGATCGAGGATTCTGGGCATGCTCACCACCACTACCATCCACCCGTCTGGCAGGTGCTGGTGTGGAAGGTGCTGGATTACGGCACCATGTCAGAACCCGAGAAGCAGATGCTGGTGTCGGAGGTGAACCTCCTTCGCGAGCTCAAGCACCCCAACATTGTGCGCTACTTTGACCGCATTATCGACCGCAGCAATACCACGCTCTACATCGTCATGGAGTACTGCGAGTGCGGGGACCTTGCCAGCCTCATCTCCCGCTGCCGTCGTGACAGGCACGCTCACTCGGACGCTTGCTCACCAACGTGTGACAACTTTAGTCCCCAAAATCAAGATGGAGGCCCCACTTGTTTGGTTCTCACCAAGTAGGCAATAACGATTCTCAGATTATTACGATCGATAATTTTGCTCATAATACATGCATAAAATCGCGCGAGTAAAAACCCACTGTTTTATCTATTTGTAACCTATAGGCAAATGATATTCAAACGTCCGAAGGATAATGGATGCAAATGAGACGGAACTTGATGGAAACAAAATGTAGTAAAAATTTTTTATTGTTTTATTGAAAGGAATTATTGTTAGGTGGGTAATAGTTACATGCCTAGCTGTATTTATTTGATTGCCCCAGCTTGACTCGTTGTGTTGCTTTGTAATTTCATTTAGCCTAATGGAACAAATAAAACTATCCAAACGAACAAATAAGAAAGAGGGATCGATACAAATTAACGGGACAGCAAAAAAGAGACAAAGGAATGGATTCTTGAATTGAGACGTGCCGGCGGACCGCGACAGTTCAAGTCACTGGGGGAGAGACTCGGTACAAGCCTATCGCCAAGAGTCGGCAGAGCCTGCTTTCACATCTCAAATTGCCCTACTCTATATATAGCTGCCGATGTTATTCTTTTGCCATGGCCTCGCGGGAGGTTTTTTACATTTCAATCACGTCTTGGATTTATAAAGCGTCTTAAATGCGATCGCGTCTCATGATCGATGTTCAAATCGCAGGCACGTGCATCTGGAGAGTTTAAAGAAGAGAGGGATTGTTTAGAGCAGGGAGTGCTTGGTGGAAAGTCACAGGCAAGAATGGAATTTAGATGGCACGATAGCAGAAGGGGAAATGAAGACACTTCAGGGAGATGGACAGAATCTAATCACAATGGCTTTGTCAACTGGCCGATGCACTTAGTGAGTCTTTTTTTTTACCTATCGCTAAACCGTGTTGTCACCCTTGACGTCCCCGTTCAAATGCTGCCGTGCAGGCGTTTCCTGGAGGAGGAGTTTGTCCTGCGGGTGCTGGCGCAGCTTGTGCTGGCGCTTCGCGAGTGCCACCGGCGCACGGCCGGCGGGCGCACGGTGCTGCACCGCGACCTCAAGCCGGCCAATGTGTTCCTGGACGCACGGCACAACGTGAAGCTCGGAGACTTTGGGCTAGCGCGCATCCTACAGCATGACACCAGCTTCGCCAAGACGTTTGTGGGAACGCCCTATTACATGTCGCCGGTACGGCTAACGGCCACTAACCACCATCGCGCTTGACTCAATGCCGTGTTTGACGGGTGTGTGGCAATTCACTCTCTCCACGAATCATAGTCACGATTCACATTCACGCTTCGATTGAAGAATTACCGTATTTTCCCGCATATAGCCCGCATACGCATATAACCCGCAGATGCATATACCCCGCAAAAATAGCGTTTTGTGTAAAACAAATTTCAGATAGCCCGCACCTCCATATACCCCGCATGCATTCATATATTTAACGTCGTTACCGCAGCTTAATTCCATCATATTAATACGAAGTTTACATTTGTAATACATTCCACTATCAATTGTTAACGTTAAAATCGTAACATGCACATAGAAAACAAACTAACCGGAAACGAATGAACTTAAAACAGTAAATAAGTAACAAAAGTAAATATCCAATGAATAAGTAACACATAACTGGTAGATAAGTACAGTTTTAGCACTGGCAGATTGCGCACTGCGCAGATAATAGCGGCACTCCGGTAACGCCGTTGCCTAGCCACCAACCCCCCCCACCTCTCTCTCCTCCCAGCTGCCCCACCCCCCAGTGCGCGCACTTCAAACATTGTCGTTTAATTGTACAAACAATTTATTTAAAACGTGATAACATGTGCAATTTTAGTGTGAGTGGTTTATTCAGCAGTGCTTTAGTCAAAGGTAAGTGTTGCATAGTGGCTAGTCCTACCATGAAAATTTTTAAACGAGTCATGACATATCACACGTGTAAAATATTTTTGGGATAGCCCGCACCTCCATATACCCCGCAGGGTCTTGTTTTGTGTGTAAAAAGTGGTATACCCCGCGGGTTATACGTGGGAAAATACGGTAGTTTTCCTTGTATTGCCTCATTTGCTTTGTCTCGTTGCATCTTGATTGCCCTTTTCATTTGACGAATGTCACCGTAAATGTCTTGCTCGGTCTCGTTTGTTCGGTCTAGTTCATGTAATCCATTATTCTTTTAAAAATAGCATGAGTTTGCATGACTAGAAAATGATTGATTCTTACCCCCACAATTCAGTTACTGATACCATGGCCGTAGGAATTAATAATATGTATGTTGAACCTCTTTCACACCTTACGTAGCCAACCCGGCTGGATGCGATAGTCAATATTAATTGACTAGTCGCAAACCTGCTCGGAGTTTGTCAGAGTCGGAAATCCTAACGAAGGATTCCGTGGGCTGCCCCACCGGCCCCCTCCATCCATCGACGGTGCACGTGGGATTGTATCGTTGCAGGAGCAGTTCAGCCGCATGTCGTACAATGAGAAGTCTGACATCTGGTCGCTGGGCTGCCTGCTCTACGAGCTCTGCGCGCTGGTGTGAGTACAGTGTGCAGGCTGCCAATTGCATGAGAAATCGACCACCACAAGTGCAGCGTTGAAGCCAAACATTGTTTCATGAGAACTTGAGTCATGCGTGTCTTTGGCTGGTTTTAAGTCAGGCCTCAAACGTCGCTAGGTTGCTCAGAGATTCCATTACCTGTCAGAGCACTGATTTGGCACTTGAGATACTGGGTTGTAATCTGAGTTCACCACCCATGATTAATCCAGCTTCTAGATTTTATGGAGGTGATGGTCTCGTCCTGGTCATCAATGACTGCATAATACTAAATAAAATTGAGATTTTTGCTTGATTTTGTATTTTTCCATCCGTCCGAGAAACACAACATTTTTGCTTTGCCATGCGACGGACACCTCTGCGAGAGGGGCAGGCTTTAGGAGGTGCAGCCACCCGAGTGTGGACAAGAGACCATTGAAGGGATCTCGAACGTAGTTATGTGATGCCACTTTCCAGGGACTGGAACCTACCATGAGGGCATGGACTGCTTTGTGTAAGATTTCCAAATTGATTCTTTTTTTCTCATTACATGATGCCGATAGCACAATTGAAATAATGAAAACATGTGATGTATTGCACCTTGGAATGGATTATCTTTATTGATCTAAACAGCAAAGTTGGCAATGCCGCAACGCCACCACAGATACAGCTTCCTGTCGCCCCCAGGCCCCCGTTCACGGCCATGAACCAGAAGCAGCTGGCGGAGAAGATCAAGGAAGGGAAGTTCAGGAGGATCCCCTACCGCTACTCGGACGAGCTGAACGAAATTATTTCCAAGATGCTCAACCTGAAGGTGCATCTCGCACGTCGAGGGGACCGTGTTGCCCAGAAGGGAAAAGCAAGCGGCGAGGCTGCGATGGATGGAACTGGATCATTGTCCACGTTGTAATCCGACCTCGCGCCAGATTACTGTCTTGACAAAACAGATGAGATGCATAGCTTTGAAAGTTTGCTCCCATTGTAGGAGCAAAGGTCAGTGGACACTTCTTTGCGGCGACAGTTGGTTGGGGGGGGGACGGTGGGGCGGGATAGCATTCTAACAGTTACGAGTCTGGATCGACGTAGAATGAATGCGCACGTGTTCACGTGCGTGCGACCACAGGACTACCTGCGGCCATCCATCGAGCAGATCATGCAGTACGGCCTCCTGGCGGAGGTGCTGGACGAAGAGCAGGCGCGGGCGGCGCCCGAGAAGCCGCGCGGGGTCCCCACCACGGAGCGACGCTCTGGCGGTAGCCCCTCTGCGGAGGAGGGCTTGGTGGCAGATCTCCGTCGCAAGGAGGAGCAGCTCCAGGCCAAGGAGCAAGCCCTGCGCGAGCGGGAGGAGCGGTTGGAACGTGAGCCAGTCCGTTTCAGCTTCCTCCGCGAATCGGCTCAGTAGCCCCATAGCAAATGGTTTTTACAGAGCGATAACAAAGGGATTTTACAGTTGTAAAAATGCGCTGGAAATTGTATTTACGAAGCATATAAATGCGAAAGCACCTAGATAGTGATGGTCTGGTAGCAAGGGTAGGGATGGTATTGGCTGATGCATGTCATGAAAAATAGAATTGATTTTAATTAATTGATGTCATTTATCTGGCATTACTCGCTATTGCTTCTGATGATGGTTGTGTGGTAAATGCGTGGACTTTTTGATGGCCTTTTAATTGATGATTGTGTCATCATTCGGCATGTAACGATCAATCCATTTAAATAGATGTTTACACGTGGAATGGAGTCTATATTCAGTAGCGCGCGTAATAATGAAATATTTACAATCCATGCAGAGATTGCATGCAAGTGTGACGTGCAGGTCAATGGAACTAATGAGCGAGTCATTTCATGTCTTACAAAGAAAACGACAATAGAAATGGAACATTACAGTTTGGACGACGAAGGCGGTGATTCATGAACCAAAATTTAACCCTGGATCCAGTTAATTCCCTTAATAACCTGAGGTCATTGCCATATCTGGCTTGACACCTCTCCTTGCATCCATGCGTTTATACTTTCGGGAAATTACACTACAGAACCGGCTGCTATGTCAAACTGTCACCTGATGCTCCTGTTGGTAAAAGAATACTCGAGGAAATGTTCTACCTGTGAGTTGGGATTTATCCCAACTTCATTATTTTCCACTTGTAAGTTTGTTTGTTTTTCATAGAACGGGAAAAGGAACTGTGTCTGAGGGAAAGGCTGGCTGACGAAAAACTATCCAGGTAGGAAAGGCGGACATCAAATAAAGCATGACATCCTTCGCGATCACAATCATACGCCATTCCCATGCCTCAGGTCTGATTTCAGACTGGGAAATTGACTCGCAACTGTTTCCTTTCAACACGACTGCGCGTTCACGAATTTTTGTCAACCCAGGTTTCACATGCAAGGGATGACCTCGAAGGCCTCCTGATTTGATTAAATAAAGGAGTGTGATTGAGTGGTTTAACGCGTTCACACCTTTCAGAACCCTGAAAGGTGGGTAGCTGGAGATGGAGAGACTGAAGCCTGTGGCAGTTGTGAACAAACCGCCCTCTTAGTGTTTTATAGGTATGGAGGGCAACTTGAGAGGATCTCGGAAGCGGTTCTATGATATCTACTTAAACGTAACGTTTAACGTACAGCGTGAAGCATTGCTTCTTGAGAGTACCATATGGACCCTCCGTTTAATGACGTGATGCCACTAGCACAATTGTAAAAGAGAAAAGTTTGGAAAAATACAGGAGCATTTCTCTTGGACCAAAAGGAACATTCACCAAGACGTGAATATGGCCCAAGGCATTTTTACGCAACCGGCCGCTGTGGTCTGGAAATCCGATGCCGGTACCGCAGCTCTGACGCGCGGTCTCTCCGCTGTACCCCGACTCGTGCCGTCGCCGCGCAGGATGGAGGAGCTGAAGCTGGATGCGCCGGGCTGCTGCGTGCCGGCACCGGGGTCGGCGCTTGCCGAGCTCGTGAACCCAGGTAACTGCGGGTGCTTGTGCGCTACCAGCCCCCCGCAGCCCAGGCGGCAGTGGCGAGCGGCCACCGCTGACCGCTACAGGATGAACCTCGCGTGATGGCTCGCGCTGCACCGACAAGCGACTATTTGTGTGTGTGTGTGTGTATATATACCCACCCTCCTCATGTGGCGTACCGGCCTTCATAGGTGCTCGCTAAAAGCACTTGCTCCAATAGTATATATAAATATACACAAATAGGCGCTTGGTAGCATCGGGGCTCGCCAACAGCACTTGCCTTGTGTGGCGATGCGGGGGAATCTTTATTTTGTGTATGCGCGCGTGAGTGTGTGTTTGCATGTGGTGCTGACCATAGCGTCCCCTTGTGTGCAGCGTCGGCCTTCATAGGTGCTCACTTGCCCCCAATAGGGGGGGGTCTTTATGTCTATGTGTGTGGGGATCGGTGATGCAGTCCTGTGCACACTCTGCAATATGCCCAACGAGCTTAGTTAAATTCCTTGCCACAGCTAACTTAGGGAACGAATGATATCTTAACTGGTCCTAGATCAATTCGGCCCTAAGTGAGTATCTCGTGGAATGTGACAATATCAATACTGGATTGACAAAAGGCAGCAGGGTTGTGTGTGGTCCTGGTCACATCGCACCACGAGTCGTGCTGGCTTTAATTGGTTCTTTCAAACAACACTCGCCCTGTCCACACGCCCAATTATGGTGCAGCGGCACGGCAGCTCGTGATGAATTATTCAGCGCGTGCGAGCGCCGCAAAAATGCATGGTTACGTGTAAATACGAAGTTGATTTTGCATCTGCAATCATGGTCTTGCTCAAATTTGGCTGGCATGGAAACGTGACAATGATATTTATTGTTATTAATAAAGGTTGTACTTCGTAGTTGGCGTTGCCGTTTTGCGTTTGCGAATGTCTCATTAAAATGAAAACGGACGTTTTTAATACTGCAGATTAATAAATCTTTCAAGTTGTTACCTTTTTTATATGGCTCTGTTGTAAATATTTCATACACAAAGGCTATGTGTGTGTATAAGACAATATTATATGCAGTTTTACCCTTCCCGATACGATTCAGAACTGATGAAAGGCACTGACACTGCTTTCATTGAGGTATATTTTGTGTTTTTCCACCACTTAACATGTGTTGTTTTACCATAACTTACAGTCGGCGTACTGCACAATGGTGTAAGCTTTTATGCTTCCACAACAATTCATTAGAAAAGAGCTTTATCAACACTGGACTGTAACAAATAAAGTGTTCAGTTGGGTCTCCCGGAGCCAAATCCATTCTCTGAATATATAACTGTTCAGCGTGTAACAATTCAGAGGGGGGGGGGAAGAAAATGTATCACATTACCCTTGGGCTAATGGTACAAATGACACCAACCAAATGAGAGAAAAGTCAGGAGACATGCAATCCCATGAGACTTTGCAAACAAGGCAAGAACAGTATCCACTCCTGGATGGAATCGTAACGCCCCAAACGTAGCAATTCGTCGAATCACGGGGAATGCCGAAACACTGCACGCGTGGTAACTGGTGACGCGAGTGATTGATGTTTATTCACACAAATAAACAACCACAAGCACCAAACTAACACTATCAGGGGTGTCCGATTACAAACTCACGGAAGCGCTCGCCCCCCTCCTCTCCTTGTTCCGGCAGACGGCGAGTTTGCTTTCGCACGCAAGAAGGTGCAGTTTGTGGGAGACGGCGTACAGAGCAAGGAGAACACCGGCCTGGTGGTGGGTGCGACGGTTTCGGTCGGGGCGGCAACGGTCGTGTCGCTGGCGGGGCCGTGCCGTGCACCGGTGGGACGTGGGGATGCCCTGCGCGAGCGCCTGCAGGCAGCGAACATGCGCACGCGCGAGCTGCGATACCTCGAGGCGGAATCCCAGCTCAAGAGCCGGCAGCTGCTGGGCATGCGTTGAGCCGGTGCCGGCAACGGCCGCGGCCTCCACGACACCACCCGCTGTCGATGAAATACAACAAAAGTGGGAATTTTAAAAGTTATAGATGTTGAAGTCAAAGGTACCAAAGAACTGGGGTTTAGCGGTACATTTTGAGTATTGGGCCCTCCAACTGATATCAATGGCCGCATATTCTGAGTGATGGTTGATTAAATCAAGACAGTAATAAGTTACACGGCAAACTCGGAACTCTGGTTCTGAGTTTGCATATCGGCCAGTCATCTCCCATGCAATGAAATTGTTGTGGTAGGTGGTCTGTGGATGTTTTGTGGGTACTGTTCATTGACTGGCAGACATTCTGCCTAGAATTGGATCATGTCTGGGTAACTGGAGGTCATGGACTGAGTGGTGTTAAGGAGTAGTGGGACTGACGGAGAATATTTGCTCTTAAATCTTTGGCGATGATGGTGAGTGCGGAACCCCGAGTTTACTCATTTTACGCAGCGGTGGGCACATTTTTCAGCATTAGTTTCTTGTGAAACAACTTTAGAGCCCAATGCTGATTTAAATACTGGAAATTACAGCAAGTTTACATTTTGTTCATGTATTTTCAGCTGAGAATCAGTTGCATATCTAGTTGTATATACTGTGTGATTATGATGACGTTTCATTCGTAGTTGCTGAATTGATGTAGAGTTGAATGTTGAGTGATATTTAAATCAAATTATAATGTAGATTTTATATTTTTACAGAATAAAATGCAGGCGCTGCTTAAAAAGTATGTTGATTTATACCTAGTTGCATTGTGTCACGCTCTTAGCAGCTGTTGCTGAATGAATGCTAAGCTTTGGATGTATTTTTTTTTGCCAAATCCACTGAGTTTGTAAAATAAACGTGATTATTTTACCTGGCTTTTGATGCAACAGATTTTAGGTGAAAAATGATCAGTATATCGTTCAGTCTACAACGGAAGGGAGCTGTGTGGCACTCGTGGTTTGGTTCCTGACTGCGGCTGACGTCAATGCTGAGTGATAGTTGAACCGATCCTGTGCTGTCTTCACCTTTTACTAACCCTCCACTGACCAGTGGCGGTAACGTTTGGTCAAACAACCCCCTACGACTGACAGCATGGAGATGTTTTCTTCCACCTATGGACTCATTTATTACCGTGCTTGTAATGATTAATGTAATGGAGTTTAAAGCTTTTAATTTATGCTAAATGCACAATTTTAATTAAAAGCAACAAAACAAGGCCCCAGCGAGAATTGAACTCGCGACCCCTGGTTTACAAGACCAGTGCTCTAACCCCTGAGCTATGGAGCCTAGCCTGACAAGTGCCTCTCAGCGTAGTCTTTGAAGTGTAGCCAAACCTGTTTGTGTTGGACAAGAAGCAACCAATTAGTTGACAAATCCATGGTGGAGACAAGCTGAGCAGTGCCACCTGTTGACAAATTTAAGTGGCAACTGATATCACTGGCCGCATATTCTGAGTGATGGTTGATTAAATCAAGAGAGTAATAAGTTACACAGGAAAGCCAAAACTATTGGTGAAAGTTAAAAAGTTTTGGATTTATAATAAACCTGTCGATGGAAGCCCTTCTTAATCATTGTCACCATTAATTTATTTTCCACTGCTGGATGAAGACCTCCCCAAGCCATTACCATTTGTCACGATCATGTGATTTAACAATCCATCAAGCTCCTGCACAGAAGCTGATCTCATCGTTTCAACCTTTCATGGACCATCCTCTCAGGACTGTTCACTCCTTTGGCTGGCACTCTGTCGTAAGTCTCGACCAGCATTACCAAGTCGAATTTTTTTTTACATCACTCCAAAAAAGCCAGATGCCAGTGGTGCAAAACTGCCAGTGGTGCAAAACTTAATTTGTACTGATAAATACCAAAAACCCTTTTAGCTTTTACCACAAACCTGGCCAACAGGCCACATGCAGCCGTTAACAAATACGCTAGTGACGAACTTCATTCACCGAGTGTTAAATTAAACAGTTTTTAAATATCGTTGGTCTCGTGTGGGGCCAGCCCACTTGGCAGTATTTAAGTGGCTTGCTGATTCGAGACGCTACAAACCTATGTGACTTCAGTGTGTCAATACGGATCTCCAGAACGTAAAACAACAAAAACCGAGTCGGGAACATTTGTTTCCAATGACTACGCTGACGACCGTTGGGGGCGATTGACTAAAACGTGTAGATGATCAAAAAACATTTAGGCCCCAGCGAGAATTGAACTCGCGACCCCTGGTTTACAAGACCAGTGCTCTAACCACTGAGCTATGGAGCCACTCCTACGATCAAGCCTGCTAAATCATTATATAACAGCTGATGACAAACGCTGTACACTGCACAATGCTGTGTAACTATGCACTGCAGCAACGCCCAGCAGCGCATGGTTCAATGAGCCTGCATGGTGGCGAATGTAAATGTGCACTGCGGACACGTCAGCACCCTAACATAGAATTACTTTGTTGCCAATGGGGGTTTTTTTTATGCTGCAGCACCTGACGGTTCACATATTGACATACCGTGTCAACCCGTACGGTTTGACCTGTATTCTTGTACAGGGAAATTCGGTTTTCAAGTCCATACGGCGTACAGCCGTTTCAATCCAGGCAAAAAAAATACTGTAAGTCTATTTGTGTTTCTCTCTTGTGATGGGACTGTGTCGGATGAACGTTGAGATGTTCAGGGCACAGGGTGACCAATAAGGTCTGAATTGGTCTTAAATAAGGTGGGCACTGATAAGGGGGTTGACAGGTTTGTATTTAGAAAACTCCTAGCTCATCAGTCAAAGGAAGGTGACGTACCATCCTTTTTCAATGAAAAAGAGCTTTATAGAAAATCGGATTCCTCCAGTAAAAATAAATATTGATTAAGGTATAATAGTTACCCATTTGCAGATTACATTAACACAAGTATTTGACACGGGTTAAGTGATTAGTGTACATTTTAATGATGCTCTTGAAGGACAAAATGAAAAGCAATTGGCTCAAATATAGTTTAATGTTATTTTTGTAAAAAAAAAATGCTATCAAAATACAATAAACGTGTTTTAATGTCGGTCTCCAAAAAGTTATCAGCCAGAGGTTGATTGCGCAATCATTGTGCAGGATCAGCCTCCAGCTATAAACCGCTTAAAATCTCATACAAACGTGGTCCTCTCCAGTAAAGCCCAACGTAAGCGTATGCAACCTGCTAGCTCGTAAAACATGATTAAAAAAAACCTACATCTGCAATAAAATTTATTTTAAAATAAAAAATACCTAAGGCTCCAGTGAGAATTGAACTCACGACCCCTGGTTTACTAGACCAGTGCTCTAACCACTGAGCTATGGAGCCACGTGATACGTATCGCTGCCCACACCCATTTATATGTCAAATCGCGTTCGCTCCGAAACATGCGACGTTGAAAATGAAATATATATACACGTTGAAGATCGTTGGAAAACTTACGTAAAATGTTTAACATCGTTTTTTACTTTGTGCTCAATCGTCTGGCGTCTTTGTGAACTGCACAGCACGCTACACAATGCACAAGACAGAAGATTCCCCCGTATAACCAACAGACTTTTAGGGCGAGTGCACACGTGGCGGGTGGATGGCCAGCGCCGTGCCCGGCCGCCTTTGTCTCCCCCAGTAGCGATTTTCACACACCGTCTCGGTACCGTCATTTGAGGCTGAGTCGACCTAGGGGAGGCCCAGGACCAGTTCAGATATTCGTCGCCGGTTGTTGGCCAGGATTATATCGCACCGCGATAACCACCAGTAACTACCGCGCCCCACCACGCACAGCACCAAAGACAAAGATCCCCCCTATCGCCTAAACAGAGTCTTGGGGGCAAGTGCTGTTTAGCGGTGCAGCGCCTATGAACAGTCACATAGTCACTTTAAGATGTGTTTTCTTGTTCGTGTTTTTGTTGTTTTGTTTGTTGCGCGGTTGCTATACCAAAATAAATGAACTGAAACTGAACTAAAACTGAAGGCGAGGGCGGGCCGGTGGGTCACCAACAAACAAGACACGCACTTGGCCGCATGTTTCCTCCCTAGTGGCCGAGTCTACATACCGCACCACTCAGAACCAGTTTAAGATAATCGTCACTGTTGTTCACCCCAACCCCCCCCCGTGAGCGAGGAATCGAACTCGAATCGCTGGGTTCCTAAATAATAATAAAAAAATTAAAAATGTTAACGCAAATAAACGTACGCGACAATAACAGCTATCCTAATAAAAGAAACGAGGCTCCAGTGAGAATTGAACTCACGACCCCTGGTTTACTAGACCAGTGCTCTAACCACTGAGCTATGGAGCCGCACCACTACCGGCACCAGCGCGTACACACGTATGTAGTAGCACATGCGTGTGTGTCGTGTGTTAGCCAGTGACAACTTATTATACTGTTAAGTCGAGACGTCACGTAGAAGGTAAACAATAAAATAATACAAATATAAAACAATAAAATTCTCACGACGTTTCGATTGCAACACAAGCAATCATCAGGTTGTGAAAACCACAGAAAATTACAGCAAGAAAATAAAAATGTTCTTGCTGTGGGTTTCACACCTGATGATGATTGCTTGTGTTGCAATCGAAACGTCGTGATAATTTTATTGTTTTATATTTTTTTCTTATTTCCCTTCTACGTGGTGACTTTACCGAAAGAACCAAGAATATGATTGTAATGCTTTGCACTCTGGACTTGAAAGTCAACCTTCTTGTAAAGTTTCCAAAGTAGCCCAGCAATATACAATGGGTATAAGAGTCGATTGGCTGGTACTGTGTGTGGTGAGGTAAGGGGCCGTCCATACATGACGTCACGCACCTAGGGGCGAGGGGGGTCAGACATTTGTGACGACGTGTGACGATGGGGGGGGGGGGGGGTTTAGAATGTGACGTCACGTAAAAATGCGCAACTTTAAATAAATATAGACAACACGTTCTACTTAATTAAATAGACTTTTTAAATAAATGTTTTCTCCTACAACATCAGAGTGCAGCGCCACATTAAATTAGCACTACAATGACAATAGTTTAAAGCGATTTGAAGCATGTTTTTTTGGGGGGGGAGGGGAGCAGAGCTTTGTGACGTCATATTTGAGGGGGGGGGGGGGTCTGACTTTATGTGACGCCGTGTGACGAGGTGGGGGTCAAAAATCGTCCAAAATCGCGTGACGTGATTTATGGACGGCCCCTAACGTGTGGGTGCTCCCATCTCTTACAAGATCTCAAGCCAGCATGGAGGAGTAGGCCAAATACAGTACTCTATATACCTCCCTCTAGTGGGAGCCCTTCTGCCAACAGTGGTGTGAGCGAGTTATTTCAGGGCTGCACCTTTATATATTTACCTCTTAACCGAAGTGGAAATGGCTCAGTCATAACAGCAATCGAAAAATAATCAGCTGGTCACAGGAAAAACAATAAGACAAAAATATTAGAAAAAAAAATTAAACTTTGGGGAAGAATGTATATACAGTAATTGTGATCTAGATATATAACTATATTCCTAGGTCAGTACATTATATGTTTCCGTTATACGCCAGTGTTAATTAGGGGTCGTCAATAAATGACGTCACGCGATTTTGGACGATTTTTTACCCCCCCTTTCGTCACACGGCGTCACAAAAAGTCAGACCCCCCCCCTCAAATATGACGTCACAAAGCTCTGCCCCCCCCCCCCAAACCATATTTCCATTTTGAAAATAAAGCAAGCTTCAAATCGCTTTAAACTATTGTCATTGTAGTGCGTATTTAATGTGGCGCTGCACTGATGTAGGAGAAAACATTTATTAAAAAGTCTATTTAATTAAGTAGAACGTGTTGTCTATATTTATTTAAAGTTGCGCATTTTGATGTGACGTCACATTTCTCACCCCCCCCCCCCCCATCGTCACACATCGTCATAAATGTTGACCCCCCCTAGGTTCGTGACGTCATTTATCGACGGCCCCTTATGCGTGTGGTGGATGCTCTGTTTATTCATCTTTGCGCGTAACATTTTTACGTGGCCCGTTGCCACATCTGCAATCCCAGATGAAAACGTTCCCACGACTTGTGCCCACTCTTACCAAATAAGGGTCCATGCCGACATAGAGTCAGTGGCAGGGTGGCCCCTTGTGTGTAGTATATCCTCTGTCTCAAACTACGACCACATCACCCTGAATATGCCCCATCTCATCAGACCTCGAAAGCTAAGCCGGCTTCGAGCCTGGTTATGTACATTTGCGCTGGGCACCTGTGACAACTGGACATCTGTGAAAAAACAGCGTCATAGCTCACCGCATTCCTCTAGGATAAATAAAGATTCTGATTTTGATGTTGCGCTCAGAACTATAGCATTAGGCCAATGGTTGCATTGTCAACCAAACAGATATTATATGCAACTTTAATAGTCTGGTCTGGAAATGTATTCGAATCCAGAAAGTGCCCAATCTCATCAGATCTTAAAAACTCAATCTTCGGCCTGGTTAGTTATCGGGTTTGGTGATCACCAGGATGTTCCACGTGTTGACAGGACACCAGGGTGTTCCAGTTGTTTACAGGACACCAGGGTGTTCCACGTGTTTACAGGCCACCAGGGTGTCCCACGTGTTTACAGGCAACCAGGATGTTCCACGTGTTTACAGGACACCAGGGTGTTCCACGTGTTTACAGGCCACCAGGGTGTTCCACGTGTTTACAGGCCACCAGGGTGTCCCACGTGTTTACAGGCAACCAGGATGTTCCACGTGTTTACAGGCCACCAGGATGTTCCACGTGTTTACAGGCCACCAGGGTGTTCCACGTGTTTACAGGCCACCAGGGTGTTCCACGTGTTTACAGGCCACCAGGGTGTTCCACGTGTTTACAGACCACCAGGATGTTCCACGTGTTTACAGGCCACCAGGGTGTTCCACGTGTTTACAGGCAACCAGGGTGTTCCACGTGTTTACAGACCACCAGGGTGTTCCACGTGTTTACAGGACACTAGCGTGTTCCACGTGTTTACAGGACACCAGCGTGTTCCACGTGTTTACAGGCCACCAGGGTGTTCCACGTGTTTACAGGCACGAGGCTGCAAGCGGCCAGCAGAAGGCAGTGTTGAGTGTCACCCCTTATTCGCGTGGCTACTCTGGTTTTTCCTCACGTTGCGAAAAAAAACACTCATCATTGGAAACGTCCTCAGGACTCGCATGCAAAGTGTTGAGACTCAGTGGAGAGGTAATATTGGGAAAGTAACGTACAGTACACTCGTATTTATGATAAACTGTGATGTTCTGCGCCAAATGCAAAAAAATCTACAAATACATGAACCGCCTCCCTGCACTTCCTCTTATTCTAAGATCATTATCATTGCCTGAGCCAAGCGCCACACCAGCAGGAGGCCTGCTAAACCTGTTCCAGGACCATACTGAGCTGCATGGCAACACGTACATATACAAAACAACCCCTTCTAAAAATCTTGCTCTCCTCGGCAATTAAAGCATTATAAGTTAAGATAACCGTATTTATAGTTTTGGTGCTCATGGGCGGACATTTGGTGGTTTCAGAGTTGTTAGGAAATGTCTATAGCGATAAATAAGACAAAAATATTTGTAGGCTCCAGTGAGAATTGAACTCACGACCCCTGGTTTACTAGACCAGTGCTCTAACCACTGAGCTATGGAGCCAGCTGAGGGATCTGTTCTCAATAGGCATACTAGGATTCCACATCTTGACCATTGACAAAGATTGGTTTTCACACCTGATGATGATTGCTTGTGTTGCAGTCGACACGTCGTGAGAATTTGATTGTTTTATATATTTTTTATTTTATTGTTTCCCTTCTACGTGATTTTACCGAAAGAACTAAGAATATTATTCCCTGCAGTCACGAAAGCTTTAAATCAAAAGATTGGCACTTAAGGATCAAGAAAAGGTTTCAGGATACGCTACCTGGAAAATTATTCAGTCCTGTTTTCGAAGCGTTCAGAATATGGAAGCGAGTCCATTCATTTATTTGTGATGTTCCCATTTAAAAGTATGGCAAGTAAAATGCAACGTGGTAAAATATTAATAATAAACCCAATTATTAATCAAAAGTCCAGCACTCACATTAAGCCCCCTTTTTAAAATGAAATATTGGAGAACGTTTCCGGAAAAGACGCACACAACAGAGCAGAATATCACAAATGGCAAAGCTTTGAGTCATTCAATGGAGTAATTTTAACGTAATGTTTTTCTCCCCAAAACGTCATATATTCACTCTAAAGGATAAGTACTTGACAGTCCCTGTTGTTCTGAATTAGCTCTCGGTGTTCACAAACAATACATGGATAACGTCTAAAAAAGAACGATCGCCTTTTGTTAATATAAAAATTAAGGCCCCAGAGGGAATTGAACTCTCGACCCCTGGTTTACGAGACCAGTGCTCTAACCACTGAGCTATGGAGCCAGACGAAG
Organism: Petromyzon marinus; assembly: GCF_048934315.1. Lineage (NCBI taxonomy): Eukaryota > Metazoa > Chordata > Hyperoartia > Petromyzontiformes > Petromyzontidae > Petromyzon > Petromyzon marinus. Next base: position 10,760,012 of record NC_133697.1, read on the forward strand.
TTTGCGGGTGAAATATCACTATTTAAAGTTGAGTGCAGGCGTATGCACAAAGTCTGTTATGTTAAGACAGGTGCTCCTTCGTGACCCATGACCTTGAAAAGCTTATATTAATTACAAACAACGCAAAGCCGAAGTTCCAAAAGTGTAACAAAAGTTATTGCGCCCCCTGCAGTTCTCAATGTGCCACGGGCGCTCACGACACAACCGCGTGGCGAACATCCTAAAACACGTGGGAGCTCACATTCGTCAACCTCAACGCACCAGGATGTGATTTTTTTTGTTACTATTTTACCAGGTAAGGTTCCACTGAGCTATATAGCTCTTTTTCAGAAGTGACCTGGCTATCACAAATGAAAGCTCGACGAAGAGGCTTATCATCACGTGGAAATGTATAGCAGCCAAATACTCTAAACGGACGTTGATTTTTAAATGTGGATGGCAAACCCGGAGAACCCGGAAAAAAATTCCACACGACCACCCGGAGAGAGACACGCAAACTCCAAACGTACAGGCGTCAGGGTCGGAATCGAACCCACCAACTCCTGTATACCAGGCGAGGTAGTTAACAAAAACCATCTGAGCAAAATATTGGCTTTTATAACTGATGACTGGGGAAGCTTGTAACAAACACAAACACCACATCGAACAGAAAGTAAGGCAACGTTCTAAAGAGTACATTTGACTGGCTTCATCCAAGAAATATTGCCTTAGTTATCGTGCATGATATTTACACCGAACGCTGTCACTGACTGAAAGAGCCGGAGACTCATTTGGATCCTATGTTTCCTGGTGGTCAGTACGAATGGAACTCTCAATCGCTGAATTTTTATTTAAAGCTTTCGTGACTGCAGGGATTCATATTCTTGGTTCTTTCAGAAGGGAAACAATAAAATAATAAAAATATAAACAATAAAATTCTCACGACGTTTCGACTGCAACACAAGCAATCATCATCAGGTGTGAAAACCACAGCAAGAAAATTTTGAAAAAAGTGGCGGGTTTTTTAATGTTAGCACCACGGAGAGCGATTTGATAGTTTGTTCAGATGGACGAGTCCATCTATGTTCGGAAAAGAGGGGGGAGACGAAAATAATGGATGCGGTCCTGAAAGCCACCGTAAGCGTGAAGAATCAATTAAGACCCGAAATGGTTTATCAAATCCTTCCAATGATTGCTAAGCCAGAATCCATCTTCTCGGTTGAAATTGTCTCTGTGTTTGTATATGTGGATAGCCTCATGAACGAATCCATCATGGTAGCCAGATGGCTTGCAAATAACCTCTGTCTTGGAGAAGTCAATGTCATGTGAGCCTACTGCATTATAACAGTGATCTGCCACGGCCGAGGTGTAGGTCCTACCGTGTTTTAGGTCTGCTTTGTGTTCACGAATGCGGTCCGAGACATGTCGTTTGGTTTCTCCAATGTAACTACTACCACAGAGGCAACTTAGTTTGTAGACGCCAGGGTACTGTATGTCCGGAATCACATCTTTTACAGACGGAACCAGATCACGGATTTTATGTAATGTGTTGAATCGAACCTGGATCTCATGTTTATTCAAGATTTTGGAGATTTTTTTTGTGATCCCCGCAATGTAAGGTAAAGTGATGGTTTTGAAAGGCTCCTCAAGAGGGTCCTTCTTCATGGTTGGAGTGATAGCTTTGCGGATTGTGTAGTCGGAGTAACCATTAGCCTTAAGAGCTTGGTGTACGTGCTTGAGTTCACTGGCTATGTGTTCCTGGTCGGATATGCATTGGGCTCTATGGTGCAGAGTCTTGATTTCGGATCTCCATGACTGACACCGTTTTATGTTTAAAAGCGTTCACGATGTAAATTTTAGTGGTTTTATTAAAATATATTGCCAGATGAGTATCATCATATGCTTCATAACACCTGCAGTTATGAATAAGTGTCAGTAGGTGCTCACAGACTGGAACTGTCACATTCAACAAAATAATTATAATACTGCAGTTTAATGATGTATAAAATAAAGGCTCCAGTGAGAATTGAACTCACGACCCCTGGTTTACTAGACCAGTGCTCTAACCACTGAGCTATGGAGCCAGTTGAAGCACCTGTCACCAAAAGACACACGTGAATTTTAAGCCTGTCACCCATCAGGCAAATCATGGTGTAAAATGAAACAGGATGAAAGAAGGCTCAAGCATCAGCACACGTTGCCGAGTTAATTAGATCAATGAATGTTATGGTAATTCAGTTAAGGATTCTGCCCATGGCCTTATATTTTATGTTGCCATATAAATGTCTGGTTAAAAAATGCCACGTTGGAAAGTGCACAACACATTCGAAAATGAAGTCTTTGAGAAAGTTTCAAGAAAGAACCACACTTACACACCGACACCACATCATCACAATTTTAAAACAAAGGCAGAACCAAAGTATGTTTAATTCCCCCTAAAATTCACGTGTTCATATCAAATGTCAGTGTTATCATGCCCCCTGGTGTTTGTAATGAGCTGCTCTCCTTTTATCAATTCAGCATCACCGCGCCAGATTAAAAACAAAGGCCCTGGGAGAGATTTGAGTTCAGCGGGTTTAGTCGACCAGTAGCTTAACCAACAAGATACGGAGCCAACCATGAGCCCCAAATAAAATGTCGCTATTTGAAGGTTTGCCAGAAAAACGTAAGCACAAGACAGACCCTATTAATAACTGATTACCGACGAAGCTTGTCTTAAAAGACACAGACATCAGCAAGTCAGATGAAGTTAAAAAAGATTATAGTGACCATGCAAACTGGTGTTCACAAACCGCATCGCTAACATCTTAAATGGCTCTTGTTTTGTCAACATAATCCGAACAGGATGTACAATATAATAACAAAGGTTACTTCAAGAATTTAAATCGCCATCCTAATTTACAAGATCAGTGAGCTATGCGACAAGCTCATTGTTAACTCGCAATTTCATGTTGTCTGCCGGCCCAGTCTCCCTTGAAAAATAACCTCTTAGCTCAATGGGCTTAACTCGGGAAGTAAACTTCTGATTTAAATATTTATCACATATAAACACTTAAACACCTATACAAATCCAAAAGTCACGTAGCGTTCAAAAGTGTAAGTTGGAGTAGCTTTATCCCAATTCCGAACGATAGTGCTACCATATCTTTGGTGGTATGCATTATTGCCTCAATATACGCTAACAGTGTAAAACTTCACAGTAATCACCATGATGCAAAAGCAAGACTCCAGTGAGGATTAAACTCACGACCCCTGTTTTCCTAGTCCAGCACTCTAACCACTGAGCTATGGAGTCAGTTGACGACATCGTTGGCAAACGACACATGTGAACGTCACACCTTTCACTCGCGACGAAATGAGGATTCAAATTAAAAAAGCGGCAAGGGGAGAGCCGGAAACACGTTACCCTGGTTTGTTAGATCATCATTATTACCAGTGAACTATGCAGCCAGTAGTTTGAATATCTGCCAATTAAAAATCAACAATGAAACCTGTAAACAAGGCACCAAAAACAAGCCATATTACAAGTGAAATCGTAGAAAAGATTCAGGGAAACAAAAACGAACACCAGAGTTTAACAAACATAAAACAAATTCACGAGAGCAATTTGTAGATTTACAGAACAGTCCCTTATTCCAAAAGACACACATGTTTAACAAGACCAACGCTCTAACCAGTGAGCTACGGAGCCACTCCTGATCGACATTTGCAAATTCAGAATAAAAAAGCTCACAAAACCTGTTGATGCAAGAGGGCACCAATGCCTCAACTGAGAAGTTAATTGCGATGTGGCCAAAAACGACAAATTGCGTAACACAGCTTCATGTTAACTTGACCATGTTAGCAACTCATGACTTGGGAAGTTTGAATTTAATTACGTACACATATGACACTTCTAAATAATAACTTTTGGGTGGGAATAATCCAGAAAAAACTGCCACATTACTGTGGAATACGAGGTCCAAATTACATCCCGGTTTCCTTAATAGTAACTCGGTGCTCTCCCACAGCATCGGCCAATTTTGATAACCAAGGTTTTATGATTCATAAAACCTTGGTTTTATGAAACTCACGACCGCTGGTGTACAAAACCAGTGCTCTAACCCCTAAGCTATGGAGCCATCTGAGTGGGGAGTTGTATCAACTTCTAAGGGAACGTGGAACTAATATCCGCAAAAAATAAGCTACACCAAATACGCAAAAACGTGGCCCCCTGAAGAACGGATGAACTATGAAAAAATGCTTTAACGCATGCGCACATTGGAAAATCAATAGAAATAAAACAAGAAAACTAAATTGTGTGCATTATAAAACGCCACACTTATACAGAGAACAACGTTGCTGGCGTGCCCCCTGCTGCCATGAATAAGTAGCAGGTGCTCACACTCGTGCTCAGATTTTAAAAGAACGAATGTAGAACTTCTTTCCAACCATATGTAGCCGACCGCGCTCATCGTAGGTGCCGGGGAAGGACAACAAACTTAACACAAAAAGTAGTACAACATTTCAAAATGTTACCAATGCAGGATGTCAACCGACTTAGAATCTCCAGCTAGAACTGAAGGAACGACCCTCAGTTCACAAGACCAGCGCTTTCACTGCTGAGCAACAGAACTATTCCCATCTATGTCTTAATGCAAGACACATTCAGTGCTATTTTCCGACGACACTTCACAACAAATGTATTTGGACGATATCAATTCAGAAACATTTCAACATTAATACAATATGCTAGGGCCACCTTGGTCCCAGGTGAAATGAACAATGACTTGGTGAGCTCGAACATGGGCCAACTTTTAACAGGTCCCTGCAGGGTGGGCTGGTAGGACAAGTCTCTGCGCTGTCTATTGCTGATTTTACACCCAACAGCACGAGATTTCACTTCGTTAAAGTATTGAAAGGGGACGGACGGACGGACACATTAATCTATTGCAGGCTGGTACACTCAGTTTACAACTTCGTTCCTACCAGTATAAAAAGTATTGAAAGGGGACGGACGGACGGACACATTAATCTATTGCAGGCTGGTACACTCAGTTTACAACTTCGTTCCTACCAGTAAAACCAAGAACTTCTATTTTCAATCACAGTCTCAAGAAGGTGTAAAATAAAAGAGGCCCCAGTGAGAATTGAACTCACGACCCCTGGTTTAACGAAACCAGTGCTCTAACCCCTGAGCTATGGAGCCTGTTGTGACAGTTTTATGCAAACCTCTTGAGGTGAGAACACAATTGAGGAAACATATCACAATACCAAAAAACGGGCACTCTGAGAAACTGGTGACCGATAAAAGGACTATTTTATCGCACACGCACTTTAAAAGTAAAATGTATTCAAACAAGTAAACTCCTAAGTTAGTTGTTGCCCAAAACAATGCCACAACTGTACCAAGTCAGTGCTACCGTGCCCCCTGCTGTTTGATATTAGCATTGCTGAAAACTTTTAAAACAACAGCCTCTAGATTTGTCAATATTGCCGAAGCAGGATGCAAAACTCCAGAGGCCCCAGCGAGAATTGAACTCGCGACCCCTGGTTTACAAGACCAGTGCTCTAACCACTGAGCTATGGAGCCACTCCTTTTCGACACCTTCAAATGCAGAATAAAAAGCTCACAAAACCTGTTAACGCAAGATGCTACCAATGCCTCAGGTGAGAAGTTAATTGCGATGTGGCCAAAAACGACAAATTGCGTAACACAGCTTCATGTTAACTTGACCATGTTAGCGACTCATGACTTGGGAAGTTTGAATTCAAATACGTACACATATGACACTTCTAAATAATAACTTTCGGGTGGGAATAATCCGGAAAAAACTGCCACATTACTGTGAAATACGAGGTCCAAATTGCATCCCGGTTTCCTTAATAGTGAATCGGTGCTCTCCCACAGCATCGGCCAATTTTGAAAAGCAAGGGTTTTAATGTTTCACTCAGTCTCTTTGAAGAATAAGCAAAAAGAAGGAGCTAGTGAGAATTGAACTCACGACCCCTGGTTTACAAAACCAGTGCTCTACCCCCTGAGCTATGGAGCCATCGGAGTGCTTAGTTGTATCAACTTCTAAGGGAATGTCGAACTAATATCCCAATAAAATTAGCTACACCAAATACGCAAAAACGTGGCCCTCTGAAGAACGGATGAACTATGAAAAAATGTTTTAACACATGCGCACATTGGAAAATAAAATTAAAATCAAACAAGAAAACTAAATTGTGTGCATTATAAAACGCCACATTTATACCGAACAAAGTTACTGGCGTGCCCCCTGCTGCCATGAATAAGTAGCAGGTGCTCACACTCGTGCTCAGATTTTAAAAGTACGAATGTAGAACATCTTTCGTACCATATGTAGCCGACCGCGCTCATCATAGGTGCGGGGGAAGGACAACAAACTTAACACACAAAGTAGCACAACATTTCAAAATGTTACCAATGCAGGATGTCAACCGACTTATAATCTCCAGCTAGAACTGAAGGCACGACCCTCAGTTCACAAGACCAGCGCTTTCACTGCTGAGCAACAGAACTATTCCCATCTATGTCTTAATGCAAGACCCATTCAGTGCTATTTTCCGACGACACTTCACAACAAATGTATTTGGACGATATCAATTCAGAAACATTTCAACATTAATACAATATGCTAGGGCCACCTTGGTCCTGGGTGAAATTAACAATGACTTGGTGCGCTCTCACATGGGTCAAGTCTCTGCGCTGTCTATTGCTGATTTTACACCCAACAGCACGAGATTTCACTTCGTTAATGTGTTGAAAGGGGACGGACGGACGCATTAATCTATTGCAGGCTGGTACACTCAGTTTACAACTTCGTTCCTACCAGTAAAACCAAGAACTTCTATTTTCAATCACAGTCTCAAGAAGGTGTAAAATAAAAGAGGCCCCAGTGAGAATTGAACTCACGACCCCTGGTTTACGAAACCAGTGCTCTAACCCCTGAGCTATGGAGCCTGTTGGTTACAGTTTTATGCAAACCTCTTGAGGTGAGAACACAATTGAGGAAACATATCACAATACCAAAAACCGGGCTCTCTGAGAGACTGGTGACCGATAGGACGACTATTTTATCGCACACGCACTTTAAAAGTAAAAATGTATTCAAACAAGTAAACTCCTAAGTTAGTTGTTGCCCAAAACAATGCCACAACTGTACCAAGTCAGTGCTACCGTGCCCCCTGCTGTTTGATATTGGCATTGCTGAAAACTTAAAAAAAGAGCGTCTAGATTTGTCAATATTGCCGAAGCAGGATGCAAAACTCCAGAGGCCCCAGCGAGAATTGAACTCGCGACCCCTGGTTTACAAGACCAGTGCTCTAACCACTGAGCTATGGAGCCACTCCTTTTCGACACCTTCAAATGCAGAATAAAAAGCTCACAAAACCTGTTAACGCAAGATGCTACCAATGCCTCAGGTGAGAAGTTAATTGCGATGTGGCCAAAAACGACAAATTGCGTAACACAGCTTCATGTTAACTTGACCATGTTAGCGACTCATGACTTGGGAAGTTTGAATTCAAATACGTACACATATGACACTTCTAAATAATAACTTTAGGGTGGGAATAATCCGGAAAAAACTGCCACATTACTGTGAAATACGAGGTCCAAATTGCATCCCGGTTTCCTTAATAGTGAATCGGTGCTCTCCCACAGCATCGGCCAATTTTGAAAAGCAAGGGTTTTAATGTTTCACTCAGTCTCTTTGAAGAATAAGCAAAAAGAAGGAGCTAGTGAGAATTGAACTCACGACCCCTGGTTTACAAAACCAGTGCTCTACCCCCTGAGCTATGGAGCCATCTGAGTGCTTTGTTGTATCAACTTCTAAGGGAATGTCGAACTAATATCCCAATAAAATTAGCTACACCAAATACGCAAAAACGTGGCCCTCTGAAGAACGGATGAACTATGAAAAAATGCTTTAACACATGCGCACATTGGAAAATAAAATTAAAATCAAACAAGAAAACTAAATTGTGTGCATTATAAAACGCCACACTTATACCGAACAACGTTGCTGGCGTGTCCCCTGCTGCCATGAATAAGTAGCAGGTGCTCACACTCGTGCTCAGATTTAAAAAGTACGAATGTAGAACATCTTTCGTATCATATGTAGCCGACCGCGCTCATCATAGGTGCGGGGGAAGGACAACACACTTAACACACAAAGTAGCACAACATTTCAAAATGTTACCAATGCAGGATGTCAACCGACTTATAATCTCCAGCTAGAACTGAAGGCACGACCCTCAGTTCACAAGACCAGCGCTTTCACTGCTGAGCAACAGAACTATTCCCATCTATGTCTTAATGCAAGACACATTCAGTGCTATTTTCCGACGACACTTCACAACAAATGTATTTGGACGATATCAATTCAGAAACATTTCAACATTAATACAATATGCTAGGGCCACCTTGGTCCTGGGTGAAATTAACAATGACTTGGTGCGCTCCCACATGGGTCAACTTTTAACTGGTCCCTGCAGGGTGGGCTGGTAGGACAAGTCTCTGCGCTGTCTATTGCTGATTTTACACCCAACAGCACGAGATTTCACTTCGTTAAAGTATTGAAAGGGGACGGACGGACACATTAATCTATTGCAGGCTGGTACACTCAGTTTACAACTTCGTTCCTACTCTGTAAAACCAAGAACTTCTATTTTCAATCACAGTCTCAATAAGGTGTAGAATAAAAGAGGCCCCAGTGAGAATTGAACTCACGACCCCTGGTTTACGAAACCAGTGCTCTAACCCCTGAGCTATGGAGCCTGTTTGTGACAGTTTAATGCAAACCTCTTGAGGTGAGAACAAAATTGAGGAAACATATTACAATACCAAAAACCGGGCTCTCTGAGAAACTGGTGACCGACAAAACGACTATTTTATCGCACACGCACTTTAAAAGTAAAAATGTATTCAAACAAGTAAACTCCTAAGTTAGTTGTTGCCCAAAACAATGCCACAACTGTACCAAGTCAGTGCTACCGTGCCCCCTGCTGTTTGATATTAGCATTGCTGAAAACTTAAAAAAAACAGCCTCTAGATTTGTCAATATTGCCGAAGTAGGATGCAAAACTCCAGAGGCCCCAGCGAGAATTGAACTCGCGACCCCTGGTTTACAAGACCAGTGCTCTAACCACTGAGCTATGGAGCCACACCTTTTCGCCACCTCCAAATGCAGAATAAAAAGCTCACAAAACCCGTTAACGCAAGATGCTACCAATGCCTCAGGTGAGAAGTTAATTGCGATGTGGCCAAAAACGACAAATTGCGTAACACAGCTTCATGTTAACTTGACCATGTTAGCGACTCATGACTTGGGAAGTTTGAATTCAAATACGTACACATATGACACTTCTAAATAATAACTTTCGGGTGGGAATAACCCATAAAAAACTGCCACATTACTGTGAAATACGAGGTCCAAATTGCATGCCGGTTTGCTTAATAGTGACTCGGTGATCTCCCACAGCATCGGCCAATTTTGAAAACCAAGGGTTTTAATGTTTCACTCAGTCTCTTTGAAGAATAAGCAAAAAGAAGGTATAAATAATTGAACTCACGACCCCTGATTTACTAAACCAGTGCTCTAATCCCTCAGCTATGGAGCCATCTGAGGGGTACGTTGTATCAACTTCTAAGGGAATGTCGAACTAATATCCCAATAAAATTAGCTACACCAAATACGCAAAAACGTGGCCCTCTGAAGAACGGATGAACTATGAAAAAATGCTTTAACACATGCGCACATTGGAAAATAAAATTAAAATCAAACAAGAAAACTAAATTGTGTGCATTATAAAACGCCACACTTATACCGAACAACGTTGCTGGCGTGCCCCCTGCTGCCATGAATAAGTAGCAGGTGCTCACACTGGTGCTCAGATTTTAAAAGGACGAATGTAGAACATCTTTCGTACCATATGTAGCCGACCGCGCTCATCATAGGTGCGGGGGAAGGACAACAAACTTAACACACAAAGTAGCACAACATTTCAAAATGTTACCAATGCAGGATGTCAACCGACTTATAATCTCCAGCTAGAACTGAAGGCACGACCCTCAGTTCACAAGACCAGCGCTTTCACTGCTGAGCAACAGAACTATTCCCATCTATGTCTTAATGCAAGACCCATTCAGTGCTATTTTCCGACGACACTTCACAACAAATGTATTTGGACGATATCAATTCAGAAACATTTCAACATTAATACAATATGCTAGGGCCACCTTGGTCCTGGGTGAAATTAACAATGACTTGGTGCGCTCTCACATGGGTCAACTTTTAACTGGTCCCTGCAGGGTGGGCTGGTAGGACAAGTCTCTGCGCTGTCTATTGCTGATTTTACACCCAACAGCACGAGATTTCACTTCGTTAAAGTATTGAAAGGGGACGGACGGACACATTAATCTATTGCAGGCTGGTACACTCAGTTTACAACTTCGTTCCTACCCAGTAAAACCAAGAACTTCTATTTTCAATCACAGTCTCAAGAAGGTGTAAAATAAAAGAGGCCCGAGTGAGACTTGAATTCACGACCCCTGGTTTACGAAACCAGTGCTCTAACCCCTAAGCTATGGAGCCTGTTGGTGGCAGTTTTATGCAAACCTCTTGAGGTGAGAACACAATTGAGGAAACATATCACAATACCAAAAACCTGGCTCTCTGAGAAACTGGTGACCGATAAAACGACTATTTTATCGCACACGCACTTTAAAAGTAAAAATGTATTCAAACAAGTAAACTCCTAAGTTAGTTGCACAAAAGAATGCTACACCTGCACCAAGTCAGTTCTACCGTGCCCCCTGCTGTATGTTATTAGCATTGCTGAAAACTTAAAAGAACAGCCTTTTGATATGTCAATATTGCCGAAGCAGGATGCAAAACTACAGAGGCCCCAGCGAGAATTGAACTCGCGACCCCTGGTTTACAAGACCGGTGCTGTAACCAAACTCTCACACAGCTTAAAGGTCGTGATCTAAGCGTGGCTTCTCTCACTCCAGCGCTGTCCTCCAGACAGTCTCGTCCCTTCACCTGATGAAGGCCGCTTATGTTGTGGCCGAAACGTCGTGATTTTTTGTTACTTTATTTTCACCTACGTGACTTTACCGAATAGAACCAAAGAGTAAGTAGCAGGTGCTCACACTCGTGCTAAGATTGTAAAAGTACGAATGTAGAACTTCTTTCGTACCATATGTAGCTGACCGCGCTCATCGTAGGTGCAGGACGACAACAAACTTAACACAAAAAGTAGTACAACATTTCAAAATGTTACCAATGCATGATGTCAACCGACTTATAATCTCCAGCTAGAACTGAAGGCACGACCCTCAGTTCACAAGACCAGCGCTTTCACTGCTGAGCAACAGAACTATTCCCATCTATGCCTGAATGCAAGACCCATTCAGTGCGATTTTCCGACGACCCTTCACAACAAATGTATTTGGACGATATCAATTCAGAAACTTTTCAACATTAATACAAGATGCTACGGCCACCTTGGTCCCAGGTGAAATGAACAATGACTTGGTGCGCTCGAACATGGGCCAACTTGTAAAACAAAGAACTTACAATTTCAATCACAGTCTCAAGAAGGTGTAAAATAAAAGAGGCCCCAGTGAGAATTGAACTCACGACCCCTGGTTTACGAAACCAGTGCTCTAACCCCTGAGCTATGGAGCCTGTTGGTGACAGTTTTATGCAACCTCTTGAGGTGAGAACACAATTGAGGAACCATATCACAATACCAAAAACCTGGCTCTCTGAGAAACTGGTGACCGATAAAACGACTATTTTATCGCACACGCACTTTAAAAGTAAAAATGTATTCAAACAAGTAAACTCCTAAGTTAGTTGTTGCACAAAAGAATGCCACACCTGCACCAAGTCAGTGCTACCGTGCCCCCTGCTGTTTGTTATTAGCATTGCTGAAAACTTAAAAGAACAGCGTCTAGATTTGTCAATATTGCCGAAGCAGGATGCAAAACTACACAGCCCCCAGCGAAAATTGAACTCGCGACTCCTGGTTTACAAGACCAGTGGTCTTTCCAATGAGCTATGGAGCCACTCCATTACTGCATCTGCAAATTCAAAAGCTCACAAAACCTGTTAATGAAAGAGGGCACCAATGCCTCAACTGAGAAGTTAATTGCGAAGTGGACAAAAACGACAAATTGCGTAACACAGCTGCATGTAAACTTGACCATGTTAGCAGCTCATGACTTGGGAAGTTTGAATTTAAATACGTACACATATGACACTTCTAAATAATACCTTTCGGGTGGGAATAATCCGGAAAAAACTGCCACATTACTGTGAAATACTAGGTCCAAATTGCATCCCTGTTTCCTTAATAGTGACTCGGTGATCTCCCACATCATAGGCCAATTTTGAAAACCAAGGGTTTTATGATTCACTCAGTCTCTTTGAAGTATAAGCAAAAACAAGGCCCCAGTGAGAATTGAACTCACGACCCCTGGTTTACGAAACCAGTGCTCTAACCCCTGAGCTATGGAGCCTTTTGGTGACAGTTTTATGCCAACCTCTTGAGGTGAGAACACAATTGAGGAAACATATCACAATACCAAAAACCGGGCTCTCTGAGAAACTGGTGACCGATAAAAACGAATAATTTTATTGCACACGCACTTTAAAAGTAAAAATGTATTCAAACAAGTAAACTCCTAAGTGAGTTGTTGCCCAAAACAATGCCACACCTGCACCCAGTCAGTGCTACCGTGCCCCCTGCTGTTTGTTATTAGCATTGCTGAAAACTTAAAAGAACAGTCTCTAGATTTGTCAATATTGCCGAAGCAGGATGCAAAACTACACAGCCCCCAGCGAGAGATTGAACTCGCGACCCCTGGTTTACAAGACCAGTGCTCTAAACACTGAGCTATGGAGCCACCCTGTTCGACACCTTCAAATGCAGAATTAAAAAGCTCACAAAACCTGTTAACGCAAGATGCTACCAATGCCTCAGGTGAGAAGTTAATTGCGATGTGGCCAAAAACGACAAATTGCGTAACACAGCTTCATGTAAACTTGACCATGTTAGCAACTCATGACTTGGGAAGTTTGAATTTAAATACGTACACATATGACACTTCTAAATAATAACTTTCGGGTGGGAATAATCCAGAAAAAAATTGCCACATTACTGTGAAATACGAGGTCCAAATTACATCCCGGTTTCCTTAATAGTGAATCGGTGCTCTCCCACAGCATCGGCCAATTTTGAAAACCAAGGGATTTATGATTCACTCAGTCTCTTTGAAGAATAAGCAAAAAGAAGAAGCTGGTAAGAATTGAACTCACGACCCCTGGTTTACAAAACCTGTGCTCTACCCCCTGAGCTATAGAGCCATCTGAGTGGGGAGTTGTATCAACTTCTAAGGGAATGTCGAACTAATATCCCAACAAAATTAGCTACACCAAATATGCAAAAACGTGGCCCTCTGAAGAACGGATAAACTATGAAAAAATGCTTTAACACATGCGCACATTGGAAAATAAATAAAAATAAAACTAGGTTGTGTGCATTATAAAACGCCACACTTAAACCGAACAACGTTGCTGGCGTGCCCCCTGCTGCCATGAATAAGTAGCAGATCCTCACACTCGTGCTCAGATTTTAAAAGTACGAATGTAGAACTTCTTTCGGACCGTATGTAGCCGACCGCGCTCATCGTAGATGCGGGTGAAGGACAACAAACTTAACACAAAAAGTAGTACAATATTTCAAAATGTTACAAATGCAGTATGTCAACCGACTTATAACCTCCATCTAGAACTGAAGGCACGACCCTCAGTTTACAAAACCAGCGCTTTCACTGCTGAGCAACAGAGCTACTCCCATCCATGTCTTACTGCAAGCCACATTCAGTGCTATTTTCCGACGACACTTCACAACAAATGTATTTGGACGATATCAATTCAGAAACATTTCAACATTAATACAAGATGCTAGGGCCACCTTGGTCCCAGGTGAAATGAACAATGACTTGGTGCGCTCGAACATGGGCCAACTTGTAAAACCAAGAACTTCTATTTTCAATCACAGTCTCAAGAAGGTGTAAAATAAAAGAGGCCCCAGTGAGAATTGAACTCACGACCCCTGGTTTACGAAACCAGTGCTCTAACCCCTGAGCTATGGAGCCTGTTGGTGGCAGTTTTACGCCAACCTCTTGAGGTGAGAACACAATTGAGGAAACATATCACAATACCAAAAACCTGGCTCTCTGAGAAACTGGTGACCGATAGGACGACTATTTTATCGCACACGCACTTTAAAAGTAAAAATGTATTCAAACAAGTAAACTCCTAAGTTAGTTGTTGCCCAAAACAATGCCACAACTGTACCAAGTCAGTGCTACCGTGCCCCCTGCTGTTTGATATTGGCATTGCTGAAAACTTAAAAAAGAGCGTCTAGATTTGTCAATATTGCCGAAGCAGGATGCAAAACTCCAGAGGCCCCAGCGAGAATTGAACTCGCGACCCCTGGTTTACAAGACCAGTGCTCTAACCACTGAGCTATGGAGCCACTCCTGTTCGACACCTTCAAATGCAGAATAAAAAGCTCACAAAACCTGTTAACGCAAGATGCTACCAATGCCTCAGGTGAGAAGTTAATTGCGATGTGGCCAAAAACGACAAATTGCGTAACACAGCTTCATGTTAACTTGACCATGTTAGCGACTCATGACTTGGGAAGTTTGAATTCAAATACGTACACATATGACACTTCTAAATAATAACTTTCGGGTGGGAATAATCCGGAAAAAACTGCCACATTACTGTGAAATACGAGGTCCAAATTGCATCCCGGTTTCCTTAATAGTGAATCGGTGCTCTCCCACAGCATCGGCCAATTTTGAAAAGCAAGGGTTTTAATGTTTCACTCAGTCTCTTTGAAGAATAAGCAAAAAGAAGGAGCTAGTGAGAATTGAACTCACGACCCCTGGTTTACAAAACCAGTGCTCTACCCCCTGAGCTATGGAGCCATCTGAGTGCTTAGTTGTATCAACTTCTAAGGGAATGTCGAACTAATATCCCAATAAAATTAGCTACACCAAATACGCAAAAACGTGGCCCTCTGAAGAACGGATGAACTATGAAAAAATGCTTTAACACATGCGCACATTGGAAAATAAAATTAAAATCAAACAAGAAAACTAAATTGTGTGCATTATAAAACGCCACACTTATACCGAACAACGTTGCTGGCGTGTCCCCTGCTGCCATGAATAAGTAGCAGGTGCTCACACTCGTGCTCAGATTTAAAAAGTACGAATGTAGAACATCTTTCGTATCATATGTAGCCGACCGCGCTCATCATAGGTGCGGGGGAAGGACAACACACTTAACACACAAAGTAGCACAACATTTCAAAATGTTACCAATGCAGGATGTCAACCGACTTATAATCTCCAGCTAGAACTGAAGGCACGACCCTCAGTTCACAAGACCAGCGCTTTCACTGCTGAGCAACAGAACTATTCCCATCTATGTCTTAATGCAAGACACATTCAGTGCTATTTTCCGACGACACTTCACAACAAATGTATTTGGACGAT
The DNA here is from genome assembly GCF_048934315.1 of Petromyzon marinus. Classification (NCBI taxonomy): domain Eukaryota; kingdom Metazoa; phylum Chordata; class Hyperoartia; order Petromyzontiformes; family Petromyzontidae; genus Petromyzon; species Petromyzon marinus. The sequence continues at coordinate 10,775,583 of NC_133697.1, forward strand.
ATCAATTCAGAAACATTTCAACATTAATACAATATGCTAGGGCCACCTTGGTCCTGGGTGAAATTAACAATGACTTGGTGCGCTCCCACATGGGTCAACTTTTAACTGGTCCCTGCAGGGTGGGCTGGTAGGACAAGTCTCTGCGCTGTCTATTGCTGATTTTACACCCAACAGCACGAGATTTCACTTCGTTAAAGTATTGAAAGGGGACGGACGGACACATTAATCTATTGCAGGCTGGTACACTCAGTTTACAACTTCGTTCCTACTCTGTAAAACCAAGAACTTCTATTTTCAATCACAGTCTCAATAAGGTGTAGAATAAAAGAGGCCCCAGTGAGAATTGAACTCACGACCCCTGGTTTACGAAACCAGTGCTCTAACCCCTGAGCTATGGAGCCTGTTTGTGACAGTTTTATGCAAACCTCTTGAGGTGAGAACACAATTGAGGAAACATATCACAATACCAAAAACCTGGCTCTCTGAGAAACTGGTGACCGACAAAACGACTATTTTATCGCACACGCACTTTAAAAGTAAAAATGTATTCAAACAAGTAAACTCCTAAGTTAGTTGTTGCCCAAAACAATGCCACAACTGTACCAAGTCAGTGCTACCGTGCCCCCTGCTGTTTGATATTAGCATTGCTGAAAACTTAAAAAAAACAGCCTCTAGATTTGTCAATATTGCCGAAGCAGGATGCAAAACTACACAGCCCCCAGCGAAAATTGAACTCGCGACTCCTGGTTTACAAGACCAGTGGTCTTTCCAATGAGCTATGGAGCCACTCCATTACTGCATCTGCAAATTCAAAAGCTCACAAAACCTGTTAATGAAAGAGGGCACCAATGCCTCAACTGAGAAGTTAATTGCGAAGTGGACAAAAACGACAAATTGCGTAACACAGCTGCATGTAAACTTGACCATGTTAGCAGCTCATGACTTGGGAAGTTTGAATTTAAATACGTACACATATGACACTTCTAAATAATACCTTTCGGGTGGGAATAATCCGGAAAAAACTGCCACATTACTGTGAAATACTAGGTCCAAATTGCATCCCTGTTTCCTTAATAGTGACTCGGTGATCTCCCACATCATAGGCCAATTTTGAAAACCAAGGGTTTTATGATTCACTCAGTCTCTTTGAAGTATAAGCAAAAACAAGGCCCCAGTGAGAATTGAACTCACGACCCCTGGTTTACGAAACCAGTGCTCTAACCCCTGAGCTATGGAGCCTTTTGGTGACAGTTTTATGCCAACCTCTTGAGGTGAGAACACAATTGAGGAAACATATCACAATACCAAAAACCGGGCTCTCTGAGAAACTGGTGACCGATAAAAACGAATAATTTTATTGCACACGCACTTTAAAAGTAAAAATGTATTCAAACAAGTAAACTCCTAAGTGAGTTGTTGCCCAAAACAATGCCACACCTGCACCCAGTCAGTGCTACCGTGCCCCCTGCTGTTTGTTATTAGCATTGCTGAAAACTTAAAAGAACAGTCTCTAGATTTGTCAATATTGCCGAAGCAGGATGCAAAACTACACAGCCCCCAGCGAGAGATTGAACTCGCGAGCCCCTGGTTTACAAGACCAGTGCTCTAAACACTGAGCTATGGAGCCACCCTGTTCGACACCTTCAAATGCAGAATTAAAAAGCTCACAAAACCTGTTAACGCAAGATGCTACCAATGCCTCAGGTGAGAAGTTAATTGCGATGTGGCCAAAAACGACAAATTGCGTAACACAGCTTCATGTAAACTTGACCATGTTAGCAACTCATGACTTGGGAAGTTTGAATTTAAATACGTACACATATGACACTTCTAAATAATAACTTTCGGGTGGGAATAATCCAGAAAAAAATTGCCACATTACTGTGAAATACGAGGTCCAAATTACATCCCGGTTTCCTTAATAGTGAATCGGTGCTCTCCCACAGCATCGGCCAATTTTGAAAACCAAGGGATTTATGATTCACTCAGTCTCTTTGAAGAATAAGCAAAAAGAAGAAGCTGGTAAGAATTGAACTCACGACCCCTGGTTTACAAAACCTGTGCTCTACCCCCTGAGCGATAGAGCCATCTGAGTGGGGAGTTGTATCAACTTCTAAGGGAATGTCGAACTAATATCCCAACAAAATTAGCTACACCAAATATACAAAAACGTGGCCCTCTGAAGAACGGATAAACTATGAAAAAATGCTTTAACACATGCGCACATTGGAAAATAAATAAAAATAAAACTAGGTTGTGTGCATTATAAAACGCCACACTTAAACCGAACAACGTTGCTGGCGTGCCCCCTGCTGCCATGAATAAGTAGCAGATCCTCACACTCGTGCTCAGATTTTAAAAGTACGAATGTAGAACTTCTTTCGGACCGTATGTAGCCGACCGCGCTCATCGTAGATGCGGGTGAAGGACAACAAACTTAACACAAAAAGTAGTACAATATTTCAAAATGTTACAAATGCAGTATGTCAACCGACTTATAACCTCCATCTAGAACTGAAGGCACGACCCTCAGTTTACAAAACCAGCGCTTTCACTGCTGAGCAACAGAGCTACTCCCATCCATGTCTTACTGCAAGCCACATTCAGTGCTATTTTCCAACGACACTTCACAACAAATGTATTTGGACGATATCAATTCAGAAACATTTCAACATTAATACAAGATGCTAGGGCCACCTTGGTCCCAGGTGAAATGAACAATGACTTGGTGCGCTCGAACATGGGCCAACTTGTAAAACCAAGAACTTCTATTTTCAATCACAGTCTCAAGAAGGTGTAAAATAAAAGAGGCCCCAGTGAGAATTGAACTCACGACCCCTGGTTTACGAAACCAGTGCTCTAACCCCTGAGCTATGGAGCCTGTTGGTGGCAGTTTTACGCCAACCTCTTGAGGTGAGAACACAATTGAGGAAACATATCACAATACCAAAAACCTGGCTCTCTGAGAAACTGGTGACCGATAGGACGACTATTTTATCGCACACGCACTTTAAAAGTAAAAATGTATTCAAACAAGTAAACTCCTAAGTTAGTTGTTGCCCAAAACAATGCCACAACTGTACCAAGTCAGTGCTACCGTGCCCCCTGCTGTTTGATATTGGCATTGCTGAAAACTTAAAAAAGAGCGTCTAGATTTGTCAATATTGCCGAAGCAGGATGCAAAACTCCAGAGGCCCCAGCGCGAATTGAACTCGCGACCCCTGGTTTACAAGACCAGTGCTCTAACCACTGAGCTATGGAGCCACTCCTTTTCGACACCTTCAAATGCAGAATAAAAAGCTCACAAAACCTGTTAACGCAAGATGCTACCAATGCCTCAGGTGAGAAGTTAATTGCGATGTGGCCAAAAACGACAAATTGCGTAACACAGCTTCATGTTAACTTGACCATGTTAGCGACTCATGACTTGGGAAGTTTGAATTCAAATACGTACACATATGACACTTCTAAATAATAACTTTCGGGTGGGAATAATCCGGAAAAAACTGCCACATTACTGTGAAATACGAGGTCCAAATTGCATCCCGGTTTCCTTAATAGTGAATCGGTGCTCTCCCACAGCATCGGCCAATTTTGAAAAGCAAGGGTTTTAATGTTTCACTCAGTCTCTTTGAAGAATAAGCAAAAAGAAGGAGCTAGTGAGAATTGAACTCACGACCCCTGGTTTACAAAACCAGTGCTCTACCCCCTGAGCTATGGAGCCATCTGAGTGCTTAGTTGTATCAACTTCTAAGGGAATGTCGAACTAATATCCCAATAAAATTAGCTACACCAAATACGCAAAAACGTGGCCCTCTGAAGAACGGATGAACTATGAAAAAATGCTTTAACACATGCGCACATTGGAAAATAAAATTAAAATCAAACAAGAAAACTAAATTGTGTGCATTATAAAACGCCACACTTATACCGAACAACGTTGCTGGCGTGCCCCCTGCTGCCATGAATAAGTAGCAGGTGCTCACACTGGTGCTCAGATTTTAAAAGGACGAATGTAGAACATCTTTCGTACCATATGTAGCCGACCGCGCTCATCATAGGTGCGGGGGAAGGACAACAAACTTAACACACAAAGTAGCACAACATTTCAAAATGTTACCAATGCAGGATGTCAACCGACTTATAATCTCCAGCTAGAACTGAAGGCACGACCCTCAGTTCACAAGACCAGCGCTTTCACTGCTGAGCAACAGAACTATTCCCATCTATGTCTTAATGCAAGACCCATTCAGTGCTATTTTCCGACGACACTTCACAACAAATGTATTTGGACGATATCAATTCAGAAACATTTCAACATTAATACAATATGCTAGGGCCACCTTGGTCCTGGGTGAAATTAACAATGACTTGGTGCGCTCTCACATGGGTCAACTTTTAACTGGTCCCTGCAGGGTGGGCTGGTAGGACAAGTCTCTGCGCTGTCTATTGCTGATTTTACACCCAACAGCACGAGATTTCACTTCGTTAAAGTATTGAAAGGGGATGGACGGACACATTAATCTATTGCAGGCTGGTACACTCAGTTTACAACTTCGTTCCTACCCAGTAAAACCAAGAACTTCTATTTTCAATCACAGTCTCAAGAAGGTGTAAAATAAAAGAGGCCCGAGTGAGACTTGAATTCACGACCCCTGGTTTACGAAACCAGTGCTCTAACCCCTAAGCTATGGAGCCTGTTGGTGGCAGTTTATTGCAAACCTCTTGAGGTGAGAACACAATTGAGGAAACATATCACAATACCAAAAACCTGGCTCTCTGAGAAACTGGTGACCGATAAAACGACTATTTTATCGCACACGCACTTTAAAAGTAAAAATGTATTCAAACAAGTAAACTCCTAAGATAGTTGTTGCACAAAACAATGCCACACCTGCACCAAGTCAGTGCTACCGTGCCCCCTGCTGTTTGTTATTAGCATTGCTGAATACTTAAAAGAACACCCTCTAGATATGTCAATATTGCCGAAGCAGGATGCAAAACTACACAGCCCCCAGCGAGACATCAACTCGCGACCCCTGGTTTACAAGACCGGTGCTGTAACCAAACTCTCACACAGCTTAAAGGTCGTGATCTAAGCGTGGCTTCTCTCACTCCAGCGCTGTCCTCCAGACAGTCTCGTCCCTTCACCTGATGAAGGCCGCTTATGTTGTGGCCGAAACGTCGTGATTTTTTGTTACTTTATTTTCACCTACGTGACTTTACCGAATAGAACCAAAGAGTAAGTAGCAGGTGCTCACACTCGTGCTAAGATTGTAAAAGTACGAATGTAGAACTTCTTTCGTACCATATGTAGCTGACCGCGCTCATCGTAGGTGCAGGACGACAACAAACTAAACAAAAAAGTAGTACAACATTTCAAAATGTTACCAATGCATGATGTCAACCGACTTATAATCTCCAGCTAGAACTGAAGGCACGACCCTCAGTTCACAAGACCAGCGCTTTCACTGCTGAGCAACAGAACTATTCCCATCGATGCCTGAATGCAAGACCCATTCAGTGCTATTTTACGACGACCCTTCACAACAAATGTATTTGGACCATATCAATTCAGAAACTTTTCAACATTAATACAAGATGCTACGGCCACCTTGGTCCCAGGTGAAATGAACAATGACTTGGTGCGCTCGAACATGGGCCAACTTGTAAAACCAAGAACTTACATTTTCAATCACAGTCTCAAGAAGGTGTAAAATAAAAGAGGCCCCAGTGAGAATTGAACTCACGACCCCTGGTTTACGAAACCAGTGCTCTAACCCCTGAGCTTTGGAGCCTGTTGGTGACAGTTTTATGCAACCTCTTGAGGTGAGAACACAATTGAGGAAACATATCACAATACCAAAAACCTGGCTCTCTGAGAAACTGGTGACCGATAAAACGACTATTTTATCGCACACGCACTTTAAAAGTAAAAATGTATTCAAACAAGTAAACTCCTAAGTTAGTTGCACAAAAGAATGCCACACCTGCACCAAGTCAGTTCTACCGTGCCCCCTGCTGTATGTTATTAGCATTGCTGAAAACTTAAAAGAACAGCCTTTTGATATGTCAATATTGCCGAAGCAGGATGCAAAACTACAGAGGCCCCAGCGAGAATTGAACTCGCGACCCCTGGTTTACAAGACCGGTGCTGTAACCAAACTCTCACACAGCTTAAAGGTCGTGATCTAAGCGTGGCTTCTCTCACTCCAGCGCTGTCCTCCAGACAGTCTCGTCCCTTCACCTGATGAAGGCCGCTTATGTTGTGGCCGAAACGTCGTGATTTTTTGTTACTTTATTTTCACCTACGTGACTTTACCGAATAGAACCAAAGAGTAAGTAGCAGGTGCTCACACTCGTGCTAAGATTGTAAAAGTACGAATGTAGAACTTCTTTCGTACCATATGTAGCTGACCGCGCTCATCGTAGGTGCAGGACGACAACAAACTTAACACAAAAAGTAGTACAACATTTCAAAATGTTACCAATGCATGATGTCAACCGACTTATAATCTCCAGCTAGAACTGAAGGCACGACCCTCAGTTCACAAGACCAGCGCTTTCACTGCTGAGCAACAGAACTATTCCCATCTATGCCTGAATGCAAGACCCATTCAGTGCGATTTTCCGACGACCCTTCACAACAAATGTATTTGGACGATATCAATTCAGAAACTTTTCAACATTAATACAAGATGCTACGGCCACCTTGGTCCCAGGTGAAATGAACAATGACTTGGTGCGCTCGAACATGGGCCAACTTGTAAAACAAAGAACTTACAATTTCAATCACAGTCTCAAGAAGGTGTAAAATAAAAGAGGCCCCAGTGAGAATTGAACTCACGACCCCTGGTTTACGAAACCAGTGCTCTAACCCCTGAGCTATGGAGCCTGTTGGTGACAGTTTTATGCAACCTCTTGAGGTGAGAACACAATTGAGGAACCATATCACAATACCAAAAACCTGGCTCTCTGAGAAACTGGTGACCGATAAAACGACTATTTTATCGCACACGCACTTTAAAAGTAAAAATGTATTCAAACAAGTAAACTCCTAAGTTAGTTGTTGCACAAAAGAATGCCACACCTGCACCAAGTCAGTGCTACCGTGCCCCCTGCTGTTTGTTATTAGCATTGCTGAAAACTTAAAAGAACAGCGTCTAGATTTGTCAATATTGCCGAAGCAGGATGCAAAACTACACAGCCCCCAGCGAAAATTGAACTCGCGACTCCTGGTTTACAAGACCAGTGGTCTTTCCAATGAGCTATGGAGCCACTCCATTACTGCATCTGCAAATTCAAAAGCTCACAAAACCTGTTAATGAAAGAGGGCACCAATGCCTCAACTGAGAAGTTAATTGCGAAGTGGACAAAAACGACAAATTGCGTAACACAGCTGCATGTAAACTTGACCATGTTAGCAGCTCATGACTTGGGAAGTTTGAATTTAAATACGTACACATATGACACTTCTAAATAATACCTTTCGGGTGGGAATAATCCGGAAAAAACTGCCACATTACTGTGAAATACTAGGTCCAAATTGCATCCCTGTTTCCTTAATAGTGACTCGGTGATCTCCCACATCATAGGCCAATTTTGAAAACCAAGGGTTTTATGATTCACTCAGTCTCTTTGAAGTATAAGCAAAAACAAGGCCCCAGTGAGAATTGAACTCACGACCCCTGGTTTACGAAACCAGTGCTCTAACCCCTGAGCTATGGAGCCTTTTGGTGACAGTTTTATGCCAACCTCTTGAGGTGAGAACACAATTGAGGAAACATATCACAATACCAAAAACCGGGCTCTCTGAGAAACTGGTGACCGATAAAAACGAATAATTTTATTGCACACGCACTTTAAAAGTAAAAATGTATTCAAACAAGTAAACTCCTAAGTGAGTTGTTGCCCAAAACAATGCCACACCTGCACCCAGTCAGTGCTACCGTGCCCCCTGCTGTTTGTTATTAGCATTGCTGAAAACTTAAAAGAACAGTCTCTAGATTTGTCAATATTGCCGAAGCAGGATGCAAAACTACACAGCCCCCAGCGAGAGATTGAACTCGCGACCCCTGGTTTACAAGACCAGTGCTCTAAACACTGAGCTATGGAGCCACCCTGTTCGACACCTTCAAATGCAGAATTAAAAAGCTCACAAAACCTGTTAACGCAAGATGCTACCAATGCCTCAGGTGAGAAGTTAATTGCGATGTGGCCAAAAACGACAAATTGCGTAACACAGCTTCATGTAAACTTGACCATGTTAGCAACTCATGACTTGGGAAGTTTGAATTTAAATACGTACACATATGACACTTCTAAATAATAACTTTCGGGTGGGAATAATCCAGAAAAAAATTGCCACATTACTGTGAAATACGAGGTCCAAATTACATCCCGGTTTCCTTAATAGTGAATCGGTGCTCTCCCACAGCATCGGCCAATTTTGAAAACCAAGGGTTTTATGATTCACTCAGTCTCTTTGAAGAATAAGCAAAAAGAAGAAGCTGGTAAGAATTGAACTCACGACCCCTGGTTTACAAAACCTGTGCTCTTCCCCCTGAGCTATAGAGCCATCTGAGCGGGGAGTTGTAGCAACTTCTAAGGGAATGTCGAACTAATATCCCAACAAAATTAGCTACACCAAATATGCAAAAACGTGGCCCTCTGAAGAACGGATAAACTATGAAAAAATGCTTTAACACATGCGCACATTGGAAAATAAATAAAAATAAAACTAGGTTGTGTGCATTATAAAACGCCACACTTAAACCGAACAACGTTGCTGGCGTGCCCCCTGCTGCCATGAATAAGTAGCAGATCCTCACACTCGTGCTCAGATTTTAAAAGTACGAATGTAGAACTTCTTTTGGACCGTATGTAGCCGACCGCGCTCATCGTAGATGCGGGTGAAGGACAACAAACTTAACACAAAAAGTAGTACAATATTTCAAAATGTTACAAATGCAGTATGTCAACCGACTTATAACCTCCATCTAGAACTGAAGGCACGACCCTCAGTTTACAAAACCAGCGCTTTCACTGCTGAGCAACAGAGCTACTCCCATCCATGTCTTACTGCAAGCCACATTCAGTGCTATTTTCCGACGAAACTTCACAACAAATGTATTTGGACGATATCAATTCAGAAACATTTCAACATTAATACAAGATGCTAGGGCCACCTTGGTCCCAGGTGAAATGAACAATGACTTGGTGCGCTCGAACATGGGCCAACTTGTAAAACCAAGAACTTCTATTTTCAATCACAGTCTCAAGAAGGTGTAAAATAAAAGAGGCCCCAGTGAGAATTGAACTCACGACCCCTGGTTTACGAAACCAGTGCTCTAACCCCTGAGCTATGGAGCCTGTTGGTGACAGTTTTATGCAACCTCTTGAGGTGAGAACACAATTGAGGAACCATATCACAATACCAAAAACCTGGCTCTCTGAGAAACTGGTGACCGATAAAACGACTATTTTATCGCACACGCACTTTAAAAGTAAAAATGTATTCAAACAAGTAAACTCCTAAGTTAGTTGTTGCACAAAAGAATGCCACACCTGCACCAAGTCAGTTCTACCGTGCCCCCTGCTGTATGTTATTAGCATTGCTGAAAACTTAAAAGAACAGCCTTTTGATATGTCAATATTGCCGAAGCAGGATGCAAAACTACAGAGGCCCCAGCGAGAATTGAACTCGCGACCCCTGGTTTACAAGACCGGTGCTGTAACCAAACTCTCACACAGCTTAAAGGTCGTGATCTAAGCGTGGCTTCTCTCACTCCAGCGCTGTCCTCCAGACAGTCTCGTCCCTTCACCTGATGAAGGCCGCTTATGTTGTGGCCGAAACGTCGTGATTTTTTGTTACTTTATTTTCACCTACGTGACTTTACCGAATAGAACCAAAGAGTAAGTAGCAGGTGCTCACACTCGTGGTAAGATTGTAAAATACGAATGTAGAACTTCTTTCGTACCATATGTAGCTGACCGCGCTCATCGTAGGTGCAGGACGACAACAAACTTAACACAAAAAGTAGTACAACATTTCAAAATGTTACCAATGCAGGATGTCAACCGACTTATAATCTCCAGCTAGAACTGAAGGCACGACCCTCAGTTCACAAGACCAGCGCTTTCACTGCTGAGCAACAGAACTATTCCCATCTATGCCTGAATGCAAGACCCATTCAGTGCGATTTTCCGACGACCCTTCACAACAAATGTATTTGGACGATATCAATTCAGAAACTTTTCAACATTAATACAAGATGCTACGGCCACCTTGGTCCCAGGTGAAATGAACAATGACTTGGTGCGCTCGAACATGGGCCAACTTGTAAAACAAAGAACTTACAATTTCAATCACAGTCTCAAGAAGGTGTAAAATAAAAGAGGCCCCAGTGAGAATTGAACTCACGACCCCTGGTTTACGAAACCAGTGCTCTAACCCCTGAGCTATGGAGCCTGTTGGTGACAGTTTTATGCAAGCTCTTGAGGTGAGAACACAATTGAGGAACCATATCACAATACCAAAAACCTGGCTCTCTGAGAAACTGGTGACCGATAAAACGACTATTTTATCGCACACGCACTTTAAAAGTAAAAATGTATTCAAACAAGTAAACTCCTAAGTTAGTTGTTGCACAAAAGAATGCCACACCTGCACCAAGTCAGTTCTACCGTGCCCCCTGCTATGTTATTAGCATTGCTGAAAACTTAAAAAAACAGCCTCTTGATTTGTCAATATTGCCGAAGCAGGATGCAAAAATACAGAGGCCCCAGCGAGAATTGAACTCGCGACCCCTGGTTTACAAGACCAGTGCTCTAACCACTGAGTTATGGAGCCACCCTGTTCGATACTTTCAAATGCAGAATTAAAAAGCTCACGAAACCTGTTAACGCAAGATGCTACCAATGCCTCAGGTGAAAAGGTAATTGCGATGTGGCCAAAAACGACAAATTGCGTAACACAGCTTCATGTAAACTTGACCATGTTAGCAACTCATGACTTGGGAAGTTTGAATTTAAATACGTACACATATGACACTTCTAAATAATAACTTTCGGGTGGGAATAATCCAGAAAAAACTGCCACATTACTGCGAAATACGAGGTCCAAATTACATCTCGGTTTCCTTAATAGTGACTCGGTGATCTCCCACAGCATAGGCCAATTTTGAAAAAAAAAGGGTTTTATGATTCACTCAGTCTCTTTGAAGAATAAGCAAAAATATGCACCGAGTAAGAATTGAACTCACGACCCCTGGTTTACAAAACCAGTGCTCTACCCCTTGAGCTATGGAGCCAACGGAGTGGGGAGGTGTATCAACTTCTAAGGGAATGTCGAACTAATATACCAACAAAATTAGCTACACCAAATACCCAAAAACGTGGCCCTCTGAAGAACGGATGAACTATGAAAAAATGCTTTAAGACATGCGCACATTTGAAAATAAATAAAAATAAAACTAGGTTGTGTGCATTATAAAACGCCACACTTAAACAGAACAACGTTGCTGGCGTGCCCCCTGCTGCCATGAATAAGTAGCAGATCCTCACACTCGTGCTCAGCTTTTAAAAGTACGAATGTAGAACTTATTTTGTACCGTATGTAGCCGACCGCGCTCATCGTAGATGCGGGTGAAGGACAACAAACTTAACACAAAAAGTAGTACAATATTTCAAAATGTTACAAATGCAGCATGTCAACCGACTTATAATCTCCATCTGGAACTGAAGGCACGACCCTCAGTTCACAAGACCAACGCTTTCACTGCTGAGCAACAGAGCTATTCCCATCTATGCCTTAATGCAAGACAAATTCAGTGCTATTTTCCGACGACACTTCACAACAAATGTATTTGGACGATATTAATTCAGAAACATTTCAACATTAATACAAGATGCTAGGGCCACCTTGGTCCCAGGTGAAATGAACAATGACTTGGTGTGCTCGAACATGGGCCAACTTGTAAAACCAACAACTTCTATTTTCAATCACAGTCTCAAGAAGGTGTAAAATAAAAGAGGCCCCAGTGAGAATTGAACTCACGACCCCTGGTTTACGAAACCAGTGCTCTAACCCCTGAGCTATGGAGCCTGTTGGTGGCAGTTTTATGCAAACCTCTTGAGGTGAGAACACAATTGAGGAAACATATCACAATACCAAAAACCTGGCTCTCTGAGAAACTGGTGACCGATAAAACGACTATTTTAACGCACACGCACTTTAAAAGTAAAAATGTATTCAAACAAGTAAACTCCTAAGTGAGTTGCTGCCCAAAACAATGCCACACCTGCACCAAGTCAGTGCTACCGTGCCCCCTGCTGTTTGTTATTAGCATTGCTGAAAACTTAAAAGAACAGCGTCTAGATGTCAATATTGCCGAAGCAGGATGCAAAACTACACAGCCCCCAGCGAAAATTGAACTCGCGACTCCTGGTTTACAAGACCAGTGGTCTTTCCAATGAGCTATGGAGCCACTCCATTACTGCATCTGCAAATTCAAAAGCTCACAAAACCTGTTAATGAAAGAGGGCACCAATGCCTCAACTGAGAAGTTAATTGCGAAGTGGACAAAAACGACAAATTGCGTAACACAGCTGCATGTAAACTTGACCATGTTAGCAGCTCATGACTTGGGAAGTTTGAATTTAAATACGTACACATATGACACTTCTAAATAATACCTTTCGGGTGGGAATAATCCGGAAAAAACTGCCACATTACTGTGAAATACTAGGTCCAAATTGCATCCCTGTTTCCTTAATAGTGACTCGGTGATCTCCCACATCATAGGCCAATTTTGAAAACCAAGGGTTTTATGATTGACTCAGTCTCTTTGAAGTATAAGCAAAAACAAGGCCCCAGTGAGAATTGAACTCACGACCCCTGGTTTACGAAACCAGTGCTCTAACCCCTGAGCTATGGAGCCTGTTGGTGACAGTTTTATGCAACCTCTTGAGGTGAGAACACAATTGAGGAAACATATCACAATACCAAAAACCGGGCTCTCTGAGAAACTGGTGACCGATAAAACGACTATTTTATCGCACACGCACTTTAAAAGTAAAAATGTATTCAAACAAGTAAACTCCTAAGTTAGTTGTTGCACAAAAGAATGCCACACCTGCACCAAGTCAGTTCTACCGTGCCCCCTGCTATGTTATTAGCATTGCTGAAAACTTAAAAAAACAGCCTCTTGATTTGTCAATATTGCCGAAGCAGGATGCAAAACTACAGAGGCCCCAGCGAGAATTGAACTCGCGACCCCTGGTTTACAAGACCAGTGCTCTAACCACTGAGCTATGGAGCCTGTTGGTGACAGTTTTATGCAACCTCTTGAGGTGAGAACACAATTGAGGAACCATATCACAATACCAAAAACCGGGCTCTCTGAGAAACTGGTGACCGATAAAAATCGACTATTTTATTGCACACGCACTTTAAAAGTAAAAATGTATTCAAACAAGTAAACTCTTAAGTTAGTTGTTGCACAAAAGAATGCCACACCTGCACCAAGTCAGTTCTACCGTGCCCCCTGCTGTATGTTATTAGCATTGCTGAAAACTTAAAAGAACAGCCTTTTGATATGTCAATATTGCCGAAGCAGGATGCAAAACTACAGAGGCCCCAGCGAGAATTGAACTCGCGACCCCTGGTTTACAAGACCAGTGCTCTAACCACTGAGCTATGGAGCCACCCTGTTCGACACTTTCAAATGCAGAATTAAAAAGCTCACGAAACCTGTTAACGCAAGATGCTACCAATGCCTCAGGTGAAAAGGTAATTGCGATGTGGCCAAAAACGACAAATTGCGTAACACAGCTTCATGTAAACTTGACCATGTTAGCAACTCATGACTTGGGAAGTTTGAATTTAAATACGTACACATATGACACTTCTAAATAATAACTTTCGGGTGGGAATAATCCAGAAAAAACTGCCACATTACTGCGAAATACGAGGTCCAAATTACATCTCGGTTTCCTTAATAGTGACTCGGTGATCTCCCACAGCATAGGCCAATTTTGAAAAAAAAGGGTTTTATGATTCACTCAGTCTCTTTGAAGAATAAGCAAAAATATGCAACGAGTAAGAATTGAACTCACGACCCCTGGTTTACAAAACCAGTGTTCTACCCCTTGAGCTATGGAGCCAACGGAGTGGGGAGGTGTATCAACTTCTAAGGGAATGTCGAACTAATATACCAACAAAATAAGCTACACCAAATACCCAAAAACGTGGCCCTCGGAAGAACGGATGAACTATGAAAAAATGCTTTAAGACATGCGCACATTTGAAAATAAATAAAAATAAAACTAGGTTGTGTGCATTATAAAACGCCACACTTAAACAGAACAACGTTGCTGGCGTGCCCCCTGCTGCCATGAATAAGTAGCAGATCCTCACACTCGTGCTCAGCTTTTAAAAGTACGAATGTAGAACTTATTTTGTACCGTATGTAGCCGACCGCGCTCATCGTAGATGCGGGTGAAGGACAACAAACTTAACACAAAAAGTAGTACAATATTTCAAAATGTTACAAATGCAGCATGTCAACCGACTTATAATCTCCATCTGGAACTGAAGGCACGACCCTCAGTTCACAAGACCAGCGCTTTCACTGCTGAGCAACAGAACTATTCCCATCTATGCCTGAATGCAAGACCCATTCAGTGCGATTTTCCGACGACCCTTCACAACAAATGTATTTGGACGATATCAATTCAGAAACTTTTCAACATTAATACAAGATGCTACGGCCACCTTGGTCCCAGGTGAAATGAACAATGACTTGGTGCGCTCGAACATGGGCCAACTTGTAAAACAAAGAACTTACAATTTCAATCACAGTCTCAAGAAGGTGTAAAATAAAAGAGGCCCCAGTGAGAATTGAACTCACAACCCCTGGTTTACGAAACCAGTGCTCTAACCCCTGAGCTATGGAGCCTGTTGGTGACAGTTTTATGCAACCTCTTGAGGTGAGAACACAATTGAGGAACCATATCACAATACCAAAAACCTGGCTCTCTGAGAAACTGGTGACCGATAAAACGACTATTTTATCGCACACGCACTTTAAAAGTAAAAATGTATTCAAACAAGTAAACTCCTAAGTTAGTTGTTGCACAAAAGAATGCCACACCTGCACCAAGTCAGTTCTACCGTGCCCCCTGCTGTATGTTATTAGCATTGCTGAAAACTTAAAAGAACAGCCTTTTGATATGTCAATATTGCCGAAGCAGGATGCAAAACTACAGAGGCCCCAGCGAGAATTGAACTCGCGACCCCTGGTTTACAAGACCGGTGCTGTAACCAAACTCTCACACAGCTTAAAGGTCGTGATCTAAGCGTGGCTTCTCTCACTCCAGCGCTGTCCTCCAGACAGTCTCGTCCCTTCACCTGATGAAGGCCGCTTATGTTGTGGCCGAAACGTCGTGATTTTTTGTTACTTTATTTTCACCTACGTGACTTTACCGAATAGAACCAAAGAGTAAGTAGCAGGTGCTCACACTCGTGCTAAGATTGTAAAAGTACGAATGTAGAACTTCTTTCGTACCATATGTAGCTGACCGCGCTCATCGTAGGTGCAGGACGACAACAAACTTAACACAAAAAGTAGTACAACATTTCAAAATGTTACCAATGCAGGATGTCAACCGACTTATAATCTCCAGCTAGAACTGAAGGCACGACCCTCAGTTCACAAGACCAGCGCTTTCACTGCTGAGCAACAGAACTATTCCCATCTATGCCTGAATGCAAGACCCATTCAGTGCGATTTTCCGACGACCCTTCACAACAAATGTATTTGGACGATATCAATTCAGAAACTTTTCAACATTAATACAAGATGCTACGGCCACCTTGGTCCCAGGTGAAATGAACAATGACTTGGTGCGCTCGAACATGGGCCAACTTGTAAAACAAAGAACTTACAATTTCAATCACAGTCTCAAGAAGGTGTAAAATAAAAGAGGCCCCAGTGAGAATTGAACTCACGACCCCTGGTTTACGAAACCAGTGCTCTAACCCCTGAGCTATGGAGCCTGTTGGTGACAGTTTTATGCAACCTCTTGAGGTGAGAACACAATTGAGGAACCATATCACAATACCAAAAACCTGGCTCTCTGAGAAACTGGTGACCGATAAAACGACTATTTTATCGCACACGCACTTTAAAAGTAAAAATGTATTCAAACAAGTAAACTCCTAAGTTAGTTGTTGCACAAAAGAATGCCACACCTGCACCAAGTCAGTTCTACCGTGCCCCCTGCTGTATGTTATTAGCATTGCTGAAAACTTAAAAGAACAGCCTTTTGATATGTCAATATTGCCGAAGCAGGATGCAAAACTACAGAGGCCCCAGCGAGAATTGAACTCGCGACCCCTGGTTTACAAGACCGGTGCTGTAACCAAACTCTCACACAGCTTAAAGGTCGTGATCTAAGCGTGGCTTCTCTCACTCCAGCGCTGTCCTCCAGACAGTCTCGTCCCTTCACCTGATGAAGGCCGCTTATGTTGTGGCCGAAACGTCGTGATTTTTTGTTACTTTATTTTCACCTACGTGACTTTACCGAATAGAACCAAAGAGTAAGTAGCAGGTGCTCACACTCGTGCTAAGATTGTAAAAGTACGAATGTAGAACTTCTTTCGTACCATATGTAGCTGACCACGCTCATCGTAGGTGCAGGACGACAACAAACTTAACACAAAAAGTAGTACAACATTTCAAAATGTTACCAATGCAGGATGTCAACCGACTTATAATCTCCAGCTAGAACTGAAGGCACGACCCTCAGTTCACAAGACCAGCGCTTTCACTGCTGAGCAACAGAACTATTCCCATCTATGCCTGAATGCAAGACCCATTCAGTGCGATTTTCCGACGACCCTTCACAACAAATGTATTTGGACGATATCAATTCAGAAACTTTTCAACATTAATACAAGATGCTACGGCCACCTTGGTCCCAGGTGAAATGAACAATGACTTGGTGCGCTCGAACATGGGCCAACTTGTAAAACAAAGAACTTACAATTTCAATCACAGTCTCAAGAAGGTGTAAAATAAAAGAGGCCCCAGTGAGAATTGAACTCACGACCCCTGGTTTACGAAACCAGTGCTCTAACCCCTGAGCTATGGAGCCTGTTGGTGACAGTTTTATGCAACCTCTTGAGGTGAGAACACAATTGAGGAACCATATCACAATACCAAAAACCTGGCTCTCTGAGAAACTGGTGACCGATAAAACGACTATTTTATCGCACACGCACTTTAAAAGTAAAAATGTATTCAAACAAGTAAACTCCTAAGTTAGTTGTTGCACAAAAGAATGCCACACCTGCACCAAGTCAGTTCTACCGTGCCCCCTGCTATGTTATTAGCATTGCTGAAAACTTAAAAAAACAGCCTCTTGATTTGTCAATATTGCCGAAGCAGGATGCAAAACTACAGAGGCCCCAGCGAGAATTGAACTCGCGACCCCTGGTTTACAAGACCAGTGCTCTAACCACTGAGCTATGGAGCCACCCTGTTCGATACTTTCAAATGCAGAATTAAAATGCTCACGAAACCTGTTAACGCAAGATGCTACCAATGCCTTAGGTGAAAAGGTAATTGCGATGTGGCCAAAAACGACAAATTGAGTAACACAGCTTCATGTAAACTTGACCATGTTAGCAACTCATGACTTGGGAAGTTTGAATTTAAATACGTACACATATGACACTTCTAAATAATAACTTTCGGGTGGGAATAATCCAGAAAAAACTGCCACATTACTGCGAAATACGAGGTCCAAATTACATCTCGGTTTCCTTAATAGTGACTCGGTGATCTCCCACAGCATAGGCCAATTTTGAAAAAAAAGGGTTTTATGATTCACTCAGTCTCTTTGAAGAATAAGCAAAAATATGCAACGAGTAAGAATTGAACTCACGACCCCTGGTTTACAAAACCAGTGCTCTACCCCTTGAGCTATGGAGCCAACGGAGTGGGGAGGTGTATCAACTTCTAAGGGAATGTCGAACTAATATACCAACAAAATTAGCTACACCAAATACCCAAAAACGTGGCCCTCTGAAGAACGGATGAACTATGAAAAAATGCTTTAAGACATGCGCACATTTGAAAATAAATAAAAATAAAACTAGGTTGTGTGCATTATAAAACGCCACACTTAAACAGAACAACGTTGCTGGCGTGCCCCCTGCTGCCATGAATAAGTAGCAGATCCTCACACTCGTGCTCAGCTTTTAAAAGTACGAATGTAGAACTTCTTTTGTACCGTATGTAGCCGACCGCGCTCATCGTAGATGCGGGTGAAGGACAACAAACTTAACACAAAAAGTAGTACAATATTTCAAAATGTTACAAATGCAGCATGTCAACCGACTTATAATCTCCATCTGGAACTGAAGGCACGACCCTCAGTTCACAAGACCAACGCTTTCACTGCTGAGCAACAGAGCTATTCCCATCTATGCCTTAATGCAAGACAAATTCAGTGCTATTTTCCGACGACACTTCACAACAAATGTATTTGGACGATATTAATTCAGAAACATTTCAATATTAATACAAGATGCTAGGGCCACCTTGGTCCCAGGTGAAATGAACAATGACTTGGTGTGCTCGAACATGGGCCAACTTGTAAAACCAACAACTTCTATTTTCAATCACAGTCTCAAGAAGGTGTAAAATAAAAGAGGCCCCAGTGAGAATTGAACTCACGACCCCTGGTTTACGAAACCAGTGCTCTAACCCCTGAGCTATGGAGCCTGTTGGTGGCAGTTTTATGCAAACCTCTTGAGGTGAGAACACAATTGAGGAAACATATCACAATACCAAAAACCTGGCTCTCTAAGAAACTGGTGACCGATAAAACGACTATTTTAACGCACACGCACTTTAAAAGTAAAAATGTATTCAAACAAGTAAACTCCTAAGTGAGTTGCTGCCCAAAACAATGCCACACCTGCACCAAGTCAGTGCTACCGTGCCCCCTGCTGTTTGTTATTAGCATTGCTGAAAACTTAAAAGAACAGCGTCTAGATTTGTCAATATTGCCGAAGCAGGATGCAAAACTACACAGCCCCCAGCGAAAATTGAACTCGCGACTCCTGGTTTACAAGACCAGTGGTCTTTCCAATGAGCTATGGAGCCACTCCATTACTGCATCTGCAAATTCAAAAGCTCACAAAACCTGTTAATGAAAGAGGGCACCAATGCCTCAACTGAGAAGTTAATTGCGAAGTGGACAAAAACGACAAATTGCGTAACACAGCTGCATGTAAACTTGACCATGTTAGCAGCTCATGACTTGGGAAGTTTGAATTTAAATACGTACACATATGACACTTCTAAATAATACCTTTCGGGTGGGAATAATCCGGAAAAAACTGCCACATTACTGTGAAATACTAGGTCCAAATTGCATCCCTGTTTCCTTAATAGTGACTCGGTGATCTCCCACATCATAGGCCAATTTTGAAAACCAAGGGTTTTATGATTCACTCAGTCTCTTTGAAGTATAAGCAAAAACAAGGCCCCAGTGAGAATTGAACTCACGACCCCTGGTTTACGAAACCAGTGCTCTAACCCCTGAGCTATGGAGCCTGTTGGTGACAGTTTTATGCAACCTCTTGAGGTGAGAACACAATTGAGGAAACATATCACAATACCAAAAACCGGGCTCTCTGAGAAACTGGTGACCGATAAAACGACTATTTTATCGCACACGCACTTTAAAAGTAAAAATGTATTCAAACAAGTAAACTCCTAAGTTAGTTGTTGCACAAAAGAATGCCACACCTGCACCAAGTCAGTTCTACCGTGCCCCCTGCTATGTTATTAGCATTGCTGAAAACTTAAAAAAACAGCCTCTTGATTTGTCAATATTGCCGAAGCAGGATGCAAAACTACAGAGGCCCCAGCGAGAATTGAACTCGCGACCCCTGGTTTACAAGACCAGTGCTCTAACCACTGAGCTATGGAGCCTGTTGGTGACAGTTTTATGCAACCTCTTGAGGTGAGAACACAATTGAGGAACCATATCACAATACCAAAAACCGGGCTCTCTGAGAAACTGGTGACCGATAAAAACGAATAATTTTATTGCACACGCACTTTAAAAGTAAAAATGTATTCAAACAAGTAAACTCCTAAGTGAGTTGTTGGCCAAAACAATGCCACACCTGCACCCAGTCAGTGCTACCGTGCCCCCTGCTGTTTGTTATTAGCATTGCTGAAAACTTAAAAGAATAGTCTCTAGATTTGTCAATATTGCCGAAGCAGGATGCAAAACTACACAGCCCCCAGCGAGAGATTGAACTCGCGACCCCTGGTTTACAAGACCAGTGCTCTAACCACTGAGCTATGGAGCCACCCTGTTCGATACTTTCAAATGCAGAATTAAAAAGCTCACGAAACCTGTTAACGCAAGATGCTACCAATGCCTCAGGTGAAAAGGTAATTGCGATGTGGCCAAAAACGACAAATTGCGTAACACAGCTTCATGTAAACTTGACCATGTTAGCAACTCATGACTTGGGAAGTTTGAATTTAAATACGTACACATATGACACTTCTAAATAATAACTTTCGGGTGGGAATAATCCAGAAAAAACTGCCACATTACTGCGAAATACGAGGTCCAAATTACATCTCGGTTTCCTTAATAGTGACTCGGTGATCTCCCACAGCATAGGCCAATTTTGAAAAAAAAGGGTTTTATGATTCACTCAGTCTCTTTGAAGAATAAGCAAAAATATGCAACGAGTAAGAATTGAACTCACGACCCCTGGTTTACAAAACCAGTGCTCTACCCCTTGAGCTATGGAGCCAATGGAGTGGGGAGGTGTATCAACTTCTAAGGGAATGTCGAACTAATATACCAACAAAATAAGCTACACCAAATACCCAAAAACGTGGCCCTCGGAAGAACGGATGAACTATGAAAAAATGCTTTAAGACATGCGCACATTTGAAAATAAATAAAAATAAAACTAGGTTGTGTGCATTATAAAACGCCACACTTAAACAGAACAACGTTGCTGGCGTGCCCCCTGCTGCCATGAATAAGTAGCAGATCCTCACACTCGTGCTCAGCTTTTAAAAGTACGAATGTAGAACTTCTTTTGTACCGTATGTAGCCGACCGCGCTCATCGTAGATGCGGGTGAAGGACAACAAACTTAACACAAAAAGTAGTACAATATTTCAAAATGTTACAAATGCAGCATGTCAACCGACTTATAATCTCCATCTGGAACTGAAGGCACGACCCTCAGTTCACAAGACCAACGCTTTCACTGCTGAGCAACAGAGCTATTCCCATCTATGCCTTAATGCAAGACAAATTCAGTGCTATTTTCCGACGACACTTCACAACAAATGTATTTGGACGATATTAATTCAGAAACATTTCAACATTAATACAAGATGCTAGGGCCACCTTGGTCCCAGGTGAAATGAACAATGACTTGGTGTGCTCGAACATGGGCCAACTTGTAAAACCAACAACTTCTATTTTCAATCACAGTCTCAAAAAGGTGTAAAATAAAAGAGGCCCCAGTGAGAATTGAACTCACGACCCCTGGTTTACAAAACCAGTGCTCTAACCCCTGAGCTATGGAGCCTGTTGGTGACAGTTTTATGCAACCTCTTGAGGTGAGAACACAATTGAGGAAACATATCACAATACCAAAAACCTGGCTCTCTGAGAAACTGGTGACCGATAAAACGACTATTTTATCGCACACGCACTTTAAAAGTAAAAATTTATTCAAACAAGTAAACTCCTAAGTTAGTTGTTGCACAAAAGAATGCCACACCTGCACCAAGTCAGTTCTACCGTGCCCCCTGCTGTATGTTATTAGCATTGCTGAAAACTTAAAAGAACAGCCTTTTGATATGTCAATATTGCCGAAGCAGGATGCAAAACTACAGAGGCCCCAGCGAGAATTGAACTCGCGACCCCTGGTTTACAAGACCGGTGCTGTAACCAAACTCTCACACAGCTTAAAGGTCGTGATCTAAGCGTGGCTTCTCTCACTCCAGCGCTGTCCTCCAGACAGTCTCGTCCCTTCACCTGA
The DNA here is from genome assembly GCF_048934315.1 of Petromyzon marinus. NCBI lineage: Eukaryota > Metazoa > Chordata > Hyperoartia > Petromyzontiformes > Petromyzontidae > Petromyzon > Petromyzon marinus. The sequence goes on from NC_133697.1 coordinate 10,797,690, forward strand.
TGAAGGCCACTTATGTTGTGGCCGAAACGTCGTGATTTTTTGTTACTTTATTTTCACCTACGTGACTTTACCGAATAGAACCAAAGAGTAAGTAGCAGGTGCTCACACTCGTGCTAAGATTGTAAAAGTACGAATGTAGAACTTCTTTCGTACCATATGTAGCTGACCACGCTCATCGTAGGTGCAGGACGACAACAAACTTAACACAAAAAGTAGTACAACATTTCAAAATGTTACCAATGCAGGATGTCAACCGACTTATAATCTCCAGCTAGAACTGAAGGCACGACCCTCAGTTCACAAGACCAGCGCTTTCACTGCTGAGCAACAGAACTATTCCCATCTATGCCTGAATGCAAGACCCATTCAGTGCGATTTTCCGACGACCCTTCACAACAAATGTATTTGGACGATATCAATTCAGAAACTTTTCAACATTAATACAAGATGCTACGGCCACCTTGGTCCCAGGTGAAATGAACAATGACTTGGTGCGCTCGAACATGGGCCAACTTGTAAAACAAAGAACTTACAATTTCAATCACAGTCTCAAGAAGGTGTAAAATAAAAGAGGCCCCAGTGAGAATTGAACTCACGACCCCTGGTTTACGAAACCAGTGCTCTAACCCCTGAGCTATGGAGCCTGTTGCTGACAGTTTTATGCAACCTCTTGAGGTGAGAACACAATTGAGGAACCATATCACAATACCAAAAACCTGGCTCTCTGAGAAACTGGTGACCGATAAAACGACTATTTTATCGCACACGCACTTTAAAAGTAAAAATGTATTCAAACAAGTAAACTCCTAAGTTAGTTGCACAAAAGAATGCCACACCTGCACCAAGTCAGTTCTACCGTGCCCCCTGCTGTATGTTATTAGCATTGCTGAAAACTTAAAAGAACAGCCTTTTGATATGTCAATATTGCCGAAGCAGGATGCAAAACTACAGAGGCCCCAGCGAGAATTGAACTCGCGACCCCTGGTTTACAAGACCGGTGCTGTAACCAAACTCTCACACAGCTTAAAGGTCGTGATCTAAGCGTGGCTTCTCTCACTCCAGCGCTGTCCTCCAGACAGTCTCGTCCCTTCACCTGATGAAGGCCGCTTATGTTGTGGCCGAAACGTCGTGATTTTTTGTTACTTTATTTTCACCTACGTGACTTTACCGAATAGAACCAAAGAGTAAGTAGCAGGTGCTCACACTCGTGCTAAGATTGTAAAAGTACGAATGTAGAACTTCTTTCGTACCATATGTAGCTGACCGCGCTCATCGTAGGTGCAGGACGACAACAAACTTAACACAAAAAGTAGTACAACATTTCAAAATGTTACCAATGCAGGATGTCAACCGACTTATAATCTCCAGCTAGAACTGAAGGCACGACCCTCAGTTCACAAGACCAGCGCTTTCACTGCTGAGCAACAGAACTATTCCCATCTATGCCTGAATGCAAGACCCATTCAGTGCGATTTTCCGACGACCCTTCACAACAAATGTATTTGGACGATATCAATTCAGAAACTTTTCAACATTAATACAAGATGCTACGGCCACCTTGGTCCCAGGTGAAATGAACAATGACTTGGTGCGCTCGAACATGGGCCAACTTGTAAAACAAAGAACTTACAATTTCAATCACAGTCTCAAGAAGGTGTAAAATAAAACAGGCCCCAGTGAGAATTGAACTCACGACCCCTGGTTTACGAAACCAGTGCTCTAACCCCTGAGCTATGGAGCCTGTTGGTGACAGTTTTATGCAACCTCTTGAGGTGAGAACACAATTGAGGAACCATATCACAATACCAAAAACCTGGCTCTCTGAGAAACTGGTGACCGATAAAACGACTATTTTATCGCACACGCACTTTAAAAGTAAAAATGTATTCAAACAAGTAAACTCCTAAGTTAGTTGTTGCACAAAAGAATGCCACACCTGCACCAAGTCAGTTCTACCGTGCCCCCTGCTATGTTATTAGCATTGCTGAAAACTTAAAAAAACAGCCTCTTGATTTGTCAATATTGCCGAAGCAGGATGCAAAACTACAGAGGCCCCAGCGAGAATTGAACTCGCGACCCCTGGTTTACAAGACCAGTGCTCTAACCACTGAGCTATGGAGCCACCCTCTTCGACACTTTCAAATGCAGAATTAAAAAGCTCACGAAACCTGTTAACGCAAGATGCTACCAATGCCTCAGGTGAAAAGGTAATTGCGATGTGGCCAAAAACGACAAATTGCGTAACACAGCTTCATGTAAACTTGACCATGTTAGCAACTCATGACTTGGGAAGTTTGAATTTAAATACGTACACATATGACACTTCTAAATAATAACTTTCGGGTGGGAATAATCCAGAAAAAACTGCCACATTACTGCGAAATACGAGGTCCAAATTACATCTCGGTTTCCTTAATAGTGACTCGGTGATCTCCCACAGCATAGGCCAATTTTGAAAAAAAAAGGGTTTTATGATTCACTCAGTCTCTTTGAAGAATAAGCAAAAATATGCAACGAGTAAGAATTGAACTCACGACCCCTGGTTTACAAAACCCGTGCTCTACCCCTTGAGCTATGGAGCCAACAGAGTGGAGAGGTGTATCAACTTCTAAGGGAATGTCGAACTAATATACCAACAAAATTAGCTACACCAAATACCCAAAAACGTGGCCCTCTGAAGAACGGATGAACTATGAAAAAATGCTTTAAGACATGCGCACATTTGAAAATAAATAAAAATAAAACTAGGTTGTGTGCATTATAAAACGCCACACTTAAACAGAACAACGTTGCTGGCGTGCCCCCTGCTGCCATGAATAAGTAGCAGATCCTCACACTCGTGCTCAGCTTTTAAAAGTACGAATGTAGAACTTCTTTTGTACCGTATGTAGCCGACCGCGCTCATCGTAGATGCGGGTGAAGGACAACAAACTTAACACAAAAAGTAGTACAATATTTCAAAATGTTACAAATGCAGCATGTCAACCGACTTATAATCTCCATCTGGAACTGAAGGCACGACCCTCAGTTCACAAGACCAACGCTTTCACTGCTGAGCAACAGAGCTATTCCCATCTATGCCTTAATGCAAGACAAATTCAGTGCTATTTTCCGACGACACTTCACAACAAATGTATTTGGACGATATTAATTCAGAAACATTTCAACATTAATACAAGATGCTAGGACCACCTTGGTCCTGGGTGAAATGAACAATGACTTGGTGTGCTCGAACATGGGCCAACTTGTAAAACCAACAACTTCTATTTTCAATCACAGTCTCAAGAAGGTGTAAAATAAAAGAGGCCCCAGTGAGAATTGAACTCACGACCCCTGGTTTACGAAACCAGTGCTCTAACCCCTGAGCTATGGAGCCTGTTGGTGGCAGTTTTATGCAAACCTCTTGAGGTGAGAACACAATTGAGGAAACATATCACAATACCAAAAACCTGGCTCTCTAAGAAACTGGTGACCGATAAAACGACTATTTTAACGCACACGCACTTTAAAAGTAAAAATGTATTCAAACAAGTAAACTCCTAAGTGAGTTGCTGCCCAAAACAATGCCACACCTGCACCAAGTCAGTGCTACCGTGCCCCCTGCTGTTTGTTATTAGCATTGCTGAAAACTTAAAAGAACAGCGTCTAGATTTGTCAATATTGCCGAAGCAGGATGCAAAACTACACAGCCCCCAGCGAAAATTGAACTCGCGACTCCTGGTTTACAAGACCAGTGGTCTTTCCAATGAGCTATGGAGCCACTCCATTACTGCATCTGCAAATTCAAAAGCTCACAAAACCTGTTAATGAAAGAGGGCACCAATGCCTCAACTGAGAAGTTAATTGCGAAGTGGACAAAAACGACAAATTGCGTAACACAGCTGCATGTAAACTTGACCATGTTAGCAGCTCATGACTTGGGAAGTTTGAATTTAAATACGTACACATATGACACTTCTAAATAATACCTTTCGGGTGGGAATAATCCGGAAAAAACTGCCACATTACTGTGAAATACTAGGTCCAAATTGCATCCCTGTTTCCTTAATAGTGACTCGGTGATCTCCCACATCATAGGCCAATTTTGAAAACCAAGGGTTTTATGATTCACTCAGTCTCTTTGAAGTATAAGCAAAATCAAGGCCCCAGTGAGAATTGAACTCACGACCCCTGGTTTACGAAACCAGTGCTCTAACCCCTGAGCTATGGAGCCTTTTGGTGACAGTTTTATGCCAACCTCTTGAGGTGAGAACACAATTGAGGAAACATATCACAATACCAAAAACCGGGCTCTCTGAGAAACTGGTGACCGATAAAAACGAATAATTTTATTGCACACGCACTTTAAAAGTAAAAATGTATTCAAACAAGTAAACTCCTAAGTGAGTTGTTGCCCAAAACAATGCCACACCTGCACCCAGTCAGTGCTACCGTGCCCCCTGCTGTTTGTTATTAGCATTGCTGAAAACTTAAAAGAACAGTCTCTAGATTTGTCAATATTGCCGAAGCAGGATGCAAAACTACACAGCCCCCAGCGAAAATTGAACTCGCGACTCCTGGTTTACAAGACCAGTGGTCTTTCCAATGAGCTATGGAGCAACTCCATTACTGTATCTGCAAATTCAAAAGCTCACAAAACCTGTTAATGAAAGAGGGCACCAATGCCTCAACTGAGAATTTAATTGCGAAGTGGACAAAAACGACAAATTGCGTAACACAGCTGCATGTAAACTTGACCATGTTAGCAGCTCATGACCTGGGAAGTTTGAATTTAAATACGTACACATATGACACTTCTAAATAATACCTTTCGGGTGCGAATAATCCGGAAAAAACTGCCACATTACTGTGAAATACTAGGTCAAAATTGCATCCCTGTTTCCTTAATAGTGACTCGGTGATCTCCCACATCATAGGCCAATTTTGAAAACCAAGGGTTTTATGATTCACTCAGTCTCTTTGAAGTATAAGCAAAAACAAGACCCCAGTGAGAATTGAACTCACGACCCCTGGTTTACGAAACCAGTGCTCTAACCCCTGAGCTATGAAGCCTTTTGGTGACAGTTTTATGTCAACCTCTTGAGGTGAGAACACAATTGAGGAAACATATCACAATACCAAAAACCGGGCTCTCTGAGAAACTGGTGACCGATAAAAACGAATAATTTTATTGCACACGCACTTTAAAAGTAAAAATGTATTCAAACAAGTAAACTCCTAAGTGAGTTGTTGCCCAAAACAATGCCACACCTGCACCCAGTCAGTGCTACCGTGCCCCCTGCTGTTTGTTATTAGCATTGCTGAAAACTTAAAAGAACAGTCTCTAGATTTGTCAATATTGCCGAAGCAGGATGCAAAACTACACAGCCCCAAGCGAGAGATTGAACTCGCGACCCCTGGTTTACAAGACCAGTGCTCTAACCACTGAGCTATGGAGCCACCCTGTTCGACACCTTCAAATGCAGAATTAAAAAGCTCACAAAACCTGTTAACGCAAGATGCTACCAATGCCTCAGGTGAGAAGTTAATTGCGATGTGGCCAAAAAAGACAAATTGCGTAACACAGCTTCATGTAAACTTGACCATGTTAGCAACTCATGACTTGGGAAGTTTGAATTTAAATACGTACACATATGACACTTCTAAATAATAACTTTCGGGTGGGAATAATCCAGAAAAAACTGCCACATTACTGTGAAATACGAGGTCCAAATTACATCCCGGTTTCCTTAAAAGTGAATCGGTGCTCTCCCACAGCATCGGCCAATTTTGAAAACCAAGGGTTTTATGATTCACTCAGTCTCTTTGAAGAATAAGCAAAAAGAAGAAGCTAGTGAGAATTTAACTCACGACCCCTGGTTTACAAAACCAGTGCTCTACCCCCTGAGCTATGGAGCCATCTGAGTGGGGAGTTGTATCAACTTCTAAGGGAATGTCGAACTAATATCCCAACAAAATTAGCTACACCAAATATGCAAAAACGTGGCCCTCTGAAGAACGGATAAGCTATGAAAAAATGCTTTAACACATGCCCACATTGGAAAATAAATAAAAATAAAACTAGGTTGTGTCCATTATAAAACGCCACACTTAAACCGAACAACGTTGCTGGCGTGCCCCCTGCTGCCATGAATAAGTAGCAGATCCTCACACTCGTGCTCAGATTTTAAAAGTACGAATGTAGAACTTCTTTCGGACCGTATGTAGCCGACCGCGCTCATCGTAGATGCGGGTGAAGGACAACAAACTTAACACAAAAAGTAGTACAATATTTCAAAATGTTACAAATGCAGTATGTCAACCGACTTATAACCTCCATCTAGAACTGAAGGCACGACCCTCAGTTTACAAGACCAGCGCTTTCACTGCTGAGCAACAGAGCTACTCCCATCCATGTCTTACTGCAAGACACATTCAGTGCTATTTTCCGACGACACTTCACAACAAATGTATTTGGACGATATCAATTCAGAAACATTTCAACATTAATACAAGATGCTAGGGCCACCTTGGTCCCAGGTGAAATGAACAATGACTTGGTGCGCTCGAACATGGGCCAACTTGTAAAACCAAGAACTTCTATTTTCAATCACAGTCTCAAGAAGGTGTAAAATAAAAGAGGCCCCAGTGAGAATTGAACTCACGACCCCTGGTTTACGAAACCAGTGCTCTAACCACTGAACTACCAGACAGTCTCGTCCCTTCACCTGATGAAGGCCGCTTGTGTTGTGGCCGAAACGTCGTGAGAATATTATTGTGTTATTTTATTTTATCAATTTATTATTTTATTCTCATTCTACGTGACTTTACCGAAAGAACCAAAGAAGATGAATCATTGCAGTCACGAAAGCGTTAAATCGAAATTCCAATTTATGTCACGTTATTACAAAATCGTTGCTAACGTGCCCGCCCGCTGTATGAATCAACAACAGGTGCTCAATATTACCAAAGTAGGATGCAAAATTACAGAGGCCCCAGCGAGAATTTAACTCATGACCCGTTATTCTTGGTTCTTTCGGTAGTCACGTAGAAGGGAAACAATAAAAATATAAAACAATAAAATTCTCACGACGTTTCGACTGCAACACAAGCAATCATCGAGATTCACGACCCAACCTTCAAGTTCTGGATTACAAACAGGTGTTGCAGTCGAAACGTCGTGATAATTTTATTGTTTTATATATTTTTTATTTTATTGTTTCTCTTCTACGTGACTTTACCGAAAGAACCAAGAATATGAATCCCTGCAGTCACGAAAGCTTTAAGTCAAAATCATGACCCCTTGTTTACAAGACCAGTGATCTATCCACTGAGCAACGGAGCCAATCCAATACAAAGCCTTCAAAATCATTATTTTTCACTATTTAAATATTCAATTAACCTGTTAATGGGAGATGGCACCAATGCCTCAAGAAAGAAGCGAATTGCTGTGACAGTATGATTATAAAAAAGCCCTAAAAGCACATTTACGTCAATAATCCAAACTTCAGTAACACTTGAGACACCTACAAAGTACACGGCTACGGTGCTGGGCGTGGTGGAGATGACGTGTTTGTAATCTAGAACTTGAAGGTTGGGTAGTGAATCTCGATTGTGTCATGTTCAGGTGACACCCATCTGCAGGAATATAAAAATTCCAATAAGAGGCAGTACAACAAATAGGATTAAACAGGCTATGTGTCAAGGAGCATAAGCCATCACTTAAACTCGTGTCATCCTCACAGCGGCTTCTGGCTAACCATCGAACAAAGACGGTCTCTGCATCGCACGCTTTCAGATGCCCTTCAACAGTCGTCCGGTGCGCTTTTCTTTGAAACTGTTTTTTGTGTTAAGTTTGTTGTCCTTCCCTCGAAACTCCGACTAGCATAGTTGGCTACATACGGTGCGAAAGAAGTTCAACATACATACACATACGAGTGTTCTTCTATGGTATGTGTCGATTTTACTGGTAGGAACGAAGTTGTAAACTGAGTGTACCAGCCTGCAATAGATTAATGTGTCCGTCCGTCCGTCCCCTTTCAATACTTTAACGAAGTGAAATCTCGTGCTGTTGGGTGTAAAATCAGCAATAGACAGCGCAGAGACTTGTCCTGCCAGCCCACCCTGCAGGGACCTGTTATTCAATCACTCCTGCGACGTGAAGCAATACTCAAAAACGGAAATGGCCTCATAGACGTATGGTGTAAAACATCTTGAAATTCATTGCAGCTTTACTAGAAAAAAATATTTTTAAATTATAATTTGTTAACACTCATTGCCATACATTAAACACATTTCATTGCTTAACTCAAATGCTCCAATTTATGAAGAATTATGCTTAAAACTGTTCTCAGGCACTTGACATATGCCAAGTGACAACCTTGGCACCATATTTCACCCAATCAAAAACAAGCAAAATAATACAAGCACTGTTTCTAATCTCCTGGACAGGAAAACCACTTTGAAATATTTGTATACTATGTTCTAGGTTGTGTAACACAGACTGCTCCCAGTGTCATTATGCCAATCGGAGCAGCAACACATAAAATGACAGGAGGTGAAACACAGAAGTGCTGGGAATTTGGCAACACGTGTGCTCAGCAAAGCATGGATCACGAGAAGAGCTCACAATCGCCCTTGGCACTGTCACTCACCCTCCACCACCCTCGAACTCATTACTGAGAAAGTGAGAGACAGTTGCGGGTGGCAGACACGACGAGAGGTGGCATGGCTCAGCTGTATGATAGGGTTTAAAAGACCGCTTCAGGCAACATACATCTCCGCTGTCACACGTACAATGTGATAAAAAAAACTTTGCCAGAATTGTCATTAATAATGCAGCATAAATTTAATAAAGTACGCTGCTGAATAACCCAGACGCCGAGAAAGAGGAACACATGGATCAAGAGAAAAAAACACAATTAATATATATAGATATCTTACTGGCTTTTAAAGTATGTAACTGGGCTTTGGCAGAATACATTGCAGAAGAGATTGCCGATGGATGATAATGATGAATGAATGGTAGTAATTATGAAAGAATGCGAGGATGACCACCCTGCAGATAGTGATGAGTTCATATGATGTTAAGAAATGAGATTGTGATAACACAGAACGAAGATAGCAGTTGATAGACCATGAATGAAGACGATAATACATAACAGGGGTGGTCAAACTCACAAGCCACATGCAGCTCTTGGGCAGTTCAAGTCCAGTTCAAAAGAGATGCAATTTATGTTTAACTTTGCAATGTAACTTCATTTGAAACAAAAAGTCTACGAAAGTTACAGCGGCCCAGGGCACTCAAACCTGGCAGAGGAGCCAGACATGAGTACAGTACTCCGAAGGTGCTCCCATAAACGTCTACATTAAAAACTCCACGCACAACCAGTAAAAGCTGGTGCCTCTCAACTGCAGGCCATACGATTTTGGTACGCGGCTCATAAGGTCAGCAAGTTTTGGCACCCCTGACAAATAATAAAACAAATTAAAAGTGCTCATCTGTCGGTACTCCAAAGCCAGTGGCAGAAATTACACATTCCTATAACAGGGGTATGTTAATCCATAATAAACTCACTGTTGACTTTATTTAAAATAGCACCAATTTTATTGAGCCCCTATGGGATAAAATGCTGAACTGACTCCAGTAGAGATTCCACTCACAACCTCTTTTAATTGAGAGGTGTATGTTTTAACAAATGGACCACCTGGATATATTAAAATACATCGTAAAAATTGTAATATCAGTAAAACATTTACACCAAAATTTTCAAAGAACCTCTGAATGAGGGACTCCCCAGACCGTGTGTAAGTCATTGGGACGTAGTTGTTTCAATATTCTGCTCGAAGCATGTGAACCACTTTACTAACATTCCAGCTAAACAGCAGATACAAACACGACATCAAGCTAACATTTCTGACTGGCCTTAAAACTTGAGTCATTGCTGCATTATTATTACATGTAACCGCCAACGCACTACCATTTCATTTTGGTTATGTTGACAAAAGCTTTATCGACAGTACACGACGAGGGAAGTTCATTACAGTGAGGGAAAAAAGTATTTGATCCCCTGCTGATTTTGTACGATTGCCCACTGACAAAGAAATGATCAGTCTATAATTTTAATGGTAGGTTTATTTGAACAGTGAGAGACAGAATAACAACAAAATCCAGAAAAACGCATGTCAAAAATGTTATAAATTGATTTGCATTTTAATGAGAAAAATAAGTATTTGACCCCTCTGCAAAACATGACTTAGTACTTGGTGGCAAAACCTTTGTTGGCAATCACAGAAGTCAGACGTTTCTTGTACTTGGCCACCAGGTTTGCACACATCTCAGGAGGGATTTTGTCCCACTCCTCTTTGCAGATCTTGTCCAAGTCATTAAGGTTTCGAGGCTGATGTTTGGCAACTCGAACCTTCAGCTCCCTCCACAGATTTTCTATGGGATTAAGGTCTGGAGACTGGCTAGGCCACTCCCGGACCTTAATGTGCTTCTTCTTGAGCCACTTCTTTGTTGCCTTGGCCATGTGTTTTGGGTCATTGTCATGCTGGAATACCCATCCACGACCCATTTTCAATGCCCTGGCTGAGGGAAGGAGGTTCTCACCCAAGATTTGACGGTACATGGCCCCGTCCATCGTCCCTTTGATGCGGTGAAGTTGTCCTGTCCCCTTAGCAGAAAAACATCCCCAAAGCATAAAGTTGCCACCTGCATGTTTGACGGTGGGGATGGTGTTCTTGGGGTCATAGGCAGCATTCCTCCTCCTCCAAATACGGCGAGTTAAGTTGATGCCAAAGAGCTCCATTTTGGTCTCATCTGACCACAACACTTTCACCCAGTTGTCCTCTGAATCATTCAGACCTTGCGGGCGCTGCAGGATTTCAGTCCTTCATGGCGTAGTGTGTTAACAATTGTTTTCTTGGTGACTATGGTCCCAGCTGCCTTGAGATCATTGGCAAGATCCTCCCGTGTAGTTCTGGGCTGATTCCTCACCGTTCTCATGATCATTGCAACTCCACGAGGTGAGATCTTGCATGGAGCCCCAGGCCGAGGGAGATTGACAGTTCTTTTGTGTTTCTTCCATTTGCGAATAATCGCACCAACTATTGTCACCTTCTCACCAAGCTGCTTGGCAATGGTCTTGTAGCCCATTCCAGCCTTGTGTAGGTCTACAATCTTGTCCCTGACATCCTTGGAGAGCTCTTTGGTCTTGGCCATGGTGGAGAGTTTGGAATCTGTTTGATTGATTGCTTCTGTGGACAGGTGTCTTTTATACAGGTAACAAGCTGAGATTAGGAGCACTCCCTTTAAGAGTATGCTCCTAATCTCAGCTCGTTACCTGTATAAAAGACATCTGGGAGCCAGAAATCTTTCTGATTGAGAGGGGGTCAAATACTTATTTCCCTCATTAAAATGCCAATCAATTTATAACATTATTGACATGCATTATTCTGGATTTTGTTGTTATTCTGTCTCTCACTGTTCAAATAAACCTACCATTAAAATTATAGACTGATAATTTCTTTGTCAGTGGGCAAACGTACAAAATCAGCAGGGGATCAAATACTTTTTTCCCTCACTGTATAGGTCTTGCAGTGAAATAATTGACGCCTTCATCATAATCCAGTTTTACTGCCCATCACCGTGAATTTAATCAATCTAAGTGACGCTAACCAGTCGCTGCATGCATCGATGTGAAGCCAGATGCTTCGAGTCACCTTTGTCTGCTGTACATTTTTTTATTCCATGGCGGATTCTGCACCCAACAATGATGTACTTTTTGAATTATTATTTTCATGACAATGCAGTCATTCTTAAAATGTCCGGGTTCTTGTTTATTATGGGCTGCCTGAGTGAGAAAATGTTTAAAATTTGTTTTGGTGGGCAATAGTGATCCACCACATCCGGACTATAGAATGTCAGTAATTCCTTCCCCCACTGAAGCAACTGACTGGTTTGATCGATTGTATACAAGTATAGATTGATGTGATGGATAATTAATCACTGCAGGCAGGGGGAACATGAGGTGCCACATCACATTTACATTCAAATGATTCGAACGTAAAACACGTCCAATCTTTTTTTTTTTAGCACGCGTTACAATTATAACCCAATGTCACGTTTCAGTGTTCTCCCCGTGAAAATGTGAGGTTTCTCCAGGAAGTGTGGTTTCCTCAACTCCCAGCTGAAAACGTCTGGCCAATCACTCCAAAGCAGGGCATTTGACTAAACGAATCTTGAGCCTCCTTCACATGGCCATTAAAATGTGCAGTCGGTGCAACTGCACATTGGGCCCACGTCCTCGAGGGGCCCAGGCCTTGGAATACGACGACAGGGAATAAAATGGGACAGAGTGCCCCCCACATTCGTCACTTGAACCAGGGCAACATCCCAACCGTGCTGCCTACGCAATTGCGTCCTGGCTCAAGAATGTTTTCATCTCACACGTATATTTGCCAGCTCCCACTTGCAAAATTGTTCTCCTCTCAGAGGTTGCCATTAATGGACTAACGATTGGCCAACTTTCAAATCAATTCGAAATACAGGTTTTTTTTTGGGGGGGGGGGGTGGTTTGATCGCGTAAATACAAATGTGTTGTTAAACCCGCCACCACCCGACAAAGACAATTAGTAAGGTTTGTCACGTAAACAAGATGGCAATTCGTTACTAGTACAGCACACCGGTATGTGTTGGAGAGTAAATCCACAACATTTACAATCGTCGCTATTTCTGGGTCATAAATCGACTCGAAAAGCTCTTATTTTTAAAACATCAATTCTTACACACGCGATATTAATCGATCAAATCGAGACATACGACACCTAGAATTCACAACAACAGATTGTTTAAAAAAAAATGTTTACCTGGTAACTCCTACAGGTGACCATACTCTGGACAGGCCTGAGCCAATCGTGGAGATTCCACATTCACATGGCGGGGCCACTCATATCAACGGTACGCACCGTGAAGCTACGCATTGTCAGTGACAATGGTAAATGTCTACCATTTGGGAAAATCTTTCGAAAAGTAAGCACATTTACCTCAGAAACAGAGGACGCATTAACGGGGATAATAATTTTAAACCCTTTGTTAGTTCACTGCTGGATGAAGACCTCCCCCGTGCCATCGGGTTATTTGTCCATACTTCACCACGCTGACGGGGTTGGAGGGCCCCGTCATATCCCTCGCCACTGATGTGAGCCGTGGTCAGGAATCCCTCAAAGAGCTCAGTGCGCACACCGCTGCGCCACCCATCTGTACAGTACAGAAAAACATTGCGTACTGTACGTACAAATTTGGCGGGCTTGTTCTTCAAAAAAAATATACACAACCGATACTTTATCCAAAACGTAGTGAAGTATGATCAACAACAACAACGAAACCCCACGACCGACCACTCGCTTAGTAACAATATTACAATTTAATCATGTTTTTTTTTTAAAATAACATAAAACTGAGGTAAAAATAAAAAAACGTAAAAATTAATCTCAAACGCCAAGCGTCTAATAATTCAATGAAGACAGAATACAATTAACTTTGGAGGACCTTTGCAATTGAGTTTACATCAAAATGAGGCATTAATTAAGGATTGCCCGCGGCGGGAGGCGTCTGTTTAAGTTATAGGAATTGCGCAGCTTTGTAAACCTCCTTACCCAAGAGCCGTGCACTGACAGATCCGTAGGCTTCGGCTAGGCCTCTTAAGGATGCATCGCGATAGCGGCGAAATAATAACATCATCACCCACATCATCGATCATGATACTGTATCATCATCGACAATTACCAGCACCGTGCATCAACACCATTCACTACCATCGCTGCGGTGGGTTGTCAACTGACAAGTCTTGATTATTGGTATCTTGTTGTGTTGGGATGACAAGCATTGTGGTGGTTTGTTTTTTTTTGCACGATATCTGGGACTAAGTTACACTGATATCGGTATTGTGTTGGTCTCCGTTACTGATCGACATAGCGGAGGGGGGATTGGTAACATTAAGCCTTTCGCCACCATCAATTACCCTCATCACTATTATCAATATCAACGAGCATAATCAACTACCATCGACATCAATAAATAACATCCCAATTTACTAGCACCATCATTAAAAATTCAATAACTGCCTCATTCATAAAGCTGAACAATCGTCAACTTACCTCACAAATATCGTGGCGCAAAAAAAACCAAAAACAAAACTACGTTTTCACGCAGTCGTGTAACATCAAACTCAAAATAATCAGTAGCGTCGTTGCGAATATTACAATATAAATATCCTTCACACGTGTACGTCTCTCCACCAGCGCATCACTTCATCAGCATTATCGTCGAGACAAGACAAAAGGGACACTTGGACCGGTTTCTACATTCAGCGTCTCATCAGCAGAGCCAAGTCAGACTTTTGCTCTAAATCTCGTAATTCACGATCGATGGAAAGTTGCCACCAATCGACTGAGTCACGCACGTGGTTGGGTTCTCGGACGCAACTTTAGAGGCTAACTGCATCTGCCACCCCTTAATTAATTACGCCGCCTGATACACAGACACATTACGACGGCGGTAGTGGCGGTAGTGGTGGTGGTTATTATTATACAGCCATTGTGCATGTACTGGTAGGAACCTCCTGGTTACACCACCAGCCCACAGGGGATTATTGTGTCCGTTCGTCCGTCGTGCATCAAAAATGGGAGGGGTGGGGCTGGGTGGGGGGTGGGAGGGAGAGGAGGGTGGGGAGGGGCTGGGTGGGGAGGGAGGGGAGGGGCTGGGTGGGGAGGGAGGGGAGGGGCTGGGTGGGGAGGGGCTGGATGGGGAGGGAGGGGCTGAGTGGGGAGGGGCTGGGTGGGGAGGGAGGGGCTGGGTGGGGGGTGGGAGGGGTGGGGCTGGGTGGGGGTGGGAGGGGCTGGGTGGGGAGGGGAGGGTGGAGAGGGGCTGGGTGGGGAGGGTGGGGCTGAGTGGGGCTGAGTGGGGGGTGAGAGGGGTGGGGCTGGATGGGGGTGGGAGGGAGGGGCTGGGTGGGGAGGGTCGGGAGGGGCCGGGTGGGGAGGGTGGGAGGAGAGGGGCTGGGTGGGGAGTGGGAGAGGTGGGGCTGGGTGGGGAGGGGCTGGTCACCCCGTGGTGCCCTTATAAAACTCAACGTTTAACCTACTCACGCCAGGCTTGTGCCCGCCCTTACAGTCGGGCATATTTGCGGAATACACCACGTGGTGGTGCCGCCGTTGACCCTGGCCATTGACCGAGCAACCCAACGTTCCTACCAGCTCCCTCCGCATGAAAGTGTTTAATGGCCATAAACAAAGACCCCCCCTTAACAGACTGTTGGGGCAAGTGCTGTTAGCGAGTAGCGCCTATGAAGGCCGGCACTGTCGCACACGAGGTAGTTGGGTGGCCAGCACCACGCCCGACCGCCTTTGTCTCCCCAGTGGCAATGTCTTTGGGGCCGTCCATAAATGACGTCACGCACCTAGGGGCGAGGGGGGGGTCAGACATTTGTGAAGATGTGTGACGAGGGGGGTGTTTGAGAAATGTGACGTCAAACGAAAAATCGCAACTTTAAATAAATATAGACAACACGTTCTACTTAATTGAATAGACTTTTTAATAAATGTTTTCTCCAACAACAGAGTGCAGCGCCACATTAAATACGCACTACAATGACAACAGTTTAAAGCGATTTTAATGTTTTATTTGGGGGGGGGGCGGGACAGAGCTTTGTGACGTCATATTTGAGGGGGGGGTCTGACTTTTCGTGACGCCGTGTGACGAAGGGGGGGGGGGTCAAAAATCGTCCAAAAATCTCGTGACGTCATTTATGGACGGCCCCTTTACACATCGCACCAGGTGCTCATTTGAGGCTGAGTCTAGCTAGGGGAGGCCCAGGACCGGTTCAGATAATCTTCACTGGTCAGCCCACTGCACGTTCATGGCCATATACATACACGCGCGCACACATACACAAGACTCAGGGTGACATGGATGACCCCTTAAACAACATTCTGGCCAAATAGAATGTTGTTTGAAAACATGAAGTGTTGGTGTAATTGCACTTCGTACAAAATTTGTCAGCTGGAATGAAAATGAATGGAAGCAAGTGTGTCGCAGTTACTCCGAACACGTTTCGTTCAAACATGAAACGCTTAATATGAAATTTAAATAACTTATTAACATCAGCTATTATATTCTCAATACAATGTTGGTTGAACAAATGCATCCCTACACCATCGACAATCGTACGCCCTTGTGATGCAATGTGCATCATTCTTAATTTTAAACGCATACATACAATACCATTAAAGGTAACTTTATTTACATGGTTTATTATTGCTAATGTGACTTAGGTGAGGATTGGAGATTATGTTATATACGATATTTTAAAAAATGTGCTGCAAAAAAATCGAACGTTCATTTTTTCACGTGTCAGTTATGCGGTGTAACGTGTATCGGTTTATCGATTCAAATCGATTTTGCTCATGATGAATCCACATAATCGCACGTGCCAATCGACAATTTTCCCATCGGTACACCTTTTTATACTAATGTAAGAAGATGTGGATCCGTGAGACGCCTGCTGCCACTAGCGCGCCTCGATAATCACCAGAATTTAAAACTAAACGCGACAACAAAAAATCCAATCTCGAATTGCGACGCAGCAACACGACCAATCATGCAAAGAGTTCAGGGGCGTCGAGTGGCTGGAGTGGGTCCTCCTGGTTGGTGCAAGGAATTTAAATGGGGCCCTCCCGTCCAATTCCCAACCTCTAACCCCTAGCCCGCACCCTCTCTCATTCCCGTCCCTTTTCATAGCACAGTGCTTGGGCCAGTGCCGGAATTATCCCAGTAGCACAAGTAGCTACTACATATGTAATAGCTACATGTGTAGCTACTACACGTGTAGTAGCTACACGTGTAGTAGCTACATATGTAGTATCTACTACAAATGTAGTAGCTACGGGCCCCGTACTTTCAAGGGCTCTGCGCTAAATGCTTTCAAGCTATCAATCCCGGTTCAGTGATTCTGCACTTGCTCTATTACTATAGTACTATACCGCCTTCAACTTTTACGAACGACCGGGTGTTTAAGGTTAGTGATTTGTCGAATTACCCGGCTGTATAGAAAATGAAAAAATACAATTACTTTACTGTGCAAGTATTTTTTTTTATGTGTTTGAATATTTACGTGTTTATTTATTCAGGGCCCCTTTGTAACGCATGCTACAGGCCCCGCATTAGCTTCATCCGGCACTGGCTTGGACCGGTCCAGCTCGTGCCCCCCCCCCCCAGCACCTACGGTGCAATTGCACCGGACAATAGTGAAAAAAAAGCTTCACAGCTCATCGGATTTCTCCAGGATCAATACAGATTCTGATTCTGCACCGCCGGCACACTCGATAGTCACACTACAACGGCCGCCGTTCACCGCAAACTGACAGTGACGGCGCTTGTGCCGGGCTAGGTACACCACGTGAAGCGGGAGGTCACGAAACAAGAGCTAAGTGTTGACTGAGATTATTGACAGTCGCACCACCTTGTTGTGCTCCCCACGGTGCCATATTGCTGCACAATAGCGTCCTTCACGAGCCTCCTCCGCGAGCTTGCCGACTGACACACACGCAAACATATACACACAACTGTGGCGTAACGTGGTTGGCATGGGTCCAGGTGAAATGCGTACCTGTCAACCCTCTATCAGTGCCTACCTTATTACAGACCAATTCAGACCTTATTGGTCACCCCGTGCCCTTATAAATCTCAACGTTCATCCTACAAAAGTCCCATCAAAATGGAGTAACACAAACAACTAAAACTATTTTGTATTGCTCTTTGGTTATTTCGGTAAAGTCACGTAGTAGTTAGAAATAAAATAAAACAAATCACGACGTTTCGATCGCAACACAAAGCGGTCGCCTGATCACGGCCGCTTGTGTTGCGATCGAAACGTCGTGATTTGTTTAATTTTATATCTACCTACTACGTGACTTTACCCTAAAGAACCAAAGAGTATGGATTCTGCAGTCACGAAAGATTCAAATCAAGATTTTTTTTTTATTGCTCGTATTGAAACGGCTTTACGCCGTATGGGCCTGCAAACTTAATTTCCCTGTACAAGAATACGAAGAAGCCCTAGAGGTTGACATGTATGGCAATATAGGGGAGCTACGGTGGCGAAATGTTAACTATTTCCCCTGTTATGCAGGAGGTCGTGGGCTCAATCGCCATCCCGATCGCGACCCCTGACGCCTGTATATTTGGAATTTTCATGTTCTCTGTCTCCTCGTGGTCGTGTGGATTTTTCTTCGGGTCCTCCGGGTTTTTCCCCTCCACTTTAAGAATCGAACCCGCGTTTATAATATTTGGTTGCTACAAATGTCCACGTGGTCAGGCACTTTCGTTGAGCTATCATCGTGTGTGGGCAGGTCGCTTCTGAAATACAGCTAAATATAGCTCAGTGGGGCTAACCTGGTAAAATAAAAATAAATAGTTTCGTTTTTGTCCATTCCCCCCCCTCCCCGCTCGTCGGACCTTACGTCCCACTGGTGTAGCCGCACCACCGCTTGTGTGCACATCCAATAGTTACGCCACTGCTTAATAATCGTGGCGTTTGACTGCTCGGCTCGCGTGTGCGAGTCTTCCTTAAGAGGTCCTTCAGCCGAGGTCCCATTGGCTGTGGCACCGGCATGGGCGGTGAAAGGGGTTGTTTATGTCACTTGTGCGTGACATCGCTGTTATTTCTTAACCGTGGTTTCCCGCGACGTGCCTGACATCCCACGATATTTATACCACCGCCTTAAAAGGAAAATAATATACTCGGCGACGTTTCGGGCAATGGCCCTTCTTCATCGCAGCACATAAGTAGATAGGCCAGAGAGGTATTGATGAATGTGTTTTTTTTGGTGTCTCCTCTGTATCACAACAATAATTAAACAGCGATATATTTTCGTACTATATAAGTTATGCGATTATTGTATCGTCCGTTTTGTAAAATATCGTCATCTCATGATCATAATTCCTCGTTAAATGTTTCTAAAACATTAAATTAACACACTGGGAAATGCACGCACTGCGTGAGCTAACCTTTTCGGGCAAAGACCCTTTACCATATTTCAACATCGTACCAATTCAATATAATAAAATTGTATTCGACGCTCACTTACACCTGCACACTGGAAGCTGAGGTCACATCATGGCTTGTCTTCCTCCAACACGCGGGGAATCATCCCCGTCTCAGTTACCCGGAACGCGGGGTCTCGGTGTTCGTGCACAATTACACGATACCGACGAGAAGTCATACCCCAGGGTGTGATGGAGATCAAGGAGTTAAATGAATTTCCGGATGAATGCAACGATTCTGTCGGCTCACTCGCTCACTGGGCGCTTTCAAGACGCGTTTCTGCAGCCGTCTGGAACGCTCTTCCTTCCCACGTTAGGAAGCCATTGGGAGCTACGCACTTTTACATTATCTAGGTCGAAAAGTAATTTCTTTAGAATTGCGTTTTGTGTTTAGTTTGTTGTCCTGCACGTGCACCTTCGATTGGCTACGTACGGTGCGAAAAAAACTTCAACGTACATACATACAAAAGGGATGTGTACTGTACACGTAACAAAAAGGTAAAGGCGCAGTCCTGCAATTTCTTGCTCAGGTCATTTCTAGAGAGAGCTCTCGAGAGGTACTTTACCCCATCTTCCACGTCGGTCAGCCGTCCTCGAAGGCGCGCCAGTTTGCGCGTACACACGTGCAAATAAATCCCAACTCATTGCCAAAAATCAATAACTCTGCATTAATTTAACAGTCTCATTTGCTCACCCTCGCAACTCACGCGCTCACTCACTATCTCTGTAAATGCCATCAGCACATTTAGAAGAGCGCCATCATTCACACCCTGTCCGGGGTCATCACGCGCCTCTTATTCCCGGCTCGCCGTGACCTCTTGACCCTCGTTAAACTTCCTGCTCGTCGCTCGCTCCGCACTTAGCGGCCTCAGTTACTGCCGAGGAGCCGTAATGCCCCCCCCTTCCCCTAATGGAACGCGCAACCATCCTAACGTTTGCTCAAGGAATCCATCCTCCTCCTCCCCGTCTCCCCCCAGGGCTTTTAATCCTTCACGCGCGGCTCGGAAGAATACCGCGGAGCAACGCCACCTATTGTGCGTTTGCAGCACGAAGCATGTGTTACTTGCTGCACGCTGCAAATTCGTATTTTCGTACGTTGATTTTGACGCTTTACAACTAAGGTTGATGGCGTTCATTCACATTACCTCTGTCAGGCCATCCGTCTGTCCATCTGTCTGTCGTCGCAAACGGGGGGGGGGGGGGGGGTGGGGGGGGGAGTTCACGTTGATCGTCGTAAAGATGATCCAATATGAGCCGAACTTTAGTATAATATGTTGCTGCCATCAGGCATCTACTCTATTTACAAAAAGTGGCTACATTGATCAAGGGTTAGCCAGTACTATGTTTGGAAACACAAATCAAAGCAAAAAAGATCTGCAGAGATGCAAACACGGTTGTGCCCTGACATCTACCTGTCGGCTCTCATACTGTGAACGACAGTACCGCAAATTAAATCATTACACTACGTCAATTAAGTTATGTCTACAACAACAGCGATTTCCAACAACAGCAGCCCAACGTTGGCCTACCGTTTCACGGTTTACGAGGAAGACGCTTATTTTCTTTGTTTACCAATCATCAGGTGTGTGGAACATGTGTAGTGTGCTAATTCAGAGACACTTGTAGGAGGCACTCTCTCGCTATTTTATTCCGGCCTTTACAGCCATAGGGGCTAACTACACACCGGGTCGGGACAGCCAACACGCTGCCATACCCACAGCTTCGAAGAGGCGAAGACCACGACGACGGCAGCACGACGAGTTCCACTCCAGATGGCAGCAGCCCCGAACGTGAGTCGGAACTCGTCCTTTTATCCTCCACCAGCGTAGCCAGGCTCCGCCCTCGACCACGCCCCCTCCTGTATCCCCCAGAAGGCTCCGGGCTTCGCCCACGGGTCCAACTGGTAGAACGGGCTGCTGCCCGCACTCCCATTCTCTACCAGTCCCCAGCGCTACTGCGCTCCAGTGACTCATTCTACGTCACTACATATGTATCGACGACTTAACATGCAATACAACAGAGATTGGTCAACGTGTTACCACGGATCGTCGTGTTTTTGCGACGACTGAAGTAAAAAAAAACACGTGCAAATAAAACAGCGGACAGTGTTACGTGGTTGTATGTGTATCACACACGGACACTGATTTTATGTAGAAGCACAACACTTGCCATATTCAATATGAAAATACCTGTATGTATTAAAACAAACACGTTTATATCGGGTACAAACAACATACTTTTCGTTTTAAAAACACCTAATTGAGTTCCCTTATAAACACACACACATGAGGGTTATAACTGGTGGTTCATTGCAGCCGAAAGTGTCCGGAACTCTATTTGCACGCAATTATTTTGGGCACGCCACATCCATCCCGCCTGACTTTGTCCTGAATCTAATCATATGATGAGTATTATTATTATAGGAATGCAGGTTCTTATAAAATAGAATTATTACGGGGATGCATACATTGTATTGTGCCCTAGTCGATCATCCCTATTCCAAGCTAGTCGCGAGCAACGTTACCGGAAAATATCGAGTGAGAACTTAATCCCTGATCACGATTTACCACCCCCATTTGGCCCAACGATTCAATTAATTTCCGCGAGTCAAGTGTACAATAACTTTTTTTTTAAATCGATTGTTACGTTTTACATTCTAATGAATGCAGCAACCTCTAGCGGCTGCGGGTGTCACGTGAACCCATCAAATACAACGGATACAGTTTAAAAAAAAAAAATCGATTCTTGCACAAGTGAGCTTAAATTTACTACTATATTTACCCAAGAATGTCAGTGTGTAACGCGCATGACGTCACTCTACGTTGAACAGCCCCCCTCATTAATAATCATGAACAGGTTACGTCACTCCACATCGAACAGCCCCCCTCATTAATAATCATGAACAGGTGACGTCCTCAAAATGGACACCCCCCATTAATAAATAATAATTAGTGGGTGACGTCACTCCACATGGGGGGGGGGGGGGGCGAGGCGCCTCCTCCCCCCTCCTCGGCGTCAACTTACAACCCTCACGACAAAGGCAGAACCCTCACGTCACGTGATCTCCGTAACGCTGTTGTTGAGACATCGAAGTAAAGAGGACGTCGTGATGAACAAGGGATTATAACCTTTAAATGAAATAAGTCTGTGTCACCGCGGCCTTACAAATTGCACACGCATTGATGCAATGAATATATCACGTCGCGGTCTGCTTTTCGCTTGCAAGTTTCAGATTTACTGCAATACACCCGTCCTTGGATTGGAAAAAGGCTAGTAATTGATATTAGTCGATTCACCGATGCATCTTTATACCAGCGCAGTTGCCACAAGAGTGAAATTTGCATAACGCTTGCCCTATACGGCTAGCATACCCACAGAGAGACACTTCCTAACAACACACAATGGACATGTCAAATTACTGAATTTAAAAACACATACACGTATATTTGTAATCAATACTTAGGTTGCTGTTTTTATATACACTCAGAGATATATAAATTACTGTAAACATCATCACCATTTTCATTACTGTATATCTACTCTTCGTAATTCTTGGTTCTTTCGGTAAAGTCACGTAGAAGGGAAACAACAATCAAATAATAAAAATATAAAACAATAAAATTCTCACGACGTTTCGACTGCAACACAAGCAATCATCATCAGGTGTGAAAACCACAACAACAAAACGCCACTTTTTTCATATTTTCTTGTTGTGGTTTTTCACACCTGATGATGATTGCTTGTGTTGCAGTCGAAACGTCGTGAGAATTTTATTGTTTTATATTTTTATTATTTTATTCTTTCCCTTCTACGTGACTTTACCGAAAGAACCAAGAATATGAATCCCTGCAGTCACGAAAGCTTTAAATAAAAATTTACTCTTCGTAACTTCAGTATTTCATCACGGGAATTTAAATTTAATACAAAGCCCCGCACTTGGATTCAACTATTAAGCCCAGCTTTTACAGTGACACTAAACTACTCTAAAGGGACAATAAACCAAGCAATGAGCCGGTAAAAGGTCGGTCAGAACCCACATATCCCTGGCTCTAACTCTACAAGCCACGACCCAGTACAGCAGTGTTCTTCACTAATTTTTACAGGGGGGGGGGGCACTTTCGCCGATATAGACATCAGTGTGAGGGCCTCCCACACTTTTGAAGCCATTGGAGTTTGGCAACAGCACGACGGTGGTGTTCTCACCATTTGTGTACTGTCGGGGGACGTACTAAAAGCCACCAGAGGACGCCAGTGGCCCGCGGGCCTTGCAATGAAGAACACTGCAGTAGAGTTTGGTGGTTGTCACGGGTCCTGGTGCAATAAATTAAATGTAGCCCCTCCTCTCTACCTGCCCCCTCCCCGCCTTCATAGTCCGGACTCCCCCCCCCCCACCATCCGGCCCGTGGGTCCCGGTGCAGTTGCACCGCCTGCGCACGCAGATTAATCGCTCGGTACGAATAAGGCATCTAAGAGCTTGTATTTAATTTTAGGATTGATCAGAGGCGTCTAAAACCCTCACTTCTTCTTTACCTTCGTACAAAAAACACACGAATGTAAAAAAAAACCTCAACACATTCGTCAATCATAACTGTGTGGCCTTAAAAAAAAACAATATATAATCGGTGACTTTGTCGGGAAATTAGCCTTTGTCAAAGCACATGTACTGCGCTATGGTCCTTCTGTGAAGAAGGACCATTGCCCGAAACGTCGCGTATTTAATGTTTTTTTTTTTAAGGACACGTAGTGTTACAGAGAACGGTGTTTTGTTACAATTAGTATTCGTGCGCCACTGCCAACACAGCAGTAAAATCACAAAATACCGTGACGTGATTACACAATTATAGTAGTACGGGTACTGTGCAGTCATTTTCATCGATCACGAAGTCTGTGTGTTGCACAGCGGGAGATGTAACAATATTCTCCCCATCCTACCTCCCCCACCCCCCCCCCCCCCATTGGAGTCCATGTCATGGTCCACGTTCGATATTAGATTAAATCATCGATTAAAAAAAATCTCCTTTCAAACGAATTTGTTTCACTGTGTTTGACACTGGGAAGCCCAATATTATTGCCGTGGCTAGAAACAAACAATGAATCACATGATGCACGCCCGTTCTACATTGGCACGGTTATAAAGGCTTCACGAAAAGTGCTGGAATGATGGCTCAGTCGGTAGAGGTTAATGAATTCAAATCATAACCACGTGGTCGTAGATTGAGTTCCATTATCACCATCATTGTTACCATCATCCTTTCCGGCTCGGTAAACTTAGCACCACGTTGTGAGGCCGTTGTTAGACGACTTTGGGAAGTCAACAGTAATACGGTTGTTGCTGGTTGTGCTTGAGACACAGACATGTCCATCGGAACATCGGAATGTGTCATTTCCACCGCTGGATAGATACTCCCATGGGATGCGATGCCCAGCCGATATTCTTTGAGCATTAAGACACGTGCATTGTTCACTGCGTGTGTGTGTGTTTGTTTGTGTGCATGTATGTTGAGTCAGTGTTCTCTGTTTAGCCGGCCGGTGGCGGCTATGCACGCGACCTCTAACCCGGCACTGTTCATGCAAGGGTTGGTGGGTCACGAGACGAATGTGAAACTCCCTTCCCGTGAGCGTCGAGGAGATTCCATACCCTTGCTCGCCAGGAAAACAAAGAATATGTTTTCATGTGTATGGGATAAAGTGTTGCCCCCTCGCACCCCCGAGTTGCTGGGAATCCCCCCATAGTTGCTGGCGTTATAGTTGGAGTCGGGGTGCGGGTGGATGGGACGTGGCCGAGATGGAGTCTCCAGGTTTAATGATGATTTTTAATACACATGTCTACCCATACAATCCTCACCGAGACTCCAGATTCTTATTCAAAAGGGTCCTGCTAAGTTGTTTGCAGTCGTGGCAACCATTGCCATTGTGTTTCCCAATCAAGACATTTGCGGTGTAAGATTTTGTCAAAAAATTGCCAAATGTGGACCACGACGCCGGCACGGAATGGCCTACTCGTTCCGAATGGCGTCATGGGATCCACAACATCCGCCAGTGAGGTTGATACACCCGCAGTATTAACCAGGCCGGCCTCGCGAATTCAAACCGCGACAGGCGGCGATAATGTCCACGTTGATGATGATGGCGGCGATTCTTCGGGTTCATGGCGCTCGTCCACGAATGCTGATCCTGGGGATGCTGCTGCTGCTGCTTCTGCTGTCGCTTCTGACAACGACGGTGATGGTGACGAGGGTAACGATGGAGTCACGAGGCCGTGTTGTAGATGTAGACGAAGATGATGACGAGGAGGTTCAGCACCGTCGCCGTTATCCCGATGGCCGCGAGCACCGACTCCTCCCGCTCGTCCCGTCGATCCGCCACAAGAGCAGCCACGGCGTCTGGCGAGAAGACCGGCTCCATGCTCCGCGCTCCCCTCCCCTGCTCCCTCTCAGGCCTCTGCTCCCTCCCTCTGCCCCCCTCCCCGCTTCGTCCCCCTGCTCCCTCCCCTGTTCCCTCCCGCCTTGCTCCCCGCCCTGCCTCCTGTTCTCACCCTCCACGGACACTCGGTACCCTGCTCCTACCCTATTCTCTGCTCCCACCCTGATTCCAACGTACCCCCTGCTCCCTCCCCCCTTCTCCCACCCTGTCCACTGCTTCCACCGTCTGCTCCAACCGTACGTCCTGCTCCCACCCTCCTCCTATTCCAACCCTCAATGAATTCCACGGGCTGCGAGAAATGGACACGCGTAGGGAGGAGGAAAGAGTGAGGCTGGGTGAGTGGGGGGCTGGGTGAGTGGGGGCTGATCAGATCATAAACATCATCATCTACATCATCAGTCACGCTCACTGCACTGCTGGATTAAGCTCTCTTCACACAATAGCCATTAATCACGGTCATGCAATTCTACAATCCATCATCATTATAATCATCAGGCACGGCCCAACAACTGCTGGATTAAAGTATTATCGCGCCGTCACCATGCCTCACAGTCCTGTGATGCTACAATGGATCGCCATCATCATTGGCCGTGGTCTACCCACTTTTGAGTGAAAGAGTATTTAATTAATATCCCAAGCAGTGCAACGATTATAACAATCCATCATCATCATCATCTGCATCATCACCACCGTTATCCCCATGCAGTTCACAAAATGAGTACCACTTTCTGGGAAGTCAGCAGTGGTTGGCTTATGGATGGCATGGCTCCGCTATGAGAATGTGGAATTTCTACCAATATCTCAGCACGACAAAGATATCGTTTGAGTCAGGACACTGGACGCACTTTATGACTGACGCTATGAATCACAGAGAGTGTAAATATTAATTGATTAATATGAAAACATTCTTAACCTCACGATCATATGGACGTATCAAATTACGCATGTCAGAATCGATTTTTTTTCCGATTTGTAAATGTTGCATGTGACGAGTCAACGTGGGTCGTCCGCTAAGTTCATTCACAAAAATAATCGAATCTCAACAACCAAAGCGCCTCGTGGTTACATGGATAGTATCGACACTCCGCGCCCACAACACATCAGCTGGAAGTGGAGAGGAGCGGTGGCGCCGCGATGAGGACATTGCACTAGAACCCGGTTACCTGAGTTCGATTCCCGACCACGGCGAACATATACATCAGTGGCGCAAGTGACATCTTAATCAGCATCCCAGCCTCACCAACCCGCACTGACCAGCGTGGTGAAGTATGGTCAAACAACCCCTCCCCCCCCGCCCGTGAGCGACACGGCGTGGTGGAGATGCCATCAATGCAGCAGCGGATTGACAACGTTCTCAAACAATACTGCAGCTATGTCGTATGCATCGCGACTGATGTAAAGTATGGCCATGGTCTAGGAGGTCTCGAGAGACAACTTGCTGTCGAGTTCTACGATTGTAACAAAAATAAACCAAACTTTTTCGAATTTTGGTCGCCATAATAAAATATAATGACAGCCCCTGGGGTTGTTCGTTTCACTCTCCAGGGGGGGCAAAGTCAGCCTCAAGCCTCCACAGTTGGCCACGTTTAAGCCTCGCGCCAAACGCTGAATTAAAATCAAACAAATTATATTGTGACGCTGCTGCGTTGGCAGTAGCGCGCACAAAGCACAATTAACAACAACAACAACAACAAAAATCTACAAGTTAGGTGTCAATAACTCCGTTCACTTAACAACAAGATGTCTATATATAATCGGCGACGATTCGAGCAACGACCCTCCTTCATAGCACTTCAATGTTGTTTGTAACGTTCTGAACCGCCGCCTTGAAAAAAAGAGCTTCACAGCTCACCGGATTCCTCCAGCCTAAACAAAGGTTCTGATTCTGAATGAAGGGGCCGTTGCTACGATGAAGGACCAGTGACCGAAACGTCGCCAATTATGTTTTCTTCTAAGGCCGCGGTGTTACTCACGAACGGTCCCTTATCAAGTTACACGATGCCCATCGTCAGTGATTCGCCTCCCGACGAGGGCAGTGCTCACCTTCAGAGATGTTCCTGCGATCCGTTATGACACCATACTCCACGTAGGTCCCGATTTGGGACAATGGGAGATGCTCTATCCACCGCTGCCCTGTCTTGACGCCACCAAGGAAGGCACGTCACATCGGTCGCGGTCGTGGTTTTTGTTGGTGGTGGCGGTGAATGATGGTGGGTGACGCTCGCGATGGTGGTGATGGTCAAAGTAGTTCGTCTTGTGTGCAGGGAGATCGCTTTTCCTATGAGCACCGCTTCGCCTTCACGGCCTCACGCCGCTCAGCAGCAGTCTAGGAGGAGACGCGTGGTCTGACACCACATCACACAACAACAACAACAATCAGCACTTCACACAACAAGCACTACATCACGCAAAAAAGAACAATCAGCACATCACACAAAACAGCCTCACACAACAACTACCACATCACACAACAACAAAAACAACAACCACCA
Organism: Petromyzon marinus; assembly: GCF_048934315.1. Lineage (NCBI taxonomy): Eukaryota > Metazoa > Chordata > Hyperoartia > Petromyzontiformes > Petromyzontidae > Petromyzon > Petromyzon marinus. The sequence continues at coordinate 10,825,689 of NC_133697.1, forward strand.
GATCACACAAAAACCACCACCACATCACGCAACAACCACCACATCACACAACAACTACCACATCACACAACAACCTAATCACACAACAACCACCACATCACACAACAACCACCACATCACACAACAACCACCACATCACACAACAACCACCACATCACACAACAACTACCACATCACACAACAACCACCACATCACACAACAACCACCACATTACCCAACAACCACCACATTACACAAAAATCACCACCACATCACACAACAACAACCACGTCACACAACAACCACCACATCACACAACAATCACCACATCACACAACAACCACCACATCACACAACAATCACCACATCACACAACAACCACCACATTACACAAGTAACCACCACCATATCACACAACAACAATCACGTCACACAAGAACAAACATCACATCACACAACAACCACATCATACAACAACAACCACATCACACAACAAACATCACATCACACAAGAACCACATCATACAACAATCACACAACATTAACAACCACATCACGTAACAGCAACCACATCACACAACAACAATAGCCACACCACAACAAACACATGTTAGCGAGCACCTATTAAGGACATAATGCCCTTAATAGGTAGTGGATGATGTGGAACAACGCCAGACCGCCTTTATCGAGTCAAATAACAACGTGGCATAGCCCTACTCATTTAAGGCTGAGTAGACCTAGGGGGAAGCCCAGCACCAGTTCAGATATCACTCGCCGCTGACATGAGCCGTGGCCTGGGAACGAACTCAGGTGACCGGGTTCAGACGGCAGCGCGCTAACCACTGTGCCAACCACACAACGTTAACAGATATTCGCAGGCAAAGATTCCCCGTATAGCCTTTAACATATTGATGGGGGCAAGTGCTGGTAGCTAGCACCTATCAAAGCCAGTACGGCGCTCGCGGAGAAGTGTGGCCAGCACCACGCCCGGCAGCCTTTGTCTCCCCCAGTGGTAATGTTTACACACCGTGCCAGGCACGGTTCAGATAATCGTCACTGGCGTTGGCCGTGAGCGAGAATAGAACTCGGGTTCGCAGTGCAGCGCGCTGACCGCGCGTGATTACCGCTCCCCTATTTATACACAAAAGACAAAGGTTTCCCGTGTATAATCCTTAGCATACTGCGGGGGCAAGTGCACGCACAAATATCCGATTGTATTAAAACCCCACACATCCACGCGGCACAGTTACTCACGACATGAGCTCACACACATTCACACACGTGCGCACGCACACACATGCACGTGCGCGCGCACACACACGCGCGCGATCCCAAACACATTTGCGCACCTAGTCGCCTGTCACCTTTCCCCGGGTCGCCCAACGCCTCCTGCCACCTCGTTAATGATGATGATGGTAGCGATGGTGGTGGTGGTGGCGGTGATGACGATGGTCGTGATGATGATGATGATGGTGGTGGTGGTGGTGATGACGATGGTCGTGATGATGATGGTGGTGGTGGTGGTGGCGGTGATGACGATGGTCGTGATGATGATGATGGTGGTGGTGGCGGTGACTATGATGACGATGGTCGTGATGATGATGGTGGTGGCGGTGACGATGATGACGATGGTCGTGATGATGGTGGTGGTGGCGGCGTTGCGATCCGTCGTGGAAGTTTCACCAATGGCTTCGGCTGAGGCGTGTTTGTTGCGTGAGTCCGGGAGATGGCCCCTTTGTGCGATGATGAATTAGGCATCGCTGTCCCGCGTGTGTACATCCTCGTCTCCGTGCGCGCGCGCGCGCGTGCACGCGCGGGCATGCGCGCGAGTGCACGCGCGGCAGTCTAGCGGTTAGCGCTGCGCTACGAAACCCGACGGGTCACGCGATCGATCCTCGCTCGCCGGCCACCAACACCGGTGACGATTATCCGAACCGGTCCTGGGCCTTCCCTAGGTCGACTCAACCTCAAATGAGTAACTGGTTCGGTGGTGTGCCAAACATCGGCACCAGGGAGACGAAGGCGATCGAGCACAGCCCTCGCGTGGCGTGTCGTGGGTCTTTAGCGTGGGATCTGCTATCTTGGGGATCTTTGTCTTTGTTGTCTTTGTTGTCTGTGTGTTTGATTTGCTTGCCGAAGACCGGTAGCAGCGGTGTCAAGATCGGTTTCTGTGGAGGAGGTTCGCGAACGACGCTCCTGGTTAGCCCGGAGGCATTCGCTCTCCGACAACAGCTGAGGGCGGAAGAGCGACGCTCACAACAACGAGCGGAGCGCCGAGCGACTAAAACGCAGCAAGGTGGCACAGTGGGGAGCACAGTTGGTGCATCTGACAGTCATCGCGGCCAGACAACCCAAAAAACCGGGACCTGTCCCGTGATCTCATGCCAGCGAACCTTCGACACTTCACGTTGCCTCAAAGTGCACCTAGCACTTGCTCCAACAGCAAGTTAAAGGCTACATGGGGGATCTTTGTATTTTGTGTGTATCATTTCTCCCATATGTGTGTGCGTAATAACCTCGTGCGTATGATATAATATACCCGCGTGTAGCTACAACAGTACAGTATCATGTGTGTTTAATACTCCCACGTGTGTGCGAACAACCTTTGATTGATTAATATTCTTTATTGAACTACCCGAGAGGCCATTCGAGATACATCATCATCCCCGTTGATTGATGTACTTTATTTAACACGGGTGAGGGCCCCATTGAGGTTCGGCGTGCCATTTCCTGCATCGTCTATTGCTTTAGCCTGAACGTGGAAGTGCAGAATAAATACCTCAATGGAGACCCAAACATCGCTCATCCTGGCTTTGACATTCCTCCTCCCCCTCCTCCTCGAAGACACAGATGTGACCATCAACATCATCGGAACATCAACAGTAGCCCGCTGCGCCCATCTCTTTCGTTCACGCAAAATTAAAGGCACAAGTCACAGTAGTGCGATTGTGGCCACGCAACTCACACTATGGACCATGACCACTGCAGTCTATAACGGGGGAGGGACAGCAAAACGACAACGACCCTCTCCCGATGCCCTCTCGTCGTGGTCAGCGGACCTCGACATTGGCATTAATAGCTCCTGAACATAGATGGGGCCACGTGGGGTGGGAGGGAGTGGGAGGGGGTGGCGACGGCTGTTTAGACAGTGCTGCGTGTGATGGGTCTCGCGGGGGTTGTAGTGAATTGGCCTCGTTAATAATTGTCCACGAGAGCCAATTGTCAAACGTGCGAATTCACTCGGGGGGGGCTGGGGATGGATGGGGGAGGTTGAGGGGGGATCCCCCACGCCCCCGCCCCCCGCTCATACGCACCCCCGCTTTACGCTGCCTACCTTGATACCAAATCACAAAGGCACGTCACGACTTATTGATTAATCGATCAAAATCGATATATTCACCAACGACGCGCGCGCGTATGTCTGATCGTGCGTGTAGGAATCGATTGCACGTATGCGTATTGCAGTATGTCCGATTGATATTCGCATTGTGAATGTGACCGAATCGTGGGGTAAAAAAAAAATTCTGCAAGCAATGGATTCGCTTTATACTGCTGGGGGAATGGGGCGACGTGGCCGAGAGGTGCGCGGTTCGAATCTGGAAAATTGCCCCCGGTTATTACTGCAGGACAGAATTCACCGTAACGTTCTACGCCTCTTCACAAAGGGACGTGTTTTTTTTTTAAATGGATAGGCCATTGTGCGCAGCGCCGTGGTCCAAAGGTGTTCCTAAATTTGGCAAACTTACACCGCTATTTTTAAAACTCAATTTCGGGATAACGCGAAGCCGCAACATCGCCCCGTACTGTGAAACGACACTGCAGATTGTGTCTGTGAATCGCAGCGGCACCTTCGGTCGTGAAAGCCCTGGCGCTCGACCGCAATACCTTGCCGATATCGTCAAGGAGCACAAACCATCACCGCACGAACTCCGGCCATCCTCGCAGCAGCAGCGGCTTTTTGGCTGGGCCATCAAACAAAGGCGGTCACCGCATCGCGCGCTTTCAGATGCGCTTCTGCGGCCGGCTGGAACGATCTTCATTTTTAAATATATATTTAAAAAACATTTCTTTAGAACTGCTTTTTGTGTTTATTTTGTTGTCCTTCCACCGCACCTCTAATTATCACGGTTGGCTATGTACCGTGCAAAAGAAGCGCAACATAAAGACGTACCGAAAGAACAAAGAATATGAATCCCTGCAGTCACGAAAGCTTTAAATCAAAATTTAAATAAATATCATTATGATTACAATGGGGAGCAGGGAGTGGCACCCACATCCATATCCCCAGTGCAATACTCCACGAGCGTTGTGTCAGCCTATGCAAATGCTGCGCGATCTGGCAGAAGGAAGGAAGCGATGGCGATGTGTGACGGCATCAACCATCATGGTGGGCCTGATCGTTACGAGCCGGGGGGCGGTGGTGGCTGCGCACGTGGCTCGTGATCCAGCGCTGTGGAGGCAGCCAGGGTTGGTGGATCACCGCACAGATGTCGTTAAACTCGCTTGGGTGTCGAGGAGCAGCCCGCTTGTTGGCTCGGGTTACAACGAGCGTAGCCTCCGGTCTCTTCCATCTATACGGGATAGAGTGTTGTCCCCTCGCACGCGTGGAGTTGCTGTGGGTACTCCAGTTTCCTCCCACATGTAAATACTCAATAATTGGCCGATAACACTTTCATATATATAGAGGACTGCAGAACTTGGGGGTGGGAGGAGGGGGGTTGGATTTTGTGCCGTTTCACCGCATGGCTGCCTCCCCGCTCGTCCGTGGTTCCTCCTGGCCCCTCTGAGTCCGTGGTTCCTCCTGGCCCCTCTGAGTCCGTGGTTCCTCCTGACCCCTCCGAGTCCGTGGTTCCTCCTGGCCCATCTGAGTCCGTGGTTCCTCCTGACCCCTCTGAGTCCGTGGTTCCTCCTGGTCCCTCTGAGTCCGTGGTTCCTCCTGACCCCTCTGAGTCCGTGGTTCCTCCTGGTCCCTCTGAGTCCGTGGTTCCTCCTGGCCCCTCTGAGTCCGTGGTTCCTCCTGGTCCCTCTGAGTCCGTGGTTCCTCCTGACCCCTCTGAGTCCGTGGTTCCTCCTGACCCCTCTGAGTCCGTGGTTCCTCCTGGTCCCTCTGAGTCCGTGGTTCCTCCTGGCCCCTCTGAGTCCGTGGTTCCTCCTGACCCCTCTGAGTCCGTGGTTCCTCCTGACCCCTCTGAGTCCGTGGTTCCTCCTGACCCCTCTGAGTCCGTGGTTCCTCCTGACCCCTCTGAGTCCGTGGTTCCTCCTGGTCCCTCTGAGTCCGTGGTTCCTCCTGGCCCCTCTGAGTCCGTGGTTCCTCCTGGTCCCTCTGAGTCCGTGGTTCCTCCTGGCCCCTCTGAGTCCGTGGTTCCTCCTGGTCCCTCTGAGTCCGTGGTTCCTCCTGGTCCCTCTGAGTCCGTGGTTCCTCCTGACCCCTCTGAGTCCGTGGTTCCTCCTGGACCCTCTGAGTCCGTGGTTCCTCCTGGCCCTTCTGAGTCCGTGGTTCCTCCTGGTCCCTCTGAGTCCGTGGTTCCTCCTGGTCTCTCTGAGTCCGTGGTTCCTCCTGGCCCCTCTGAGTCCGTGGTTCCTCCTGGTCCCTCTGAGTCCGTGGTTCCTCCTGGTCCCTCTGAGTCTGTGGTTCCTCCTGACCCCTCTGAGTCCGTGGTTCCTCCTGGTCCCTCTGAGTCCGTGGTTCCTCCTGACCCCTCTGAGTCCGTGGTTCCTCCAGATCCCTCTGAGTCCGTGGTTCCTCCTGGTCCCTCTGAGTCCGTGGTTCCCCCTGGTCCCTCTGAGTCCGTGGTTCCTCCTGACTCCTCTGAGTCCGTGGTTCCTCCTGGTTCCTCTGAGTCCGTGGTTCCACCTGGTCCCCCTAAGTCCGTGGTTCCTCCTGGCCCCTCTGAGTCCGTGGTTCCTCCTGACCCCTCCGAGTCCGTGGTTCCTCCTGACCCCTCTGAGTCCGTGGTTCCTCCTGGTCCCTCTGAGTCCGTGGATCCTCCTGACCCCTCCGAGTCCGTGGTTCCTCCTGACCCCTCTGAGTCCGTGGTTCCTCCTGACCCCTCTGAGTCCGTGGTTCCTCCTGGTCCCTCTGAGTCCGTGGTTCCTCCTGGCCCCTCTGAGTCCGTGGTTCCTCCTGGCCCCTCTGAGTCCGTGGTTCCTCCTGGTCCCTCTGAGTCCGTGGTTCCTCCTGACCCCTCTGAGTCCGTGGTTCCTCCTGGTCCCTCTGAGTCCGTGGTTCCTCCTGGTCTCTCTGAGTCCGTGGTTCCTCCTGGCCCCTCTGAGTCCGTGGTTCCTCCTGGTCCCTCTGAGTCCGTGGTTCCTCCTGGTCCCTCTGAGTCTGTGGTTCCTCCTGACCCCTCTGAGTCCGTGGTTCTTCCTGGTCCCTCTGAGTCCGTGGTTCCTCCTGACCCCTCTGAGTCCGTGGTTCCTCCAGACCCCTCTGAGTCCGTGGTTCCTCCTGGTCCCTCTGAGTCCGTGGTTCCCCCTGGTCCCTCTGAGTCCGTGGTTCCTCCTGACCCCTCTGAGTCCGTGGTTCCTCCTGGTTCCTCTGAGTCCGTGGTTCCACCTGGTCCCCCTAAGTCCGTGGTTCCTCCTGGCCCCTCTGAGTCCGTGGTTCCTCCTGACCCCTCCGAGTCCGTGGTTCCTCCTGACCCCTCTGAGTCCGTGGTTCCTCCTGGTCCCTCTGAGTCCGTGGATCCTCCTGACCCCTCCGAGTCCGTGGTTCCTCCTGACCCCTCTGAGTCCGTGGTTCCTCCTAACCCCTCTGAGTCCGTGGTTCCTCCTGGTCCCTCTGAGTCCGTGGTTCCTCCTGGCCCCTCTGAGTCCGTGGTTCCTCCTGACCCCTCTGAGTCCGTGGTTCCTCCTGGTCCCTCTGAGTCCGTGGTTCCTCCTGGCCCCTCTGAGTCCGTGGTTCCTCCTGGTCCCTCTGAGTCCGTGGTTCCTCCTGACCCCTCCGAGTCCGTGGTTCCACCTGGCCCCTCTGAATCCGTGGTTCCACCCGGCCCCTCTGAATCCGTGGTTCCACCTGGCCTCTCTGAATCCGTGGTTCCACCTGGTCCCTCTATCGTTCTCTCTTCGAGACCGAGGAGCGAACGCTGCATGACAGCGGCGCAGCTTTACAAGTTGACATTATTGTTGTTATTATTGTTGTTATTATTGTTATTGTTGTTATTATTGTTGCTATTGTTGTTATTATTGTTATTGTTGTTATTGTTGTTATTGTTGTTATTATTGTTATTGTTGTTGTTATTGTTGGTATTGTTGTTATTGTTATTATTGTTATTGTTGTTATTATTGTTGTTATTATTGTTGTTATTGTTATTATTGTTATTGTTGTTATTGTTATTATTGTTGTTATTGTTGTTATTGTTGTTATTATTGTTATTATTGTTATTTTTGTTATTGTAATTGTTGTTATTATTGTTATTGTTGTCAATGTTGTGACATCTTTCAACTTGAACTTGGGTACCTCCCTAGCCACCCTGGAGAGCTGCCTCTAAATGGATGTGGGGGAGGGGGCATACAATTGAGCAATGGGGGGGCGGGGTAGAGAGGGGGGGCTGTTCATTAGAGAGGGGCACCCTCCCCGGATCGGTGGTGCCCTGCGGGCCGCGCACAACCCCGGGGAGCTGATGGCTCCACGTGTTCCCGGGAGGCGAGATCGCTCAGCGCCGGCGCACAGCCGCGTGACTGACCACTGATGGATGCTGGAGAGAGGCGCCGAGCGAGACATGTGGAGGGACAATGGACGAGGGAATGGGAGAGGTGGTGGACAGTTGTCCGGGGGTGGAGAGAGAGAAGGGGAACATAGATATGGAGTAGGGAGAGAGGGGGTAGAGAGAGAGGGGGGGGGTAGAGAGAGGCGGTAGAGAGAGAGGGAAGGTGTAAGAAGAGCAGAGCGTGAAATCTATCGTGAAATCTTTCATTTTTACATCAAGCAAAGCATTAAAAACTAAATGATGAACGAAGCAAAGTGCCGACTACACCGAGCATCTTCTTGTTTCCTCTGATCGTCAAAAAAAAGAGGGAAAGAAAACCATGCGGACAGACACGGAGAACTCGAGACATGACGATGATGTATCTATGTAGCCAACCGTGCTAATCGAATATTTGATTCCAGAATATTTATTTATACTGGAGGAATCCGATGAGCTATAAAGCTCTTTTTCGCAAGTTGAATAATTTGCGGGTATTTTGTTGTTGTTCATTTGGAGTCAGATAGGGAGGAGAGATGGCTGTGACGGAAACGTCATTCACATAGACAGACGGGCAGACGGGGATGTGAGCGGGACAGCTCTAGAGAACTCGACACAGACGGAGGGGAGCGAACAATGAACGGCAATACGAGATGAGCGAAGGCAAGGTTAGAACGTGGGAGAAAAAAATATGATGCGTAGAGAGAGTGTGAGGCCTAGAGGCGATACAGAGAGACACACACAAAGACCCAGAGAGAGAGACACACGTAGATAGTCATCGGGAGACACAGAGAAAAGGGCAGATACACAGAGACAGAGAGAGAGACATACAGAGCGACGAAGATCGATAGATTGATCCGCGGGGACACACATAGCAACACAGGGAGACACAAAGTGACACATACAGCGATAGAGACACACAAAGAGACACGGATAGTAGTGACACAAAGAGACATAGAGAGAGACACACAGAGGCACACATGGCGACACACAGAGAGACACACAATGGGACACGCGCACAAGAGAGAAAGAGAGAGAGAGCTAGACAGACAGAGAGGAATTATGCCCAAAGCGACCAGCTGCAATCTCAGCGCGTCCAGCAAAGCCGCCAATAAAATCGATGGATCGGTCTCTGGCCTCTCCGCACGAGCAGGAGATCGGAAACACGAGTGGGGGGGGGGGGGGGAAGCGGAGAGAGAGAGAGAGGGAAGGGGTAAGAAGGAGGAGAGCAGAGCGTGAAATCTTTTGTGAAATCTTTCATTTAAACGGGGGCGGGGGGGGGGGGCACATAAAGCAAAGCATTGAAAAAAAACCGATATGATGAACGAAGCAAAGTGGCGACTACACCGAACATCTTCTTGTTTCCTCTGATCGTAAAAACACAAAGAGAGGCAGGGGGCCGGGGGAGGTGGGGGGCGGAGTTGGGGGGGGGGGTTTGGGGGCTCGGCCACCCAACCGGTGGAGTGCGAGAGACACGTGGCGCTGTTGCAAACAGGTCAACCCCCACGTTACCATCGATTTATCAAATCATTTATTTGCTCTCGTATATTCTCCCAATTACGCGGTGACTGTGTCATCGGCGTTCTGTCCCTGAGATGTTGGCGACGTTGGTTGCCATTGGGGGGAACTGTCGCGGCTAGCAGTGCACCACCCCGTGGCTCGCGACTGTAATTACACTGAATGAGAATCGGTTTTCACCTTTTTTTCTGGCAACAAAACAGTTGTGTTAAGATGTTAAAACACCAAACTGAAACCTTTTACGATAAATCATGTCCGCATTAACCACAATACTTGTGGTCAGAATGCAAACAAAAAACATACTCTGATAATGTATGCATTGTCTTTGTAAGTGATTGGTGCACACCAGAGACTAGGAAAACCTATTCTCATATTTTGGTACTGGCAAAGGAGGTCCCATGATGTAATTACACTACGTAACACATTTTCTTGTTCCTAGGTACTAAGTGTTATTTTTTAATTGCTTATGCCTAAAAAGTATAGAAAATGGCTATCATTCCCCACAAACTTTGCTTTTGTGACCAGGACTTAATGTGAACGAAAGACACAAATGCACACCACGTTTTCTCATTGAAAATAAGTAAATTTCAGAATATCACCGTCCTGGTCACAAAAGCAAAGTTTGTGGGGAAAAATAGTCCGTTTTCTGTACTTTTGAGGCATAAGCAATACCTACTATAATGAGCCAAGAATGTTTGCGTCCCGTGCGTGACGTCACTCCACATGAGGCCCACCCCCCGCGTGACGTCACTCACATGAGCCCCCCCCCCCCACAATTAATATTCATGAGTGGATGGATTTTTACACTAACGCAGAGGAAGGTCGAGCTTAATCAAATAATTTATTACGCAAAGTCGCTTCAAATATGACGCTTCTTTACAGAAAGTAACGCACACGATGTTGTGAAATTCCCTTCCTGCGAGCGTCGAGGGAGTGGCCATATACCCTGGCTCGCCAGGACAAAACAGCACATCAAGTAGACGAATCGCCATCCGTTTTCATCCGTAGGGGGGAGGGATACAGTGTTGCCCCCTTACGCGCGTGGGTTTTCTCTGGGTGCTCCGGTTTCCTCCCACTTGCATACACAATCATGCATTAGTTCAAAAGATATTAACAATATAGAGGGCGGCAATTATTGGTAACGTCGGCTCACCGCCTGGTTGCCTTCCAGCTCGTGTCTGTGGTTCCTGCTCAGCGATTGTGAGATAGAATTGTCACGAACGACGACGTCATATATAAAAAAAACTAAACGTTATATATGTTGTCGTTATCAGCCATGGCCAATCCGCTGCTGGATGAAGGCACCGCGATGTCTCACGAGCCTGTGATATAATTACTATTATAATCTACCTGGACCCAGCACACGCACTGATTCCCTTAGGTAGACATCCCTTCGGACGGGTTTCACCAGTCCTTGGCTGTCGCTCCGTCGTTTAACTCTGTTACACTCTGGTACACGGTGGAGAGATGTTAGCTAAGCAGCGACCTCCTGCATAACTCGCCTGGTATACAGGAGGTTGTGGCTTCGATCCCGACTCCGATGCCTGTATATTTGGAGTTCGCGTGTTCTCGCCGTGGTCGCGTGGATTTTTCCTCCGGTTTTGCCCTCCACTTTTATAAACATGCGTTTCGTATAATTCGGCTGCTGTATCCCCACGTATGATGATGTAAGCCAATTCGATGGGCTGTCGTGAGTGGCCAGGTCGCTTCTGAAAAAAATAATAATAGCTCAGTGGGCTTTTACGTGGCCAAATAAAATAGTTTCGTTCATAGTTTTGCCGCTGATGATGATAATGCACCTGACCCTGCTGAGAATGTTGATGATATTGACGCTGCTGATGTCCACGCTCCTAACAATGATTATACTGCTGACGCTGCTGCTGCTGATGCTGATAATGAACCTGGCCCTGCCGAGAATGTTGATGACACTGACGCTGCTGATGTTTAGGCTCTTGACAATAATTATACTGCTGACGCTGCTGTTGCTGATGATAATGCTGATGATGTTGTTTGTGCTGCATTAGGGGATGCGGAGAGGGAGGGCCCCGTGGTCCCGCTGCCATTAAGTCCCTGCCAGGTGAGGCGACGTGTGCGTCACTGGAGCCTGGAGACTCGACAGACATCCGTGGCAGTGGCAGCAGTGGCAAGGGCAGCGAAGCTCATTGTTGTACTGTACTTTATACTGCTCTCGCCCTCTGTGTTTTCCCGCCTTCGCCAAACAGCGCTGACCAGCGTGGCGAAGTATGGTCAAACAAACTCCGTAGCAGCGTGGGGAAGCCCTCATCCAGCAGTGGAATCACAAGCCTCGATTTGGGCTGGTGATGACGCCGATATTGTGAATGGCGATGTATATTTTCACCATTGTTATCATGGACAATGATCAGTCCACCGCTGGATGAAAGGCCTCTGCAATCCATTGCCATCTGTCACGTCGGTTCTGTATGTACGGCATGTTGAACTTCTTTCGCACCGTACGTAGCCAACCCTGCTAATCAGAAGTGCAGGACAGGGGAAGGGCAAACAAAAACTAATCATAAAGAAGTTTTAAATCTAGATGATTTGAAAGTGAATAGTTCCAGTGGCTTCCTAATATCGGAAGGAAGAGCGTTCCAGACGGCCGCAGATGCGCATCTGAAAGCGCGCGATGCGGTGACCACCGTCTTTGTTCGACGGCCAGTCAGAAGAGGCAACAATCCATCCAGCCTGCACCTGCACCCGAGCTGATTTCATCGCTCTATCTCCCGCGGTGGACGTCCTCTCTCTCTCTCGGGCGGGCTTCGCACCTTTAGCTGTCACTCCGTCGTTCGTCTCGACCGCCCGCCATCATCATCAACGTGATGCTTCTGCTGCTAATAACGATGTGGATGACATTGATGATGATTTTTTATAAATATTCTTGTACGTAAATGTATAATTCAGTGGCAATGCTACTCGCTGTTGATACTACTGATGCTGCAGATAATGACGTCGTAAAAATGCATCATTCCGCACGCAACGATTAATCGATTAACTCGCAAATTCCGGTGACATTCACACATTTTCAGCTCAATTTATGGACGGAACTTCCGAGAATGTCTAGCGGCTTACGGGAGTCACGTGGGAAAGGTCGGCTCTGAATGACGTCATAACCCAATAATCCCAGACCACCTGTCGTGTGCGTTATAGGCCCACGGGTGAGAGAGCCGCAGGTACAGAGATATGTCCTATTACGTAAGCACGGTTCATTTCACACGTAGAGCTTTCACAACCGAGATTACGATTTCACAATTTAGTTTATTCGGGTGTCAAATCGTTCCAATGTCAATTACTGCAATAACCCTCCACCACCCGACACAGCCTAACGAATCAAGTTGTCACGTTCGCAAATGTGCCGATTTGATTTCGGTTTTTTGTAGCAAATCGTTTTTTTTGTTATACGAGTGACATTTAAACGATCTGGTACTAAGTTGCAGACTGAACGGGGAGGAGGGGGGGGGGGGGTATATCAGGGTTATGAAAAAATCTAAGAATACCGGTGTGGTAAGATGTCCAAACACCAAATAAACAACTGCCACGAGCATGATGATGTGTGGTTAATGCAGACTTGGCGCCTCGCGATGAAAGTACCAGTTTGGTGTTTGAACATCTTCAACACCTCTCGTATTCTTGCCGGAAAGGGGAACAACGCATCTTCTCTTTTCATCATCTTGATGTCGGGGTGGGGGTGGGGGGAGAGTCCCATGGACAAATCAGGGTTGCTGAGCCACAGGGCCATTGAACGCCAAACGGCCAGCAATAAACAGCACCTGGGTGAATAACGGAGACGTTTAGGGGCTCTACCGATTGGACAAACGTGGCAGCAGGGTCGTGTTCATGAGTTCATAGCACAACTCGTAAAGAGCACCAAAAAGCCGTTTTAGTGATGATAAAATACACCTCCCATAATAGAGGTTTTTTGAGGGGGTTATATCGCGTAAATATAAATGTGTCGCTGAACCCGGCCACCACCCGACACAGCAAATTAGTGAGGTTTGTCACGTAAAACAAAGCACGCCAATTCGTGACTAGTACAGCACAACGGTGTGTTGGAGAGTAAAACCTACAACATTAAAAATTCGAGTACGACGTTTCGCCAGTAATTACAACCAGCATTATCAGGCGACGGCCAGATTAGTGGAGAAATAACACGCGCGTTGTCGCCTTGTGAATGCAGTGTGCGGCATGACTTAGCCGCTCACGGTTGAACAAATTCCCCACGAGACCCACGTCTAACAGCGGTCTTCTCCGCCTAAACTAACGTTTCAATAAACCTTTCCACTAACACGCTGCACGCACCGGATGGTTTGGTATGAACACATCCCACATGGCGTGGAGAGCATTCGAATCAAGCATGCGCATCTCTATGTAACGTGGAAGCCGCGTGAACGAAGACAAAGATCCCCCGTATAGCCTGACCAGGCTGTTGGGGCGAGTGCTGTTAGCGAGCGGCACCTATGAAGGTCGGCACACGAACACACGTGCGCGCATAAACAAACGAACGAAATGTGCCTTAAATAGATGATTTGGTGATGCTACTGCATTGGCAGTGCCGTATAAGCACAATTCACAATACAAGAAAACTCAACACACTCGTCAATAACACCGTGACCTTAAAGGGAAAAATATATAATAGGCCGAAAGGTCGCCTACTATATATTTTTTCCCCTTTAAGGCCACGGTATTATTGACAAATGTGTTGAGTTTTTGTTGTCTTAAATAGAGAGTCAGCAGCACTCTTCACGTCAAGCCACGTGTAGTTCACCAATCATCAGGCTCGTACGGCGCGTGACGACTTCGAGTTGCATTTTGACGGTGAAGAGTTGGTCACTGTGGGGACATGCTTGTCTACACGCACGCGGTAACATGACATGGAAAGTGTTTACCAATCATCGGGTGCATGCAGCGCGTAATTACTTAACGGAAATGGTCATTGTTGAGACCCACACTGTACGCTAACCCACACGGCTTCTTATTTGGTGATAGTACAGTGCTGGCAGTGTGCCATGAAGAAGGACCACTGCACGAAACGTCGCTTATTAAATACAGTATTGTGCTTTCCCTTTTAAGACGGCAGCGTTATTGACGAAAATGTTTAAGGATTTGTTGTTGTTCGTTAATTGTGCCTGTACACCACTGCCAACGCAGTAGCAACAGCGGCATAACCGAATAACGAGTTTAGTGGTTCAGTAAAATCAGAGCGAGGAAGCGTTTACCAATCATCGGGCTCGTGCGGTGCGTACCGTGAACTCATTTGTATTCGAAGTGAGAACACTGGGAGGGGGTGGCGAGTCGTATGGCCGTCGTGGTGCATGGGGGGGGGTCACACGAGAGGCGAAGTTCGGAATGCGTCGCGCGCTCAACGAACAGCGCTTGCTCTGATAGATCAAACAACGGAGTATACCACCGCGACAAAAAATGCACTTGGCGTCGTTAAAAGGAAAAGAGACTCGTCCGTCTAAATTAACCCCGAAACGTTGTTGCCGACTTACTGCCAACGCTGTTGCGATCGGCTACCGCGGGCCGCGCTGTCCGGAGTGAAAGGGGCCGCCCAGCGGCTGCTGGGGGAGGCCCCCGGGGCCGCCCAGCGGCTGCTGGGGGAGGCCCCCGGGGCCGCCCAGCGGCTGCTGGGGGAGGCCTCCGGGGCCGCCCAGCGGCTGCTGGGGGAGGCCCCGGGGACCGTTGTGGAGATGGAGGGGGCGGGGGGGGCTCTTTTAAAGCGAGGCGGCCCCGGGCTCTAAATTGGGGCCTTTGGCATCTATCCCCACAAACCCCTTTGGGGGTCCCCCGTGGCATGGAGTTCGTCGACAGTCGCGTTTACCGTACGCTACAGCCTACGATATGTAAGAGAGGTGGGGTTGCTTTTGGGGTTAGATCACGACAGCCAGAACTGTGGCTGTTGCCTGACGAGGTTAGTTGTAATTACCAACGAAACGTCACAGTTCTTGAATTGTAAATGTTTCAGGTTTACTCTCCAACACTCAACCGGTGTGCTGAACTAGTAACTAATTGGCACGTTCTGTTTACGTGAAAAACTTTGCTAATCAGCTGTGTCATGTTTTGGGCGGGTTTAACCACACGTTTATATTCTGCGCGATCTAACCCAAAAAAATACCCTCTAATTATGGATATTGGGTCGCGAAAACCTACGACGTGTTAAAGCCTACCACACATGACATGCAGACAGCTATTAGCTCAGTTCCTTGAGGTGACCAGTTCAATTCGTGGCCGATGTCCACTCGTCATTGTCATCGTAATCATCATTATCACTCAGATCACATTGCCTTAAATATGGAGTGTGCAGGCGGTGCAGCTGCACTGAGGCCCAAGGGACAGGAGGGGGCCACAGGTAGCATCGTGTTCGGAAGAGGCGGGGAAATTGGGCAGTGGCGAGTCCCATCACAATTTATTTCACCAGGGCCCATGCTCACCACGTGACACCACTGAAACCGAGGGTCGTAAACATGTGCTGTGCTGCTCGGTCCAAGGAAGTTAGACTGCAGCCCATTTAGCGTGAGTTCTGTGTGTGTGTGTGTTTAGACTGGTCCAGGCGTGGTTGCAGGCCACACACCCTGTCGCGTGCCATGCCGGCCTTCATAGGTGCTCGCCTACAGCACTTGCCCTCTATGCTATACGGGGGATCTGAGTTGTGTGTGTGTGTTTAGACTGGTCCAGGCGTGGTTGCAGGCCACACACCCTATCCCATGCCGAGCCGGCCTTCATAGGTGCTCGCCTACAGCACTTTCCCCTATCCTATACGAGGGATCTTTGTCTTTGTTCAATTTCCATCAACGGCCAGTAACGTAGACGCCTGTACATTTTTAGTTGGGTAAGCCGGGTGGCTCTGTAAGTGGGATGCATTCACTCAAATCTCGGTGGATGGTCGAATCAGTCAATCATCGTCCATCATCATCTCAGGTAGATAAAAGAAGTACCACTTTGTGTAAAGTCAGCCAGTGCGGTCATCCTATGCCTCCTGCCATGGCGATGTGGATGTTGCCACGATTGGATCAGAGTTGCCAACAGAATGTTGATGGCGAATGTTTGAATCACGCATTGTCAGTGAGCGTTCCTCCTTTTTGGTCTCATGCTGGAGAATGCTCAATCCCCGCCAATGAGTGATATGGAAAACCGACGAAAGAAGGTGCTTTTCCGTTGTGCCGTCAAGGTATGAATCTCCTCAGATCTTAAGCTAAGCGGGAATAAGCCTGGTTAGTACTCGGATGGAAGACTCCATGGGTGGGTGCTTCCTGGGGCTGCGGAGTGGCCAATCAGATGGTAGCACAGCGATGAATAATTGAATCCATCCGTGCAGAGCTTTCACTGTTTCCCAACATGTATTTGTGGTGGAGTTTCTCTGCTATACTCCTGCCACGATGCCAAACACTCACTCGTGGAAATCGGCCAAACATATCAACCCTGCAGGAGCCTCCTGAAAACGAGTCTTGAGACTTGGCGAGACTCAGCGAGGCTCTGCCATGTAAATGTAGGGGCAATGTTACGACTGACACGGTATGGGAGAGAGGCTCTCATCCAGCAGTGGGTTGACAACAAAGGGGCTGTAAATGACCATTGTGAGATCTTATCGCAAACATTGCCCGAACGCTTCACACAGAAGGCACGGGGATCTGCCCCGCTTCTCCGGCCAACCCTCCCGCCACAAAGTCCGACAGCTTCGCCACGTTATGCTGCTGCTGCTGATTCTGCTGCTGCTGCTCCTGATACTGCTGGTACCGATGCCGCTGCTGCTCCTGCTGCTGACGTTGCGAATTGGCTGAAAATGTGGACAGCGCCCCGAGTCGGGAACGCGTCCGGCTGGAACGGAAGAGGCTGCCTCCGTTGCATTCGTCGTCGTCGTCGTCTTCGTCGTCGTCTCTGTAGGGGAGGTGGACGAAGCCGCCGTCACTGCTGGCCTCCTGCTGCGAGGGGCTGCTGCTGCCGCCGCCGCTGCCGCCGTAGGGCTCGACGCGCGTGTTGAGCGAGCTGCTGGTGACGCCGCCGGTGCCACTGCCGCCGCTGCGGTGCACGTACGGGTGGCAGCCGGACACGAGCACGCCGCACGGGCCCGGCTCCACCGTCGCCGTGTCCGTGTCCGTGGCGCGGCCGCCGCCCCGTCCGCCGCCCATGACGACGTCCTTGCTGGGAAACGTCCTCTCTCCCCTGCAGGACGAGCTGGGGCCGCACGCCTGGTCCACCAGTTGGCGGCGCGGAGCCCTCGGCGAGAGGATGTACGCCGAGTTGGTGTCACGGTGCGACGACCTCCGCACGCCGATTCTGCCGCCTCCGCCGGCGCCGCCGCGGCCGCGGCCACCGCCGCCGACCGCGACTCCGACGGCGCGGCCCTGCAGCCGGGCCTTGGGGCGGCAGCAGCAGCAGAGGCAGCCGAGGGCCACGACGAGACGCAGGCAGCAGGAGACCCTCCTGCGCAGGCCGGGCCCGCTGCGCGAGTACAAGAAGGGGTTGAGCGCCGACTTGAAGAGGGCGAGGGCGGCGCCGCACAGCTCGAGGCGGCGGCGCCGCGAACTCTGCGGCACGGCCGCCTCCTCCTCACCGAGCGCGAGCGTCGCGCTCAGCGGAGCGCAGCAAACCAGCGCCGAGACGACGATGAGCACGCACGTGACGAGGGCGCGCGAGTCCTTGGAGGAGGAGAGGTTGAGATGCGCGGGGGCGGCGGCGGCGGCAGCGGGGGGCCTGGCGTGGCGAGCGTGAGTCGCGACCTGGAGCCGAATGAAGGCGCAAGTTGAAAAGGGAGCGGCCACATCCGGCATTCGCTCGCCACTCAAGCACTCACATTCACGCAAAATGTGAGTTGATTGCGAGCACCCCAAGCTGCATTGTTTTTATTCAAATTTACCGATTTTATCATCATCATCATCATCCATTGTCACCGGAGTGGATGATGGGAGCCTTCATGCGGCCCACTCTGTTCAGTGAGAAATTGCGACGAACGCCGTCGTCGATCCGGCGAGCGATGCATCGAAACGGGTTGCGCTGTGGTGAGCAGCAGCTCGAGTGCGAGCGATAGAAAATGCTCGCGTTGTAAAATGCTCGCTCAGCAGGTGAGAGAGAGCGAGAGAGCCCGCAACTGAGATTAACCAATCGCTCTCAGGTAAAAATCGTCTGGCAGGCCACCAGCACCAGTTTGAGAAGTACCGGGGAAGGGTGGGAGGGGTGCATTATGGGTTTGGCAGCAGGGGTACTGAGCCGAACTCCCCCCCCCCCTCCCCACAACTCCCCACCACCATCCTCCTGCCCCGCATTTCCCAGTGAGATTACCTTTAAAAACACATTATGTGTCCTAGGAGTTGTAGCCGAGGGGACCGATGATAATAATAATAATTTACGTTTGAAAGGCACATTTAATCCGTTAATCCCAATGATAATAACGACGGTCGCTGAGTTTAACTCACGAGGGGTGCGCGTTCCAATCCCCGGTTCGTCTTTAGCCGGCTCTCGCTCACTCTTTCTCGCTTTAGCCGATCCTCTTTGGCTACGGCGTCTCTCTCCAGCGAGCGACACATTGCTCACCATACCTGGCAGTAAGCGTCTATTGTACTCGGTGCCGATTCCGTTTTCGTCAGGACGGAACACGCGGTGACAAAAGTTTACCAAATGTTTGAGCGCACGCTCTTGCCCAGTTGCCCGCTGTGAAATGGCAGTGGAACTTAAGGGGGTCACGCAACACGCGTGTTCAGAAAAGTAGATCGCCGTGCGTGGGCTTCACTGCCCAACAAACTAATATTTCGAAGCTGACCAATATACTGCCATTATCCCAATAGGCCAGTATTATTCCAATAGGCCAGCATCATCCCAATCTACCATCATTGTCTCAATAGGCCATCATTGTCCCAATAGACCAGCATTGTCCCAATAGACCAGCATTGTCCCAATAGACCAGCATTATCCCAATAGACCAGCATTGTCCCAATAGGCCATCATTGTCCCAATAGACCAGCATTGTCCCAATAGTCCATCATTGTCCCAATAGGTCAGCATTGTCCCAATAGACCAGCATTGTCCCAATAGACCAGCATTGTCCCAATAGACCAGCATTGTCCCAATAGACCAGCATTGTCCCAATAGGCCAGCATTGTCCCAATAGGCCATCATTGTCCCAATAGACCAGCATTGTCCCAATAGGCCAGCATTGTCCCAATAGGCCAGCATTGTCCCAATAGGCCATCATTGTCCCAATAGGCCAGCATTGTCCCAATAGACCGGCATTGTCCCAATAGACCAGCATTGTCACAATAGGCCAGCATTGTCCCAATAGACCAGCATTGTCTCAATAGGCCAGCATTGTCCCAATAGACCAGCATTGTCCCAATAGACCAGCATTGTCCCAATAGACCAGCATTGTCCCAATAGGCCAGCATTGTCCCAATAGACCAGCATTGTCCCAATAGGCCAGCATTGTCCCAATAGACCAGCATTGTCCCAACAGACCGGCATTGTCCCAATAGACCAGCATTGTCCCAATAGACCAGCATTGTCCCAATAGGCCAGCATTGTCCCAATAGACCATCATTGTCCCAATAGACCAGCATTATCCCAATAGGCCATCATTGTCCCAATAGACCAGTATTGTCCCAATAGACCAGCATTGTCCCAATAGACCAGCATTGTCCCAATAGACCATCATTGTCCCAATAGGCCAGCATTGTCCCAATAGACCGACATTGTTCCAATAGACCAGTATTGTCCCAATAGACCAGCATTATCCCAATAGACCAGCATTGTCCCAATAGGCCAGCATTGTCCCAATAGGCCAGCATTGTCCCAATAGGCCAGCATTGTCCTAATAGACCAGCATTGTCCCAATAGACCAGTATTGTCCCAATAGACCAGCCTTGTCCCAATAGACCAGCATTGTCTCAATAGGCCAGCATTGTCCCAATAGACCAGTATTGTCCCAATAGACCAGCATTATCCCAATAGACCAGCATTGTCCCAATAGGCCAGCATTGTCCCAATAGGCCAGCATTGTCCCAATAGACCAGCATTGTCTCAATAGGTCAGCATTGTCCCAATAGACCAGTATTGTCCCAATAGACCAGCCTTGTCCCAATAGACCAGCATTGTCCCAATAGACCAGCATTGTCCCAATAGACCATCATTGTCCCAATAGGCCAGCATTGTCCCAATAGACCAGTATTGTCCCAATAGACCAGCATTGTCCCAATAGACCGACATTGTCCCAATAGACCAGTATTGTCCCAATAGACCAGCATTATCCCAATAGACCAGCATTGTCCCAATAGGCCAGCATTGTCCCAATAGGCCAGCATTGTCCCAATAGGCCAGCATTGTCCTAATAGACCAGCATTGTCCCAATAGACCAGTATTGTCCCAATAGACCAGCCTTGTCCCAATAGACCAGCATTGTCTCAATAGGCCAGCATTGTCCCAATAGACCAGTATTGTCCCAATAGACCAGCATTATCCCAATAGACCAGCATTGTCCCAATAGGCCAGCATTGTCCCAATAGGCCAGCATTGTCCCAATAGACCAGCATTGTCGCAATAGGTCAGCATTGTCCCAATAGACCAGTATTGTCCCAATAGACCAGCCTTGTCCCAATAGACCAGCATTGTCTCAATAGGCCAGCATTGTCCCAATAGACCAGTATTGTCCCAATAGACCAGCATTGTCCCAATAGACCAGCATTGTCCCAATAGGCCAGCATTGTCCCAATAGGCCATCATTGTCCCAATAGACCAACATTGTCTCAATAGACTAGCATTGTCTCAATAGGTCAGCATTGTCCCAATAGGCCAGCATTGTCCTAATACACCAGCATTGTCCCAATAGGCCAGCATTGTCCCAATAGACCAGCATTGTCCCAATAGAACAGCATTGTCCCAATAGCCCAGCATTGTCCCAATAGACCATCATTTTCCCAATAGACCAGCATTGTCTTAATAGACCATCATTGTCTCAATAGGTCAGCATTGTCTCAATAGGCCATCATTGTCTCAATAGGCCAGCATTGTCCCAATAGGCCGACATTATCCCAATAGGTCAGCATTGTCCCAATAGCCCAGCATTGTCCCAATAGACCATCATTGTCTCAATAGGTCAGCATTGTCCCAATAGGCCAGCATTGTCCTAATAGACCATCATTGTCCCAATAGGCCAGCATTGTCCCAATTGGCCAGCATTGTCCCAATAGACCAGCATTGTCCCAATAGACCAGCATTGTCCCAATAGGCCAGCATTGTCCCAATAGACCATCGTTGTCCCAATAGACCAGCATTGTCTTAATAGGCCATCATTGTCCCAATAGGCCAGCATTGTTCCAATAGACCAGCATTGTCCCAATAGACCAGCATTGTCCCAATAGACCAGCATTGTCCCAATAGACCAGCATTGTCCCAATAGACCAGCATTGTCCCAATAGGCCATCATTGTCCCAATAGACCAGTATTGTCCCAATAGACCAGCATTGTCCCAATAGACCAGCATTGTCCCAATAGACCATCATTGTCCCAATAGGCCAGCATTGTCCCAATTGACCAGTATTGTCCCAATAGACCAGCATTGTCCCAATAGACCGGCATTGTCCCAATAAACCGGCATTATCCCAATAGACCAGCATTGTCCCAATAGGCCAGCATTGTCCCAATAGGCCAGCATTGTCCTAATAGACCATCATTGTCCCAATAGGCCAGCATTGTCCCAATAGACTAGCATTGTCTCAATAGGTCAGCATTGTCCCAATAGACCAGTATTGTCCCAATAGACCAGCCTTTTCCCAATAGACCAGCATTGTCTCAATAGGCCAGCATTGTCCCAATAGACCAGTATTGTCCCAATAGACCAGCATTGTCCCAATAGACCGGCATTGTCCCAATAGAACGGCATTGTCCCAATAGACCAGCATTGTCCCAATAGGCCAGCATTGTCCCAATAGGCCATCATTGTCCCAATAGACCAACATTGTCTCAATAGACCAGCATTGTCTCAATAGGTCAGCATTGTCCCAATAGGCCAGCATTGTCCTAATAGACCATCATTGTCCCAATAGGCCAGCATTGTCCCAATTGGTCAGCATTGTCCCAATAGGCCAGCATTGTCCCAATAGACCGGCATTGTCCCAATAGGCCATCATTGTCCCAATAGACCAGTATTGTCCCAATAGACCAGCATTGTCCCAATAGACCAGCATTGTCCCAATAGACCATCATTGTCCCAATAGGCCAGCATTGTCCCAATTGACCAGTATTGTCCCAATAGACCGGCATTGTCCCAATAGACCGGCATTATCCCAATAGACCAGCATTGTCCCAATAGGCCAGCATTGTCCCCAATAGGCCAGCATTGTCCTAATAGACCATCGTTGTCCCAATAGGCCAGCATTGTCCCAATAGACTAGCATTGTCTCAATAGGTCAGCATTGTCCCAATAGACCAGTATTGTCCCAATAGACCAGCCTTGTCCCAATAGACCAGCATTGTCTCAATAGGCCTGCATTGTCCCAATAGACCAGTATTGTCCCAATAGACCAGCATTGTCCTAATAGACCGGCATTGTCCCAATAGACCGGCATTGTCCCAATAGACCAGCATTGTCCCAATAGGCCAGCATTGTCCCAATAGACCAGCATTGTCTCAATAGGTCAGCATTGTCCCAATAGACCAGTATTGTCCCAATAGACCAGCCTTGTCCCAATAGACCAGCATTGTCTCAATAGGCCTGCATTGTCCCAATAGACCAGTATTGTCCCAATAGACCAGCATTGTCCTAATAGACCGGCATTGTCCCAATAGACCGGCATTGTCCCAATAGACCAGCATTGTCCCAATAGGCCAGCATTGTCCCAATAGGCCATCATTGTCCCAATAGACCAGCCTTGTCCCAATAGACCAGCATTGTCTCAATAGGCCTGCATTGTCCCAATAGACCAGTATTGTCCCAATAGACCAGCATTGTCCTAATAGACCGGCATTGTCCCAATAGACCGGCATTGTCCCAATAGACCAGCATTATCCCAATAGGTCAGCATTGTCCCAATAGACCAGCATTGTCCCAATAGACCATCATTGTCTCAATAGGTCAGCATTGTCCCAATAGGCCAGCATTGTCCTAATAGACCATCATTGTCCCAATAGGCCAGCATTGTCCCAATTGGCCAGCATTGTCCCAATAGACCAGTATTGTCCCAATAGACCAGCATTGTCCCAATAGACCAGCATTGTCCCAATAGACCATCATTGTCCCAATAGGCCAGCATTGTCCCAATAGACCAGCATTGTCCTAATAGACCATCATTGTTCCAATAGGCCAGCATTGTCCCAATAGACTAGCATTGTCTCAATAGGTCAGCATTGTCCCAATAGACCAGTATTGTCCCAATAGACCAGCCTTGTCCCAATAGACCAGCATTGTCTCAATAGGCCTGCATTGTCCCAATAGACCAGTATTGTCCCAATAGACCAGCATTGTCCTAATAGACCGGCATTGTCCCAATAGACCGGCATTGTCCCAATAGACCAGCATTGTCCCAATAGGCCAGCATTGTCCCAATAGGCCATCATTGTCTCAATAGGCCAGCATTGTCCCAATAGACCAGCATTGTCCCAATAGTCCAGCATTGTCCCAATAGCCCACCATTGTCCCAATAGACCAACATTGTCTCAATAGGTCAGCATTGTCTCAATAGGCCATCATTGTCTCAATAGGCCAGCATTGTCCAATAGGCCGACATTATCCCAATAGGTCAGCATTGTCCCAATAGACCAGCATTGTCCCAATAGACCAGCTTTTTCCCCCAGTTGATGGTGCTGCAGCACTTCACCTGGTTGTTGCTTATGACAAGAGCGTTGGCCTGTGGCTGATGCTGAGAGTGCTGCTGCGGATGTTGAGGCTCCTGCTGATGATGACTCTGTTGCTGCTGCTGCTGATGTTGAGACTGATCCTCCGACCGTTGCTGCTGTTGATTCCCCTGCTGGTGCTGTTGGGACTGCTGCTGCTGATGTTGAGATTGATGCTCCGACCGCTGTGGCTGCTGCTGTTTATTCCGCTGCTGGTGCTGTTGGGACTGCTGCTGTTGCTGCTCCTGTTGAGATTGCTGCTGCTCAGACTGATGACGTTGAATCACTTGCTGCCGATGGTCATCGTGAAGCTCCTGCTGGTGTTCAAGTTGAGACTGCTGCTGCTGGTGAATCTGAAGCTGCTGCTGCTGGTGGTGACCAGATGGCGCCAGCCCCCGTGGCTGCACGCGTTGCCTGGGCACGTCCACCGTGATGATGGCGCATCGCCGAATCTTGGCCTTGCGCCGCAGCGCGTGCGCAATGAGGCTGTAGGACGCGACCACCAGGGCCAGACAGCCCCCGAACCCCACTGCGTACACCTGCGGCGCCACCTGCGTCCACGCGGCCGACACCGACGCCGTCTCTGCCGCCATCCAGTAGTGGCCCGGGATCGGTTTCGGGGTCGCGGCAGGGGCAGCCGGGGTCACGGTCGGGATGACGGTCGGCGTCGAGGCGGCCGCCAACGAGGAGGAGGCGCACAGGCGGACGCGCACGGCCGGTGAGCCGGCCATGGTGGAGAGCGCGGCCACCGTCAGCGCCAGCGTCCACAGGCCGAGCGAGAGGCAGAGGGCGGTGGGGAGGGACGGCGATGAGCGGCCCGGCTGGAGGCGGCCCAGCACCAGCCGCAGCCTCTGCACGGCGATGATGGCCACCGTCTGCAGGCTGAGCAGGGGGAGCGCCGAGCCCGCGACCGCGAAAGCCAAGCAAAGGGCCGCGGGGCCCTGGGCGGCCGCGCCTGCGGCGGCGGTGGCGGCGGCGATGGTGGTCGCCACGGCGGCGGCGGCGACGGCGGCGGCGGCGTCTTTGTTGTTCACGTTCACGATGATGTTGATGTCCTCGTCGTCGCTGGTCTTGTCACGACCGCCGCTGCTGTTGCCGCCGCTGTGGAGGCCACTGCCGTTGCTGCCACCGCCGCTGCCGTCGCCGTGGTTGTAGTTGTTGTAGCCGTTGGTTGTGGTGGTGGCCACGGTGACGGCGGTGGCCGTGGCGACGGAGGAGGATTCGTGCTCCTGCAGGAAAAGCACGAAAGCGAAGGTGGGCGCCAGCGCG
This sequence comes from Petromyzon marinus, assembly GCF_048934315.1. Lineage (NCBI taxonomy): Eukaryota > Metazoa > Chordata > Hyperoartia > Petromyzontiformes > Petromyzontidae > Petromyzon > Petromyzon marinus. The sequence goes on from NC_133697.1 coordinate 10,850,970, forward strand.
CACGACACGAGCAGGTCGCAGAGCGCCAGGTTCACCAGCATCAGGTCCAGGCTGGAGCGCGCCTTGCGCAAGGCCGGGTCCAGGAAGGAAGCCAGCACAGCCACGTTGCCGTAGGTGCCCGCGCAGAACAACAGCGCCAGCAGCACGGAGCACACGCACAGTGTGGCCAGGCACTCCACCTCCACGGCTGTCAGTGGCTCGGCCACGGACGGCCTGGCGCCAGCAGTGGCGGTGGTGGTGTTGGCGCGCATGGTGCTACTGTCTTCGGTGGTGGTGTTGGACCAGGCCGTGGTGGTGGTGGTGGTGGTGCTGTCTTCGTCCATTTATGTAGAGGGGAAGATGGGCCCTGGTGTCGAGTGAAAGGTGGTTGGCGGTGGTGCTGGTGAAACGACGGAGCCTGAGTGGAAATCACAACAATAACATTGGGTAAAGATTCCGCCATGAAATGAACTAACTACTACTAGTTCAGCTATTTTTTTTTTACCAGATAAGGCCCACTGAGCTCTATAGATCTTCTTTGGTTCTTTCGGTAAAGTCACGTAGAATGAGAATAAAATAATAATATAATATAATAAAATAACACAATTAAATTCGCACGACGTTTCGGCCACAACACAAGTGGCCTTCTTCAGGTAAAAGGAACAAACCTGTCGGGACGACAGAGCTTTGAAGCTCTGTCGACCCGACAGGTTTGTTCCTTTATTTTATTATTTTATTATTTTATTCTCATTCTACGTGACTTTACCGAAAGAACCAAAGAAGATGAATCCTTGCAGTCACGAAAGCTTTAAATCTCTATAGCTCTTTTTCACAAATGGTAGCTCAACGAAGTGGCTTATCGCGTGGAAATTTACAGCCGCCAAATACTCTAAACGTATGGAAAATTACAGCCGCCAAATACTCTAAACGTATGTTGATTCTGAACGTGGAGAGAAAAACCGGAGCACCCGGAGAAAAATCCACACGACCACCATGGCGAGAACAAGCAAACTCCAAATATACAGGCGTCAGGGTCGAGATCGAACCCATGACCTCCTGGACACCAGGCGAGGTAAATAACATCTTGCCACCAAGAAATGTCTTCCTCAAGCCACTGCTAGCGGAAGGGCTTCCACGAGAGAGAGAGAGAGCCCTAGAGACTCCCTCGAAGAAGGTATTTGGTCTACTCTTCCACACTGGCCAAAAGGAGAAAACAATTGTAAGAGACGGGAATACCCACACTCAACCACATGCGACCTTGCCTGCCGATCGACTAGCTGTGGTTGTAGACATTTAGAAATGTGCAGCATTGTTTCAACTGCCGCGCCGGGAAACCGAACAGGGTGATCTCTGGATTTAAAGTCCAGTATTACTGACCATTACACCAAGACAGCATCCCCATTAATATAATCACGATAATAACAATAGTATTGTTGTTTGTAAATCGCGGAAATACAAAAAAACACGGTAAGATTCATCACCTACCCACTTACACCTACACCCAATGATGATTCGATCAATTATCACAATCCAGGGGTCGCCTTTCGATTCAATTAATAATCGATTATTTGTTTTGAGGTGTGGGGGGGGGTCTCGAATTTGCCAGCCTACTGCTTTATCTTACTGTGTAACGTATCGGGCACTGGTTTGTGAGCCACGCCCGGGAATCTAACTTAGGTAGTCAGGTTCATAGCACAGTGCGTAGACCCACCTTTGTTAAGTAAATGCACGGGTGCGTACGATGCCGGAGCAGATTGCGAAGCGGTTGTACAATTTGGACTACAATAGAGGTGGTGTGAATTCCGGGAAAGGAGAGAGAAATAATGTTAATGATCATCATCACCAACATCGAAATCAAAGTCATCATCAGCACTCATTCATTGGTTGTACACTGCCAGAAGGCCTCCCCACGTCTTTGCTATTAATCAACGAAATCATCAATGTAATCATCTTCAAGAACACCATCAGCAGCAGCAGCCACTGCCTCTCCACTGCTGGATGAATACCTTCACAGACCGTTGCCACCACCCCCCCTCCAATACAGGACCCGTTCAGATATTTCTCGTCACTGATGTTAACCATGCCAATGAATCGAACTCGTAGTCGCCGGGTTCGTAGCGCAATGCGTTAACCACTGCACCACCGCTCCCCACTTTTGTTCTGTTCGCGAGCACACGAAGCCCGGCAGGTCACACGACGGGGTGCGTGGCGAACGCTACGCCCGGCCGCCTTTGTCTCCCCAGTGCTGATATTTACACACCGCATCATTGATGGTCGAGTGGACCTCAGTCGTTAACGGTTATCGAACTCGGGTCGACGGGTTCGTAGTGCAGTGCCCTAACCACTAAACTACCGCTCCCCCTACATATCGGGGACACGTACCCACCCACGTACACGCACGTATCCGCGCGCAAAGAGGCACGGGGCGATACGCGCAGGAACAGCATTGACAGACGGAGGAGCACATGGATTAGAGGACATACGCCGGGCTAAAGACATCATTCAAACTGTCGCTAGAAGGGATGGTGGGCGGCTGATGGTCAAGAACGATGACGGAGGAGCAGCCAATGGCTGGAACGCGACGGAGAGGATCTCCGCCGAAGCGAGGATGGAGCCAGCAAAGCGGCGCGTTATGCCGACGCTGGGTGCATTTCTACATCGCGGGGGAGATGGTGGCGGCTTGGGAGGGAGGGTGGGGGTGGGGAGGTCTTCATCCAGCAGTGGATCCACCGTGGCTGACGATAAAGACGACGACACACAGACGCACGTACACACGTACACACGCATACGTACGGGCGGCCGTTCCCTCCGATTGTGCTCCTCATTACCCCAGGGTCGATCGGTTTGCTGGAGACCCGAGAGCCGAGAGGCTGTGAGCTGGGATGCCAGGGACTGGAAGCTGGCACCCACGAGCAAGGGGAGTTGAGAGCTGGGGCACTGCGAGCTGGGAGACGGAGCTGAGATCTGTAAGGGGGCGGCGGGGGGGTGGGGGGTGAGATGGGGAGACCCTGGCCCCAGCAGCTGGCCGTATCCTCCGCGCTGCGTTTTCTGTCTCCGCATCCGCTCCCGGTGTCTTCTTCACCCGTGCGTCGCGGCGTCTCCCTCCGGATGCGCGTGCATTGACGCCATAGTGATGTATGCGCGTGCGTGCGCGCGCGTGCGCGCGCGTCTGTGTAGGGGGTGTGTGTTGAGTGTGTGTCTGCGCGTGCGTGTGGGTGTTTGTAGGTCGACTCAGCCTCAAATGAGTACCTGGTGCGGTGCGTAAAAAAACATCGCCACTAGGGAGACAAAGGCGGCCGGGCGTGGTGCTGGCCACCCAGCCTCTCGTGTGCCGTTCCGGCCTTCGTAGGTGCTCGCTAACAGCACTTGCCCCAACAGTCTGCTCAGGCTATACGGGGGATCTTTGTCTTTGTGTGCGTGTTTGTAGGGGAGCGACAGCGTAGCGGTTGGCGCGCTGCGCTACGAACCCGGCAAACCCCAGTTCGATTCCGGCCCACGGCCAACACCGGTGACGATTATCTGAACCTGTCCTTGGCCTCCCCTAGGTCGACTCAGCCTCAAATGAGTACCTGGTGTGGTGTGTAAACATCGCCACTGGGGAGACAAAGGCGGTGTGGTGTTGGCCACCCACCCCCTCGTGTGCCGTGCCGGCCTTCGTAGGTGCTCGCTAAGTGCACTTGCCCCAACATCTTATAGAGGCTACGTGGGGGATCACCTCATGTCTTCCCTATCACGATAACAACAACAACAATATTAACAAAATAATGATCACCTCATCTCGTATATATAAAAAAAAATCATTGCCATCCTTAAACCGCTCTACCCTCCTCCCTGACTTACACCTTCTGAGCACTCCTTTAAACCAAAACTCTCCCCATCACCACCGCAACCATCACCATCGCACCACACAATCACTAACATTACCACCACCATCATCATCACCTTCACACACCCATCATCACCACCATCACACCATCATTACCATCACATCCATCACCATAATCACGCCGTCGCACCACCATTACCCATCACTACCACACGATCATAGAAGACAAAGATGTCCCCTACAGCCTACAGAGGCTGTTGGGGTAACTGCTATGAGCGAGCACCTATGAAGGCCGGTACGGTGCACGAGGGGGTTGGTGGCCAGCACCACGTCCGGCCGCCTTTGTCTCCCTAGTGGCGATGTTTACACAACGCACCAGGTACTCATTTGAAGGTGAGTCGACCTAGGGGTGGTCCAAGACCGGTTCAGATAATCGTCACAGCATCACCACCACCACTACCATCACACACGTTACCACCACCATCACACCAATCCACCACCACCATTACCATCACACCATCATCACCATCACCGCCACCATCATCACCACAACCATCACACACGTTACCACCACCATCACACCAATCCACCACCATTACCATCACACCACCATCACCAACACCATTCCCACCATCACACCATCATCACCACAACCATCACACCAGTTACCACCATCATCACCACCACCACACCATCACCATCATCACACCATCATCACCACAACCATCACACCAGTTACCACCATCATCACCACCACACCATCATCACACCATCATCACCACAACCATCACACCAGTTACCACCATCATCACCACCACACCATCACCATCATCACCACATCCATCACACCCGTTACCACCACCATTACACCCATCCACCACTACCATTACCATCACCACCATCACCGCCACCATCCTCACCATCACCACCATCATCATCACCATGACCATCACACCCATTAGCACCAACACCACCCCTCCACGCGCACAACCTCACCCTGGCCGTTGCCAAGGCGACCGTTGCCATGGACACGCAGGTTGCGTCACCCATCAGAGAGCAGCGGTGGTGATGACAGTGGCAAGAATGCACGCTATTTCGTAATGGCAATTATATCATTGTAAATAATAACGCTCATTATTTGATGCGAGAGAAATAATGAATCCTGTAATTATCACTTTAGTGTGAGGGAAAAAAAGGCTGGGCCAAATATTTATCTGCGATCCTTGCGAGGATTCGGTGAGAAGCGGTTTGCGGACGGGGGATGCTTTCATCCAGCAGTGGATTGACCATGGCTGTTGCTGATATTCACGTCGCGCAAACTGGTTGTGTATCCTGTATATGTGTGTGCGTGTGTCTATAGGGGCCGTCCATGAATGACGTCACGCACGGGGGGGGGGGTCAGACATTTGTGACGATGTGTGACGATGGGGGGGGGGTTTGAGAAATGTGACGTCACATCAAAAATGCGCAACTTTAAATAAATATAGACAACACGTTCTATTTAATTAAGTAGACTTTTTAATACATGTTTTCTCCCGCAACATCAGAGTGCAGCGCCACATTAAATACGCACTACAATGACAATAGTTTAAAGCGATTTGAAGCATGTTTTATATATTTTTTTGGAGGGGGGAGGGGGGGTAGAGCTTTGTGACGTCATATTTGAGGGGGGGGTGTGACTTTGTGTGACGCCGTGTGACGAAGGGGGGGGGGTCAAAAATTGTCCAAAATCGCGTGACGTCATTTATGGACGACCCCATATGTGTGCGTGTGTGTATGTGGAGAGCGGTAGTGTAGTGGTTAACCCGCTTCGCTAGGAACCTTGAGTTCGATTCCCGCTCATGGCCAACACCAGTGTGACGATTATCTGAACCTGTCCTGGGCATCCCCTAGGTCGACTCAGCCTCAAATGGGTACCTGGTGCGGTGTGTAGTAAACATCGCCACTGGGGAGACAAAGGCGACCGGACGTGTTGTTGGCCACCCACCCCCTCGTGTGCCGTTCCGGTCTTCATAGGTGCTCGCTAACAGCACTTGCCCCCAATAGACTGTTCAGGCTATACGGGGGATCTTTGTCTTTTGTTTGTAAGCATGTGGGGAGCGGTGGCGCCGTCGTTAGCGCTGCGCAGCGCTACGAACCCAGAGTTCTACGGGTTTGATTCCCGCTCACGACCAATAACAGTGACAAATATTTGAACCAGTTCTGGGCCTTTCCTAGGTCGACTCAGCCTCAAATGAGTGCTTGGTGCGGAGTGTAAACATCAGCACTGGCCCGGGCGTGGAGTTGGCCACCCACCCCTTCTTGAGCCGTTCCGACCTTAATAGGTGCTCGCTAACAGCACCGAGCGGTGGTGCTGTGGTTAACGCATTGCACTACGAACCCGGTGGCTACGAGTTCGATTCCTTAGGACGGCTAACATTAGTGGCGATAAATATATGAACGGGTCGTGTATTGGAGGGGGAGGGGGGGGCAACGGCCTGTGAAGGTATTCATCCAGCAGTGTAGAGGCAGTGGCTGCTGCTGCTGTTGCTACTGCTGATGATATTCTTGAAGATGATTTCGTTGATTAATAGCATAGGAGAGACGTCTATTGTTAATGAACAGAGGTGGGAGCCAAGAAGGACCACAGCCAGAAACGTTGGGCTATCCGACATTGGTACGTCTTAAGGCGGTGTTAATAACCGATGCGGGGAGGTTTCAATTGTTATTTTTTAAAATATTTCTTCTTGTGAATAACTTACGGTTCCTAATATCAGTGTAGAGTACTGTAATGATATCCTCAATGCGTTTGTGTCCATGAATGAGGTATGTGCACTCGGTGCTGTATGTGTATGAAAGAATAACTAAGTCAATTAAATTCTACTGCTGGACGAAAGCCTTCCGACGTTGTGTCAGTTTGTGGGGGGGGAGGGGGGTGTTTGACCATACTTCACCACGCCGGTCAGTGCGGCCTGGTAAAGAGAAAGTGGAGGGTACGCCGGGACAGGACCGCTTCAGATGATGCTAACCGTAGCGCCACCGCTCCGCCTATACTGCAGCGTGCAGTATACAAACCATCATTGCCGTCAATTCAATCCACCAACACTGGACGAGAAGTGGTCCGTGCACATTACACTCAGGCAGACGTGGGAGGACGGGATGAGATACAGCGATGGATATTATCAGGTCGCACTCATTTCCACGCCAAGTGCTTGGCCACAAATGAACCACAATACCGCTCCGATCTCGTGAAGGGGGCGGAGGGGGCATAAGCCATCATCGCGCGAACCCCGGTGGTCACCCCTCGCAGCAGCGACTTTTGGTTCGCCATCGAACGCAGACGGCGATCAACGCATCGCACGCTTTCCGATGCACTTGCATGCAGGCACAGCACCGTACGTAGGCAACCGTGCTAGCCGGAGGTGCGGCCGTCTGGAACGCTCTTGCGATATTAGGAAGCCACCGGTGCCCGTGCACTTTTAAATCTCGATTGAAAACTGATTTCCTAAGAACTGCTTTTTTTGTGTTTAGTTTTGCTGTCCTTTGCCCGCACCTCCGATTCGCAGGGGTGTCTACGCAGGGTGCGAAAGAAACTCAACATCATACATACAACGTGAGTTTGACATCTGCGTCCGGGTATCTCTCTCTCTCTCTCTCAAAATACACGAGCAATTCCAGTCAGTCTCAATTCAGAAAATCATGAAGGCCTCCCCATATCAAGCCTTTCGTGGTGTTTTTGACCATACTTCACCACGCTGATCGGGAGAAACAATGGCAGGGCCGGATCTGGCATCACTCGCCACTGATGTTCACCGTGCCTGGGAAACACACCTGGATCACCGGGTTCAGAGTGCAGTGCGCTAACCGCTGTGCCACCGCTTCACCCTCTTTGATTGGGCTCATAATTAATGAGGCGCGTCAAAGTCGCTCAGCCAGCACCGCCGAGAGCCTGGGTTTGAGTCTGGGACTCTGCGCGGGATGTAATGTCCCAGGGAGAGCAGGAGCGGAGTAGGGGAGTCGTTGAGTCTGCAGGGAGGGAGGAGGGGGGCTCATAATGTTTCAGTTCCCTGTGAGCCGTGCGGTTCTTGACTCGGGTGCAACCCAAACAAAACAAAAACATGAACAAGAAACATCTTAAAGTGACTACACGCAACAGAAAAACCCTGGAAAAAAACCAGCAAAGTCTTCCTGAAAAAAAAAACCGCATTTCAACGCTGTGTGCAAAAATCCCAGTGGGATGCAAGTCAAACAATAACAACCATAAGACAATGCAGATTAAATGTATCAGGTCAACTCTGTACTACACCAAACAAACATGGCCAGACCAAACCGTCCTCAAATCACCAAAATAAAGCCGCAAAAACAATGTAACAGTGATCATAGTAACCGGATTCAAATCCAACAACAAACGATATACGTAACATGTACGACCAAAATATAGGTATATAAAAAATATTGTGCAAAAAGACTGTGCTTGCCTTCCTCGGCGGGCACGCGGACACGTGGCGTCGCCATGGAGACTGTTCCCCTCCACGCATCATCTTGGTACCGAGGGGAGGGGGGGGAGAGAGGGTCCGTTTAATGATGGGCGTTGTCATGGAGATGGCGAGAGAGGCTGAGGAGGTGGTGAGGGAGGTGAGGAAATGGTGAGGGGGGCTGAGGAGATGGTGAGGGAGGTGAGGAGATGGTGAGGGGGGCTGAGGAGATGGTGAGGGAGGTGAGGAGATGGTGAGGGAGGCTGAGGAGATGGTGAGGGAGGTAAGGAGATGGTGAGGGAGGTGAGGAGATGGTGAGGGAGGTGAGGAGATGGTGAGGGAGGCTGAGGAGATGGTGAGGGAGGCTGAGGAGATGGTGAGGGGGCTGAGAAGATGGTGAGGGAGGTGAGGAGATGGTGAGGGGGGCTGAGGAGATGGCGAGAGAGGCTGAGGGGATGGTGAGGGAGGTGAGGAGATGGTGAGGGAGGTGAGATGGTAAGGGGGGCTGAGGAGATAGTGAGGGAGGCTGAGGAGATGGTGAGGGAGGTGAGGAGATGGTGAGGGGGGCTGAGGAGATGGTGAGCGGGGCTGAGGAGATGGTGAGGGAGGTGAGGAGATGGTGAGGGAGGCTGAGGAGATGGTGAGGGCGGTGAGGAGATGGTGAGGGAGGTGAGGAGATGGTGAGGGGGGCTGAGGAGATGGTGAGGGAGGTGAGGAGATAGTGAGGGAGGTGAGGAGATGGTGAGGGAGGTGAGGAGATGGTGAGGGAGGCTGAGGAGATGGTGAGGGGGGCTGAGAAGATAGTGAGGGAGGCTGAGGAGATGTGAGGGAGGTGAGGAGATGGTGAGGGAGGTGAGATGGTGAGAGGGGCTGAGGAGATAGTGAGGGAGGCTGAGGAGATGGTGAGGGAGGTGAGGAGATGGTGAGGGGGGCTGAGGAGATGGTGAGGTGGGCTGAGGAGATGGTGAGGGAGGTGAGGAGATGGTGAGGGAGGCTGTGGAGATGGTAAGGGGGGCTGAGGAGATGGTGAAGGAGGTGAGGAGATGGTGAGGGAGGTGAGGAGATGGTGAGGGAGGTGAGGAGATGGTGAGGGAGGCTGAGGAGATGGTGAGGGAGGTGAGGAGATGGTGAGGGGGGCTGAGGAAATGGTGAGGGGGGCTGAGGAGATGGTGAGGGGGGCTGAGGAGATGGTGAGGGGGGCTGAGGAGATGGTGAGGGAGGTGAGGAGATGGTGAGGGAGGTGAGGAGATGGTGAGGGGGGCTGAGGAGATGGTGAGGGGGGCTGAGGAGATGGTGAGGGGGGCTGAGGAGATGGTGAGGGGGGCTGAGAAGATGGTGAGGGAGGTGAGGAGATGGTGAGGGGGGGCTGAGGAGATGGTGAGGGGGGCTGAGGAGATGGTGAAGGGGGCTGAGGAGATGGTGATGGAGGTGAGGAGATGGTGAGGGGGGCTGAGGAGGTGGTGAGGGGGGCTGAGGAGATGGTGAGGGAGGTGAGGAGATGGTGAACGAGGCTAAGGAGGTGGTGAGGGGGGCTGAGGAGATGGTGAGGGAGGTGAGGAGATGGTGAGGGAAGCTGAGGAGTTGGTGAGGGGGGCTGTGGAGATGGTGAGGGAGGTGAGGAGATGGTGAGGGAGGTGAGGAGATGGTGAGGGAGGTGAGATGGTGAGGGGGGCTGAGGAGATGGTGAGGGAGGCTGAGGAGATGGTGAGGGAGGTGAGGAGATGGCGAGAGAGGCTGAGGAGATGGTGAGGGAGGTGAGGAGATGGTGAGGGAGGTGAGGAGATGGTGAGGGAGGCTGAGGAGATGGTGAGGTGGGCTGAGGAGATGGTGAGGGAGGCGAGGAGATGGTGAGGGAGGTGAGGAGATGGTGAGGGAGGTGAGGAGATGGTGAGGGAGGTGAGGAGATGTCGAGAGAGGCTGAGGAGATGGTGAGGGAGGTGAGGAGATGGTGAGGGGGCTGAGGAGATGGTGAGGGGGGCTGAGGAGATGGTGAGGGGGGTTAAGGAGATGGTGAGGGGGGCTGAGAAGATGGTGAGGGAGGTGAGGAGATGGTGAGGGGGGGCTGAGGAGATGGTGAAGGGGGCTGAGGAGATGGTGATGGAGGTGAGGAGATGGTGAGGGGGGCTGAGGAGGTGGTGAGGGGGGCTGAGGAGATGGTGAGGGAGGTGAGGAGATGGTGAGGGAGGCTGAGGAGGTTGTGAGGGGGGCTGAGGAGATGGTGAGGGAGGTGAGGAGATGGTGAGGGAGGTGAGGAGATGGTGAGGGACGTGAGGAGATGGTGAGGGAGGTGAGATGGTGAGGGGGGCTGAGGAGATGGTGAGGGAGGCTGAGGAGATGGTGAGGGAGGTGAGGAGATGGCGAGAGAGGCTGAGGAGATGGTGATGGAGGTGAGGAGATGGTAAAGGGGGCTGAGGAGATGGTGAGGGAGGTGAGGAGATGGTGAGGGAGGTGAGGAGATGGTGAGGGAGGCTGAGGAGATGGTGAGGGGGGCTGAGGAGATGGTGAGGGAGGCGAGGAGATGGTGAGGGAGGTGAAGAGATGGTGAGGGAGGTGAGGAGATGGTGAGGGAGGTGAGGAGATGGCGAGAGAGGCTGAGGAGATGGTGAGGGAGGTGAGGAGATGGTGAGGGGGGCTGAGGAGATGGTGAGGGAGGTGAGGAGATGGTGAGGGAGGTGAGGAGATGGTGAGGGAGGTGAGGAGATGGTGAGGGGGGCTGAGGAGATGGTGAGGGGTGTCTGAGGAGATGATGAGGGGGACTGAGGAGATAGTGAGGGAGGTGAGGAGATGGTGAGGGACGTGAGGAGATGGTGAGTGAGGTGAGGAGATGGTGAGGGAGGCTGAGGAGATGATGAGGGAGGTGAGGAGATGATGAGGGGGGCTGAGGAGATGGTGAGGGAGGCTGAGGAGATTGTGAGGGAGGCTGAGGAGATGGCGAGAGAGGCTGAGGAGATGGTGAGGGAGGTGAGGAGATGGTAAAGCGGGCTGAGGAGATGGTGAGGGAGGTGAGGAGATGGTGAGGGAGGTGAGGAGATGGTGAGGGAGGCTGAGGAGATGGTGAGGGGGGCTGAGGAGATGGTGAGGGAGGCGAGGAGATGGTGAGGAAGGTGAAGAGATGGTGAGGGAGGTGAGGAGATGGTGAGGGAGGTGAGGAGATGGCGAGAGAGGCTGAGGAGATGGTGAGGGAGGTGAGGAGATGGTGAGGGGGGCTGAGGAGATGGTGAGGGAGGTGAGGAGATGGTGAGGGAGGTGAGGAGATGGTGAGGGAGATGAGGAGATGGTGAGGGGGGCTGAGGAGATGGTGAGGGGTGTCTGAGGAGATGATGAGGGGGACTGAGGAGATAGTGAGGGAGGTGAGGAGATGATGAGGGAGGTGAGGAGATGGTGAGTGAGGTGAGGAGATGGTGAGGGAGGCTGAGGAGATGATGAGGGAGGTGAGGAGATGGTGAGGGGGGCTGAGGAGATGGTGAGGGAGGCTGAGGAGATTGTGAGGGAGGCTGAGGAGATGGTGAGGGAGGTGAGGAGATGGTGAGGGAGGTGAGGAGATGGTGAGGGAGGTGAGGAGATGGTGAGGGGGGCTGAGGAGATGGTGAGGGGGGCTGAGGAGATGGTGAGGGAGGTGAGGAGATGGTGAGGGGGGCTGAGGAGATGGTGAGGGAGGTGAGGAGATGGTGAGGGAGGTGAGGAGATGGTGAGGGGGGCTGAGGAGATGGCGAGGGAGGTGATGAGATGGTGAGGGAGGCTGAGGAGATGGTGAGGGAGGTGAGGAGATCGTGAGGGGGCTGAGGAGATGGTGAGGGAGGTGAGGAGATGGTGAGGGAGGTGAGGAGATGGTGAGGGAGGTGAGGAGATGGTGAGGGAGGTGAGGAGATGGTGAGGGGGGTGAGGAGATGGTGAGGAGGGCTGAGGAGATGGTGAGGGGGGCTGAGGAGATGGTGAGGGGGGCTGAGGAGATGGTGAGGGGGGCTGAGGAGAAGGTGAGGGGGACTGAGGAGATGGTGAGGGAGGTGAGGAGATGGTGAGGGGGGTTGAGGCGATGGTGAGGGAGGCTAAGGAGATGGTGAGGGGGGCTGAGGAGATGGTGAGGGGGGCTAAGGAGATGGTGAGGGAGGCTGAAGAGATGGTGAGGGAGGTGAAGAGATGGTGAGGGAGGTGAGGAGATGGTGAGGGAGGTGAGGAGATGGCGAGAGAGGCTGAGGAGATGGTGAGGGAGGTGAGGAGATGGTGAGGGGGGCTGAGGAGATGGTGAGGGAGGTGAGGAGATGGTGAGGGAGGTGAGGAGATGGTGAGGGAGGTGAGGAGATGGTGAGGGGGGCTGAGGAGATGGTGAGGGGTGTCTGAGGAGATGATGAGGGGGACTGAGGAGATAGTGAGGGAGGTGAGGAGATGATGAGGGAGGTGAGGAGATGGTGAGTGAGGTGAGGAGATGGTGAGGGAGGCTGAGGAGATGATGAGGGAGGTGAGGAGATGGTGAGGGGGGCTGAGGAGATGGTGAGGGAGGCTGAGGAGATTGTGAGGGAGGCTGAGGAGATGGTGAGGGAGGTGAGGAGATGGTGAGGGAGGTGAGGAGATGGTGAGGGAGGTGAGGAGATGGTGAGGGGGGCTGAGGAGATGGTGAGGGGGGCTGAGGAGATGGTGAGGGAGGTGAGGAGATGGTGAGGGGGGCTGAGGAGATGGTGAGGGAGGTGAGGAGATGGTGAGGGAGGTGAGGAGATGGTGAGGGGGGCTGAGGAGATGGCGAGGGAGGTGATGAGATGGTGAGGGAGGCTGAGGAGATGGTGAGGGAGGTGAGGAGATCGTGAGGGGGCTGAGGAGATGGTGAGGGAGGTGAGGAGATGGTGAGGGAGGTGAGGAGATGGTGAGGGAGGTGAGGAGATGGTGAGGGAGGTGAGGAGATGGTGAGGGGGGTGAGGAGATGGTGAGGAGGGCTGAGGAGATGGTGAGGGGGGCTGAGGAGATGGTGAGGGGGGCTGAGGAGATGGTGAGGGAGGCTGAGGAGATGGTGAGGGGGGCTGAGGAGATGGTGAGGGGGGCTGAGGAGAAGGTGAGGGGGACTGAGGAGATGGTGAGGGAGGTGAGGAGATGGTGAGGGGGGTTGAGGCGATGGTGAGGGAGGCTAAGGAGATGGTGAGGGGGGCTGAGGAGATGGTGAGGGGGGCTAAGGAGATGGTGAGGGAGGCTGAAGAGATGGTGAGGGAGGTGAGGAGATGGCGAGAGAGGCTGAGGAGATGGTGAGGGGGGCTGAGGAGATGGTGAGGGAGGGGAGATGGTGAGAGAGGCTGGGGAGTTGGCTATGGAGGTGAGGAGATGGTGAGGGAAGAGGGATAGTGAGTGAGTCAAGGAAATGGTGAGGGAGAGGAGATGGTGAGGGAGGTGAGGAGATGGTGAGGGAGGTGAGGAGATGGTGAGGGGGGCTGAGGAGATGGTGAGGGGGGCTGAAGAGATGGTGAGGGAGGTGAGGAGATGGTGAGGGGGGCTGAGGAGATGGTGAGGGAGGTGAGGAGATGGCGAAGGAGGTGATGAGATGGTGAGGGAGGCTGAGGAGATGGTGAGGGAGGTGAGGAGATGGTGAGGGGGGCTGAGGAGATGGTGAGGGAGGCTGAGGAGATGGTGAGAGAGGTGAGGAGATGGTGAGGGGGGCTGAGGAGATGGTGAGGGGGGCTGAGGAGATGGTGAGGGAGGCGAGGAGATGGTGAGGGGGGCTGAGGAGATGGTGAGGGAGGCTGAGGAGATGGTGAGAGAGGTGAGGAGATGGTGAGGGAGGTGAGGAGATGGTGAGGGAGGTGAGGAGATGGTGAGGGAGGTGATGAGATGGTGAGGGAGGGGAGATGGTGAAGGAGGTGATGAGATGGTGAGGGAGGTGAGGAGATGGTGAGGGGGGCTGAGGAGATGGTGAGGGAGGTGATGAGATGGTGAGGGAGGCTGGGGGGATGGTGAGGGAGGTGAGGAGATGGTGAGGGGGGCTGAGGAGATGGTAAGGGAGGTGAGGAGATGGTGAGGGAGGCTGGGGGGATGGTAAGGGAGGTGAGGAGATCCTGAGAAAGGTACTGTATAGAGGGAGGCAATAGAACGAGCATCCACCATAAAGATGCATCATCATCACCCACATCGTCACCATCTTCGCTTAGGCGTGCGCCTTGTGCGTAAGGCGACCTCTGCTGCTTCTAGAACTCCGGGGTGGGTGCCCATCGCAGAGAGTGAACGTTGTTGCATTTACAAACACTGACTCGTCGTCCGCCAGCGCCTCGTAGTCGAGCTATAAATACTGCAACGCGTAACGTGGCGGAGAGGGAGTGGAGAGGGAGAGGAAGGGAAGAGGGGAGAGAGAGAGAGCAGAGATGGATTTGAGATCGGGAGGGAAGAGAGGGAGAAGAGACGAGTGAGGTGGGAAGAGAAAGAGTGGGCTAGGTGAGAGAGAGAGAGGTGGGACAGTGATGGATGAGAGACGTGAGTGAGTAGAGAGAGTAGAGAGGATGGAGAGATGATCATGGAGGAGAGCGTGGGAACATATCGGTGGCAGGGAAGGGGGGTAAGGAAGTGCGGAGAAGTGAGAAGGAGAAAGCCGAGAGGGGAGTGGGAGAGGCCAGAGGAGGAGATGTGCAGTGGAGGGGTGAGGCAACAGAGGGAGAGAGATAAAATAAGAGATACGGGAGAGAGAGACATGGAGTATGGAGAAGAGAGGGGGTAGAGAGAGAGAGGGAAGGGTAAGGAGAGCAGAGCGAGAAATATTTTGTTAAATCTTTCATTTAAAAGCGGGGGGGGGGGGGGGGGGGGTTACATAAAGCAAAGCATTGAAAAAAACGGAAAAAAACGAAATGATGAACGAAGCAAAGTGCCGATTCCACCGAGCATCTTCTTGTTTCCTCTGATCTTCAAAAAAACAGAGAGAGAGAGAGTGGGAGGGGGGGAGCGCGGAGACGCAGGGAGAGGAGAGGTAAAGCGATGAGACGGAGTGTAGAGAGAGAGGAAGAGAGAGAGAGAGACGGAGTGTAGAGAGAGAGACGGACTGTAGAGAGAGAGAGACGGAGTGTAGAGAGAGAGGAAGAGAGAGAGAACGAGCGCATTGCTGGCGCAGGGTGCGTCAGCCGTGGCTGGAGACAGAGCGAGAGGGATAAAACGAGGAGTGCCGCCGATCATCATCATCATCACCCTCCTCTTGTGCCCCTCGTCATCTCCCACATCATCAGCTGCTGCTTCGTCGTCGTCGTCAGCTCCCCGCTCCTCCCATCGCACGTCCCCACCCACCAGCGCGAATATGAGCAAGCGATTGGTGTCCGTGGATTATGAAGTATTCGGACGGGTTCAAGGTAAAACTGATTATTTATGTTGTTGTTTTTGCCACTTGTGCCGAAGAGTTGTGATCGCGTCGATATAATGGCATCGATTCATTTTCCCGGGAATTCTCCCGTGGGATTTCCCCCCTTGCGACAGCCGCCCGTCGGCGGGGGCCATCGACCCAGACGCGGCCTCGAGGGACGAGGCCGTCCGACCTCGGTGTGCACTTTTGCGCAGCCACGGGTTTGAGGTTAAATGATAACTTCAGTCATCATCATCATCATCGTGATAATAATCATCATCATCATCATTGTCGTCATTAAGATGAGCTTCAGCACCGTCATCATCATCAACATGATCAGCAAAACAAACATCACCACACGCACAAACTTCAGCAACAAACGTTAATCAATAACACCGTGTGGCCTTAAACGAATAAAAACATATATTAAAGGCGATGGCCCTTCATTGCACAAGAGGGCCATTGCACGAAACGTCTCCAGCTGCATATTGTTTTCCTTTGAAGGCCACAGTGTTCTCATTGACGAATGTGGTGAGGTTTTTTTTTGTATTAATTGTGCTCTGCACCACTGCCCACTCAGCAGTACTGCCGCTGCATCATTGCACGGACATTAACGATCAGCATTTAAAACGCAATCAACCCCAGCAGCAGTGGCCTTAAAGCACGCACGTTTAGCCATGCTAGACCCTGATTAGCTCTCGTCAGATATCGGAGGCTAAGCTGGATTTGAACCTGGTTAATGCAGTACTGGGATGGGGGAGTGCATGGGAATAATCGCTGTTGTAAGCTTTAGGCTGGTAGGTGTCCTCAAAGGATGGAACCAAGGCAATGTATTTAAATACATCTGTGCAGAGCTTTGAATGTCAAGCCGTAGTGTGCATGGTGGGATTATCCCATGATAGTACTCTGGTATTCGCTCACACGAAGCCAAAACACTCGAAATGAAGATTAATTGTCCAAACATCCCAATGTGGCAGGACCCTCTTGACAACGTATCTTGAGACTCGGGTGAAGCTTTCCTGGGTTATTCATCGTTACAGTATGAATCATCATCAACAGCAGCAGCAGCAGCATGATCGGCATCATCCACAGCGTTGTCATCGTTAACAAACATCGCACCCTTCAATCGTTCGGGAAAGCCTCACGGTGTCTCAAGACAAATTTTAGGCGGGTCCTTCGTCATCGAGCTCCGCAAGGCCAACACAATTATTTAACAAAATTAAAACCCGAATTTTTGTTGTCATATTTCGTGCCGGAGGGACACGCGAGTATCCGGAGAAAACCTCACTCAAAACGAGGGGCCACCACCACCGCCGCCGTCTGCATGGTGACCCACGTCTGGGTGCTCGTGAACAAGGGAAGAGGGGGGTAGTCAGGGTGGTGGTGGCGGGGGGGGGTCGAGCTATTTCGGGTTGGTTAGACCTGCAATGGCCCTTAGCCGCGGGGTTTTGTATTTATAGACGGACCAGTGGCGGTGGTGCTGTTGGGCCAGATCTGTCCAAGCGAGTAGGCACCTCGTGCAGGGCGTCCATACTAACGTGGAATGTCCACCTCTGGATATGGAGGAAGTAACACGCGGCGTAAGCGAATGATGTGGTGATGCTGCCGCTGCTGCTGCTATGTTGGTTGGGAAGTGATGCGCAGGCAACAATTAACGCAACAAAATCAACACATTCGTCAATAATACTGTGGCCTTAAACGGGAAAACATATATACACCGTAAGCGACGTTTTGGGCAATGGCCCTTCTTCATGGCATATTAAAAATAACCATTATCCGAAGAAGCGCCATTGCACCGCTGGATGAGGGCCTCCCCAACGCCATGCGGGTTGTGCGGGAGGAGGGGGGCGGGTTATTTGACCATACTTCACCGCGCTGGTCAGTGCGGGTTTGGTAAAGGGCGGGAAGCAATAATATACTGTAAGTGGGAGCACAGACAGTACGATACATCAATGGATTTTTGTCTCGATGCCCTCTGATTCCCACCACGTAGAAACTCCCCCCCCCACCCCTCGCATCAGCCTGGCGCAGTGCACCGGTGGTAGTATTGTATTTTGTGACTTTTTTCGCACCGTACGTAGCCAAGGGCGCGAATCAGAGGTGCGGCATTAGACTCGCGCTGTGATTATGTAAGAATCACCGCTGATGCTGTAGTGCAGTCGTAGCTTGACCTCAGCAAAGGTGCGGATTGAGCTTACGGCGCGTGCGTCGATGGGTGCTTGCTGACGTCATTGTGTCTGTGTCTTCCCCGACAGGAGTGTGCTTCAGATCGGTGAGTTGGTTGTTCATTTCTTACCAAGGCCGTAATTATAATATACATTGGCTGGGGGGGGGGGACACACACATTCCCCCCCCCCATATTCAAATGTCCCCCCCCCAATATATTGCTATAAAAGTTTGCTATGCTATGTAAATAAAAACAATTTGCTAAACCTTGGCCACAATATCTGGACTTGTCTTCATGTAAATCAATGCATAAATGTATGTTTATATGATTGTGGTTATGGTTGTACTTTATTAATCCCTAATCTCTGCCATTACATACTATGAAACAAGAAATGGTAAAAAAAAAGTAAAAACAGAGTCATGTAATACAATATATTATTAGACATTGTAAAAAATAGTAAATGTTTTTATATTTTAGGCAGGAAATTAGTTTTCAAATTTAGATATTTTTCTGGGTTGGGACCACCAGACACCCTGGAAGATTTGGTCCCCTCCAATGTTGACTCCATGGCTACGGCCTTGTCCCTTACACTCTCACGCGCGCGCCCGTGTGCGGAAAGTACGGGGAGCGGTGGCGCGGCGGTTAGCGCTACGCTGCGCTACGAACCCGGCTACCCGAGCTCGATTCCCGTTCTCGGCCAACACCGGTGGCGATTATCTGAACCGGCGCTGGGCCACACCCTAGGTCAAACTCTCAAATGTTTACCTGGTGTAATAGGGTAAACGTTTCCACGAGGGAGACAAAGGCGGCCGGGCGCGTTGCTGGCCACCCCATCCCCTTGCGTACCATGGTCGGCCTTCATAGGTGCTCGCTCACAGCACTTGCCCCAACAGTCTCTATACGGGGGGGGGGATCTTTGTCTGTACAACACGTGTGGTCTCCGCGTCTCCACGTGGCCGGTGTTTTGCCGCACACCCCCACCCCCATGTGCCCGCGCAGTACACGGAGGAGCAGGCGAGGAAGCTTGGGCTGGTGGGGTGGGTGAAGAACACCCCGGCGGGCACCGTGGTGGGACAGGTGCAGGGCCCCGAAGACAAGCTGCAGGCCATGTGAGTTTCGCGCCCCACCTCCCCCCCATTGCGAGTAGTTGCAGCCCGTTTGCTGGTAATAATTTGTCGACGAGTATATATTTTAAAAATATCTCTTCGGGAGTACTGGAGGAGAGCGAGACGCGTGGGCTTAGTAGTCACGGCCATAGCGAGAGGTGGTTGTTGTTACTCGATGTGTGAATGACACCGAGGGCAAACACTAGTTTTTTGGTAGCCCCGCCGATTGTTGAACTTCTTTAGCACCGGATGTGGCCCACCGTGCTTATCGGAGGTGCGGGGGAAGGTCAATCTAAACACAAAAAAGTAGTTTTAAAGAAATGAGTTTGAAATATAGGTTTGAAAGCGTTGTGCGATTATGATTACAGTAATGTTCTGTCGCGGTAATCGTGTTGGTGCTACGTGGTCAGTAGAGGGCAGTCCAGAAAAAATACCATTGTACTGCAGTTCGATGTTCCCGCGTCTACGCTCGCAAGCCTGAACAAACCTGCACTGCCCAGTTGTGGTGAAGAATGGTCTTAATTGCCCTCACGATCAGCAATGACCGTGGATTGGCGCGCAGAGGCTGCGAATAATTTAAATGACAAAACCTAACGGTGACCAATGTATGTACGCAGGAAGAGCTGGCTAAGCAACGTGGGCAGCCCCAGCTGTCACATAAAGCGCACCGTCTTCAGCAACGAGGGGGAAATCACAGCGCAGGACTTCAAGAGCTTCACCACGCGCTACTAGACGCCAGCCAGCGAGGAGGTGGGCGTTTGGCGGGGCTGGTGGGAGAGACGGGGAGGGATATACCTCTGCAAAGGGGAAGCTGGAGGAGGGCATCGAGGTGGCGAGTTCGGCAAGGGTGAAAGTCCACACGTGGTGTAATCTAATCGAGGTGTGCAGGGGTGTTGGGCAGACATCTTTCGCGGAAAATGACTACTCGAATTCTCACGCGGGAAATTCAGTTCAGCCACCCAAGTAGTGAAATTATTAAGAACGCGGGATATGGAGAGGATTTAAGAAACTTGCACCGTTTCAAATGCCCAGTGTGGAACGGCAAACTTTTTACTGCAAGTTCAATGTACCTATTATGACTACCACAGCGAGTCTTTTGTGGAAATAAGACATCGCACCCACTCTCTTACGTACGTTTAGTATAACCCATCAACAGGGTCGCAGTGCCACAATGCTGGTGTACCATTGGTGTCCTCCAGCCAGGCAGTTGCTTTCGTAAGCAGCTGTTTGGAGCACTCCTTCCGATATTAGGAAGCCACTGGAGCTATGCACTTTAAAATCTAGTGAAAACACATTTCTTTTAAACTTTTTGTGTGTAGTTTGTCCTTCCCACCGCACCTCCGATTAGCACGGTTGGGTATATACGGTGCGTCCCCCTATGCAACGGTTGGATGTGCGGCAGAATAGCGAATGGTTTTGCTTTCAGTCTCATTTTACAAACTGCATTGCCCATGTGATGGAAGCGCATGCATGCTTACGTTTGGTAAAAACAAATGTGAAGAGACCGAATTCCAATTTTAACTTCAGGTCTACCTTGTATAATAAAGAGACAGCGTCGTCTCAAAAGGGCTCTCGCCTGGTTAAATGATTCGAGCGAATGATAATTATTACGTGCAGCTGCATTCGATGCAGGCAGCCGAGATGCTTAATTATAATTATGTATCCCTTTGCGACAGAAACGATGCCAAGCTTGCTTGTTAATAAAAGTGGCTTACACAACGGTGTCAGGTTTCAGGATTGTTGATTTGTATAAAAATTTTCCATTTCAGAATTCAGCATTCGTGAACAATGAGTTATTTTGTCAATTTACTGCTGGATGAAGGCCTCCTACATGTCATTTCACAGGGTTTGTTTGACCATACTTTTGCCAAGCTGGTCAGCGAGAGTTTGTTGATGGCAGCTGTAGCTAGGAATCCAAACCCAGTTTGGCAGATTCACAGCGCAGTGCAAAACCCACGACTAAGCCACTGCCAGCTACCCCATGGATAATTAACCTTCACTAAATCTGTCGGCAATTGTAGGTAAAATGAAAACATGTTCAAAAAGCAGCAGAAAACGGTCAAGTTTATTTGTATGAAATGAACATGAAGCTTTTAGTCATCTGAGTGTACAATGCATTGTTTTGTACAAAGTTCTTGCTGATGTGTTTTGGCAGAGCTAAGAATGAACTCTTGAGACGATGGGGATGAGATTACGCTTGAATTCCAACATCATCTGTGATCTCCGATCTATATAAATAACGGCAATTGCATACAACATTAATTCACTCAAGCAACAGCCATTTGAACAAGCACAAAGTTGGTCCATCGGATAGATGAACGATAACCACGTTTCAGATGTCGAGATTTAACAAGCTGGGAAAGCAGTTGTGATGTTTTGTTTTATCGGAATGGTTAAATTCCACAGAACTGGGCTTTGAGTCTACATCTGCAGATGTGGTGAGCCTCACTTTATCGAGGCCATGATGCTTGCAACACCTGGAACAAATAAAAAAACACACGCGCACGCAGTGGCATCATTGCAACGCAGCTTTAGACGTAAAAAGTCTTAACCACATGTTTTGCTTAACCAATGGGATTAGATCCAGTTGTGTGGATATCATTATTAGATGTTAGTGCTGAATATATTTTTTTCCCTTCAATTTGAAGACGCCCCATGATACGTATTTACACGAGAGGCAAACGTTGTATACGCCCTGCAAAGAGCTTGTCGCTTTTCATTTTAAAGAGTTGTTTTAGTCAGCCATTCCAAATTGAGTGAAAATCAAATATAATGCGAGTTTATTTATTGTGCTGTCATTGGTGACTTGCTGAGACCATCAACACACGACACTTGGGAACCCAGTTTAATCACCATCGACTCAATCCCTGATTTAAATTCCAGACCTCAGCGGTGCTGCCTCAGCATATTTCAGAGTATAAGCCCCCCGAGCCACCTCCTATCATGTTAGCGCCTTTATCAGCTGGCCGGATTTCTCTGACAACAAGAACCTCTTTTGTGGAAGAAGGCTCCAGCTGCCGACGTTCAGACATCGCCCTATGAACTCACTCTCAAAATCGATCTTCTCCACGATGTTCTTGGGCTTCACCGTCTCCTCCTGGTTCGCGATGTAGATGGTCCCTGGCTCTCCCTCGTTCCAGCCATACTTGCTCATCCACACATTGAGTTGGCCGTCTGTGCGGGAGTGTGAGAGTGCACGAGTGTACGTGTGCGCGCGTGGTGGAGCGAGGAGGTGGCGGCGGAGACAGTCAGCTCAGATGTGGGCGTACTCTAGCACTCTATTAGCGAGGCTAAGATGCTCGCGGTAGTAGTGGAATGAATATCGTTTGCCGGCCATTTTAAAGCGGCAAGCCTCACGTGGCCGCGGGCCATATGAAATAAAGTCACAGGCTGCATGCGGCCCATGGTGCCGTAGGTTCCATCCACCCCTGCGTTAATTTCTGTCATGAAACATGAAAGAGATTCTCCACCCATACGGTTCACCACCTGGGTCGATGTGAACAATGAGTGAGTAGGGAGACCTCGTGAAAACCTAACCCCGTACCTGTGAGTCCGCCGAGCATGTCCGAGAGCAATCGCTTGCCGATGCGCTGGTACGTGATCCCCACCACGTGGCAGATGACTGCAGGACACGCGCAGCGAGACAACAGAGTTCACAAGGGCCAGCCACTGGCCAGCACCAGCATATACTGGCTATACGTACCAGAGTTCCAGCGCTTTCGAGGCAAGGGTTGGTGGATCACGCAGATAATAATGAAACCCCTACCCCTACTGCGCCTTGCCATTTCCAGAAGGAATTACAGCGAGCAGATTTTTGACCCATCCGTGTAGACCTTGATTGTTCCTGTGTGAGACTTCAATGGGCACTCTGGTTTCCTCCCACATACCAAACGTGCCCTTCAAAAGGAATTGGCCGAACATCTCAATGCAGGATCCTGTTTAAAGTCTTCAAACTGAACGAGGCTTGGATTAATAAATGGTGTTAATTATACAATACATATTTCCATAAGTTGCTTACAATGTGTCATCAAGTCACTCCAGACCACATTTCAGTTTATTAAGATTCAGTGTAATGCTGAAGGCTTTGAGAGCCAAACTGGAGCAACTTAACGACGTTCCTAAGAGTTGCAGGAGAAACATCACAAACCATCCTAAATAGCTGCCTTGTTTAAGTCATCACACAAAGAAGGTGTGTGCCAATGTGTTTTAATACGCACATTTCCTTATGGAGTCTTCAAATCCGGTTATTCCATCGACCAGTGTTTCGTCCAGTTCCGTCTTCGGGGGAACAAGTAGGAAGGCATTTGCGGCACAAATCGTGACACACAAACGTAGCGTGTAGTATTAATGAGACTGAGAATACGATAGCATCCAATTGCTGGAGAAGTAAGTAACCACAGGTGTACCGATGCATCGATTAATATCGACAATTAAACTCACGAGCCATGAATCTCGCACATTTTAAAAAGTTTTTGTTGTAATGTATTCACATGGCTGCTATGTTCAACACAATGTAAATTATTCTGAATCACAACAAAACATAGGCAGTAAAGTGTTCCAACTCTCATCATTAGCCATGATCTATGCTCAGCTGGATAAAGGCTGTGACCGCTTCTCAGTCTTGTGATGCAACAATCTATCTAGCGCAGAGGTCGGCAACCAAAATAGCAACCAGCAATTTTTTTTCCGAATTCGGTAAAAAAATCTCGAACATTACAAGAGCCGCAATGCACGTGAACACGAGACGGTGCTCCTTATCAAATAACGTCCTTAAAGAGCCGCATGCGGCTCCGAAGACAGGTTGCCGACCCCTGATCGAGCGCCTACACGCGAGCCGATTTCATTGCTCACACTGGGTGACACACCCTTGGAGAGCGGTCCACCTCAACTCACCCAAAAGTTCTGAAAGCGGCAGGTCTCCAGGAGCTCTCCAAGAAGCAGGATCCTTCCCAGCTGCTTATCTTCCAACTGCTTCACCTCGGTCAAGGCTCAATCGCAGCAGCAGCGTCCATTAAGTTGTCCTCAACTTTATCCCAACTGTCCTAACAGCGTCATGTCATGAGACGAACTCTCAGAGAGCTGCACCCTTCGAGTTAGAGAACTGATCACCGAAGCGGATATTCCTGGATTACCTCAGAGATTCATTCCTTCAAGGTGACCTCTGTTCCACAAAGAGGCAGGACTTTGACACGCCACCATCGATAATGTTTATCGCATGACAGTGAAACAGATATTTTTAATTCTTAGAAATTGTTTTTTTTTAATTAAGTTAAAATGTTTTTTGTGAGGTCATTGTTAACCGGGTTGAAACCTTCAACCTAACTATCCTTGATAATCTACTTTATTCACAGGAGGCGGAAACTAGGATTTAAACCCAGAACCCCAGCCACCTGGTCCTCACTGTTAGTACAATCACTATGGATACCAGCTGCCAGTGATAAAACTGTATTCTCACTTGAAGCGATTCAACGGTCTTAGCCCGGTCACACAATGTGACGTGCTTCTCTGCCGCTTCCATCTCAAACGTGAGCACTGCTCTCCCGTGACGTCAATCCACCCGGCACATCCACCTCGACAAGGATACATGGACCTGGTCGATGAGGCACTTGCAGAGCGTAAAGTCGGTGTGCGGGAGGTTGGTGAGTGCCTTCAGCAGGATCTGCGCTGTCACGGACGTCTGGAAGTAGGCCGGGTTGAACTGGTACCTGCAGTGCATGCGGGGACATGCGGGCACGCGTGGCGTTGTCACGTTAACCGTCCGCACGGTAAATTCGCGGAGCCAAAACGGAGGCTGCCATCTCTCCGCAAGGCTGCCCATCAGTCCAGTTACGGTGATCCATTTCACAGGGGTGAGAAACTTGTTAATTAACATTTGGCACACCATAGAATGAGTGTGTTTATTTCAGGCATCAAGTGATGAACAGATTCAAGTTAAATTGAGTACGCTCATGATGCATGCATCGCATTGTGCAAGGGAATCAATTATTTATAAAGTATGCATGTTATTATATTCCATTAGATTTTAACAAACTTGGAGTTCTCATGTATTCAAATTAAACATACATTTTAAACCATACAAACAGGCTTCGAACCCAAACTGCAACCTGTCCCTAGCCCGACCACTAATCCAAATGATCTAACTCCTAACAGCTCTCCTCCTAGTCCTGACACTAACCCAAACCCTGGGTTACACAGATCACACGTCTGTTCACAGTGCAGTGCGAGGAGCTACTCACAGTTTCAGAACCGCCAAGTTAGCCTCCAGGTCGTAGGCGTTCTCCTGCGCCTGTGTCTCCACGTACCGCTCCAGCGTTCCCAGGTTCTCTGGGTTGTACCTGCCCCAGGATACACCACACAGAAAGATTCACCGTGGTGTTTTTTTGTGGAGTGTTGGGGCAAGCGTTATCAGCGAGCACCTATTAAGAGAACACGGCATGCACAGGCACACCAACCAACGTCATGCACACGAACATGCAAGGTCATTTTTTGTCAATCCACTGCGGGTTGAGGGCCTCAACACCGTGCGGGTCGTTGTGGTTGAATAATTGACCAAACGTCATCACGCAGGTCATTGCGGGTTGGTTTAGGCGGGGAGCACAGACGTTGGAATGCGGTACTGTACAACATATATAGAGCTGCACGTGTACACGTGAAGAGTGTGAATACGTGTGGTTTTACTTATCCCATGGGAATATGGAATTTCCACCGCCGAATCAGGGATGTAAAATGTAAATGAGTGCCCCCTTGTGTCGAACATAACTGGTGTTAATTTAAGTAAGGAATACGTGTACACAGTGTAGCTTTATGCGCATAATCAACCAAATGTGCGCTTGTGACGCTATCTAATCCAACGCTCGGTGTACGCGGTGCTGTGACGTGTGGACATTCCACATAACTATGGCGGGTACCATACCCTACATAATTACAGTACCACCGTTGATTTCCCAACACAAAAGTGGTGCAACCTCTTCGGACGGCGCCAATTTCACCTACACCCTGATGATCACAGCAATCACCATCGGCCGTTATCAATCCACTGCTGGATGAAGGCCTTCCCAAAGCAGCCATATAGCTGCGACGCAACATTTAAAGAGATGCAACCGGTCCGTGGAGAAGCTCGCAGCCAAGCACGTGCCGAGAAAAGGCCGGGCGCGTCATGCCCAACTACACGAAAGCCGAAATCACATCGCGGACAGAATTTGGTTGGGGCGGTGGTTGTACAGGCGGTGGCGTGATAATGGAAACAAAAATGCACCAGTTCACGCTCTTCATTGACCCACTGCCGAAGGCCTCACAGCCACACAACGCGAACAGCCCCACGCGTCGCAGCCAAACGTGCAGAACACCACGCGCAAGAAGCCCGCGCTCATTTAACGGGGTCGGAAATAGCAAACCACCAACCACACGAACGCGCTCCCGGTGCCCTCTCGTCGCGGCGAGCGCCGCCGAGGTATCGGTCGCCTGAAACCACGCTGCCGCCATGATAACGCCACCAGAAAGAAGGCCCGAATCAAAACCTCGGGGCCACCCACTTCACTCGCAACCCTACGGCGCCGCCGGTGTCTCCACAGCCCCAGCGACTAGGCCCGGCTCTCCCCGTGCGCGTCTCCCCGCGGCGGGGCGGCGGGGCGGCGGGGCGGCGGGGGCGGCTTACGGACCGGTCGATGCCCCTCAGCAGCACCGTCACGTTGGCACGCATCTGCTCGAAGGCCGCCGCCATGATTGACCCCCTCCGTCTCCTCCCCCGCCCCCTCTCCCCCGCCCCCCGGAGGGGGAGGGGCGGGGGAGGAGGAAGCCCCGCCCCTCTTACCCACAGGTTCCAGATTCCCCAACGCGGATAGGCGCGCCCGGCGCCATTCCCCCACTCCCCCGTTGCTCCCCGATTGGCCGACGGCGAGACGCGCGCGCGCGATTGGTGCCGATGTAGGGAGACGGCCGAAGCCACCAATCGTGTGCCTCGAATGTAACCACCATGGGGGGTGGGGGGGGAGTGCCCACGTGCCTTCTCCAACGCCTATTAACTGTATAGTACAGTATATCTCTCTCTCTCTGGCCTCAATGCATTACTCATAGAATGAGCCAAGAATGTGTCCAGCGCGTGACGTCACTCCACATGAGCCCCCCCCTCATTAATAATCATGAGCGGGTGACGTCACTCCACATGCCGCACCCCTCCCCAACAACCATGAGGGGGTGACGTCACCCCACAAGCCCCACACCTCCCCAATAACCATTAACGGGTGACGTCACTCCACATGGGGCAACCACGCCCCCACATTAATAATCATGAGCTGAACAATTTTTCTATTGAATATTTCAGACTTACTGCAATATACACCCGTCCTTGGACGGGCACACAAGCTAGTTTCATATAAAGAGCCATTGCCAGGAAAGTGTACCTATTTATTTTTTATAAGGAAGCCTTTTGTGACGAATGCGTTGAGTTTGTTTCTTTATCTCGGGGAGAGGTCCTCTATAGCATTGGCTACCTCTGCTGATGAGACACCGCATATCAAAACCGATCCTGAATGTCCTCGCGGTAAAAAAAACCATGACTAGGAATCTTGGTTCTGCCGATGAGACGCTCACCGAATGTTGAAACTGACCCAGAGTTTGCTTGTGTTGAAGCGGTGCTGTTGAAATTGTCCATTCCCAGACGGCCGTCTGGCTGATGCGGGGGTTCACATATGGGAAGGTTCGGCTTTATTTTTTAAAATATCTTTATCAAAATACATCACATGGAAAATACCGTAGAAATGGAACATCGCGTTTGCAATCGTGTGCAGGGGTAATTCAAATACTGGTCTGGAAAGTCGATATTCTTAGCTGACGGCCTAAAACATTAATTTCTATGTGGATACCGCAGTAGAGTTCTGCATATACTTTCTTGTACCCATAATGTTCCACAATGCATGTTTTGTATTTTCTTCCATTCAACAGGGCACCATAGTTTATGTGGAGTTCTCTTGGCAGTAACATCTGGTTATACAACAGCATTTGTTCAATAATCCTGACTCTGCTGATGAGACCCAGAAGATCTAAACCCGTGTAGAGCTCACTCGCTCAAACGAATTCCGTTTGGCGATATTGGTTTGGAAAGTCAATAAATCAGCTGACGGGCTAAAATAAATCGAAGTAAAAACACATTTAGAGCGGCATTCTTGAGGATATTGAAGAGTGTGGAGCTTCAGCCCCCGACCCGGGAGAGCGCTGCGCTGCCTCTGGTCGACGCAACTTCAATGGGCGGAGCTGTTTACTTTGCTGCCCGCTGATTCGAAACACCACCAGCTAAAATGCCACTCATGACTTCTGAAAATTAGAGCATCAATCGACGACAACAATAATACATAATTGCAAAATCGATAAATAACGCGTTCGTTTTTTCCAGAAAATATTTAAGTATGCTGATACATTTTAACCCCCCCCCCCATTAAGACTCCGAATCAGGTGTCAGGGCGAATAAAAAGCCACGTCCCCCACGCGCGGCCCCGCCGCTCCCGCTTTGCCAACTAGCAATGGCCGCGCCCTGCACCCGCCACGCCGCTCTCGCGCTGGGCCTGAGGTCGCTGCTTCTCTGCGCTCGCCGCGACCCCCGCGGGGCCCGCCTCGGCTGGGGCGGCGTGCGGGGCGGCGCGGGCCTCGGCGCAGGCCTCGGCTCGGCTCCCGGGAGCAGCCGGCGACGCTGGGCGCACAACAGCGCGTGGAGCGCAAGCGGCGTCAGGGGCCAGGCCGAGGTGGCGCTCGGAACTCGGTTTGTGATGCTGCTGCTGTCACGGGCTGTTGTCACGGGCTGCTGTCATGCCTGCTGCTGCTGTTGTTGCTGCTCGTGTTGATGTTGGTGCTACCCACGGGTGCTGTCGCTGTTTGCGTTGTTACTTGTGCTGCTGTCACTTCTGCTGCTGCTTGTACTGCTGCTACTACCGCTGTTTTCACATCTCTTGCTCTGTTGCTGCTATCTGCTGTTACTGCATATGATGCTGCGTAGCTTTCTCTCACTGCTTCTACTCTCGCCGCTTGTGCAGTGGTTCCTCGTTATTTTTGCTGCTCCTGTTTTTGTATCTCTCGTACTGCTATTGCTGTAGATATCCCTGTCAAAGCGACTGTTGCTTCTACTATTGATACTGCTTTTGCTGTTGCTGCTTCTGTTGGTGTTGTCCCCACTTCTCATGATCCTCCCCTGTCCTTCCATCCTCTTTCCTCACTGCACCGCGACAGTCGAAAATGTGATGTCTCAGATGGGGACCTCTGTTGCTGACCAGCAAGCTTCTATTTAAAGCTTTCGTGACTGCAAGGATTCATCTTCTTTGGTTCAGCAAGCTTCTGTTTGTGATCAGCAGTCGTGCCTTTTGTGTTTTTAATTCAGTCCGACATCAGCGATGTTGCCTGTCATTTCTGGTCACAGGAAGCTTAAGATTTCTACGGGGAAGTTGGCGAGGTTCGCAGATGGATGCGCTATCGTGCAGGTAAAATCTCAATGCCGCCTCTGTCGCCACAAAGAACCGCGCGCGCGCACAAGAGAACGGCACGGAATGAACTGCGTGCCCAATAGAGTGGCAGTGTTCTTCTGTTGTTATCCACGTGTTGAACGTTGCGTTTCTGCGTTCCCTCTGGTGTGTAGCTTGGGGAAACGGCGGTGATGGTGACGGCTGTCAGCAAGGCCAAGGCGGCCTCAGTGCAGTTCATGCCGCTGGTGGTGAGTGTCGTATTCGAATAAATGTACATATACTGTACATGTATATAGCCAAATGTGCCAATCCACTACTGGATTGTCATGCGGTTCATGGGGATGATTTGACCATAATTCACAGTGCTGGTCAGGCGCATAGCGTCGGTATTGGAAGCGGAGAAGTATAAAAAAAAATATTTGCAGTGCCTTCTGCTGCTCACAATGTAGTAACTCGATTGATAATCTGGTTGCATATACTGTAGTGGTCACCTATCCTATCACGATTCATGCTCACCTCATTAGCTTCTAAGATCTGACAAGATCGAGCACATAGGAGATGGTTTGGTCATAGGCACGCCTCTCCATTATTTGTTCATTATGGACTTGTTTAAAACTCTTGACACAGCTATTGCTTTTAATAATTCCAGTTGAATTCATTTTACAAGCCGAAGCATTGCTTAGCTATCAAGACTCCATTTTGGAAGGTTCTTGATTGATGATACATTTTTCAACATTGTTGAGATCGGTATTAGTGTAACAGTGCATTGCTTCATCATTAAAATATATCCTTACACTTGCGACACATGCGTCGAATCATTTATTCCCCTACCAATGTATAATCTGATTTCATAAACATTAATCTGTTCTCCTGCGGTGCAGGTCGACTACAGGCAGAAGGCTGCGGCTGCTGGGAGAATACCCACAAACCACCTCCGGCGAGAGCTCGGGACCACGGACTTGGAGATCCTGACGAGCCGAGTCATCGGTATGACAGCCAGGCCCAGCACCTTGCTGTGCCGGTCCTCAGTGACCACTGACAGTGGCGACAAGTCATGTTGTATATACAGAAACCCTTTTATCCGTGGCTATACTATCTGTGATTCCTGTTATTCGTGACAGCTGTCGGGTTCGTGAAAACACCTATTATCTGCGGGCCCTTATTCTTTCTTCGACTTGTTCCATAAGTTTTAGTGGAACGTCATTATATTACCCGCGCTTTTAAGAGCGGTAGCGCGAGTCCTCACGTCTACACCTTCCCATAACTGAGGTACAAGCAGAGCTGTCCCTCGGGTATGGCGAATCTGGGTGATTTCTGCGGGGGGGGGGGGGGGGACAGCGCTTCGACGTCGCGGTGTCTGATGTAATACTTGCGGTTTATTTTGGGGGGGGAGGGGGGGACCCACAGAGTGTTGCTATTTTTTTTCCCGGGCATATTGTTTGAATACTTTACAGACCTTTGTCAATCCACTGCTGGATGAAGGCCTCCCCTAAAATAAACAAATCAAACTGGAACGTTATAAGCAAGACCAGTTTGTTACTGTCTTTATTTCTAATTGTGTGTTTGTTGTCGCGGTGTTGCAGATCGGTCCATCAGGCCTCTCTTCCCGGCTGGATATTTTTACGACACGCAGGTGTGTGCGGAATCGGTGGCAAGAAAATCTGTCACGTGTGCACCTTGTGTGCACTCATAGGTAACTTCAGTTGTAATTTTGTGACGTCATCTTCAGGGGCTGTTCTCTGACATAGGGCGATGCACTTCTCGCTGCAATGGTTCCAAGTGGACATGTATTCCTCTTGACTTAAAGCTTTCGTGACTACAGGAATACATATTCTATGGGTCTTTCGTTAAAGCCACGTTAATAGAAAAATAAAACAAAAATATCACGACGTTTCGATCGCAGCACAAGCAATCGTCTTCAGGTGAAAAAATACAGCTGTATTTTTTTTTCTATTTACGTGGCTTTACCGAAAGACCCATAGAATATGTATTCTTCTCACAACGTGACACCGACAGCACGATTTGAATATAATTGGGGAAAAAATAAAGATAGGATATTTTTGGGAACTGTTCCTGCATCGTGTGTCTCCATTTCCCTTACTTCAGGTTATTTGCAACCTCCTGTCGGTGGACGGGGTTAATGACCCCGAAGTTCTCGCCATCAATGGAGGTAAATCCATCCTCTTGAGATTTACGCTCAAGCCATCCCTTGATTATTCTACAAAGACCATCATTTTTACGAGACGTGAAGGGGTCAAGGTGCTTGTGGCGGAAGGGCCTTTATGAGAGGGAGCCCTAGAAGATAGCCTCTCTAGAATGTATTTTAGCCTACTCTTCAACGCTGGCCAGTCGACGAACAATGCTAGATTTTCCCCAGAAAAAAATTAACTCGCTGAGTGCCAAAGCTCTTATAAGTGGATTCCGTGTTGAAATATCAGGTCAATTTCATTTTGTGAGTGTTTGGCTTCATTTGAGAGGAAACTGGAGTACCTGGAGAAAATATAATCCTGCATAAGAGGAGATGTCACTCAAAGCTGTTCATAGCTAGCTTAAATCCATTGCTCTGCTGTGATTTCATGGCCACCTGTTATTAATTTGTGTGAATGCTGATTAAAAAAAATGTACTCCTTTAAAGTTATGTTGAAAGTGTTAATGCATTAGCTCTGTCTGTTAGTCAATATCTCTGTAATGGGGGGAGGGGGGTGGGGGTCACATGTAAATATGATCCAATAATATGATCCAAATGTGACGAAAACTGGTGTATCGAGTTGTGTTGCTATTAGAGACTCTTCCTATAGAAAACCACAATCCAGTTGAAGCGTTATCCGAGCTCCGTTGTCTTTACGCAGCCTACGAACGTTCTTTTTTTTGCACGCCTGGCACAAGCGCTACCATTATTAACGCTAATTAAACACTCCCAAGGACCGACGCATGTTGTAATGCTTTAAAGTGTGTGCATATGCATGATTTTTCTTCCTCGTTCAACTTATTTACAATAGCTTTTGTCTCTTTGTCTTACAGCGTCAGCAGCGTTGGCACTCTCTGACATCCCGTGGGACGGACCCGTGGGTAAGTAAACTGGAATCGGCTCGGATCCGTCAAACACTGGGAAGTGGGATTTTCTTGAAAGGCAATGAGTCGCTTGGGTCAAGTTTTATACCAGCAGCACAATTACTGCGAGCAGCTTGTGGCAACCTTTTAGAGCATTTGCGTAGAGTGATGGCATTCTGCCTATCTGCTGAAAACAGAATTGTTTAAACTGTGTTTGAATACCAGTTTTATCCTTGCCAGAAATCCATGTGGACAATAGTCATCATTGTCTGCTGCTGCGTTGTGCCAACTCAGGTATTTCCGTAAGATGTTTGGCCTCTCACCAAATTATTCAGAATGCACCCGATCCCATCAGATCTCAAACGCCCAGGCAACTACCGTGAACATCGCCTATGAATGGCTGTTGTGGAGGTTACGTTATGGTCATCGGAGGGCAGTGCAGTAATAAAAAATGTTATACTGTACTTCTATGCCCCTGCATCTATGCTCCCCGCCTTCAACTCACCCTGACCAGCGTGGGTGAAGTACGGTCAAATAATCTCCATGACCGGCATAGCATGGGGAGGTCCTCCTCCAGCGAGCGGTAGATTGACAACAGAGCACCGCGTGTATAGAGTGAGGCATTACTGCACGTGCTCCCCCATTGCCCCCCCCCCAGGTGCGGTGCGCGTGGGCATCGTGAACGGAGACGTGGTCATCAACCCGACGCGGCGCGAGCTCACCCAGAGCTCACTCAACATGATCGTCACGGGTGCGGCCAGCAGCTCTGTGGGTGAGTCCTGTGCAGCTCGTTGCGTTAGACACCAGCTCAGCGTGGCTCCCTCTGACTCTGCTTAACACTGTGGCTCAGCGGGATTGGAGTATTTGACCGCTGATATACATTTCCACAAGATGAGACACTTTGTTGAGCTGTCATTTGTGGCCAGGTCGCTTCTGAAAAAGATCTATTGCTCAGTGGGCCTTACCTGTAGGTTTTCACGGCCACCACAACCGCGGTCTTCGGTGCTCGGCTACGTCTTCTTTGGTTCTTTCGGTAAAGTCACGTAGAATGAGAATAAAATAATACAAAAATAAAATAACACAATAAAATTCTCACGACGTTTCGGCCACAACACAAGTGGCCTTCTTCAGGTGAAAGGAACAGACCTGTCGGGACGACAGAGCTACGTGTTGAGCATTTCTTCTCGCAAGATTTTGCCAGGTGCCACAGCTGGGCACCTTCAACTCCCGAAGTTGCCCGTTGTGGGGCATTGGCGAACAGCACATTTAGATCACCCTGATTGGCTGTGGCTTCCCATTGCTCGGCTCAACTCTCGGCAGCCTCGGGGGTGACTGCGCGTTTCTCGGTGCAGTGATGCTGGAGGCCGCGGGCGAGGACGTCCTGCAGCAAGACCTGTGCCACGCCATCAAGGTCGGCGTGAAGCACACCACACAGGTGGTGCTCGCCATCCAGCAACTGGCACGACAGTACGGGCGCGCCAAGCGCACGCCGCAGAAGCTATGGGTGCCTCGCGCCGACATGGTGGAGAGGGCCAGGCAGTGAGTGACACCACCATCGTCGCCACTGCTGCCACCACTGCCTCTTTCTCTCCGGCACCATCCGGCTCGTTGGCACCGCAGTCGCGATCGCTCATACCGGTTTGGCTGCCGTCGTTTCATAATTGCTCGTGCCAGCACGGCTGTGTTGAGTGTTGTTTAATTTGGGTTTTTCCGGATCGCAGGTTGGCATCAAAGGAGGTTTACGCGATATTCACAGACTACACCCACGACAAGGTGAGTGCTATCGTTGTCATGTTATTGATAATGCGATATTTTTTTTTAAGTATAAAAATATAAAAAAAATGCTTCATTATATTGTGTTCAATATTTCTAAAAAGTTACGTGACCATTAAATAAATTGTATTTATTTAATAATATTATGACATTAAAGAGTGCTAAAGTAAGGTTAAATCACTACCATGGCCCACAAGGTGTGGGCAGACCCTTAACCAGCAGTGGACTGGCAAAAGGGCTTTGCATGGACATGTTATTGCATTTAAATATAACAGTGCATTTCTTTTTTTAATGTAAACAAATCATGAACATTAAACATTCGTTCCATTTAAAAAAAGGGGCAAAGATAATGCCAAATTATCCAGATCATCACTACTGGGTTATAGATGCATTACATTGATTCAATTTATTAACCCTATATATATGGAACAATTTGCAAACACCCTAAAAGCTGAGAGTAAAATCATCAGCCACGCCCAACAAGAACCACAACTGGCACAGGGCAGCCTGGAAAAAAAACCTTGATCTGGATCAGCTCCGCTGGACAGGAATTGGCCGCCGTTTGACGTCGTGACATGTGCGCGCTGGGTTTGTTCAGATCTCGAGAGACGAGGCCATCAACGAGCTCCGCCTGGAGACCGAGGAGCAGCTGCGCGGTGAGAAAACGGTGACGGGAGTCGACGTCACGGTCGCCGTGACGCCCGCCGCACCGACGACGATGGCCACGCCGGCTAACACGGCGGTGGGGGTAACCCCCACAGGCCCGCGAGCTAGACGCTGGCCGCAGCTTCGTTTCATACGGCCCGTGGGATACAAAGAGGCCTCCTGCTTCGAAACGGCCCAGAGTCGATAATTATCGACTTTTATAATTATCGAACAATGCAGGCATCTTAGGCGGCACTAATCGGGTGCTAGAAGGGGGAATATTTTCGACCTGTCCCCCACGCGTGCTTCTAATTTTACCGCGCTCACGTTTCTTTCTTAGGGCCGCTGGAAGTATTCATGTGTTCATGTGTAGTCCGGCTCAGGTACATGGTGGGTTACGTTGATTAATTAACTGAGAAACAGGGACAGAGTATCGACCAAGCCGGGCACATAGCTCGACTGGTGTTGCAATAAGTTTTAATTTTTCTCGGTCACTTGCATTATTCCAGCTACAGATGCGTGCTCGCCCAAGGGGCTTTCACTTCCCCGTGTGTTACGTAAGCGTTTTCGTTATTTTTTTTACAGCGTCGTTCACGGATGCTGAGCAGTATGACATCATCGAGGCCTTCAACGTGATCACCAAGGAGGTTTTCCGAGGACTTATTCTCAACGAATACAAGAGGTGACTTGCTGGACTACGAAGTTTTGTTTTGCATAAAAATCTCATTCATTCATCTGTCCGTTCTGACACCTATTCATGAACCGTCATTCATCCTTCCGTTCTTTCCGTCATTCCTCACGTGTAATTGTTGTCATCGTAACCATCACCGTCACCGTTCGCTCTTGCTCTGCCACCTTCACTTTTACAGATGCACGTGTACTAAACAACAGGAACTTGCCGTGCGAGACGGAAACATGCGTTGAATATAAACCACTCGACGTACATTCTGTAACACTAGTTTAATGCAAAAAATTAGTCGGAGTATTATCATATGCAATGTGTATTCAAGTAAAATAGGGAAAAGCCATATCTATGAACCTTCACGAATAAATGGGTTTCCAGCTTAGTTTCAAAGGGATTAAGGGGGGGAGCGGTGATGCAGTAGTTAGCGCACCGAGCTGCAAACCCAGCGGCCAGAGTTTGTTTGATTTGAGACCATGGCTATCGTCAGTGGTGAGTGATATCGTAACTGGTCCTGACCTATACTTTTCCAGCATGGGAAAGTATGGTCAACAGAGGGCTATACAGCTACATACAAGGTTGTACTGTACTTTTTGTACTCCCATTATCTATTCCTCCCCGCCTTCATCAACCCGCACTAACCAGCGTGGTGAAGTATGGTCAAATAAACCCCCGTTACCCTCACAGTGTGGGGACGCTTTCATCTAGCAGTGGATTCACAATGGGCCGTACGTATAGGTTTGCAATACCAACAAAGCAATCGGCAGTAAGCGTAACTTTCCATTTAGAGCCTTGAGACTCGGTCACGACCGTGCAGAAATCGCCATCATTATCACCCTCGGTCAGCCCACTGCTGCAGAGGAAGGCCTCTCCCAATCCTAAGCCGAAGAACTATCATCGAGAGCGGTGGAGTAAGGGTGCACAACGGGGCCCGACTGCGTTGCGGTTCGGAATGTTTTTTTGTGGCCGGCGCGGGGCCCCTGACTAACGACGGGTGCCGGGCGGCGCAGGTGCGACGGTCGCGAGCTGTCGGCCCTGCGCGACATCGCGTGCGAGGTCGACCTCTACCGGCCCCTGCACGGCTCGGCGCTGTTCCAGCGCGGCCAGACGCAGGTGCACGCACGCGCACGCACGCACACGCACGCGCACGCACACGCACGCGCACGCCCACTCGGAATCGGATCAGAATCAGAATTTTTATTTATACTGAGGAATCCGATGAGCTTTAAAGCTCTGTTTTTACAGATGTCCAGTAGGTGGCGAGTCAGAAAGTTACAACAACAAACAGTACAAACACACGATAGGCGTGCAAAGTATAGGAAAGGTAGGCAAATCACGCGCACACAAAAACGTTTCATTTTACCAGGTAAGACTCACTGAGCTGTTAACTTTTTTTTTCAGAAGCGACCTGGCCACAAATGCTGGCCTAACGAAATGGATTATCGCGTGTAAATGTATAGTCGCCAAATAATCTAAACACTCGTGTGTCTGTTCCACATACAGATTCAAACAAATATAAAGTTCCCCCCCATACCATCAACAGACTGCTGCGGCAAGTACTGTTAGCAAGCTTATAGAAAAAGGGCACGGTGCACGAGGGGGTTGTGTGGGTAACACTACGCCCGGCCGCCATCATCTGCCCAGTGGTGCTGTTTACGCACAGCACCAGGTCCTCATTTAAGGCTGAGTCAACCTAGGGAAGGCCCCAGGACTGGTGCAGATATTCGTCACTGATGTTGGCCTTGAGAGGGAATCGAACTCGGGCCGCCGGGTTCGTAGCTCGGTGCTCTAACCACTGCACTATCGTTCCCCACATGGGACACACACATACAGGGGCGCACGTACTCTTGCACATGGACTCACACACTCGCACAATCACACAATGCAGACTTCCGCACACATGCACACGCGCACATAATGCAGGCCACGTGTGCACATGAACACACACACACGCAGATATCTCCACGCGATGCAGACGTACGTACACAAGCACACGTGCACACATTGGAGACACGTGCACGTACGCGGAGACACGTGCACATATGCCTTTGTGTGCAAAGATACACTTGATATCCTCTCCAGCCCACATTGTTTTCCTTTGTTCAGTCTGGTTTAGTTTGATTTATTATGTAACCTGGCAGTGGCAGGTTACATAATAGTCCCGCACATTTTTTTAAAGGTTGTGAGTTAAAATTCTGGACTGGTTATTGGCTTGGGGCCCCATCACTCCTTTGGGGGGGGGGGGTGCCAATCCGCTTGTTGAGTGGCTATGATTTTTTTGCCGCCAATTCAGAGCAGCGCCCCCCCCCCCCCAGTGGAGGTGAGCACGGCCCAAATGTTCGTTAGGGCCAGAGGAAGGTGGTATGGACGCATTTTGAGTAGAATTCCCACGTCGAATGGGCCATTAACTTTGGTGCAGCAAATTGCTGAGGGTAATGAGCGAGAGTCGCATTTTGTTATATCGGCTGAAACGCTTCTCTGCTGGCAATCCGCGTCATTACTGGTGGTTACCGTCGACGCATTAGCCAGTGTGTGAATCGGGCCTGGTGGAGGAGGGGTGGTGGTTGTGGAGGCGGTTTCAGTCGTTGTGTGAAGACATGAAACAAAAATCATCGTTGTGTTGTCTTGTCTTGTTGAACTTGTGTGTATTTTTTTGTCTTCTTCTTAAACGTCTTATTGCAATTGTGCTGTCCGCCATTCTGTCACGGAGACGAGGAAGCGTCCATTCAGAAGTGTTGCCGAGTGGCACGTCACCTCGTGAATTGGCCCGCAGAAGGAAATATCACAGAGTGACTTCTGGGAAGGCCCCTTCAAGTGACTCTTTGTTACCCACAACTCTGAGGCGTCGCTGCGATTATCCGCAAGCCCCACTACGGATAAATGTGCATCGCACGACAGTCAAACGGACACTTAAAAATAATCGGACATCTGGAATTTAGCCCAAACAATTGTGATAAAGCGAATTTCATGTGTGTGTGTTTTTTACGCAGTAATTTGTGACCGAGCTGAGACCACGAACTCGCTGCTCTTGGCAATACGGTTTAATCACGGGTGGCAGAAGCCAGGATGCCGAACCCAGACTTTCGGTGTTGCCAGCTCGATGTTCTCTCCGCGGAGCCGCCCGGCCACCTCTCACCCTTCCGTTTGTCGTCGTGCCGACCGCGCGCAGGTTCTGTGCTCGGTGACATTCGACTCCATGGAGTCGGCGCTCAAAACCAACCGCATCGCTGCGCTCGGCAGGTGGGAGATATCGCCGCGAAGTTTGATTCGAGACTAAAACAAAGATCCCCCGTAATAGCCTTAAATAGACTGTTGGGGCAAGTGCTGTTAGTGAGTAGTACCTATGAAGGTCAGAACGGCACACGAGGGGGTGGGTGTCCAGCACCACACCCGGCCGCCTTTATCTCCCTAGTGGCGATGTTTAAACACGGTACCAGCTAATCATTTGAGGCTGAGTCGACCTAGGGGAAGCCCAGGACTGGTTTAGATAATCGTCACTGGTGTCGACCGTGAGTGGGAACCGAACTCATGTTGCCAGGTTCGTAGCGCAGCGCGCTAACCGCTACACTACTGCTGTCATACACGTGTCGCCTTGCTTGTAACTATTATATAATTGTCATAACGTGATTTACAAATGGTAATTACTGATGAAGGGTGAAGCAGTGGTGTAATGGTCGGCGTACTGCTGGGCATGGACCTGTCACCCGGAGTTCAATTCCTGGCCACGGCTAACATCGGTGGCAAGCGATATCTGAACCCGTCCTGGTCCCTGTTACGATAACCCGCACTGACCAGAGATGGAGAAGTATAGTCGAAAAACCCCCATGGCGGACACAGTGTGGGGGAGGTCTTCATCCGGCCGTGGATTGAGAGAGCCGTACATTATTGTTTTTATTCTAATTATCACCGTTCAATTAAGCTGTCGATTTGTCTTTTGTGTTCCAGCGGGGTGAAGGATAGAAACTTCATGCTTCATTACGAGGTGCGTATTCATTTAATTCATACAAAACTGACTGCAATCACTAAACTCGTACAATTGATCAGACACTTTTTTGTATCATGCCATGAGAGTTTACCAAAAGGCCAGGTTTGAGGTTTACCTGATGCATGTTCGTACAACTAACCCTACACAACAACAAGTTCTGTGGCATCTAAATGTGACTGCATCTCAAGACATGCAGATCCATCCCTTTTGTCAATGGGGTCAAAGCAGATTGAGTACAAATCGTCTGGTCTCCCCCGGAGGCATGGATCACTAAGAAATAGTCAACGTTAAACTAATGGTCAATACGTCTGCTATCATAAACATGGTGGTATGCAGCCCAACCACAGTGCTGAGATATTAACTACCTCACCTGGTATCCAGGAAGACGCGGGTCAATCCCGACCCTGACGACTGCTGTATATTTGGAGTTTGCGTGTTTTCCCCATGGTGGCGTGGATTTTTCTCCGTGTCCTCCAGTTTTTTCCTCAACATTTAGAAAGATGCGTTTAAGATTATTTGGCTGCTATAAATTTCGACATAATAAGCCACTTCGTTGAGCTATCATTTGTGGCCAGGTCACTTCGAAAAAAGAGCGAAATTGCTCAGTGGGCCTTACCTGGTAAAATTAAATAATTGTTTAATTTAATATCACCCCAGTCTGTCCGTGTCAATCACTGGGAACATTTTTCCGCACTCGGCACACCGCATCCAGTATGCCTCTCGCTATGGCTACGGTTTTTAGACGTGTGTGCCTATTCGGTCTACCAGCCAGCCGGATAATTGTCAGTGGGATATTAAGCCCTGCTGATATCAATACAAACATTAAGCAGCTCGCGTTAAACGGTTTGCAACGATCGCCACCTTCTGGAGAGAGCTACGTGGCATTTGTTTACGCTTAACCGTGTCTCTCCCGGCAGTTCCCTCCGTACGCCACCAACGAGATCGGCCGAGTGAGCGGACTGAACCGGAGAGAGCTGGGCCACGGTGCGCCAACACGGCAGCCAGAGTCATACCCACAGCAGTCACAACAACAACAACAGTTATCAGCCTTGGTAGTATTAATAACAGCAGCAAGAGCAACAACAACAGCAGGAGTAAATAGCAACACCAGCAACACCAACGTAATAGTAATACCAGCAGTAGTAACAACAGTCGTTGTAGCAATATCGGTAGCAGTGTTGTCAAAAGCAGTAACAGCAGTTGAAGCAGCAGGAACAGAAGCAATAGTAGCAGCAGCAGCATTAACAACAGCCATGACAGCAGTAGCAGCAGGAGTGGTATCAACTGCAGTAGCAGGAGTAGCAGTTAGCAGCAGTATGGGTGGCAGTAGCAGTAACAACAGCAGCAGTAGTAGGAGCAGCAGCAGTGATGTATGTATCTTGAACCTCTTTAGCACCATACGTAGCCAACGGTGCTAATCGGAGGTGTGAGGGAAGGACAACAAACTAAACACAAAAAGCAGTTCTTAAGAAATTAGTTTAAAAAAAAAGCAGCAGGAGTATCAGCAGCAGCAGGGGCAGCAGTAATAGCAGCAGCAGTAGTAGCAGGAGCAGTAATAGCAATAGTCACAACATCAACCATAACAATGGCAGCAAGTCGTGGCAGTCACAGCAGCAGGAACAGTTGCATCAATGATAGCAACTTCAGCAGTGGAAGCATTTGTAGTTGCAACAGCAGCAATAGTAGCAGTCCAGTCATACAGCCACGCCCAGATCTACCATCAGATAAATGCGCACGCGCAGAGAGCGCCTTGTGAAATGGCATCGCCAAGTGGTGAGGGTTTGCCCTTTGACCCCGTGCGGCTCGTTGGTTCCAGGCGCGCTGGCGGAGAAGGGCCTGCGGCCCGTCATCCCCAAGGACTTCCCCTTCACCATCCGTGTCACGTCCGACGTGTTGGAGTCCAATGGTGAGGGGAGGGAACTGCGTGACATGGGCAACCCCCCCCCCACCTTCCACCCTGGTGGTCCCTGTACTAGCGAGAACACGAATGGCCACTTTTTCTCCACTGTCGTTTGTTTAAAAATTAGATTCTAATTTTTTGCCCACGTAAAGATCTGACCACATTTTTATGTCGATAAAAAGCCTTCCACCACCCCACACACGGCCAAGCAAATTGGTTTTGTGAGAGTTTGGTTGCGTATTTAAATCTGCTAACTTTGGTTGTGAGAATTTTTTCTTCATGTTATCGGTGTGCTCAAACAATAACCATTGGCACGTTGAATGCTTGCGGACGTGGTGTTTTAATATTGTTTGGCTATGTGGTGGAGAGGGTCCTATGACTCAAATTTGATCAGATCGTTCGACCTCTGAGCCACTGGCACACCTCCGTTGTGTCCATTTGGCAACGTGTGTTGACGTTTATTTCTAACGCCCGCTGCTCCTCTGCTTGTCCCGTCCAGGCTCGTCCTCCATGGCGTCCGTGTGCGGAGGAAGTCTCGCTCTGATGGACGCTGGTGAGCTTGGGATAGGAGAGTTGCCCATCGGTACCCCCCCTGGTCATTGATAAAACCAGTACCACTTTGTTGGAAGTCAGCAGTAATCATCATTCTATGGACACTTGTGCTTGCCTTTAAAAAAAAAAATTCACCACTGGGCTTAGGAACCGCCAAAGGAGATGAGCGCCACCACTCCTCACTAATTTGAGTTGGCACTGTCGGACTTAACAGTGACCGGTTGATATTTATTTTGGTGTGTAACCATTCACCCCTTCCCTGGCGATTTTTCCCATTTCCATGATTCACGATTGTGATTCGATTCCAGTCAGCATAATTTTTGTTCCATTTTTCTAAAATCTCGTTTGCGTCGTCTCTTCACTCACTTAAATGTACCATGACCATATCTTTTCTATACCATTTGCATAAATTATAAGCCATGGATTCCCACACCTTACGATTGGGTGGCGTGTAAATCACGAGCATAAGGATCGATAGGTCGATGGGTCGCTGCTTGCCGAGTTATTGATTTCCCGTATTTTATTTCTTTCTCATTTCGTTTCCCCCATATCGGCATCGCTGTTCCTTGGCCACGTTTTCTCTCGGTTCGGCGCCGGACCGTACCATGCCTCTTGTCTTGCCACGCCAGGCGTGCCGATCTCTAGCGCTGTGGCGGGCGTGGCCGTGGGTCTGGTGGCGAAGACGGACCCAGAGAATCCGCGGGATATCTCGGACTACCGCCTCCTCACCGACATCCTGGTGAGCCCTGTGCGCTCCCCCCACTGCCCCCCGCCCTGCCCTACCCGACCCTGTGCCCCCTGTCCTCGTGACTCTGTGCCACCCCGTGCCCTCCCGACCCCATGCCTTTCGACATCTTCGGGCCTCCAGATGACGGCGCTTTGTCGCACCCGGTCGCAATTTTGTATGTTGAACTTCTTTTGCACTGCGCTTAGCCAGCAATGCTAATCGGAGGTGCGGGGGAAGGACAACAAACATAACACAAAAAGCACTTCTAAAGAAATGAGCTTTCAATCAAGATGATTTAAAAGTGCACGGCTCCCAGTGGCTTCCTAATATCGGAAGGAAGAGCATTCCAGATGGCCTCCTGATCGGCTAATTCATCCCTTTCCTTGCCGAATGCTTTCTACACCCATTGATTGCAATGTGGCTGTGTGTGTTGATGGGCGCTGTCACTCGCAGGGCATTGAGGATTACTTTGGGGACATGGACTTCAAGCTCGCGGGAACCAAGAAGGGAATCACGGCCCTGCAGGTGAGACCAGTGCACCTGCTCGACTGCCTGCCCGCACACCTTTACACTCACCATGCACACTAATTTACCCATACACACACACGCATAACCACCTGAACACAATCCACAAGCATGCACATTTGCCCTATATGTAATATTTGCCCTAAATGTAATCATTGCATATGATTTACAACATGACGTGTTGTGAATTTCACTGCATTGTTACATGCCTGCTGTGCATGCCCTCTGCTTGTCTATCGCCGTGTTCAGGCTGACATTAAGCTGCCAGGAATACCCTTGAAGGTGGTGATGGAAGCCATCCAGCAAGCCACGGGTAAGGGGGCTAGCCATCCTGTTCGCACAGCCATTACACCGCCGGCACTCCCACTAGCCTGTCGCCACCCTTCCAGCTTGTGATCGTGATTCATTGCTAGCACTGTACTCATGCATGAGTTTGGTGATGAAAGTATTGCGGTACTGATTTTTCAATCAACCATTTTGTTGTATGTGCACAGCACTTTATCGATGCCTCTGTTAATCCACTGTTGGATGGGACTTTCCCATGCTGTGGGGGATCGGGGGTTATATTGGAACATGTTGGGCAGTGGGGGGTTGGTCAAGGCACGGAGCATAGAAGTGTAGTGCAACAAAGCCTATTAAAGCTGTACTACATTGTGGTTGCCCATCCACATAATATCTATGCTCCATCCTGCTAAGCTTCAGAGATTCGTTAAGATCGGGTGCATTCTGGAAAATTTCATTAAAGGCCAATGCCCCTTTTGTTAAGTTATAAATAAAGCTCATATCTGTGTGTGTATGTGTGTGTGTGTGCGTCTTCCCTATGTATTATATATGTACCCATTTGTGGGGCAGTGGCAAAGTCGGAGATTCTGCAAATCATGAACAACACCATCGCCAAGCCCAGGCCCAACCGCAAAGAGAGTGGCCCCATTGTCGGTAA
This sequence comes from Petromyzon marinus, assembly GCF_048934315.1. Lineage (NCBI taxonomy): Eukaryota > Metazoa > Chordata > Hyperoartia > Petromyzontiformes > Petromyzontidae > Petromyzon > Petromyzon marinus. The sequence goes on from NC_133697.1 coordinate 10,895,021, forward strand.
GGTCCCAGCGTCGGCTGTCAACATCGCTTTGTGCCACGCAAACATTTATGTAAATCCGGATTTCAGCCAGTCGATTTGCTGCAATACCCACACGTGTGGGATACGTCACATGATGCGAGCGCGCACGTGAGACTAATGTTCCTGTTGTTAGGGAGGGTGCACTGTTTGAGGCTCGATAAGTGTTCACTGCTTTGGGATGATGGTAAACGCCTCGGATTGGAATGACCGAGACAGACTGAACATTATCAGGCCATCACGTTGTGCGTCTTCAATCGCCACGGTTAAAAGATGCCCCTTGTATAATCATTAGTGCCGCACCCTCATGGACCATTAAAAATAAATGATAATTGTAATAAGTCACTACCCATTATCAGTCCAAGGCTGAATGAGAAGGGCCACCCCATGCTGTGTCAGTTAGGGAGGTTTGACCATACTTAGAGGGGGGTCAGTGTCAGTTGGTCAGGGGTGGATATCGGACCGGTTTGCATATTCGCCATAGATATTAATATCGTGCCTGGGAATCAAACTCGGGTTCCTGGGTTCAGAGTGAAGTACGCCAACCACTGCACCGCTCAAATATTTTACATTAATCTTTGTTTCAGACACAATCCAGGTCCCCTTGTCCAAGAGGTCGAGGTTCGTGGGGCCCGGTGGGTACAACCTAAACAGACTGCAGGCCGAGACGGGTGAGTTGCCCCATCTTTGGAGGGCAGGGTGGCGCAGTGGCGATACTTGTGCCTCACAGCATGAATGGTGTGGGTTTGATTTCCCACTCGGTTTAGAGGGCACCTCTCTGTATGGAGCTTGTCTCTTCTCACCCTGTTTACATCAGTTTTCTCTGAGTTTTGTGGTTTCCTCACGTAGCTACAAAAAAAACTTTGTAAATGGTATTATTGGCCAAACATCCCAGTTCTGAAGAGTTACCGACAAATTACTCAAATTGCATTACACATAGTAACATTGCCTCCTTCTGAAAATAAGTCTTGAGATTCAGATTTTCCTGGGTGAATAAGTGTAATGATAATAATTTTAAATTACAGATGTTTGTTCAGCCACTGCTGGATGGGCCCGCCCACACCATTCGGGTCGCGGGCAATGTTTGACCGTCCTTCACCACGCTGGCCGATGGGCATTGGTGAAGGTGGGGGAGCACAGTCCTGGGAAGATAGAAGTTCAGTTCATCAATGGATTTTTCTGCATTGGCCTTCGTTGCCCATCATGAGCCTTCACATGTTTGTATGTAGAACTTCTTTCTCACCGTACGTAGCCAATTGCGGGGGAAGAAACCTTAGTTGCCTACCATGTAGGCACCCAAGGCTCTTTAACAACCTGCTTGTGCATGGTGGAACACCCATCTAAACATGACCCGGGCTAAACCCTCCCTGCTTAGCTTCAGAGATCTGACGAACTCGGCGATTCTTTATATCTCCCACATTTTAATGGGAGCTTGGTGAACGAGGCTAAAGCGAGCGGCTGGGGGGGTGGGGGTCTCCGTGTCCTGCGCGCGACTGCGTTGAGCAGGCGTCACCATCAGCCAGCTGGACGAGGAGTCGTACTCCGTGTTCGCGCCCACGCCTGACGCCATGAACGAAGCACGCGAGTTCATCGACAACATCTGCAAGGACGACGTGAGCTCTCGCCGCGTCGGGAGCGACGGAGTTCTTTGCGGTCGTAAATTTGCGGACTTGCCTTGCCATTGGTGCATAACATTGACTTGCCACCCCCCCCCCCACTCACCCCTGTTGCAATCTTTCAGTGAATTGTTGCGATTCGACATCTTGATGATTTCAGAACTTTGTTGTCTTTGGTGTACTATAGCCATGTGACATTTTGTCCACAATCGCAATTTGATTGTGGCGATTTGACGTCAGTCGCAATGGTAAATTAAGAACATGCGTTTGCATCGATGTGTAATAGTTGTGACATCTCCCCTCTCACCGTTTTTCGATAAATTGACACAGGCCGATTATATATTTATTTAATTACTGCGATGTTTCTATTTCAGAGCTTGTGGAATCTCTATTGGCTGCAGGGTTTACGTGACCCAATCGTTTATAACCTATACAAATTGCTAAGTAATTGATTCTCGCAATTCGGTTCAATGGATCGTGAGTGTCCAGGAATTGAACTCGAGTGCCGCCGGGTTCATGGCGCAACGTGCCACCGCCCCACCCAGTAAACTGTATCGCACTGCACGTGACTCATGTCCGGAGGAGTACTGGGTTAGAACAAGGGGTCGGAAATCTTTCAAAGAAGAGGCGCCATTTTTTTGTCTTTGCCCAAATAGTTTGGGAGCCGCATCACACGCAGAGCTACTTGTACACAAACACAGCAGCATGTATACAGCAGAGGACAAACAAATTTGGGCTTAAACAGAATAGGTGATGGAATAAACTGTCTATTTCGTTTTTGACCCCCTTAGTTATTCTTTAACAAAAGAATTACATTTTGTCATCAAGAAGACATTCCATCATGACCCATTCCCTGTCATATTTAATAAATTGCTAATTATCTTTGCATTAAATTATGTTTAAGAATAAAAAAACGACTGCCTGCAAGGGGGCAGCCTAAGATCCGCAAGGGGGGGGCAGCCAAAGATCCGCCGCATGCGAATCCGCCGCCACAGGTTCCCGACCCCTGGCTTATACCGTGGCACAGAAATTGCTTAATGATCGATAACGGTCTCCAGAAACCGACGATGAGCCGTGTGCGACGATGGAGTGAGGTGCTTGTTTTGTCGCTGCTCGCAGGTCTCAATCTCGTGGCTCACAGTTTTCGATTCTTCCCGCAGCAGGAGCAGCGGCTGGAGTTTGGTGCCGTCTACACGGCGACCATCGCGGAGATCAGGTGCTTTGCTCCCGTGGCCGTGGTCGACGTGGTGGATAGAATCGGCGCTGAATTGAGTGGTAGTTGAACCCTGACTGGATAAAATGAGTTTATTTTGAACGCTCGATTGCTGATCTGCACATTTTTGCGTTAGTTCAGAGGACGGAAAATAGACAGTTGTTGTTAGTTTGGATACATTTTATCGTCAGACGAGCTCATAACTTTCCAGGAACATCTGGATCAAACATAGAATTCTAGTAATTATCTGTTGAAAGGTCAACGATAGCCTTTTACAAAACCTTAATACATTAATTATTAGTGCTAATACTAGTTAAACATACACATTCAACTTAGTACTGTGGGAAAATATTTTTTTTATGAAGTGTTAAGGTACAGGTGAAAGCTATTTAAATTCATAGCTAACAACATACAATGAAATTTGCGTTGGCCAAACATCCCAACGTAGCAGGAACCCTCCTTTGAAAACGAGTCTTTGGATTGGGTAAATAAGTAAGTTACTTTAGTGACCAATTAACAAATGTAATTTTACGTTTAAATTCTGATGTAGAAGGAATAGTTATGAAAATATAAAATAGTTGGAATATTATTCCATTTTTGAGGTGCATCATGGCAGAAAGAACACTTCCCAAATGTTGTATTTACTCTTGGAACATAAGTAAACATCCAGTACGAACATTCGTGCTCGTTTGGCACTGTTTTTCCGATCGTAGCCTGACCATTGTTCTCTTCCACTCTCATCGTCACAGGGATTCCGGTGTGATGGTGAAACTGTACCCCAACATGACTCCCGTGCTTCTGCACAACTCCCAGCTTGATCAGAGACGGGTGCGTTCAGCGATCATTGCGTACAAATGTATTGTTTTTACACCGTTAATATATTTTTTGCATTTTACCAAATGGCCAATGGGCGCATTGGACCAGGTCGATGCGTGGATGGGTGAGTGACGTTCAGGGCTTACCAGCTGTGTGGGGGTTGCGAGGTGATCAGAAATTGGCAGTGTCGCGTGTCACTCGCTTGCGTGCATGGATTGTCTTCGTGCACTCCGGTTTCCTCTCACGTAATTCCAATCAATATCACAATGGAGGCAGGACCAGCCAGAATTAAATAATCGCGAGACCCAGTGAGTCTTTGCAGAGCAAATGTACGTCGTTATTATTATTAACTATTACGAACGTCTTGGACCGTGGCAGGAAGTGAATTGTGGTGCTCGACTTTGTCGGTGAAAGTTGGTGTTATTATTGTGCACTGCGCATGTGTGTTTGCAGATACAGCATCCCAGTGCGCTCAACCTTGAGGTGGGACAGCAACTTCAGGTGAGCCCTGCTCTCCCCTTGTCTTGGCACTCTAGTTTCCTCTGACGTGAAGCCAAACGCTCTTTAATAATTAATTGGCCAAACTTCCTGGTGCAGGACCTTCCTAAATAATTTTTTTGAGATTAAGCGAGGATTTCAAGGAGACATATAGGGGTCCCATTGTTCTCAGCCAGCAGTGTAAATGGGTTCACCACCATCAATCGGCAGTGTGATGGGGTAAATTGTGGGTACTCCCATTTCTTCAAAGCCCTCAGGCCAGCGTGGAAGAGTCAGCCAAAATACCCTCCAGAGGGACAATCTAGAGCTCCCTCTAGACAAGGCCCTTCTGCCATCAGTGGCATGAGCAAGACATTGCAGATTTGCACCTTTTATGTTTTAATGAAGCTTCAAACTCATGTTGGAGAGCCCTCGACATACAGCCTCGGGGTGTATCTACAAAAGCAGTTGGATTTTTGGGTTGCATCTTCTAGTGAGTGCGGCTCTTCCAATGGTAATGCCACCGTAAAACCCTGACCCTGTCTCGCATTCCGGCAGGTGAAATACTTTGGGAGGGACCCAACGGACGGCCGCATGCGTCTCTCACGCAAGGTGCTCATGGCGATGGGCTCCCAATCTCCCGCGAAGACGCTCGAAGACCGCCAGCCCATCTCCATGACCGGAGACAGGCCCCTGGCCATGCAGGCTGACAAGTAGCGCTGCCGAACCCCCCCCCCCCCCCCCGCGCTGCGGTGTTACATCATGGGACTGGTGGCCAAATGTGGTCACAGCAGCATAATTGAAACCTCATGTTGCTCTTGCTTGTCAAACTCATCCGCCTGGAGTCCACTCTTCTGTCGCCGCTGGACATGTGGGCATCAACCTTCGTCCTCGGCCGTCTCTGTCACAAAAAAATCTTCTGCATGAATATCTGATTTCTACAGCAGATTCAGCCTGGAGTAAAAATATTGTTTTATTCATCGCGCACGTAATGGACTTATCCCCAGTCAAGAATGTTGGGACTGCTGGGGTGAGAATGATTGTTTCCTACCAAGTTGAGTGATTTCTTGGTTCGGTGTGGACTTGCGAAGGTGATTGTAAAACCTGTTGTGGCCTCTGACATGGTTTGAGCACTGAGGGTGTCCGTTCCCGCACATCAGAATCAGAATCTTTATTGAGACTGGAGCAATCTGATGAGCTATGAAGCTCTTTTTCACATGTCCAGTATGTCCACATACTTTGTTTGGTCAAGAAAATAATATGGGTTAACGTTATTGTTGCCGGTGGTCGTGTTAACTTGTCGCTCAGTATTTTAATATAGAATATACTCTGTACATATATCAACTGAAATTACAAAGGAATGTGAATGAAATTGTTATATATCAACAGCTTGCGGGGTTTGTGTGAATGTGTGTTTATTAAAGATATTCTTGGTTATTTCACAACTTGGATTTGAGGCTGAAAGCTTGTATGTGGTAGTTATGTTTGCGATTCAACTACGTGAGATTTGTGTAGCAGTGTACATTTAAAGCTTCCAGTTGAAGCATTATTGAGTGAACCGCACATTGTTTTATAGTTGCTTTGTGCATTTTGATAATGGTCTTGGTTGCCTGATAAATGGTTTATGTGGCAGTCTTCACTTGTTTGTTGCTGTACGGGAAGAACCAATAAATTAATGTCGCACTTGTTCCCATCTGAACTATAAAATCCGTGAATTTATTTGCACGGTAAGAGATACTCTAATATGTTATAGACTGCACATCGATTTATAGTTACATAATGTGTACTGATTCGTAATTGTTCATATACCAAACGTGTATTTTTAAATGTCACGGTACAAATCTTTATTGTTAAACTACCACATTGCTAATGTTGCAAATTTTTGTCACGTTTCTGCTGTCAAGGCACATTGGTCTGAAATGTTAACTTGTTTTGGAGATTTCAGTTATGAAACGGTGTTAGTAATTAGATTAAATCAGGGTGTACCATAGAGCACTGTGGGGGGAGAATTTTGTGTACACTGCTGTTGTGGATGAGGTGTTGCGACATTTTTTTCAAAAGTGGTCAGCACTGGAATAAAACAATTATTCATAATGTTTGCGACATGTTCAGTACAATTGTTGCTATTCTTATCAGTGCTGTATTTTACACATGATGGACCAATTAATCGGGATATATCTTCTTTAACTGGAAAAAATTATGATTCTATCTTGTGTTCAAGCCATCCCAGCTGTAATCTGGTTCAAAGTGAGCTCCTTGAATGAAAAAAAAACCACTGACCACACCAATAAACCCCAATCACTCAGACCAAGAGGAACACCCCAAAACCCATTTCACTCAATATTCCTCAGGCACCGCAAGGGCCACGCTGATGACCAACCTAAACCGCTCCACCCAAATGACACTGACAACCTCAACAATGTTAAGCCACACGGACCACACTGGTCAGAGAATACCCTAGCAACTCGGTACATCAACCAGCCACAGGAGCTTATAAGCCTGGAACTGGCTAATCCACGAGATTGCCTATATCAAGGGATGTGAGAGATGGAATTCAATATGTTTGATATTTACTACCAGTTTCCACTTGCTGAAAAGGTAGAATCGGCATTAATGCCATGAGAACGTGAGAAACACGCTGAATGAATCTGAGGCCCAGATGCATGACTTGTGAACTTTGCACTGTAACCACACCAGCCAGTCAAGGCCACACTGGTCACCCTAACCACTTAATGTTTGTTCCATAGAACATCACACGTCTCTCATCTTCTCTTTTACATCTTTTTTTTTGCAGCAGGGCCGCATTTCCGGACCCTTTGAGACGGGTTACAAAATGTACTGGTGGCCACATACCGCATGGTGCTAACGCGCGGTGCTAACGCGCGGTGCTAACGCGCGGTGCTAACGCGCGGTGCTAACGCGCGGTGCTAACGCGCGGTGCTAACGCGCGGTGCTAACGCGCGGTGCTAACGCGCGGTGCTAACGCGCGGTGCTAACGCGCGGTGCTAACGCGCGGTGCTAACGCGCGGTGCTAACGCGCGGTGCTAACGCGCGGTGCTAACGCGCGGTGCTAACGCGCGGTGCTAACGCGCGGTGTTAACGCGCGGTGCTAACGCACGGTGCTAACGCACGGTGCTAACGCGGTCACTTCGCTCGTGGCTGGCTGTACTGTGTGGAGTGTTGGATTTAGAATCATGTGAGCGCGCCAGGAGTACCCGTGTCTGCCTCTGCTGCCAGGGAGCAAGTGCAGATATATTTTTTGCTGTCTCAAATACAAAAGTTATAAAATCCACTTCTTATTTATCGAGCTTCACTTATAAACTGCCCGTGAGCGACATGTTGATTGCGGGCCTAATTGAGAAACATTTCCAGGAAGGTGTTTTTTTTTTGCAACCAGCCTGAGGGATGACATCAGACACTCCAGTCATCTGTGCATCCCATTTAGTTTAGTCACCCAAAGTCACTAAGCCCACACCGTATCCCTCATTCACCACATTCACCCCCAGACATTTTTCTCAACTTCTGAAGGCTTTAAAGTTGTCAAACGAACCTCGAAAAGTGGCTGGATGTTGCTCGTTACACCTGAAGTCAAAAACACTTGTCAACACACAGTATGAAACATAGTAACCTCACACAGAATCCTAAATGCATAGCCATGCACGCTACTAAATGTGCACGCCCTCTTGTTTCAGAAATGTGCGGTACCGTATTTGTCACCACGAGTTTTAAAAACAACTTCGTCGTGAGGTAAACCCATAAATCTCGCCAAAAAACTCCCTCCCTTCCGTGACCTTTTTCAAATTCCTTCATGAACATTGTGGTGAACCAACTCCTCGCGAGGTGGGGCGCTATATATTTTTGTGTTGCCTGCGGGTGTTACTTGAACTGTGCGTGGTTTGAGTGTTGCTATCCTCCGATGCGTTTGCTATTCAGCGTCTGCAGTGTTTACGGGTTATTTGCCGTCACTTTGTTTTTCACGTACGGTGCGAAAGAAGTTCAACATACAGTGCACACATACACAAAGGTCCTCGCGCGGCTCACCCTTATAAAGCAGCTTAAGGTCTGAATATTTCTCACCCACGCGAAAACAAATAAATCACACACACATACAGCGACAAAATCTTGAAGTTGGCAATACTGGGGCCCCAATCATTCTCAGTGCAGGGGGGGGTGGTGGTGGTGGGGCGGCTCCATTTGCCTACCCCAAACCCCCTTGCCCCCCGTTAACCACCCAGTTGTGCCCCCCCTTAGCCACCCCATTGTGCCCCCCTGCTGACCACCCCGTCGTGCCCCCCCCATTGACTAACCCCGTCGTGCCCCCCCCGTTGACTAACCCCGTCGTGCCCCCCCCCCGTTGACCAACCCCGTCGTGCCCCCCCGTTGACCAACCCCGTCGTGCCCCCCCCCCCCCGTTGACCAACTCCGTCGTGCCCCCCCTCCCCTCCCAGTTGACCAACCCCGTCGTGCCCCCCCTCCCCGTTGACTAACCCCGTCGTGCCCCCCCCCGTTGACCAACCCCGTCGTGCCCCCCCTCCCCTCCCAGTTGACCAACCCCGTCGTGCCCCCCCTCCCCGTTGACCAACCCCATCGTGCACCCCACGTCGTTGGCCACCAGCGGGCCGGCAGTTTGAATGTCCCGCCAACTCGCCCCTGCCGCCGGGGCCGGGAAACCCCGCGGGGTGGGGGGGGGGCAGGCCGTGATGAAGCGGCCGAGGCCGAGGCGCCAAGATGGCGGCGCGACCGTGGTGAGCGGCCCGGGGTCGTCTTCGTCGTTTTGGCCCTCACGTCCGAGCGCGAACGACAAGCGGACCGACGACAGCGGTTGCCGTCGCGACGAGCGACGAGACGAGAAGGCGACGCCATGGACACGAGGAGGCGTGTGAAGCTGTACACGCTGAACGAGGACCGGCAGTGGGACGACCGGGGCACGGGCCACGTCTCCTCGAGTTACGTGGAGCGGCTCAAGGGGATGTCCCTGCTCGTTCGCGCTGAATCAGACGGTATTTGTTGTTTTCATTGAAGATTGATTTGTTTTGCGCAGAGTGTTGCTGCTCGCGGGCGAAACATTACTATTATTTTTTTAAATATCCGAGGTCTTTTGTTAGAATGCGAGAGCCCCTCCTGTTCTCGCCTGGCGCGGCCGCCGGGAACCCGAGTGTGGGCCTCCCGCGGTGCCGCTAGCTGAGGGTCGTTGTGTGCGTGATAGCGGTAGGCCGCGGGCGGTTTTGTGAAAATATTTTTATTATTTTCCGTGTTTATCGCGGCGGTGTTGAACAATGTGTCATGTTGATATGAAAGCCGAGGCTATGGTGTCTGCGTCTTCTGATAATGTCGCAGGAGTTGTAAGCCGTGTGTTGATCGGTCCGTGATTATATTAAGAGTATTGATAACCATTCGTGTTGTATTGTTTCAAAATGCATTGCTGCAAAAGTGTTTACTCGTGTGGTTGATTGCATAAACCACCTACATTTGATCGTAGTTTGCCATTTTAATTAGTGTAAGTTGAGAAGGGTTAGGTCACTTAAGGTACCTTATGCAACCGTCCACTGGTCCCCTGGCGCTTGGTGAAATTGTGTCATTTGTGCCGTGTACTACTTACTGCCTTGTTAACTTATTACCATCATTACTGTTCTAATCAACGATCGCCTCATGTTAAATATTTTCAGGTTCCGTGCTTCTAGAGTCCAAGATTCAGCAGGATACGGCTTACCAAAAACAACAGGTGGGAATATGCTGCGTTTTTTGTGTAAAAAAAAAATCAGAGGTAGATGAACGGGTAGTTTGTCCGGTACATTTCAGTTTATGAGCCGAGTCATTGACTGTAATAAGTACCTTTTAATCCGTGTACCAGCCGATAAAGTATACGCGTTTTGTCAAGGCTCACTTTGAATTTCCAGACAATTGTGTTCGCTTGACTGAATTGGCTGTACCGCGAAATTTAGTACATAATGTGCATTCAAAAAAATAGAAGACTACGAAATTCTATTTTAAACAGAGTACAATACATTAGCCACCAACAATTTTTTAGTCGGCCTACAGAAAAAGCAGAGGTTCTTCACCGGCTGTCACCGTATAAAATGTATTGATAATAGTCTGGGAATTATGTTTACAAATTGGGTGTACAGTTACCTGCGTCTAAATGCAAGCACTCTCAAGATGCTGTACAAAACAGACTACACATCGGTGGGTTTTCTTTGTTTTTGTTGTCAGTACTTGGGGGGGCGGGGGGGTTGATATGCTTGCGACATTACCGTGCCTCTTTGCCACCAAAACGAAAGTCGGATTTCGGACTTTGTGCACGACTGCTAAACCTAGTTAGCCCAGCAAGATGGAACTTGTGTCGAGGGGAGGGGGGAAAGAAGTGTTTTTAATGGCCTGAAAAATACCCTGAACAACAACTATGGTTGATTTCAGGAAACACCTCAAATGACATGTAAGTGTTTAGGCTTAAGCATTATATATAATGTAAATATTTTCATTGAAGAGTTTTTATGCCACTGGTTAGAAACTCACATTTAATCTCCCTCGTCAAGTCACACTGCAATGAAATGCATCATGTAATGCTGCATTTAATACAGGTCACATGTAATCCTTGGTTTTATTGAACATTAAACAATGCTGCATTTATGCCTCTCATTTTGACTCGTATTCAAGGATGGCTTGAAAAGGAACTCCATATCTAACAAAAGAACAGTCTCATTTATCAATACAGTACATTCACACTTTTGGGTTAAAAATAAAGGATCATGATGTTTGACTGTCATCCACATGACATCGCCTCATTTCATGGTGGGCAAGTGGCTTCAAATATTGTTTTTTCACCGCTCAGGTTTGGTGGAAGATTGGTATATCTTTTTTCTTGTTGGCTTCCAAGAAATACCTGCCATTCGTTTCAGGTTCCATCTTCTACCCTGTTGGTTTCTCATCAGCATAACGTTTCATTGCATTGAGACTTGACTGTCACTGACCATTTCTACTTTTCAAAAAAAGTATTTTGTATTTGTAAATGCTTTCCTTATAGTTACTTAATACTACCTAACATTTTCCTTTGTGTAGCATTAACATTTTTTCAGGAATAGAATGTAATTTTTTGCAGTCTAGTAAATTTAAAGCAGGACCTCTTTTGGTTGGGGACAATGAGTAGCCAAACGATTATGGCATTTAAAATGTATGACGTTGAGGTCCTTTTTATGGAAGTCGTGGAATAAGCTGTCACCTGCTTCCACATGTGAAGCAAAGCTTAAAATAACCACAGCTTGGAAAGTTTTTCTCTCAAGACAAAATAGATAATGGAATGTCCAGTATTCGGCATGGCCTGACAGTTTGTATGCTGTTCCTGTCATCTCCATAAACTGCCTGTCATGTGTGCCACAAAACAGATATAGATGATAGCACATTATTTTTTGCTGTTTAGTGTGTCAAAACACATGTACTTGTTGATTTAAGGAAAATAAGATGGAGTTTGGTTATTTTTTTGCAACATGTTTTCTTGATCAACATAATTAACCAATTTCCGTGTTCTCATTTCCGGTTACATTCGTGATGTTTCGGCGATCTCTGCCACTGTAGGACACGCTCATAGTTTGGTCGGAGGCGGACAACGTCGATTTGGCCCTGAGCTTCCAGGAAAAAGCTGGGTGTGACGAGATTTGGGAGAAAATCTGTGAGGTATGACACTGCAAAATGAGTAAATGTGTTGAATGTGATGTCTCGAGTTTTTTTAATTTGTTTTTATGTTAATTGTGTGGCTGTTCGAACGTGGGTTTGCAATATTTTTTTTTACTTGCAAGCAGAATGTCCTGCAAAGATTGCAAGTGATGATTATCAGTAGCACATTTACAACAGTAAACAAAACAGTAGCAATTTATAATTTTAAATAGTGTACAATCTGGATATAAGCACACTCTTTGGGTGGAAGTCATTGTATGCTTATATACACAGTAGTGTGCTTGTATTATAAGTTTGCCTTCCCTCCCACCAGTTTAATGTAAGGATGTGTTTCTTATCTCATAACCGTGTTCACGTTAGGTTTGCTTATATCCAGCTTCTATTGCACGAATAATATTAACGTTCAAATATAATGTTTAATTACTCTAATTAAGTGCAAGTGACATCCACATGAACAGCAGTGGTTCTCAGCAAAACGCAATTAAAGTTTCTCAACGGTGCACTGCATACACAGATGTAATGTCTACATCCGCTTGTATATGGGACCTCGAGAAGGCCCGTCGGGAAGGTCTACGCAGAAGAACTGCCGAGGAAGGCCGACCCGTGGGTCTTGAGCGCCGCATGTCGGCCACCACAGGTTCAAGGCAAGGACCCGTCGGTGGACATCACGCAGGACGTGGGCGAGGAGGAGTCTGAGGAGGAGCGCCTGGAAGATGTTCCGGAGCCCGCTGTGACGTCGGCGTGCGTGGACCTGCCGCCATGCGAGCTGGGCCGGCTGGGCGAGCTCGCTGCGCTCGTTACCTCCATCCTGCCGTCGCCTATACGGCGCGAGCGGCTCGCTACCGCCATTGAGGTGAGGTCTCTCTCTCTCTCTGGCACCCGCCCAGCTGCAGCCCTCTAAGTTCCATAGATTAGGATTTTCTCTTTTTAATCTGTCGGGTCATGTTGTGAAACGGGCTTTTCAGTAGCACGCACGGGTTCAGTTGGACCCAAGATTACCTGATTTAGGGTTTATGAAGACCCAACCTAAATGACCAGTAGCTCTTGTAGATATGTAATGCACCTAATATGCGTGTGTTCTTGGCTGTCTGACATATTTAAGCTTTGTTGAGGAAGGAAAATGTAAAAACCATACTCTAGCACTCTGTCGTATTGCACTGCCAGCACTGCTTTGGCATTCTATTGAAATGTGTGTTGAAATGATTTCACACACATCACTGAAATATTACATACTCTTTGGTTCTTTCGGATTATTATGAATTTCTGCAGTCACGAAAGCTTCAACTCAAGATTAAAATATTACAATGATGCGCTTGACTATTAATGAGGCTACAAACTAGTGTTGGACATACATATCAGGTATTTATCTACCTTATAATGGCACATTGTTTTCAGTTGTGGCTTCATCTGGCTTCAAACAAAGTGAGTCTTGATTCAAATAGGTGTTTGGCAGCGCTTATCTCAATTGGTGGACTTTCGTCTGTGGCGGAAATTCCTCATTCCTTTCATGGGTGGTCTGTCTGTCCAAAAGACTAGCACTGTCTTTCTTTATTGCTTGTTTATAATTCTAATCATTGGGTTTAGTTTCTTCCCATGGTGGTATACCACCAGTCCTTTAGAAGCAAGATTTGGTGGATCACATTGATTTTTTAATTCTCAAAGGCAATGGACTACCAGGTAGCCAGAATATGGCATGACAACTGTATTTTGTGAACACTTAGGTGTTGACCCTTAACTGTTGCATGGTCGTATGCCAGAAATTGCCTGGACATGTCATATTCATCCCACATTCAATACACTCCTTGAAAAGGAATTGTGCCAACTTCCCAATACAGGACCCTCCCAAAAAATATGGTTGAATTTCGATGTGGATTGTATGCAAGCATTATAATGTAAATAAATGGTACCTTTATCATGTATATGCTTTTTCATTTGGTATTTTGTTTAGTTATGTTTGTATGTTCTGGCAACACTGACCTTCACCCACACTGATAAAAGAGGGTGCTGCTCGAGAAAGATCTTTGCATTTGTGGGCCAGTGAGTGTAGTGTGATGGCAGTAGAGAGCCCACTTGCCTCTGGCCACGACGAATATTTTTTAAAGAGCTACTTAATCCTGTGGATCTACCTTTCTTGAAGGACCTTCCATAGCGCCATAATAAGGTGGCATTGGTTAAACGCCTCATCGGCAGGAGGTCCTCGGTTCCTTTTGGTCTGGCGAACACCGCAGGTTTGAGGCCCAGATGGTGGAGGAGACTTGTAAAGGGCTAGATAGCCCGCTACTGTTGTCACTTGTGCCTTTTCATGGAGTCCAATAATGGGGTGGTGGTTTGGGTAAACTCCTTCCTGTACTCTCGATGTCCAGGTTTGGAAGAGGTCATTTTGGTTAATAGGATCCTTTACATAATTTGGCAGTACTATTGCCAAATCGTGATTGATTGTGAAATGTATGCATGTTGAACTTGTTTCACATAATACGTAGCCAACCGTGCTAAATTTGCCTTTTAATACTTTAGTTATCAATTGAGCACCATTATTTAATTCAGACTTTTCATTTAATTAATTTCCTTTTATTTTCGTGAATATTGATGTGGCAAATCATGATTTGTAAATACGCCAGAGTTTATCTTGTGGTAGTGAAATATAAACTTGTAGGATTATACCTGTGAGATCCTTGAAGCTGAGTTTAATAATGAAATAAAAAACCCAATTAAATATTTTCTGTTACTTGCGTTAATGAACAGTTCTTTACTTGAATTCAACAGTTAACTGTAACCTGGCAATTTTTAGGCAAGCATTACTAAAATTATAAAGTTTCTTATTATTTTTGGTGTACGCAACCACAGTCATTAGCCATAATAAATACATGCTCCTATGTCATAAGAATGTCTAGTTTTCACCACTTGTTCAGGGATTGTAAACGAGATCTGAGCATTACCCAATGAATTTTCCAGACTTTGACAGTTTGCAGGAGGGACAGTTATGTTCTCTAAGCCATCATCCCGTGGTTAGATACAAGGTGGTGATAAATCGGTTGTTATTCATAGCGTTGTACATGAGTATTCCCATGTCCGTGTCGCCTCTGTAGAAACAAGGCTACGTGAAGAAGCTGCTGGAGCTGTTCAGCGTGTGCGAGGACTTGGAGAACACTGAGGGCCTGCACCACCTGCACGAGATCGTGCGCGGCCTCTTCCTGCTCAACAAGACGCCGCTCTTCGAGGTGATGTTCTCCGACGACTGCATCATGGACGTAGTCGGCTGCCTGGAGTTCGACCCGTCCCTCTCGCACCCACGGAGGCACCGCGAGTTCCTCACCAAGATCGCAAAGTTCAAGGAGGTGCGTGTCCTTGGATCTGCCAAATCGTCTATCGAGCCTTCCCCCCCCCACCCCCGTTCTCCATCATCTCCCTGACGATCACATGGCAGTCTTCCCGTCTGATCGTTATGCGATAAACATGAAGCTGATGAGTTACAATAACATAGGCATTGGTCTTGGAGAGTTATGTAACAATTCAACTGTCGTACACCATAAATTGTATTAATTGTTATGATGCAGTCATGATTTGATTCAATAATTGATTGTTTTGTCTCGTTTATAATGTCTATTTTGTATTTGTTTGATTGTTTCCTGTATTGTTTGTGTTTTTTAATTTTTTTCTCCTTTCCTAACGGTTCTCATTTGTTCTGTCTTGTTTCCACCGTTGGCCTTTACGTATCATGCCAATTTTTTATGTTGCAGCTTAACATAAATGCAATACAATATACATAAAGCGTATATCATTTTCTTACGCATGCGATTCGATGAATGTATTATGAGCAAAAGAGTACATTTTATCGCTCAACCGGTAACTTGGTTAATGCCTAGTCTTGAATGTAATCCCACACTTTGAAGGTAAGGCGAATGGATAGATAAATATGTTATTAAATATCACATGTGCTCGATACTCCAAATTGACAGGCGTAGTATTGCATTTAATGTACAGTCAAACCTTGGATTGCGAGCATAATTCGTTCCGGAAACGTGTTTGTAATCCAAAGCACTCGTATATCAAAGCACTCGTATATCAGTTGTGATCACGTGACGCTCGGCAGACAAAGCGTATACGTGCTACTCGTATTGCAAGACCTCGCTCGTTTATCAAATTAATATTTATTTAAAAATTTTGCTCGTCTTGCAAAACATGCGCAGACCAAGTCACTCGCAATCCAAGGTTCCTGTAATGTATGTTGTGTGGTCTATGTAATATGTATTGTACGCGTGTTACAATTCTTTCTCTGCAGCCTTTCCTCCCTTCTCATGTCTACTCCTTCTCCTCACATCTCATAGTAACACAGAACCCTCCACACTATCATGAGGTTCTAGGTAAATGTGTAGTAAGCATGTTATTGTTCACCTACCCACCTCACGATGTGAGGAATTGTCATGCTTTGGGGGTCACAATTCTGAAAAACATTCTTCTCTTGTGTACGGTCTCATTTGTATTGAGTTGTCTTGTTCCATGTTGCTAGAAGGTAACATATAATTGTATTAATATGCATAAATAGTGATAGCTGCTGACACACATGATTTAATGCTTGTAGCTTATTTATCGACGAGTCGATTGATTGCCTAATAAGTTGCTATACTCTTATAAAGTGGGTTTTTACAGCCGTGACTTTTTTTTGATGATCGAATACTCCGAGTTCCTAATATTGAACGCGAGTTAAAAACGAAAGCCGTGCGTGCCACGTTGTCGCGTGTGCAGGTGATTCCGATCAGGGATCCAGAGTTGAGGCAGAAGATCCATCAGACGTACCGGGTGCAGTACATTCAGGACGTGGTGCTGCCCACCCCTTCCATCTTTGAGGAGAACATGCTCTCCACGCTGAGCTCCTTCATTTTCTTCAACAAGGTGGAGATCGTCGGCATGCTGCAGGTACATTTCGGCATCCTTGTGTCGTCTATCGTCTTTATTTGTAACGGCACCTTCCGCGGCGCACGTGTAAAATCGCGATCGTTTCAAATGCAAGGGCTGTGAGTGTAAGTCTAAATTTAAAGCAACGCTAAATTCGGGAAGCGCACGTTAGATCAGCAAATGGGTAACCTCCCTTGCAGCGTACAGGAACCACCTATACGAATTATTGTTTTTTTATTTCCGATATAGAGCAGCAATTAGATGTTCAAACTGAGGTTGGTTAGCCATTGAATGGTGTCATCCTGAGCATTGTTTTGAGTCCTGCCAGAATTTGTGCTTTATGCTTTTTCACGATGTCCTAATAAAAAAATAATGCTGAAGAATATTAGTTCAGTATTGCGTTTTGAACACTAAAACTCTCCTACCACTGCCTTTAGAGATATATTTTGGTTTTGTGTTCTATGTTGTTAATGATGCTTGGATTTTTTGTTACTCGTGTGGGGTGTCAATGTCCAAACTCTTTTAATGCCTTGAGGCACTATGTAAGTCAATGATGATCATCAAGATGATGATTGTGATATACGATCAAAGTGACAAATACAAATTGATAATGACATCACCGTTTGCAGGAGGATGAGAAGTTCCTAACGGAGCTCTTTGCTCAACTCACCGACACTGAGACGGAGGACGACAAGAGACGGGAGCTGGTGAGTTCACCTTTTAAGAACTAACAACTTTATTATTGGTTTCCGATCATGATTATTTGTTGTTGTTGCCCTAACGACTGGTCACGGGTTCGTTTTATATATATAACATTGTACATTTTGTCCGTTTTTTGTAACAGGTTAATTTCCTGAAGGAGTTCTGTGCCTTCTCGCAAACGCTTCAACCACAGAACAGGGACTCGTTTTTTAAGACGCTGGCAAACCTGGGCGTCCTCTCTGCACTGGAAGTCATCTTGGTAAACACGACCGCATTGCAACAGAAGCACGGCTTGTCCAACGCCATGGAAACACGGCACTTTATAATGGATTTAAAGAACCAGTTTTCATTCGCTTTTGTGATGAATAGACCCAAAGTCGATTGAGTGGTCAGATTGCAGTGCACTGGTTAACATTTTGCATTCCCACAGCTGAGCAGTAATTACCAAGTATGCAGTCTAAGCTAATGTGGATATTAAATAACCACAAGACAACTGTTCACTGGTTTTCTATAAGTAAAAAGTAACTCCACTTATTTAAATCAATATTTAGATTTTTATTTGTACAATTAGAGTAAATTACCATTTTACAAAACATAATTTGACTTCTTTAACAAAAGCGACTGGTACTGGGTACTCTGACTTGCGTATTGTTTTTGCAGTGGCCTTCTGATTCTAACTGTTCATAACTGGACAGTTTTTTCACATACAGCTAATTTTCAATTGAATCCTGTTACCGCATTCCAAAGCGCAATTATTCAACAAAATAGGGAGTACGTAGAAAAGATTTGTCTTCCCGTTTTGGAAATATCTTTTTTATCCTATCGATTTTCCAAACAGCTTGTGTGGTGTTAAGCGACACCTAATTTGAATAAACACGTAAATTGCAAACGAGGCCATAAAAGCGCATGGGACGTTCCGACGCGCTTGTGAATTCCGCACGTGCCCGAGCGGTACGGACTCGTTTGTGTGCGTGCGCTCGTTGCGACACGGCCGCCGTGCTGCAGGGCTCGGAGGATCCGGACGTTCGGAACGTGGCGACAGACATCTTCTCGTACATCGTGGAGTACAGCCCGTCCATGGTGCGCGAGTTCGTCATGCAGGAGGCGCAGCAGAATGACGACGTGAGTCCATACACGCCGTGTTTTGATCCGGCGATTTTGGGTTTTTTTTTTTTTTACACGGCGGCCGTACGTACATCGAGTCGCGTGTCTGAGGATGGGTTTCTATAGATTTTTTTATCAATCTACTGTTGGATGATGACCTCGCCACGCGGTGACGGTCGTGGGCGTTCTTTGACCGTTTGTCATCATCACTAGTCTGTGAGGGTGAATGAAGGGGGGACCAGGACTAGTTCTGATATCACTGATGTCATTTGCCACTGATGTCAGCCTTGGCTGGCAATCGAACTTGGGCCGTTGGGTTCATAGCACAGTGCGCTAAGCACTATGCCACCACTCCAAAAAAATGTATTACTTTCCAATAATATGCATTATTAATAATATATTTACTAGCATAGGTTATCAGATTTTTCGCTGAAAAAAGTTTATTTATGAAGGGTAACTGTCTAAATTATAGCAACTCACTGAATTATAGTGGGATGAATCATTACACTTCTAACAGATATTGTGCATGACCTACAGGCATGACACTATATATAATTAATGTTTGCAAACTATGTGATAATGTAACATTTATATTAATGAAACACGACTACGATTTAAACAGACAAATAAAGAAACAAAATCTTGATTTGAAGCTTTCGGTAAAGTCAGCAGTTCCACTGTTGACTTTACCAGTTTCACTGCTGGATTATTTTTTTCCATCTGAGGATGACCGCTTGTGTTGCGATTGAATCGTCTTGATATATATTTTTAGTTTTGTCTTATTTTATTTTTCTACCTACGTGACTTTACCGAAGGAACCAAAGAGTAAAGAAACGAAACTGCAATTGAATCCAAACCTCAAAATAGTGACGGCTTGTTGACTCATGAAGGGGCTGGGGAGGGTGGGACGTGAGTAATTGTATCGTTTGCGAGAATCCCCTGACCTGTTTTGCTTGGTGTGTGTGTGGGTACTTCAGGATATCCTGCTCATTAACCTGCTGATAGAGCAGATGATCTGCGACTCAGACCCGGAGCTGGGTGGCGCCGTGCAGCTCATGGGGCTCCTGAGGGTGCTCGTCGACCCGGAGAACATGATGGCGACGGCCAACGTGAGGGCAGCAACGCCGGCACGCACGACACACGCCGCATACAGCAAACGTGAAATATAGCGTACGCACGATTTACACAAAACGCTCCCGGATGCGGAGCACACCACCATTCGCACCGTGGGCATCCCCCACGCACTCTGCGGGCACACCACACCGTGCACACGATAAGCGAGCGTCTGTCCACACCAAACGCTCCACACACCTTCACCACATGGACCATGCGTGGAAATCACCGTGCACACTACACACGGCACGCACCGCGTACATGGAATTTGCCGTACACGCCTTACGGACCGCACACACTGCGCACGTGGAATGTGTATGACACGCTATGTGTAGCACACCCGCAGAGTGCACCACAAACAAGGAACACGCCCCTACATACACTAACGCTGACACCTATGTGCACCACTCACTCCCCAAACGGAACGCAGCGCAAGTGCGCAGTGCATCGTACACGCATTGTGCACCACACACTTAAGGCAACACACCAAACATAGGCTACACCATGCACACACTTTCACTGCACATATTACATGCATGGCATGTTCTGTACACACCGCATGTACCTCACAGATGCATATACATGTTCCAGCATTCATCCTAAACGTTTGCTGCCTAAATGTATGTATGTTGAACTTCTTTCGCACCGTGCGTAGCCAACCGTGCATGATCACTTACGGGTAATTGTGTGCACATAATGTATATCCATGTATGTAGTAGCAAGCACCCACAAGCTTATTGGGTGATTGTACACGTATGTACGGTATCTTTTTTCAAATACGTTTTTATTCTTTGCTTTTGTAAAGTGCTCTGAGACGTTGCATTTAAGCTTGAAATAAAGCAAAATCTTAATCCTATTTACTTCCATTATCTACGCCACATGTATTTTTTTTATCATTGGGCGCTTTAAGCAAAGCTGGATTAACGTAAATTTTGCTGAATATTACTGAATTTATTGCTTGCATTTCACTTACAAAAGATAAGGAAACAATTGAACTGGTCGTAATCTCGAGGCATCAGGCATATGGTGGTAGTCTCTTGTGAATACGTGATGTTGGAGTTAATGGAACTGGTGGAAATTGTACGTTTTTCTTTAGAAGACGGAGAAAACGGAATTCCTCAGCTTCTTCTACAGGCGATGCATGCACATCCTTTCAGCGCCACTGCTTGCCAACACGACAGAGAACAGTCTCTGCAAAGGTGAACAATCAGGAAATCATAACGCTCATCCACCATCATGAAACATCGATCATCAACTGTCATGTAGAAGCAGCTGTGACAACAAATATGTTTAATAGCACGTTTCATATACATTCAATCGTTTAAAAAAATAGCAGGAGCTGTAACTCATCTGTTTGGTTCATGAGGAGAGGGGTCTGCGCAGAACTCTCCCGCTTGTTATACATATTTTTGTTAAAAGACTGTTTATCACTAACTTGGCGTTTTTTATTAGTAATCCGGCAATAATTTGGTGAAATCGGTGACCGTTTTAGCCAGTAACATTCAATAATTTTCTCTATCTTTGAGGAACACGTAATTAACTGTCTAATTAACATTTCAAACAATTAGTATTGGTGTTTGGAGCCGTTGTATATATTGCGAACCAATGAGCTCAATCCTCAGGTTTTTTTTTCAATGTGTAAAAGTAGAGGTGGCCAGATGGCTCAAGACATCAGAGAGTTGAGCTGACAACGCCGATGTTTGGTTCGAATCCTGGCAGTTACCTATGGGTAAACCACAATTCTCTCGGAAAGTGAGTTGATGTTCTCTGATCGGTCACCACTGACTAAACAAAAAACTAATCGAATTAAATTAGGTTCCGCATTCCATCTCTGACAATTAAAAACATATCTTTGAGTCACATGACCAGAGGTCACTTAAAGGGATCTCAGAAGTAGCTCTGTTATATCCGCTTCCATGGAACATTCCCTGACATGCTGTGCGAGATTCCTAATGGATCATTCGTGTCATGCCACAACACTGAAGGATAAAATTGGGTTAGGAATTTTTTTAAAAAGCATACAATCAACTCCAAACAAAGTAGCCACCGAATAAACGACCGCCCTTGTTTCAGACGACTTCCAAACAGCACAGCTCCTGGCGCTCATCCTGGAACTGCTAACGTTCTGCGTGGAGCACCACACCTATCACATCAAGAACTACATCCTCACCAAGGACCTCCTGCGCAAAGTGCTCGTGCTGACCACCTCCCGGCATGCCTTCCTCACCCTCAGTGAGTGACAGGGACCGTCGCTGCTCTCGTTTTACGTTTGCGTATACAATCTACTTTCTACTTTTCAACTAAATTTCAATGATTTTGCCTATAGGGGCGCACAGAGGAATGTGATGAATGTTCGTAATTAATAAGCTATGCATTTTCACACCATCTGGTGTCGCGTGTAGTTTCAAATTGATGTTCATTTTTTGTTTAGCGTTGGTTTATAATCCCATCCAGACTAAGCTGCTGGGCTTGTGCATGAGAACAGCTATTTTTAGAGCATCATACTTGGTTATTAAACGAAGATGCATCCCATTTAAAATACTCTCTTAAATGTACCCAATATATAGTTCCTGGGTTGCCTGAAACAATTTGGAAGCTTTGTTAATCAAGAAAAAAGACAAGTTATGAGCAAGCGCCCCACCAAAGTGCGCTCTGGTGACATTGCATTGACATTCAATTGTGTGGGAGTAACATCATTCGTGTTTAAACTCTAGTCATCTTTAACCTTATGTAATTGTCGACTGAAGTGCATGTGATTAAATGACCTCGAATATGCTTCAGCTTGTCAGACCTCTGAAGCAAAGTGGGTATGAGCCTGAATAGTACTTGAATGGTTGACCACCATGCATGACAGGTGCTATAGGCTTTAGACTGGGGGACTGCTGAAGGCAGTATAGCAAAATCCATTGTTGCATACTCACATTACTCACTTCTAAGTC
Organism: Petromyzon marinus; assembly: GCF_048934315.1. Lineage (NCBI taxonomy): Eukaryota > Metazoa > Chordata > Hyperoartia > Petromyzontiformes > Petromyzontidae > Petromyzon > Petromyzon marinus. Next base: position 10,917,577 of record NC_133697.1, read on the forward strand.
GCCACCTTCAACCTATACCGACCATCAAGGTAAAGTATGGTCAAATAATTTCCACCACCCATACGGTGTGGGATGGCCATCATCCAGCAGTGTATTGCCAAAAGGGCTGCGTACGTACAAATTGTAAGGTCTAACAGTAGGGAGAAAAACCATGCCATGATGCTGCTGCAGATTTGAAAGGTGTCCCATCACCATCGTTAGCATGATCACCTGACAATAATCCCTTCCCAGGTGCACTGCGCTTCATGAGGAGGATCGTGGGCATGAAGGACGAGTTCTACAACCGCTACATCCTTCGGGGAAACCTCTTTGAGCCCGTCATCAAGGTGTTCATGAGCAACGGCCCCCGCTACAACCTGCTCAACTCTGCCATCATCGAGATCTTCGAGTTCATCCGAGTGGTGAGAGAGAGACGGGCGAAACTATTGTAATTGTGGTTATCGGCATCATGCACACCTCGGGTGAATTATAATTACAATTACAGCAGCATTGTTAACCGAAATTACAATTCCACTGTGAATACAATCTGTTATAAATGACACGGTTACAATAGTAGTTCCGAAATATCGCGTCATGTCAGGAGGTGAAGATTCTATTCGGAACTCTACTGCTTGCAGTTCATCACCCTGTGTCGGAGAACAGAACCCGGAAGATGACATCGCAGAGCTTTTCTGAAGTCATTTCATTAGACCTCAAACTAAATTTGGGGCACACCTTTTAACACCCTTCAAAGATTATTCTTCACATTTTCAATTAAACCAAACGTTTGAGTGAGAACTGGAATAGACCAAATTAAGTGGAAAATCAAATTTAATGTGATGAGTTTTTTTTTGTGGCGTCAAGGTTGACCAGGCCAAAATCGTCAACTTGCAAAAAGTTGACAATCTGATATAATTGCAAACGACTTGAAATCTAAATTCATACCCAGGTTCTTGGCAGTGCCGCATCAGTGCTCGGATCCCTGTGCAGCCCAGCTCTGTGTATTGGCTGGCTCTCTAACCTGAAAATTGTGCTGTTAGGAGAACATCAAGTCGCTTACGGTGCACGTGGTGGAGAACTTCTGCAAGGCGCTGGAAGACGTGGACTACGTGCAGACGTTCCGTGCCCTGAAGCTTTGCTATGAGCAGGAGCGCGGGCGGCATACGAGCCAGAAGCTCTCCGGCAGGTGAGCTCGCTGCGATGCGACCAAATTGTTGATTATACGGGATGATGTGTTTGTTTACGGTGTCTGTTGGCAGATGATTGATTTACTGATCTGGCAGCGTTCGATTAGTAGGCAATACATGCATCTGGTCATGGGTATAAGAATACATTGTGATTTGTGCATAATTGTATACCATTTTTTCCCTCTTTGGGCAAATTGCGTGATTGCCCAAGACCAAAAAATAGAGACCTTACATACGAGACGAAATATGAAACATTGCAGGCAGGTCAAATGATATATTACAGTTGACGGAGCACAGCATGGTTCAGGTGAAATGATGAAAATGTAATGCACGCTGCAGACTAGACGGTGCAAAACAGTATAAATTAGACAAAACTTCGTTACACGAATCCATTTCATGGTGTTTGATGCATCTCATGTAATTAATTTCACAATCTCTCAATTCAAAGCATCGGAGCGTCGATATTCCGCAACGGTGCCGGGGCACGTGACCCTCGTGCTCTGGACGACTCGGACGAGCTGTGGAACGGCGAGGCAGAGAGCGAGGAGGGGGAAGAGGGTGAGGCGGTCGTCCCCCACTCCAAACAGGCGGGGACAGAGCACGACAAAGAGGAGAGCTTAACCGACACCAAAGAAGGTGCCACCGCTGCGCCCGGCTGCCCTTTCCCTGCCACGTGTGGCATGCAAGCCTTTGTCGGCCTGTTACACAGCTGGCCCATTGTCCACTCCTGCCATTGTAGTGTCATGATTTGCATCCATTTCATTATTACCAAACCACATTCGCCTGCTGTGATGTGGATATTAAAGACCCAGTGGTGTAATTCGCAAGTGTAGGCCATTGTGTTTTTCCTACATTAAATGTCAGCACGCACGTCGTAATCCCTCGCCCCTGGCACTTGTCGCTATATGCAGAGAATCCTAAGCTTTTGCAGGAACTCTTTCGGGGTCCTCAGGCAGACATCCAAATGAGTTTAAATGTTACATTGGAAAAAGTTACGCAGAAAGTCATAGCAACCGTCCCACCGAACTCGAGTTAACCAAGACTCCCTTTCTGAGGAATTCTTAGTTTGAATGGAATTTCAAGGTGGTTGATGTGTACATGAAATGAGATTACTAATTTAATTAATTTGGTTCTGAAGTTATTTTTGGCGGCATTCAAAAGGGGCTTGGTTATAAAACATTTTGCCAGCAAAATGCATTTTGTTAAAAATAAAGCATTAACTTTTGTTGGTTTGGGTAAGTATGAAAGGCAGTCCATAACACAATTCTTGTACACCTCAGGGTGCATGTATTACAACTCTGAAGTTTCAGTAATAAGATATCTTTTTTTAACCCTTAAATAATGTCGTCGTTGTGGAGTTACTCCGGTGTGTTTATACTATATCCGTGATTGTGGCTTCACTACAATGCTGCCGACAGGTTTTTAAGTCTTTTCACAATACTTACGCTTTAAGCTCATCCAACACACCATTACACGCACCACATAGGTACATATCTCTTCGAGATAATCTCCATAATTGTTACATCCTATCATGAATGCAAATTGCCTTTTTGCTTTGTTAGTTACATTTATTTATCGATGTCCATCCAGCAGAATGCTTAGAAAAAGATACGCTGTTACCTTGCAAAGAGGACGCCGACAGCCCTGAGCCAGAGAGCAAGTCCCCCAAAGGCCGCAACTCCCCCGAGGAGGAGGATGCCCCCATGCCCGAATGCAGCAGTGGCACCGGTGACGACGCCACAGCGCACGCCGCGGTCTACACGGACAGCCCCGGGAGCGGCAGCAACAGCAGTGGCAACAGCAGCAGCAGCAGCAGCGGCAACAGCAGCGGCAACAGCAGCGACGGTGGCGGGAGCCCCGAGTCCCCGCTGTCGTGCGCTCAGGCAACGTCGCCCAACGAATCGCTCTCCCCGGACTCAACCACAGGACCCGACGGCACGAGCGTGGAGGCGATCGGAGGCAGTGTCGGCGTCGCCATCCCCGCCACCGCCGCCACCAAGGCAAGTCGGCCCGCGCGGCGTGCAGACTGAGACAACCCCGAGGGTCTCTCTTCGTAATTAATTATACCTGCTCCCAGATTGGTTGCTGGCAGACGAAATTAGTTTTGTTTTCTTATATATATTTCTTTTTTCAACCAGTTATTCTTCAGTTTTGCTATATGCCTCGCGTGATGAGATGAAGAAGTGCAAGTTGATGGTCTCGTAGAGAGCTGTGTGTCAAAAAAAAGGCATGCAAATGATTCACACTCCTCCCCTCCCCTTTCCACAGCAGTGTGATGAATTGTCAAGATTTTGGAGTCATGGTTCAATTCAAGAATAGTTTGTCCCTTTTTGACCATCTTTTTATTGTTTCTTGTTTTTTGTACAGTTTTTATTATATAGCTTGTATACATTTTAAATTGCCGATTTTCAGGTACCTTTCTGTGCATGTATAGAGAGCAAAATACATTTTAACGTACGAATTGACCCTTGAATCACTTGCAGCTGTTCACCATTTCCGTGAACGTTTTTGCCTCCTCTCGCCCCGCCCCCCCCTCCCCCGTTGGTGTCCGACCGTAATCGTGGCGCAGGGAAGTCTCGGGCTCGTGGACTACCCGGATGACGAGGACGAGGAGGACGAGGAGGAAGACGACAAAGAGGGGGAGGCAATGGAAGAATCGGTTGCAAAACGGCCTCGTTTGGAGCCATAACGGCGGTTGCGCCCTGCGGCAACTTTCCACAACCGACAGGAGGCAGGAACTCCAGGATTTAGTGTGCTCGGCAGCATCCAGTGCAAGTGAGATCGACGTTTTAAAGAAATTACAAAAGAAGAAACGAAGAAATAAAGCAAAACAAAAAAAACCTGTCACCTTCCCTACCAGCATCAGCGGAAAAATACACTTTAAATTAAAGAAAACGGAAGGAGGGGCAGGGTGCGTTTGCAGCACTGCAGTCACTTTTTGCATTGACCAGCAGCTGTTCTGTGTTGCAAGTCAAGTGCCAATTTCTGCTTGAAGCGCTGACAAGACAGATCTTGTGTGCGTTTTTTTTGTGTGCGATGATCTCCGAACACTATACTCAGGGTGATAAGCACGGTTCCTGTGAAGCATGTTTGATGCCAGTCCCAGCTCTTGGTGCGTAGTAAACTTTCTACTCAAATGAAAACTATTCATCTTGCGGATGCGTCACAAGGGTTGCGTATTTAAACAGTGTCCCTTTTAATGACAAAATTCCAAATTGATTTAATTGAAGGATTTAAATGATGGGGGGGGGGGAGGGTTAGGTTTGGGTAGGGGCAGCTTTTTTATTCACTCACTTTTATTAAATTTTAATCAATAATCCTTCATTTTAAAATACTGTAAAAGTTTAGCATAAAAACCACTGCTGGCCCTGGTGTCTTGTGTGTTCGGGACCAATTTTACTATTTGTTGTGCAGATTACGTGTTAAAATTAGTGATCAGTAGCAGTTGGTTCACTTGACAGACTTTAAAACTTCCTGCCCATTTCTGCAACAAATTTTGGAAACTGTCTCTATCCGTTGCATAATGCATAAATCTTCGTGAACCTCATTTAAGAAAAAATGTCACCAGTTGTGATCTCTCTGAAAGCCCTACAATCAGTCCCTATAATATGTATTTAAAGGAACATTTTGAACACTTTTGATATGCATGCCCTGTTGCGCTTGAAGGTCGGTCACAATGCGACTATCTTTTGCCACTTGTTATCGTTTCGCAAAACTGGTCTTGTCACGATCCAGTTTTGAGAACCCAATCCATGGGAGCCACCTGTTCCTGACGCAGCTTCAAGTGTTTTCCCTTCTTTGTTGGCAGTTGAGCGTCAAGTTTTGCTCGTGATTGCCGATCGATGGAATTGGTGCGACTTAGATTGGGTTAGAATTGCATCACATTACCGGTATTTGTAAAGCAAAATTTGAAATAAAGGCTATTTTCAGAGAGACACCAACTTGCAGTCATTTCATTGAGAGACTGATTTTTATGATCAGCTCAAGAGGTGCTATTGACTTATGTTGAATGCGTGATTGCAGTGAATGCCCTAAGACCGGTGAAATGTCACAAACGAGAAAAGACCGCTGAGAAACTCCCACAACTAATTAGTCATCAGAATCTTTTACGAACCTGGTTAGGACAAATACATTTTTCTACACATTTATTTTTAAAACTGAAACTGCTGGCTGCACTTGGTCAACTAAATTTTGTACATCCTTACAGAAACAGTGTTTTTAGTTTTGATTTAAAGCTTTCGTGACTGCAGGGATTCATATTCTTGGTTCTTTTGGGAAAGTCACCACTTAGAAGGGAAACAATAAAATAAAAAATATATATTTTTGTTAAAATAATACAAATATATAAAAATATATTTTTATTAAAATATATAAAAATATATTTTTATTAAAATAATAAAAATATCTTTTTATTATTTTATTGTTTCCCTTCTACGTGACTTTACCGAAAGAACCAAGAATATAGTGTTTTTAGTATCGACGGTGGCATGTAATATACAAACCCTTTATTCACACAGTTAAGGCAATCCTTGCAATCAAATCAAACATGAAATGTACAGATCCACAACACTGCAAGTGTTAGGATTATTAATATTATTTTATAAATGTATGTACATTGTACAAAATTGATTGCCTTCGAAGTTCTGTTTAAAATGTTTTTTTTTTGTCCAAGTTGCGTGGAAAACTTCACCCCAATTGCTCCAAGAACCGTCTGTTTTGAGTTGCAAGTCATTTGATCCCAGTGGTGCATAATGTTCGCTTTTATTTCCAATGCAGATTTTGCCGTTGATTTCGTGATCAGTCAATATACATCCCAAAAAAAGAAAAAAAAATAGCGGTTTTTTGATTGGTGTGGCTTTGTGTTTTTAATAATACTTTTTTCTACATGTGTTGAACATGCTTGGGACTGAAAAAAGTAGCTGATTGTTTTAAATTAATTCCATGTAGTTTGTACCAAGAATAACATGTAAAATAACCAGCATACAGTCATAACAATGTATAGTTTTATTTCTGCGAGCGTTTAAAAATAATGTAATAGTGCAGTTATTTGTAGAATGAAGTGTTTTGTGTTCACTGTCGCAGTGAAGAAATTTAAAAGAAAGAATTATACGATCGGCTTTTGTCCTGTTTTAAAAATTTCCATTTGCCCATTGCCACAATAAAACTCAAGTTTCAGTCGGTGTGTGAAATGGTTTTCATTGAGCCTTGATGGCTTTCAAGAAGCCTTTGATAACTTAATTTTGTCAATGATATACCAAGAACAGAGTCCTCTTGGACTTGTGGTGGCCATAATGAGTTTTTGTAAGTTTGCGTCTTTTTTAACTTCACGTAATACCGCTGTGCATTGTTGTGGGCAACAAACAACATTAATTTTCTTGCTGTGGTTTTCACACCTGATGATGATTGCTTGTGTCGTTGCTTGTGTTGAGAATTTCATTGTTTTATATTTTTTATTGTTTTATATTTTTATTTTATTGTTTCCCTTCTACGTGACTTTACCGAAAGAACCAAGAATATGAATCCCTGCAGTCACGAAAGCTTTAAATACAAACAACATTCGGTTGAATTTTTAGGTCCCACTCTTTGGCAATGGTGCACAATCGGAGACCATCAACATCTCACCGTCATTGACAAAGCACTGTCTTATATTTAAAAAAAGGCAGAAAGGCAAAAAAAGTGAATGAGCTTACCTTTTGAGCACTGGCTTGGTTTCTCATACAAGAGATACCCATATCCAAAAATGTTATCCTGATGCAGTATGATGTATTTATACAGCACTGTTGATAACGAATGTAGCAAGAGTTTGTGCCTGTGCACCACTGCCAATGTGATATCGGGTTAATTTAGCCATTTCTCCGCTAAATCGGAGCCCCGTGGTTTTTGGTGAATGACAAGGCTCAGGAAAAGTTAACACTTGGCCAGGGTTTGGCTGATTAACCCAATGCTAATGTAAGACATTGGTCCAAGAGGGCCATTGCTTCATGGCCTTAGGTATTAACGTATATTGACACAGACCAATTTCTACGATTACTTAAGTAAAATTTCATGTCGGTATTTTCTATTGTTTGGTGAATGAATTACATTCTATGGTTTGCGTTTTCTAATAATATGATTTGGGCAAATGTATTTTGTATTCTGACCAAGCTTAAGTTAAAACAAGTCAAACGATAAGGAACTTTGATGGCAGTATTCTGGTATTTTCATTATGAGACCTCCTTTGCCAGTAACAAAATATAGTAATAGGTTTTACCCTTTTAACTGGCACAAAAACTGACACCTTTATTCAAGGCATCATGTTTGCAATAACCACAACACAAGCAGTCAAAATGCAAACAAAAGAGACAACTGATAATATGCACTGTCCTTGAATTTGATTGGTCACATCCGAGACGGCTTTTCTTAGAGCCTAGTCTCCACTGGTATTGGACCAGAAGACGCCAAAAGGCGTACAACTCAAAAATAGCGCACTATCAGAGTTGAGGGCTCGGGGTGAGCATTTACATTATGAGACCTCCTTTGCCAGTAACAAGATATAGTAATAGATTTTACCCTTTTAACTGGCACAAAAACTGACACCTTTGTTTGCATTTTGACTGCTTGTGTTGTGGTTATTGCAAACATGATGCCTTGAATAAAGGCATCATGTTAAAAGGGTAAAACCTATTACTATATCTTGTTACTGGCAAAGGAGGTCTCATAATGTAAATGCTCACTCCGAGCCCTCAATACTCTGATAGTGCGCTGTTTTTGAGTTGTACGCATTTTGGCGTCTTCTAGTCCAACACCAGTGGAGACTAGGCTCTAAGAAAAGCCGTCTTGGGTGTGGACCAATCAAATTCAAGGACAGTGCATATTATTATCAGAGTTGTCTCTTTTGTTTGCATTTTGACTGCTTGTGTTGTGGTTATTGCAAACATGATGCCTTGAATAAAGGTGTCAGTTTTTGTGCCAGTTATAAGGGTAAAACCTATTACTATGGTATTTTCATGTTTTCTCATATATAGTTATGCGCTTCATTAATTTACTTAGTGTGGCTTTCCCGGGTCCTGCTTTGTTTTTTTTATTTTAAGGTGTTTTCGGACGACTAATGTATTTATATATGTGGGAGGAAACCCAAGCATCCGGAGAAACCCCGTGCGCGTGAGGGGACAACGCTCTATCCCCGTACAGATGGAAACAGTGATTAGTCCACTTGCTGTACTGTCTTCTGGCGACTCAGGGTAATGCACATTGGCGCCCACGGGAAGGGATTTTCACATAATTTGTGTGAAAAACTAAATCTAAAAATTATTCAAGTTCAGGAGTCAAATCATTATACGTCAACGAGGCCATCATCAGACATCAACAAACCGACTGCCAATTACCAAATCTAAGCAAGGTTGAGCCTGGATAGTGCTTTGGATGAACGTGTTGTCAGGTGTTGTCTGCTACTGATAGGCTACCTATGTATGTTGAACTTATTTCGCACCGAAAGTAGCCAACCGTGCTTAATCGGAGGTGCAAAGGAAAGTCAGCTAAGGGGGAAGTGCAGCAGAATCCATTATGCCGTAATTAGATGCTCCCGCCTTCTCCAGCCCTCACTGACCTGCGTGATGGATGTATGGTCAACTAACCCCCACGACCCCGCACCACGTCGGGTGGCACGATGGCGAGATGTTAACTACCTCGCCTGGTGTCCATAAGTCGTGAGTTCGATCACGACCTTGGCCTGTTGTTTATTTGGAGTTTGCATGTCTCTCCCTGTGGTCGCGTGGATTTTACTCCGGGGTTTTTCCACCCACGTTTATAACCAGCATGCGTTCAGACTATTTGGCTGCGGTCAATTTCCACGCGATGACAAGCCACTTTATTGAGCTATCATTATTGACCGCCAGGTTACTTCTGAAAAATATTTATAAAGCTCAGAGGGCTTTACGTGGTAAAATAAAAACATGTTTAGTTTTAGTTTCGTCGTGCAAAGGGAGACCCCTCGTCCAGCGATAGAGATGCACCAAATGGCTGGGGTACAGCGAACTACAATAGGCGTCTAGATAGGCAGTTGTTGATGTGTCCGCCAGTGGGCAATGTTGACCATATAACAACATACTTTTTAAAACGTTAAATTTAAATGAGATCCAAAATATCGAAACAGAAAATCTTAGATTTTAGAAAAGTTAGACGATTAATTATTGTGTGAAAATATAAAATTATTCGGCAGAAACTTTTATTAACCTAACAGCATTAATCAATCACACAGCCTTAAAAGGAAAGCATACACAGTACAGTAAAACATTATAGACTGATGGAATAATGCGTTTAAAAGAAGCCAATTGGTATGTCTGTAAAAGTATTATAATCTACATTTTGATTTAAAGCTTTCGTGACTGCAGTAATTCATATTCTTAGTTCTTTCGGTAAAGTCAAGTTGAAGGGAAACAACAAAATAATCAAATATATATAAAACAATAAAAATTCTCACGACGTTTCGACCATAACACAAACGGTCGTCTTCAGGTGTGTTGGTTTGCATACATTTTTTATGCAAACCAACACACCTAAATTTTTTATGCAAACCAACACACATGAAGACGACCGTTTGTGTTATGGTCGAAACGTGAGAATTTTTATTGTTTTATATATATTTTATTATTTTGTTGTTTCCCTTCAACGTGACTTTACCGAAAGGACTAAGAATATAGTATTATAATCTACCTACAATTTACAGACACTTGCAATTGACAATTACATGTCCCACTAAATGTTGTTATATACAGTACTTCTTAAAGTAAAAGCTAATGAAATTTCAAAAGTACTGTATACAATTGGGTTCACTGCATTTTAATCAAAGCAAAAACGCAAAATCATAAACATTTAAAGTCATCCAGCCACTGCTGCATGAAAGCCTCCCCCTAGCCGATCACGTGACGATGTAAATTATAATGCACCCAATCATCTCCCGCTTTCTTAAATCACTAAATAGATTAAACATTCAGCACCAACATTACGATTCACGTAACAAAATGTAACATTTACTTTCACACGCTCACCAAGAAGCTGACAAAAATTCCAAATTATAACAATTTGAAAAGTATTTTAACAAAAAAGTGTTATTCCATTTAAGAAGCTTTAAGGACCCCAATTGGAACGCTCATGTTTTCTATTTTAGCGTATGACAATATACAGTATTCATATTCTATTCTTGTGTATGATGGCAGCAATGTGTTCATCATAAGCTCTGCACTCCTATCGTTCTTTTGTTACGCTGTTTCTTGTTGTAACTCTCTGACCCGCCCCTTACTGGACATCTGTCAACAAGAGCTTCACAGCTCGTCGGATTTATCCAGGATAAATAAAGATTCTGAGCTGAATGTCAATATTTAGGTCTGCCGGCCACTACGAAAGGACTTAAGGAGTAATATAGTTCGTATAGTTTTGATTTGAGTCGTCATCCTCCGTTGAAAGAGCCATAGTCTGTTGATTTGAAGCTTTCGTGACTGCAGGAATCCATACTCGTTGGTTCTTTCGGTAAAGTCAGCAGTTCCACTGTTGACTTTACCAGTTTCACTGCTGGATTATTTTTTTTCCATGTGAGGATGACCGCTTGTGTTGCAATTGAATCGTCGTTCTTTCGGTCAAGTCACGTAGAAAATAATAATAATAATAGATCTACCTACGTGACTTTACAGAAATAACCAAAGAGTATAGCCATAGTGTGGTTCATATTTGTTTTGCTGAGTTGTGCAATATTCTTGAATAGAACTATATCCTCGTTCCCTGCAATATTGACGTTTTTTTGTTGTCTTTGTTGTTATGCTCACCGCACTACGGATTCCCCCTTGTAAAAATAACCGGGCAACTGGCTAAACGGGATCATCCGTGTAACAAATAAAATAACACGTATAATCAGTGGCCCGGGTAACGACGTTTCAGCTCAGGGCGGGGGGGGGGGTGCAGCAGTCGGTCAAGTGCCCCCCAATATTAGATTTGTCTCGCACGGTGGCACCTAGATGCTATATTACAACATCTTGGACTCCTCTTGGCTAATCACGTCGTTACGCTCACGGTCTCGAACACTGCAAACCGCCTTTTAAATAATTGTTGTTGTTCTTTTACGCTTTTGTTGGAAACTAATATCGTAGCTTTGGCCACGGGGGGGAGGGAGGGCAAGGCACCCCCCTGCCTGCCCCACGTTAGTCACGCTACTGCATCGAGTAACAACACCAATACCCGCTCTTCGCCACGAAGTCACGGTGACGCCTATGGTGCCAGGCCAGGTGCACTTCGAGGCCACGTGAAGTGTCAAAGTCTTGCTGCTGGCAAGGAGGTCATGGGACGGAGACCCAGCAGGCGCCATCGGTTGACCGACCGAAATGACTGGCAGATGCGACCAGCTGTAACCCCCCCTTATGTGCCAACTTTGCTGTATTTTATCCGCCCGGCGCTCCGCTCGTCGTTGTTGTGAGCGTTGTTGTTGGAGGGTGACTGCCTTCCAACTGCCCAGTAGTAGCGTCCTTCACGAGACTCCTCAATATAGGGGCCAATTTTGACACTGCTGTCAACCCCTTACCAGTGCCTACCTTATTCCAAACAAATTCAGACCTTATTGGTCACCCCGTGCTCTTATAAATCTCAATGTTCATCCTACAAAGTCCCCATCACAAGGAAAAAACGCAAACAAATATACCCATTTTTTCTGCCCGTATTAAAACGGCTGTACGCCGTATGGACCTGAAAAATAAATTTATTTGTACAAGTGTAATGACAGGGTGCCACCTGCCGGCCTGAAGGGGTAATCGCGGTTATGGGTATATTACGTAATGCCTAATTATGAGGGGGGCGTATCTGGGGTAAAGGTGAAAGGCGGAGTCAGTCGAAGCTCCGGGAACCTGCTTGAAGGTTCTGGAAGTGGGCGTGACCGGAGGCGGGGCTTGGCCGCGCCGGGGTGTATATAAGGGGGACCGAACCAGAGGTTCGGTGCTGTTGCGGGTCCTGGCTGCGTCGCTGCTCGCCATCATCGCTCTCCGTCGTTCGACCACGTGGCCGATCTTCTGCAAGGCTCTCATCGTCGCTGCGCTAGTCGGACAGCTGCGTAGTTGTACGCCGACGATGGAGTTGTGTGATAGGGTCGGCGATGTGTAGCTGCGTTACATAAATGTATGGGCCAGTGTGTTCCTAATAAATAAGAAGCCTTCTACACGACGTGTCTCGGAAGCCGCTCACTACACAAGAATACGGGTTTAAAAACCGTGTGGTTTGACATGTTTATGGGTTACCAGTCACCGGCAAGTCCACGATACCGTATATTTAAACACACTTATATGGCCCATATAGTATTCATATTACCATAAGCGAGAATCCCATAGTGGGGGGTGGGTGGTAGGTGGGTGGGGGGGTGGTGGGTGGGAGGTGGGTGGGGAGGTGGGGGGGGGTGGTTGGTGGGTAGGGGTGGTGGGGTGGTAGGTGGGTGGGGGTGGTGGTGGGGGGGTGGTAGGTGGGTGGGGGTGGTGGTGGGTGGGAGGTGGGGGGGCGGGTCTTATACCAACGGGCCACGTCAATCATCCCTGGCGTCACCGCCCCTCGGGAGCTTCCCACCCACGGGGTCCCCGCTCCGCCCTCTCCCACACACCAGCGGTGCCTGCGCGCCTAAGCAACTCGCCCGCGGGCTGCTGATGTGGTTTGGTTTTGTTCTTCTTGTAGCCCCCCTACCCACCCACCCACCTAAGTCTCGTCGATAACTTAACCGAAATAAATCGCTCGTTCTCCCGCAGTAGGCGGTGGCAGTGACGACCTCGCCCCCCACCCCCCCTTGTGAAAGGGTGAAGCCTCGGGACACGAAGGCGGGCGGGCTGGGTAGTCGCGGTGGTGGTGGGTGGGTGGTGATCACGCGTTTTCTCATTCGATTCGTTGATAGCGAGAGCGAGACGAGTGATTCAAATGGGAATTTGAATAGCGAACCGCCCGCCCTGGGGCCCCCATTGTGCACCTAACGGTGCCGCAGCCGCCGTCCGCGCCGGCGAGTTCGGGGTGGGAGACGCGGGGCGCGCGGGGTCGAGAGCCTCCGTCCGACGGTGGTTTAAGATGTGCTGGTGAAGATGACGGCGGCGGCGGTGGTGGTGGTGGTGAGGAGGAGCGATATTTGGTAGTTCGTTGTTGGGAGAGAAGAGGAAGAGAGACGGGGAAAAGGGAGCGATGGAGGCCGAGGGTGGATCGTCTGCAATGGAGGAATTCATGGGGACACCGCTCGCCACATGGGTGAGTAGTAGTTGTAGTTCGTGGGCTCCCCCATCGATTGTACGCACGTATGGTTAAGACGTTAGGGCACGTAGGTTTAATGCGGTGATGTTTTCACGGTGAATTTTTTTGCGGCTGTAAGTGCTATGTGGCGTGTGTGTGTGGTGTAGGGGGTACTGTGCCGTGCATCAGTTGCCATGGACGCGTGTCCTGCTCGCTCTACATCGTGGTAGTCGTGTTAACAATCGGAGTTATAACAGTCGTGTACGCCATGTTACACGTATTATTTTTTTCTATTTTAATGTTTTACAGTGCGCGTCAAAATGCATGGTGAATACATCGTAGAAGCGACGAGTCGTACGGAGCGCTGCGACTTGTCGTGCATCAGTTGCCAGGGACGCGTTGCACTGCTCATTATGCACAATATATTTCGATACAAATCACGGGTAATAACAATCGTGTGTGTGTGTACACACACGGTTGTGCAGTAATGTTTGGCAGTGCAAATAAATGCAACGTGCGATGCTATATACATTAAGTGATGTGCCGTGTATCGGTTGCCATGGATACGCCGTACACCGCTCCACACGACATTTACACCAATTAATAATAATCACGCGTGGTAATAATAATTGTCATGTATGCACGAATGTAATGCGCAACATAATGCGGTGTCGCATAAAGTACACGGCTGTCGTGTTGTGTACGATCTGTTGCTATGACTGCGTCAACTGCACAGTCCACATACACGGTACAGTACACAGCACGTGTAAATCGAACGCACACAATCTTTTCATGGCCATCGTGACGGACTCTATATCGCGATTTAAAGTCATTGATCGCACTTTAGTTGATTTCACCGCGGTGCACTAAACGCAATGGTCGCTTGTAAACGTGTCGTCATTTATACAGCTGTCACCCGACACCGAATACTGTACCCAGTATGTACAGACTCAAAAGAGGGGCGATCATCGAGCAGTGGATTGGCTATACAGTACGGTGCACACGAGTCAAACGTGATGCAGCTGCCGATGCAACAGCAGTAGCCGACGTTTCAGCGATCGCGTCTGGCCACATTGTGTTGTTGACGAACGTGTGGTGGAGAGTGGGTTTTATGTTTTCCGTGTCTTTATTTAGTGTCAACAGCGGGTAACGATGACAAGGGTCTCAGACACGTGGCCGTTCACAAATAAAACCGGAACGGAAGAGAAATCCGCAAAGTAAAATGTATAATACAACAAGACGCTGTTTATTTGTAATTACATCAACGCAATGCACATTTCCCCTATACGCTTTTACATACACACCGTATACATAAGTACTGCATTTTATAATCTGTGTATGAACCCAATATTTGCACAAATGGCTTGCCCGTATACAATATTACGCAATATACAGTTCACCCAATTCACATTTAAACACGAAAACAACAATTATTCGGTACAATATATTGTGATTCGAATATTATTTAAATATATGTGTATGTCATAAATATCTCCTCCTGTGTTATACATTGTTTCTGGATGATATACAGGGACTCTGTGCTTGGATCACGTTGCTATGGACACAAACCTTGCGTGCACACTGAGCTGTACACCACCACGCCTTGATACACTCTCTACCGTATACACAGCGCACCTAACGTACAAATAAAGCGTGGAATAACATTAACGTTCAAGACAAAATCTACTGCTGGTCGAAGGCATCTTCACACTGTGGCAGTCCATGGGGGAGGGGGGGGAGGTTACATGACCATACTTCCCCACGCTTGGCCAGTGCTGGTTATTGATAGCGACACAGGAGGTTTTGGGCAAAGACCAGATCAGATATTATTTCTCGCCACTGATGTTAGCCGTAGCCAGGAATCGAACAGGGGTTGGCTTGGTTCAGAGCACGAATGTGATGCATTGTTGAACTTCTTTCGCACCGTACGTAGCCAACCGTGATAATCGCATATAGTGTACAACTTATAATGAATGCCTTACACTGCACAAACACGTATACTTTTTTTCATAATCGATGTATGTGTGTGTATATCAAATTGAAGGTATAGATCCATTTGTCAATTCACGACTGGGTTGAAGGCCCTCAACCCCACTGTATCGGCCGTTGAGGTTTGACCGGTTCAGAAATCACTCGCCACTGATGTTGACCGTCGCCGGGAGTCCAACCGAGATGACCGTGTGCGGGGCGGCGGAGTGCGTTGACCACTGTGCCTTCACCAACCCCTGCCTATTTATTCCATAAAAATGTTCGTGTGGAAATGCACTTGAATATACATCTCTTAATATACTTGGTACGTAATGTCACGCATTAGTTGCTATATCACACAGCCCTATATCAGTCGCTACGGACGCACGCGTTGCGTCTCGTAAAATGCAAGTAGACGCATTTTAAGAGTCCTGTTATATTACACGGAAGTGGGGTTGGCAATGCACGGGGCGATTCATTTACAGATACACCACTCAAACAACACGTGCAAAAATGACGTCAAAAAACATTCAATTTCCATGGGTCTAACACGTCTGTCCACCAATCTCAATTCACTCATTAAATCTCCTAGCTCCGCTCTCCTCTGCAAGACAGACAGGGAGCTCATCGCTTCCATGGTATTCAATCGAGGCTTGCATAGACACGGGTGCGGTGTACAGATACAATGGATCACCCTGCCCCTATTAGCAAAACCCTACACGCCAACAACAGCAGCCGCGGTGCGGCACTACGCCTTCTAACGGATCCTTTTTTGTTCCGTCCCTTTCGTCGCCGCTGTCTCTCTGTTTTGAATGGGAACCAGGTCAGGACGTTCTCCCCAAAAAACGAGGCGGCGGCGGAGGAGGACACTTTGGCGGAGTACACCAAGCTGGTGGACGGCGTGTTCCTCAACGACATCATGCAGCAAATGTGAGTCTCATCCTCCCCCCCCACCACCCCCACCGTGCGGGAGGCGAGAGGGGCGGCGGGCGGCCAAATGTGTTGGCAACCGACCGTTGCCGGGGTCAGAGGTCACCACCAAGGGGGCACTGCATGGACCCCTGTGCTGGCGGGAGGGCGGACGGGTGGGGGTGGTTGGCAAGATGGCCCCGCTGGCCGTAAAGATGTACTTAACGGCTCTTAATGGCCGCACCAGGGCAACTCGTTTTATTAGTCGTCTCCAGACCCCGTTCAGGCCAGGAGGGATGGAGCCGCAGCGTTTAAGTGAGTCCTGGCAAAATCATTGTCCTGCCAGAATGTTTCCCGACACAGTAGCTTCTCCTATGTTTATATTCTTAGCGTACACTACCGTACACCATCATCGTAAAACGAGAATAGATTTTAAAAAATTGAATCGTGACCCTGAATCACGACGGAGAGAATCGTTGCACCCCTTGTAACATTGCACAATGAATAACAAGTTACGTATACGTATATATGTTGAATTTTTTTCGCACCGTACGTAACCAACCATGCTAATCCGAGGTGTGGGGGGAAGGACAACAAACTAAACACAAAAAGCAGTTCTAAAGAAATGAGTTTTCAATCTAGATTTAAAAGTGCATAACTCCAATGGCTTCCTAATATCGGAAGGAAGAGCATTCCAGACAGCTGCAGAAGCGCATCTGAAAGCGCGCAATGGTTAGTTAAAAGCCACTGAGGATGACCGGAGTTTGCTTGATGTTTTATTCCCCTTGACGAGATGAAATGAAGAACAACATATTGGATTGGAGCCTTCCCATGCCGTGCAGTTCACGGGAGTTATTTGAGCATATTCCACCATGCAAATCAACGCGGGGTTGGTGAAGGCGGGGAGCACAGACTATGCCCTACACCGCTCCCAGTGTTGTGTTATGAGTTTATAATCACTCATACAAACACGTACAGTGCAGTCACAAAAGAAATGTGTATCTTTATGGGTTTCCATTTGGTTAAATGGAGCTCATTACCGTCATCATAGTTATCGTCTCATTCAAAGACGCATGATTGAGGAACGGACTGGAAGTCGCTGAGTCAATTGCGCTGTACGGTTTGACGTGGCGCTGTGCTCAGTAGTTTATGCAAAGCTCATTTTGGCTGCTGACCGTCCCTCGGGCAGTATCATGTGATGTGCCACTTTCAATCCGTCCAGCGCATGCCGGCCATGAATCCCTGCGCGTGTAATAGTTGTGTAATTGTTTGCTCCCATGACGATTTGATGATAGTGATTATCACAATTCAGGTTGACGATTAAATCCAGAGATCGAGTGTGATTATTTTACGTTGTTGTTGCCGCCGTTGCTGCTATCGCCGTGCACGTAGAATCTCTCGTGGCCGCAGGGGTCACGTGAACCCATTGACCTACAATGCATACGAATTGCAAATGATTGTTCGTCACGAGCGTGATTGGATGCAAGTGTCGTGAGTGTTGAGGATTGATTCTAATAGATGAATCAGCTAATCGATGTGTGCCCAGAATGTAAGCAACTGAGAAGATGCTCTGCACCCCATGCCCTGCAACAATTTAGAAGTGCACACGTGTAAAGTTCGCAAAAAAAAACGCCCATTGAGTTGGTTGGCAAGTGTCAACTTCATGGGTGTCTGTCATTATACTGATAAAGCCACTGGCAAGACAAAAATGGAACAACTGAAAGTTGTTCAAAAACAGCACGGAGAAACGCACGATTGGAAGCAGAAAGAGGAACTCATGGATCAGCAGACTAGACAACTCATTGTGATGACTGTTTTGGAAAATTGGCTCGCTTGGAACACATCGCAACAAGGGGGGTATGGGGGGAATGTTGGCTGATGGATGAGACCGGTGAAAGAAGGAACACACCTGAGAGGATAGCCACCGTGGAAATGGATCGACAGGGATCATATGAGGTGCAGGAGGAGAGGCATCGATCGTGACGGCGTTGGGGAGAGGCATTCATCCAGCAGTGGGTACACCACGACTGATGGCGATCGTGAATTATTGTTTCCTTTAAAGAAATACCTTGCATTTGTTAAACACGGATTTACCATGAAACGAAAATGGAAGGCAGTGTTGTTGCAGTGAGATACACAATGCCCTGTCGTAACAGCAGTGAGTGGCTGTGGCTACAGCCGCTGAAAAGGTGCGGCTGCTGCCGCCGCCGACAGCTCGCTGTGATGCCGCTTTTACAGCCATGAGTGCACATAAAAGAAAAAAGTGTATGCCCGTTTTGCCCTCGGTTTCAACTATTTTCACGACGTGATGGAGGGATTCATCCGGCAGTGGGTAAAACACGGGTCTACCATCAATCGTAAATGAAGGTGGTGTCGTTACAGTTAGATACACAATGCCCTGCCATAACAAAATTTTATTGAGCTGCTTCGCTCCTCACCACTGCCTCCTGGCCGGTGGAGGAAGTGGCAGCAGCGAGTTGCTGTGCCCACAACCACCGAAAAGGTGTGGCTGCTCCTGCCGCCGACACGTGGCGGTGATGCCGCTTTTACAGGCGAGGTAGCACGTAAAGAGAAGAGTAAACGCCCGTTTTGCCCTCGGTTTTCAGCTATTTTCACGGCATTCCTTTCTTGAGAGATGTCACCGGTTTACAGGGACAGGAGGGAGAGACTGAGGGGGGAGAGGTGGAAGGAAGGGAGGATGCGGTGGAAAGAGATGTCAGGATCAGTGGATGCCGACCAGAGTAGAGGCACTCAATGTGAATACTGTACGTGGAGAGAGAACATGTGAGCAGCCGACCCCAGGCAATAATGAGACGTTTTGGCTTAGAAGAAGAATTTATTGTGTGTGTAACGCCTCGTGCATTGTTGCACTTCATTTCTTTAGAACAGGTTTTTTTGTGTTTAGTTTGTTGTTATTCCCCTGCACCCTCCAATTTCCGATTAGCAAGGTTGGCTACGTACGGCGGGAATGAAGTTCAACATACGTACCTCGTGTTTTATACCTTTTAACTGTTGTAGGGGCTCTAACCTGCTTCTAATCAGGTGAACCAAATGTATATGTGCAGAATATGGACGGACTGCCACGTACAGTACAGATAGGGGTTTGATGATTCACCAATACCACTGTGATGCTTTGAATTGTCACAATTGTGGGGGGGGGGGGGTCGTGATTAGATTTGCGAATAGATTTTTTTTTGCCCTTGTAGTTGCATGTATAATCTACTGTGGTGTGGAGCCTACAGAATCTACCGTGATACGAACCTCCAGGATTTACAAGTGGTGCGAGTCTAAAAATGCATATATTATCAAATGTAGCGCTATGAACGTATACAATCTCTAGTCATGTTTACAGTGGTATGCATCTATTGAATATGTGTTCTAAATATATAATAACGATGACTTAAAACATTTTGTCAGTCAAATGCTTAGACGAAAGCCTCCCCATGTTGTGTTTGACCATGGGAGTTGTATCGCCATATTTCACTGCACCGATCGGTGTGGGTTAGTGCCGGTACGGTTCAGATATCGCTCCTAACTGACGTGAGCTGTGGCTGGGAATCGAACTCAAGTTGCCGTTTGTGCGCTGCGCTCACCACTGCACATCACCTCCATGCACTACTACTGATATAAATATTCAGAACGTATTGAGGTATAAAAACTGTAAAGACGCAGTACGAGTGTATGATTGTTACTTATACGTGCGGTGATTCGTTGCACATGTCGTAAATAGTGAGGATAAAATGTGACGGCTAAATCGTGGGGGTAGTTACATCCATAAGTACTGCACATAACCGGGGTATGCGAGTCAGCATTATCCCCGCGAATGCTGGCCGACCAAAAAACGAAGCAAAATTGCCTTTATTTTCTCCCATCCCATCCTGAAGCCGCAAGCCGTGTTACTTATCGTAAGCCGTAAACGTACACGTGCACCGCTTTGTGCTTTATAGGCGCAGCGTTTGTGTGAAGAGTGATGCATGGCCGTCCGTACACGTTTTGAACGTCGTATCAAGACGTGATGCATTAGAAAGGCTCGATAACTGCCGGGGTGCCGTTTGCAAACCGGCGTGGGTGGTGGTGGGGGTTTTTTTTATCAGCTGACAGGCAGCACAGGAAAAGCTGACGGATGATAATGGGAGTGAGGTGGGGGGCAGGGGGGGGGGGTGCCTGCCAGGTGAAACGCACTTGGCACGAGGCCGCGGCCGGTCCGCAGTGGCGGAGGTTGGGCGAGAGACGTTTTTGTGGCAGCAAGTGCTGGCTGTGACATCATCCGGCTTGTGCAGTGCGCACATCCACAAACGGGGTCGCAGGTGTATGGCAGCTAATAGCGCAATGGTGGTGACTCATGCTAGCCACAGCCGCACGGTGGTATAGAGCGGTGGGTAAATAATTAATAAATGTGTGTGTGCGTGTGTGTGTATATACAGCTGTTTAGTCAATCCCCTGCTGGTGGTCCACGGGCCCGTGCAGGTATTTCACTCTTGTCGGTACCGCCTGGGGTGGGTTTTGACAGCCGGCCACGCTCTCCTATCTTGTCTTCTGTCGTGTACGGTACGTGGCAGGTACCGGGAAAAACGCCCCCCCCCCCCCACTCGGCATAACAACCATTAGGTCGTCACCGTGGCACACGCCGCAAAGCATGCCGAGTTTGGCGGTCGGGGCAGGTGGTTGGGGGAAGAGGCAGTGGAGAGGTTCTGTAAAAATAATTATCAGAGAAAAATCGGGATGTAATCTTCTGCAGTTTTACGGGGGGGTGGGGGGGGGGCGCGGTGGGGGTCTTGTATAAATCGTTGCCGCCGCCCCCCTTATAACATTTTCCGCCGCCGTCTGCAAAAGCGCGGAGTCGTTGCCGTCGGTTTGTTTTCGTTTGGCGAGCGCCCGGGATGTAAGCCAATCCTCGGGCCATACGCGAGCAGCAGATGGCTCGGGGAGCTGGGCTCAGTGGGCCTGGTGGTGCCCTTTGTGTTGGGTTTTTGGGCCACGGCAGGGCCGGAGATATCACGTTGCTCGCGGCCTCGTGCACTCTCGCCCGCACGATCGCCCGTTTTTCCCATGACCCGCCGTACAACGATGCCGCGTCGTTAGTCTCGGAGGGCCATTACTGATGAGTTTAACAATCGATCGTATGGTTCATCATAAGAACAACTATAATAATAACAATGCAAAATAATTTACAGCCTCTTTGCCAATCCACCACCGGATGAAGCCATCCCCATGCTGTTTACCCATATTTCACCGCACCGGTCAGAACGAGCCAGGTGAAATATGAGCGCCCAGGACCTGTTCGGATATCACTCACCACTGATGTTCAAATGTGCACTCTTTTAAAATCACGAAAAGTTGATGAAGCTCATTATCTGGGGATCAACATTTTAATCTGCTCTTGCTTAGGAGAGGATTGGGGGGTGGCTGGGCTTGGAGTAAAAGTGCCCTGTGTACACCTTCATAAAATGTCCGTAATGTTTAACAATTCCTTCGGTTGTAAGACGATCAGACCCACTGTAGCAATCTGCATTGAAAACGGCGTGAAAGGCAAAACGGGCGTTAATTAAATTATTCAAGGATGTGAAGTCATCGCCTTACACTCTACGGGACCGAGGTTCTGGAGGCGTCTACAATTTCAGTAGTGGCACTGTCATATGTTTTTTTTTAACTGGATAGCACTTAGATCAATGCATGTTGGTGACTTTGTCACAACAATTATAATGCTGTCTCTGTTTAACCAGGAAGGCCTCACTGAGCCTCAAGATACTTACTCAGGATGGTCCCGCTTGGGGGATGCGTGGCCGATTGCAATTAGATTATTTTTTGTTATACGAAAGGAGAAAATGCTAACTCTGCACGAAGAAGGCATACATTTACCGCGTAGGTTTCTGCCGTTGTGCGCTCTGGCTCTCTCACCACGTGTTGTTTGGAACGACATCCGACGTTTCGCTCCGCGTCCTGAGAACTCCTTCGGCAACCGAAATGTGTGGAGCGAAACGGCGTGACACTTTTGCCAAACAACAGCCCAAAAAACTCATCGGAGAGTTGTGAAGCAGCTTAAACCTACTTTCTATACTTTCTCCAACGGGCATTTCATTACTGTGCAAGCCTGCCCCTAGGCCACTAGAATAAAGACATGCCACTTAGCCATTACTTTATCATATTGGCGCAAGACAGTGGAAACAAATAACAAAATGAGCAGTGTACACCTACGGGCTATGTGCCCATGGATTGCGATGATGATGACTTGGCCATTAACAGGCCAGTTTTCTCCAGTGACTCGGTTGTTACTGGCGGACGTCCCCATCTACTTCTGTTGCACATTAGAGAGAGTTTGAAAATGAACGGTCGTTGGCCCACTGGAATTTTTTGGTGAAAATGATAAATTACAGCCGTGGTGGCGGCTGCCGCGAATTTGGATGTCGTAACATTCCAAAGTGTGTGTGCGTAACTGCCCGTGAATGCATTTTTATCGCCCCTTCTTGTGGGACTGTTTTCGCAGGTTCTCCTTCCGATATTAGAAAGCCACTGGAACTATGCACTTTTAAATCTATATTGAAAACTCATTTCTTTGAAACTGCATTTTGTGTTTCGTTTGTTGTCCTTTCTCCCCCCCCCCGCACCTCCGATTAGCACTGTTGGTTACGTATGGTGCGAAATAAATGCAACGTATATACGTACACGTCACATGTTATTCATTGTACAATGTTATTCGGGGTGCAACGATTCGCCCCGTCGCGATTCAGGGTCACGATTAATTTTTTCAAAATCTATTCTCGTTTTACGATGATGGTGCACGGTAGAGCCCCTAGTGTACATGCAGAATATAAACATACGAGCAGCTACTGTGTCGGGAAACATTCTGGCAGGACAATGATTTTGCCAGGGTTCACTTTTACGCTGCGATTTAGCACTGTTGGCTACGGACGGTGCGAAAGAAGTTCAACATACATGCATACATACGCCACACGTGCAGAACACTCATTAACGGAATTGCCCAAACATGTGGCCGTGCAGGACCCTGCTGGAAAAGCCTGGAAATTCGGCGAGGTTTTTATGCACAAGTCAGTGGCAGTTATATAACCACATATGTGCATCGGCTTAGTGGCTATGAGATTGCTGTACAACACGTGGGTTTGTTATAAACCCATCTGTGTGGACTCATGAGTATCATCACCTCACTTGTGTGGATCTCTTCTGGGTTTCTTTAGTTTCCTTGCACATCCAAAACAGAAACCGCTCTTCCCAAAGGAATTAATTGGTCAGATATTTAAATACAGGACCATCTTGAAAGGGCGCCTTGAGACTCAGAGAGCCTTGCCTTGGGAAATGCATACCATTGTCATAATATTATTACATCTCAGGATTGCAAGAGATGACAACAACTTCGGGGAGAGGCCTTTGTCCAGAAGTGGATTTACCATGACTTACGGCATACACACCAACGGTGTGCATTTTCAGTCGGGGATTACACAATGTCCTGTACGTGTGGATAATCGTTTGTGCGGTCGCTGTGTTTACTGCAGTGTGGCTGAGCCGCATTGTCCCGAAATTCTTTAGTGTCAAGAGCCGCACGTTTTAAAGTTTTATGAATTCTCAACTTTGGTCACATCCCCTTTCTGGCCGCGCCGTTGCTGAGCGCTAGGAATGCAAATCGCATCGGCACGAAACACCCCGCGGCTCCAACCTGGAGCGATTTGCTTTAGTGTTTTGATAGAAGGTTTTTCTCCGGCTTGCTTTTTTTTTGCTTGTTGGCAGAAGTCCTCCGAGAGCGGTCGTTATATCCATGGAAATGTGGAATTTCAAACGCGCGGCCGTTGGGGGGGGGGGGCTCTGCCAACATGTTCAAGTCGTTTTTTTTTTATTTTGCGAGAGAGAGCGGGAAACTTTGGTTAAAGTTTATTAATGGCCACCCGTCTTTTGTTATGGATGCGTCACCAGCAATAATGTAAATCGGTTAACGACGCGATGAAGAAGAGCGTTTGTTTGCACTGATTTACCGCGTGCTGCCATTTCAAATCGCGGTGGTGACGGCGGTGGCGGTGACTGCTTTCACAGAGCGAGAGCCATAGATTTTACGTGTGCCCGCCGTTCAGTGAAGGTCCGATTGCTTTTAACGTCACTGTGAGTCTCTCCCTTGTCCAGGCGCTCAGCTCCCGGCCTGACCCCGGCAGGGCTTCCATCATGCTTGGGCAGTGACATCACTGCGTGGTGCATAGGTAGTCACGGGGTGTGTGGGGGGGGGAACGTGATGCGCGTGGCGAAGTATAATGAGTTTAACAGCCTCGTGACCGCCGGAGAGAACCACCGAATGGCGAGCAATTGCGCTCGCTGTCTTTGGCCAAGCGTGCGTGCCAACATGTTCGCGCTTGCTCTTGACACCGCAAAGCAATGCTGCGAACGTTTCACGAGTGTGAGGCTTAGCTGTAATTGACACAAATATGGCATTTGTCCCACTCGTGTGGAGTCTGCCTTGCTGGTCCTCTTTTTACACTCAGTTCTGCACACGGCCATCATGTATGTATGTATGTTGAACTTCTTTTGCACTGCACATAGCCAACCGTACTCATCGGAGGTACGGCGGAGGGACAACAAACTAAACACAAAAAGCAGTTCTTTAGAAATGAGGTTTGAATCATCTCCACGTCCTCTACATCCTGACTCACCGGAAGGAACCGTGTACCGTATGTCTAGGCCTGACTCTCCATCTCCACTCATGTACATTCATGATCATCAACTTTCTTGATTCGATCTGGCTTTCCTCTTATTACCACATGTCCTAGCCATCTGAATTGAGAGGGGGATGGTTGTCATCTGGTAGGAAGCCAGCTACAGTGAGGGAAAAAAGTATTTGATCCCCTGCTGATTTTGTACGTTTGCCCACTGACAAAGAAATGATCAGTCTATAATTTTAATGGTAGGTTTATTTGAACAGTGAGAGACAGAATAACAACAACAAAAATCCAGAAAACGCATGTCAAAAATGTTATAAATTGATTTGCATTTTAATGAGGGAAATAAGTATTTGACCCCTCTGCAAAACATGACTTAGTACTTGGTGGCAAAACCCTTGTTGGCAATCATAGAGGTCAGACGTTTCTTGTAGTTGGCCACCAAGTTTGCACACATCTCAGGAGGGATTTTGTCCCACTCCCCTTTGCAGATCTTCTCCAAGTCATTAAGGTTTCGAGGCTGACGTTTGGCAACTCGAACCTTCAGCTCCCTCCACAGATTTTCTATGGGATTAAGGTCTGGAGACTGGCTAGGCCACTCCAGGACCTTAATGTGCTTCTTCTTGAGCCACTCCTTTGTTGCCATGGCCGTGTGTTTTGGGTCATTGTCATGCTGGAATACCCATCCACGACCCATTTTCAATGCCCTGGCTGAGGGAAGGAGGTTCTCACCCAAGATTTGACGGTACATGGTCCTGTCCATCATCCCTTTGATGCGGTGAAGTTGTCCTGTCCCCTTAGCAGAAAAACACCCCCAAAGCATAATGTTTCTACCTCCATGTTTGACGGTGGGGATGGTGTACTTGGGGTCATAGGCAGCATTCCTCCTCCAAACACGGCGAGTTGAGTTGATGCCAAAGAGCTCCATATTGGTCTCATCTGACCACAACACTTTCACCCAGTTGTCCTCTGAATCATTCAGATGTTCATTGGCAAACTTCAGACGGGCGTGTATATGTGCTTTCTTGAGCAGGGGGACCTTGCGGGCGCTGCAGGATTTCAGTCCTTCACGGCGTAGTGTGTTACCAATTGTTTTCTTGGAGACTATGGTCCCAGCTGCCTTGAGATCATTGACAAGATCTTCCCGTGTACTTCAGGGCTGATTCCTCACCGTTCTCATGATCAATGCAACTCCACGAGGTGAGATCTTGTATGGAGCCCCAGGCCGAGGGAGATGGACAGTTCTTTTGTGTTTCTTCCATTTGCGAATAATCACACCAACTGTTGTCACCTTCTCACCAAGCTGCTTGGCAATGGTGTTGTAGCCCATTCCAGCCTTGTGTAGATCTACAATCTTGTCCCTGACATCCTTGGAGAGCTCTTTGGTCTTGGCCATGGTGGAGAGTTTGTAATCTGATTGATTGCTTCTGTGGACAGGTGTCTTTTATACAGGTAACAAGCTGAGATTAGGAGAACTCCCGTTAAGAGTGACACCTGGGAGCCAGAAATCTTTCTGATTGAGAGGGGGTCAAATACTTATTTCCCTCATTAAAATGCAAATCAATTTATAACATTTTTGACATGCGTTTTTCTGGATTTTTGTGTTATTCTGTCTCTCTGTTCAAATAAACATACCATTAAAATTATAGACTGATCATTTCTTTGTCAGTAGGCAAATGTACAAAATCAGCAGGGGATCAAATACTTTTTTCCCTCACTGTATAAAACTACCACTATACTATTATTACTGGTCCAATCATGTATAGTGTGATACAGTACAATCTGGATTGATATGGCATCGCATCTAAAAGCAAACGCATCTCAATGCGTTGTGTAGAATTGAAGAGGGCATGCATGTCGTGGGGAAAGGAGGAATGTTTATTTTATAGAGAGACAGTCATAAGCAGAGGTGAATCGGAAAGTGTTGTGTCTTGACTTCAGAATCAGAATATTTCTTTATAGTGGAGGAATCCGAAGAGCTATGAAGCCCCTTTTCACAGATGTCCGGACTTGAACAGGGACAAGGAGTCCACGGCATGGACGGGTCAGTGGGAGTGAATTGTAGGGGAAAAGGAGTGACCTCCCACAAAGCAAAGGCATCTGTTGGAGTAGAGAGCATGTAAAAAATGCCACAAGCAGAAAATATGAAGTGGGCTAATGTGTGTAGTAATGGCCCTTCTACAGAGTAGAGTTAAAGCTGGGCGACCTCGGGAAAAAAACATCTTTACTACTCTTTGTCACCCCTATAGATGTGTGATATTTCCCTGTGTTTTTGTTCTATAACATGCACTGCAGCAGAAAATCCTGCCCACACATTTTTGTGTGTGTGGAATATGAAACCTAAAAATAGAAAGCGGGCACTTTGGTTTTTGCAAATGCACCCTTGCAAATCGGCACCACTGGAGCGTGCTGCACTCTGGCAGCCACTGATCCGGAAGATAATCGCATCGTTAACGTCAAGCTCCCAGCCTCACACCTCTGATTAGGAAGGTTGGCTACGTACGGCGTGTACATGCATACAACATGTCTTTGCCTGGGGCTCAGCGAAACTTCAAAAACCACGGAGAGATACGAAATCCGTAGACGGTCCGGCCATCCTCGTTTGAATATCTGGGGGGACCCAACAACGATACAAAAATAAATTCCGTGGCAAGCGATGATTTACCCGTCAGCCGGGGAACTGTGTTGTGAAGGTCTCCATGGGTAATTCAGCTGAATATCATGGCTGGCGTTTCATTTTCGGCACCCGACAGGATCGGAAGCTTTTGTTCGCCATGGCGACGGCGTGGCATGCGCAAATTGCCATTCTCAAACGTTGACTGATGGCGTAATTGCAGTGGGCGAAATGACTGGAGAGGAGCTGGGCCACATTGTCAAGCCGCTTTTTGTACGCCCACCGAGCGGAACGAAGAAGCAGGGCAGTGTGTTTTAATTAAATAAGTCACGTGAGGTAAATATTAATAACAATGGTGGTGGTAATGACAGCAGCAATGTTGTCATTGCTGTGCAGCCAGGGCCATCCATAGGTGGGTGCGGGGCCGGGAACAAATCACACCGTGCGGGTCCCACGACGCCTTCCAACTAAACCGGAAGTATTACATCTGACACCGTGACATAAAAGCATGGGGCCCCTCAAACCGCGGGGCCCAGGGAAGTCACCCCGATTCGCCGCACCCTTGGGACAGCTCTGCGTGCAGCGTTGTCGCACGGCTGTGCTGTAGTGAGACATGGTGGACACCTTTGTAAAGCGGCAGTGGAACAAAAACTCGCCGGTGGATAAATGTGTACTCTGTGGGGAAAAAAAGTGGAGCCCTGCGATTGCTCGCTATCTCCACCGCTGGTGGAAGGGCCTCCGCTAGAGGGAGCTATCTAGAGCCACTCCCGAGAGGGTAGTTTGACCCTCACTTCCACGCTGAATAACTGCTGTGGTGTCCTTGTTTATACTGTTGGGTGGACAGAAGTCGGGGAGGGGGGGTGGTGAGGATGGGGGTGGGTGTGGTGAGGAACGGGGTGGCGGTGGTGAGGATGGAGGTGGGGGGTGGTGAGCAGGGAGATGACAACACTTATTGAGACACCGTAATGAGACGAGAGAGCTCGGGCAAGAGAACAGCGGAGAGGGAGACGGAAGAAGAGAGCGTCTAGATAAAGTTTTGAAGCGGTTCGGTTCACAAGGACGCACCGTGCGCGCTCGCATTACAGGAAATAAGGGACGGGAAGAGATGGAGACGAGGCACTTGTCGGCCACCCCGGTTCGGGGACCACGCGTGGCGGAGAGATGTGGCAAATGAGAGCGGCAAGCGCACGGTCGAGGTCGACGTGCCGACGATTGGGAGGTTTGGCGCCGACGTTGAGCGGCGGCGCCGCGAGTTCGTTCGGGTGTTGCCCTCCTGAAGGTGTCGTCCTCCAGAGAGGACGTTAGATTGTAGAAGGCGATCCGTGACACAACGGCCGCTCAGCCAGGTGGTGTCCCGGGGCCTGTCTTGTCAGACGTCGAGTTTGAAGCCCCCGTTAATGAGAGACCGGACATGGCGCTCACGTTGAGGGGTGCCCTGTCAGTGTCATTTGCGGTGGCGTCGTATTAAAAAGTGTTGATTGAAAAAAAACGCCACTCGCGCGGGGTGGGTGGGGGAAGTATGGTCAAACAAATCCCCCCTAAAGCCTTAATCCAGCAGCAGTTTGACAAAGGGGCTGTAAGTTATTGTAACGGAAAGATACATAATTTATTGTTTAAACCCACATGCAATGTAACTGGTATTGGTCAAACATCCCTACGCTAATAGGATACCTGAAAATGATCTAATTGAGATTGCACTCGGCTACTTTGCCCGCAACTGGTAGAACTTGGCAGGACCCTTCTGACAGAGCCTTGAGGCCTTTCCTGGGTAAACGAGCGCCGTAGCAATAACAACAGTCGGGCGACGTTTTGGATAATGGCCCTTTGTGAGAGCAGGGAGAGAAAGGACAGAGAGATTGCCTGACTTTATAGTTGATGATCGTACTTTATACCGTGGGACCCTCTCTCTCTCTCCTGGCAGCGATGCCACTGTGCCGTTTGCCGCGTTATTGTTTGGGGTTTTGCCTTGTCTTAACGAAGGCACGCTTCCCTTACGCTCGTTGGCGAGTCTACCGGGCCGGCTCGTGAGCGTGCGTGCTACGCCAATCGATCGTTCGTTTGCATCCTTTATTCACGGCCAGGTGACATCCCTTCGAGGATTTTGTATCCTGGCTCTGTAAGAGACACGCCCGTGCTGCGTGACACAGCAGGGCACGGCCATCGCAGTATCGGTTGCGGTCTTCATTTTCGCAGGGACCAGTGGCGATAAGGAATACATTAGTGAGTCAGTAGTCAGGATAAATGCTGCTGCTGCTGGTGCTGATTATAATAATAGCAAACAGCTCGTAATGACGATGAATGCTGATAATAATATTTAACACAAAAAGATTGAAGCATTATGTGCCTTATTCTGGTTCTCGGCAGCATTTTTTTTTTCACCACAGTGAACATCTCGGTCCTTAACGAAAAACAAACCATGCACACAATGCAGCCGGTATTGGCCAAGCATCCCCAAACGCCAAAACACTACCTGGAATTTACCCAAATTAGGATAACGCGCAACAGCTACACATCGCACTCCTAACTGCAAATACTTGGCAGGACCCTCTTGCAAAAAAAGTTTTCTTGAGGCTGTTCATGTTTAAACATGCGGAAGCGTCACTATTGAAAAATAATCAAACCTCGTCGTGCGTTCTAATGGACGCAGAGCTGTGGTTCGGGACGATGCGGTAGCGCCGCTTGAGAGACAGCGGCGTGGAGGGGGGGGCGCAGGGTGGCTCTGCAGGCCTGGTGTTTCGGATGCTGTTGTGCATTTGCAAAGGCCCGCTTCATGTGTGCCGTGTCTCGCGTCACGCGACGTCGCTCCCCCACCCAATTAATCGAGAATGGACCCACAACGTTGACGTTTGCGCATCTGCTGGACGCGGGGTTTTAATTAATTATATCATACTTCCACGGTCACTCGCAGGACAGGCTCCACATTAGACCTAATTAAAACTGACCCGCCGCGCTGCAGACGGATGGCCCCAATTAGCCGTGGCCGCCACGGGTTAGAGGTCGCAGCCCGGAGAAGCCGGGAGGTTGTAAAACCATGAGCCCAGAACAGATATTTGACTTGTTGCCAATAACCGTGGGTCACGTGATAACCATTTGATATGAGTGGGATGTCAAGGAATTCACTCGGCCATATAAAAACGTCGGTACGACTGAAGATAGTACCAATTTTTGCTCTGGTCCATGGACTATTGTCAGTCACTCGTGTTGCAGCATGTTCTGAAACTTGGAGCCAGATTCCAACGTTATTCACCTTGGCGAATAACCACAGCCGTTGGTGATGGAAACATCGGCGCACTTTATCCAAAAATTGGGAAGAAAATGGACATTCACCAGCACGCGAATCGGGTCACGGTAGCAGCACTGTAAAAAAAAAATGTATAATGATGATTATGATGATGATTTTAATACAATTTATTTACGTCGAAGAGCCTCACTGAGTCGCAAGATAAGTTTTCAGGAGGTTCCTGCATTGGAATGCGTGGCCAGTACCCTCGGTGAATGTCTGGGACGTGAGAGGCAAACCGAAGAAACCGGAAAAAAGAAAATCCTCACCACGTCAATGCGGGGCCAACAACTATCGCTGCCATCTCCCGGCCACCTCGCAACATATGGCAAGCCCTGGTGGTCACCCATCCGAGTACTAATCCAGCTCAGCCCTGCTCAGCTTCCCAGATTGGGTGCATTTAGAGTGATTTGGTCAGAGGCTTGACTCCTCTGAGCCGCTCGTTTCACCAGAATCACCTCCAGCGCGGTGACTTACGACAAACCCTATAGATTTCATCGACCTGACAGCGCGGGCGGCGATATTCGGGTGCACTCCGGTTGAACGAGCACTCGCTCCCTCCCGTTGTTCTAATGGACACGGAGATGTGATTCACGCCGAGGTTGCAAGCGCAGCTTGGGAGGTGCGGAAGCACTGCTTGGGAGGCAGCGGCGGGGAGGGGTGCAGGGGGTGTCCTCGCAGGCCTGGTGTTTCAAAGCGTGCCTGTGCGCAACCAATAAAGAGTTCCATTATTGTGGTCGGCACTGGAGCCAGTGGGAGTCGTGCCTATGATCTCCGTGGGGCTCCCCGGGGCAGAGCAAGCGGTGTGACACACAATACGGCTGGCCCCACAAAGCCGCGGTTTGTCCGACTCGGCCGCCCGATTCGAGGCATGGCGTTATTAATTTAACCGATTTAGCAGCGGTGGAAGGTTTTAAAAACGGGCCTTATCCTTTGAGATGGGGGGGGGGGCTTGAAAGAGTTGTGATTGTCTGTCTGCCTTCCAGAATACCCACAACTCTTGCTGTCACCCTCCCTCCTCCCCCCACCTCAACTGCAGTTTTATCTGTAATCGGTCAGGACGTTGGCATTTTTAGCGACGTCTGGGCATCGATTGCCGAATATTACGTTCGTGGTGTTCTCTGCCAGCGGCGGTTTTTCTAATCATTCCACCCCAAGTCGTTGCCGGGAAACGATGACCGCTGCGCTGGATGCTGCTGTGCTTCGAGACAACAACATAATATTACGCATCGATTTTATTTCCGGGCGTGTGTAGCCGGTGAGCTTCTCTCAAGTCCCTAATGAGGAGCAGCAGCAATCAAGCGAATGAGTGAGTGAGCGGGTGAGGGGAGAGCAGCAGACTAGCTGCCCCTTCCCCACCCCCCCCCCTTCAGCAAAACTGCAGAGGTTTGCAAAGTCCGGTCCCAGCAAAGAAGCCCGCGGTGCATCCCCCACGTCTGCCCCGGCGTGGTGCGGATTTTTCTCGCTTGCAACTCAAACCTATTTTCTCTCGCTAGCAGCTCTACTCCATCACATTTCCTGTAACTAGGGACACCGCTATAGATAGATGGTCGCCGTTGTGACCCCGAGGTGTGGGAGGGATCTTCGGATTATCGGAGAGGCATCTCGCTCGCTAAAAGTGCGTCGCGCGGGAGGTGCCGCGCCCCGACTCGAGCGCTATTTGTACGGGGCGGCAGCAGCACAGCCACTGCCGCCACCCCCCGCCCGCCCCCCCTGCCATCTCATGCCCAATTTGTGCGGTTTGTTTTGTGGAGAGCCCGGCTTGGCTCTGTGCAGGGACGGATGTCTGCTGGGGCGTGTAATGGAGTGCGTGCGTACAGTGCCGCCTGTCTTGCGGTTGCTGCACTGCCGTAGACACGTGATGCAAGGATGGGGCTGTAGTCTCTCCTGAGCGTAGAGAAAGTGTGGTGCTGTTGCTGCTCTCAAATGCCGAGGTTTAAGCGGCACCGCGTTTGCGAGCTAACGCTGACGCAGCTCCGCGCTTCCGAGGAGCCGTGTTCAATTCCCTGTCACGGTAGTTGATAAGAGACAAGAGGCCCCATGTCATCATTCCCCGCACCAGAGTCCATACCAACCACCCCTACTCCACTGGTGATGATGCCTTCGTCGGTGGATATATATTGTTTGATCTCGTTATTTACGCATTGAATCGTGTGTGAAAGAGTCAATGCGTGTTGACGTACGTTGCACACAGTGGGCTCACGTGAACCCCCGAAGCCGCTGTGGAGCCGACCGCACGTCCACTGCAGTGTTAAGTAAAGAATAGATTCTGGAATCGAATCGCCACGGTTGAATTTCGATGAATCAGAGTTTTTCGTGATTGGGGGTGCTAGGGGGGGGGTCAGAGTTAGATCGTCACGCCCCCTACTTTACGTACACGTGTATCCAGATATTTAAAAAATGCGAATGCTGCTGTAAGTCCACTGCATGCAAGTCACCTGTACATAAAGCAGTCCCCCTCCTTAACCGGCTTCCATTCCTCTCTTAAAGCCTCACATCTTCTCTATTGCCCATTCTCTACCCTCCCCTCGCCCCTCCACTCCTTCCCGTCCCTCCCCTACCCTTTCGTGATCCCCATAAGCACCCCTCTATCGCTGTCACTCATTCCTCAGTCCTCGCACTCCTCTGCCATCTAAATTATTTTCTTCCACTGTTTTTCAAACTATGCCAAGCGCCTTGAGTGAAGGTGCTCTATACATATATAATATTACATTAGATTGTTGGATTGCTTGCAGGCAGTGAGGTAAAGTGTTGGTGCACGTCTTACTTCCTTCCTCTATTTCTGGCCGGCGTGGAAAAGTCGACGCTGAGTGGCACCCACAGAGGGAAGTCTTGGTGTGGAGCGGAGTGGAATAAATACGAGCTCTATGTGCCCCAGCTGACCTTTCCTTTTTTTCCACTTGGTTATGTGGGTGCCACAGTGGCTAGGAGATATTAACTACCTCGCTTGGTTTACAGGAGGTCGAGGTTTTGATCCCGACCCTGACGCCTGCTGTACATTTGGAATTTTCATGTCTCTCTCTCTCTCCCCCTGGCCGCGTGGATTTTTCTCCTGGTCTTCCGGTTATTCCCTCCATATTTAGAAAAATGGTTTTAGAGTATTTGCCTGCCATAAATGCCCATGTGATGATGAGCAACTGCGTTTAGCTATCATTTGTGGGCAGGTAGCTTCTGAAAAAGAGCTGTATAGCTCCGTGGGCCTGACCTGGTAAGTAAAAAAAATGTGAATAGTTCAAATAGTTTTGTAGTTGACGTATATATGATTAATTTTCACGAAGAGTTTGAGTGCCCCAGAAAGCTTAGCGCCTCCTGCGCCTCTTCTCCTCCGCCACTGCATGCACTGTGCCGCATTCTGTGCGAGGAAGGGTGTAGGATTACACGCATTCGACCAGACTGATATTAATCGATGTTTTCAATTCACCGCATCCTCCTGCTCAGCCATTTGTGGTTGCTAATTCATCTTAATTCTAGAAATGCTCTCCCATTAGATTATCACGTAAAGAGTGCACGCACTGTATGCCTCTCGACGTACGTGCAAAAGAGATTGCGATTTGAGATTAATTAGCGTTGCTAATATCGCTCCCTCTTTAAGCGAAACATTTGGGAGCGAAATTACAAAAGCTCGCTTGCAATCCACGCCTACCAATTTTATTAACTTTATTGCGACTGTTAGCGACTGCCACGGCCGCCACGATGCTGTTGGGGGTGTTGCCCCCGGCGATTGTGGTGACCCTGGGCTGAATTACCAAGCCGGTCGCTGCCACCGCCACCCGCCACGAGCAGGGCTTCCCGCCCGGGTGGAGGTGTGGCAGTGACGACAGCAGCGAGGGAAAATGTAGATGTGCAAGATTGCGTATCGGGGAGCGCACGCGGAGATGGCGGTGGCTAATCGGGGACGGCACAAGCACGCACTGCCTTCCTTCCCTCCCCCATCCTGCCGTTAAGTTCCATGTGCCTCTATTTCCTGGGTGGCCCGCAGTCACGATGCCCAGTATGCGGGCACGAGGGACATAACGACTCGTCGATTCATGCTTTGAATTGGGGTAATAAGATCCTGGGTTTGATTCCTGACTTGGGCACCTCTGTGTATGTTCTCCCCTTGTTCTGCATGGATTTCCTCTGGGTTCTCATGGTCTTTTCCCATATCCAAAGAAACAACCAAAGATAGAATTTTAACTAGCATTTGCCAAATATCCCAATGCTGAAAAATGACTTGAAAATTACTCAATTGGGATCACACAGCAGCATAAAAACATTTGGCAGGCTCCTGCTGGAAAAGTTTTAGGTATCAGGTTTTCCTGGGTAAACGAGCACAATAATAATGAAATGAACCCTTGCGATTCGTGCGTTGAATAGTGCATGTAAGAATTAAATATTTTCATGATATAGGGTCGCGATACCATTCAAGAATCAATGTTTTATCAGCTGTAGCCAAATTGCAGCTCCTCTCGTGGCCATTGGGGCAACGGGAACCCATGAAATCCAACAATACGGTTTGAAAAATAGCAATATTTTCATATATTTGCTGTCCAGCGCTCGTGCCACGCGTTTCAGAATCGGAATTTACAGACGCGTTCTTTTTACTACTACCACTTCTTTTATAGGTTCATTTGCAGATTTCCGTAAATTCTTATGTCTCTTCCAAAATATGTGGCCAGTCTTTTGGAGTCGGCCTAAATTCCCTGTGGAGGGGCTCTCTCCAACTCCCTCTCGCGGAGGGCCCCGGCCTCCAGTTAATGGCGCGAGCAGGAAATTAGCAAAAAAGTTTAGACTCCGCAGATGATACCACGCACGAAGAGAAATCCGTCACTTGACTGTCCCGTGCCTCGTCAAAAAATGATAAGTAATGTTGATCCTTCGCCGTGTATCCATAAGTACAATTTGGAATGTGCAATTTTATTGAGGGACTACCGTGTGTTGTCTTGCTATGGTCTGGGACTGTTGTTGTTTTGCTGCCTTGCCCAAGCTTGCATTTATTTTGATTTAAGGCTTTCGTGACTGCAGTGATTCATATTCTTGGTTCTTTCGGTAAAGTCACGTTGAAGGGAAACAATAAAATAATAAAATATATATAAAACAATAAAATTTTCGCGACGTTTCGACTGCAACACAAGCAGTCATCATCAGGTGTGAAAACCAATGGCAAGAACATTTGAAAGAAGTGGTGGGTTTTATTTATTTATTTTTAAACGTTAGCGCCACGGAGAGCGATTTGACAGTTTATTTAGAAGGACGAGTCCATCTATGTTCGGAAAAGAGGAGGGGGGAGACGAAAAATTAATGTATGCTGTCTGAAAGCCACTGTAAGCGTGAACAATCAATTAAGATTCGAAATGGTTTATCAAATCCTTCCAATGATTGCTAAGCCAGAATCCATCTTCTCGGTTGAAATTGTCTCTGTGCTTGTATATGTGGATAGCCTCATGAACGAATCTCTCATGGTAGCCAGATGGCTTGCAAAGAACCTCTGTCTTGGAGAAGTCAATTTCATGTGAGCCTACTGAATTATAACAGTGATCTGCCACGGCCGAGGTGTTGGTCCTACCGTGTTTAAGGTCTGCTTTGTGTTCACGAATGCGGTCCGAGACATTTATTGTTGAAAAATTGGCAGCAATTTATATACATTTGAAATTTTTACTTTTATACTCGATTATGTTTTTTAAATGTATTTATTATTAGTGACTTGTTTACCTTTCCTATATTTTGCACCCATATCATTTTCTGACCCGCCCCTACTTGGCATCTGTGAAAAAGAGCTTCATAGCTCATCGTATTTCTCCAGTATAACAAAAAAAATTCTGATTCTCGTCGTCATCGACGCCGATCGCGGCGATCGCTGTGATGATGTCGATGACGACGACGACGATTATGATGATGGCGGTGGTGGTTCTTACTGAGCGCGTCGGTGCTGGCAGCAATCGGCGGTGCCAGGAAATCTCATCGAAACGCAGGCACCCCTCGGCACAATCATCCCCGGGGGATTC
Source organism: Petromyzon marinus (assembly GCF_048934315.1). NCBI lineage: Eukaryota > Metazoa > Chordata > Hyperoartia > Petromyzontiformes > Petromyzontidae > Petromyzon > Petromyzon marinus. Next base: position 10,954,365 of record NC_133697.1, read on the forward strand.
AGCGTCTCGGCCACTGGGAACGGCCGCTATGCTCGCCGGGAAACTTAAACAGTTGCCGCAGACGCCTCATCCCCAGAGGGATGGCTCGTGGGGTCAGGGGGGCCGCCCGGCACAGCTGTGTGCCGGGTTCACGGTTCCCCAAATTGGCGGTGGCCACCACGCATTTCACCGCAATAGCAGAAGCGTTGCGTTTTTATGTGCGTTATGGAAAATTATTATTACTAGCTTGTGTGCCCGTCCAAGGACGGGTGTATATTGCAGTAAATGCGAAATATTCAATAGAAAAATTGTTCAGCTCGTGATTATTAATGAGGGGGGTTGCCCCATGTGGAGTGACGTCACCCCCTCATGGTTATTGTGGAGGGGTGCGGCATGTGGAGTGACGTCACCCGCTCATGATTATTCATAAGGTGAGGGGTGCAGTATGCGGAGCGCGCGACCTTCTTGTGCGTTCGTGTAAATTTCCAGGCAGGCATGAATATTAATAAAGTGGGGGGGGGGGGGGGCTCTTTTGCAGTGACGTCACGCACGGATGTAGCACTGTGCTGCTTATATTTATTTTTTACCGTCACTTTCTGTAAAGAAACGTCATTTGAATCGACTTTGCATAATACATCATTTTAATCAGCTCGACCTTTCTCTGCGTTCGTGTAAAAATCCACCCACTGATTAATATTAATGAGGAGGGTGGGCCTCATGTGGAGTGACGTCACGCGGGGGGTGGGCCTCGTATGGTGACGTAACACGCGGGACACACACACATTCTTGGATTATTATAGTAGTAATTATTGGTAGGTTAAACATTTTCAAATCGCCCCCATCCACCCCACTCTCCCATGCTCTTTTGAAAGCTGAATTAAGCAGGCTTTAGCCTGGATAGTCTTTGAATGGGTGACCGCAGCGCACACCAACTTGCCATATGTCGCTGTGGGGTGGGGGGGTTGTAGTAGGGCAGAAAATTCCGTTGTACAGCACTTTGTATGCTTCTATGTTCCCTGCCTCCACTAGCCCGCATATCGTAATTACCCTTAAATTCTAAACTTTCGTAAAAACAGCTTTGTATGGAATCCTGCATTTGCACAGCTGTTTGTAAACATCTGTGCGTAATGCATTCTTATGCACGTGTCACGTGTGCCTCTGTGTGTGCGTTGTATGGAGTGTGTGGGGAGGCCCTCATCCAGCAGTGGATCGACAATCGGCCATACGCGTGGATGGATGGATGATTGTGTCGCCAGTGCTGTGATGCGACGGTCCTGTTGTCACTTCTCTGCCCCCCCCCCCCCCCCCCTCATTTTCGCGACAGAGACCCGAGGCCGGACGACCACCGCGTGAACGCGAACGTGAACGGCGACGTGAACGTTCGGATTGAGAACCTCAGTGTCCTCGTTCGTCACATCAAGGCCTACTACCAGGTGAAGGAGCTTTCCCCAGTATTGCCGGGCGACGGCGTACACTGTATTTTAATAAGGCGTGCTATTATTCTAAGCGTTCGCGACCAAATCGCTCGGGACATACCCTGGTCTCATCGGATGTCAAAAGCTAAAAGCTGGGTTGAGTAGGGATTGTGTAGTGACATCGCTGGATGTCAACAGGCTGTGGGTGCAGTACCGGCCCTAGAGGGGCACGGCGTGCAGTGTAGCGACATCGCCGGATACCACAATGGTGTGGGTGTAGTACCGGCTTTAGAGGGGCCCGGTGTGCGCTGAATAATAGCGCTAGATGGCACCACGCTTTAAGTGCAGTGCCGACCCTACAGGACAGGGTGTGTGGGTGCCGACCGAAGGATGAGGTTGTGTGATGCCATGGCACTCTGGTTGTCCCGGGAGGACACGTGACCTGTTAAGTTGACAAAGGGGTCCCAAGAGGGAGCTGGGAGGGAGGGGGGTCACGTGATTGCGACCCAGATCCTTCCCGAGGATTCTGGAAGGTGGATGTGGCCAAGGGCGGAGCCGGCCATGCTACAGAGAGTATGTCGGGTCCTGAGAGGGACCGGGGTTGTTGTTCATCCTGGAAGAAACCCTTCGTCTACGTTCTCCGTTCAATGAGTCTCCAACACGTAGATCCGGGCCAAAGTCGTTGGTCCCGGTCCGTAGTAGCAGTTATGTTGTGACTAGTGTAGTTAGCCTGGTGGTCACCACCCGGCTAACTACACCAGTCACGTTGTAACTAGTGTAGTAACTAGTGTAGTAACTAGTGTAGTAACTAGTGTAGTTGGCCTGGTGGTGACCACCATAGGTTGTTATTCTGTTAAGGGGAAAAGTTACCCCGTGTTTTGGAACTGAATAAATGTGTTGCCTTCAAGTCTACGTATGCGACTCAGTGGAAGCCATTACACTTGCATGGGCAACCATCATGCGTGAAAGCAAGGTGTTGCAGGCTGCAGCAGAGGGCAGTGCAGCAAACATCCATTGTTGTGTCGTACTGTCCTCCAACGTCTATGCGCCTTCCTTCACCACCTCCACGCCGAGCGGGTGGTTAAGTGTGGTCAAATTCAGATCTTTTTTTAGCGGTGGATTGACAAAGAGGTCCTTACGTGTACGTTACAGCGACGTATCAACCCTTGTGAAGGCCTTGAGCCTATGTACAGATAATCTTCCACATCACAGAATATCATGGCTCACCCATTCCCATTGAAGGCATGAGCTGTAAATGTTGTTTTTACTGCAGTGTTTATTGGGGAGCGGTATTCCGTAACTGTTTTGGACCCTGTGTCTTTCCTTGGCCTGGACCCATTTCCAGGAGAATTACTGCAGGCGTTACATTTCTGTGCGGTGAAATCTGCATCCAATTAATCCGATTAACCGTGCCGCACACACGTGCGCCGCATCAAACAGGAAAACTCGAGATGGCATCTGAAGGCCTAGCGGAAGAGGAGTTCTCGTGACTCCATCGTTTGAGAAAATAAGAAGAAAGGAGTGTTTAAATCAATTGCCAGGCTTGGCCAAAAAGAGCCTCGCTGTTTAATTTGTTACTCAGTTTCCTGGGGCAGGCCATTGAAATGCAGAGTGCGAACCAAAGGAGTACAAATAACAAACGCTGAGCAAACCGAAATCTCTGGCGTGAATGGGCGATGGCTTTAATGCTCACTGGAAGCGCGTTCTGTTCATCGTTGGAGCATTTGCCGCACTTGAGGACATCGGCTCGTAACTCTGGAGGTCATTCAAGGTGTCTCTGGTTCATTAACCACGCACGTTCCGTCAAAACTCGGCACGCAAATTGACAACTGCGGCCAATTTGTGTGCATAAGTAAGGTTGCGCTCAGAGAAACTGTGGTCGGTGTTCTAAAATTTCCCCGCATTTGTCCCCCGGACAGTATAAATGTATACACTCCAGTCGATCAGCAGGTCACGTGCATCGAGATCAAATATATGTACTCCCACCTCTTCCAAGACCGCCTGGCCAGCATGGAAGAGTAGACCAAATGCCCTCTAGAGCGGTTCTGTAGAGCTCTCCCCCTGACTCGAAGCCCTTCCACCCACGCACAGTTGGAGCGAGTAAAATTTCACGGCTGCACGCTTCACCACCACCTTTTTTTTTAAAACCAGAAGCAACTGTCCAATGCCTTTGTCCCCCCATGGGGGAGAGAGGGAGAATCCCCCGGAGAGCCGTGGTTGCTACGGGGGGTTTGCAGCGGGGACGGAAGCCATCGCTTGACAGCGGAACCGTTTTTCAGACTCAATCCAAAAAAAACGCCACCGCCGTTCGTTGTGTGTGAATTTTGCTCTCTTTGTGTGGGTGCGGTTTTTAACGGGTAGGCTTTCGCGACCAATATCCTTAATATAGATTTTTTTTTGGGTTAGATCGCGTCGGTTATTTGTAAGTAAAATATATATATTTACGCGATCTACCCCAAAAAACCTTATATTATGCGTTTTTAAGGTTTTTTTTTTTTACTTACAAACAACCAACGCCGTCTTTTTGTTTGAACGGACGGTTCATGGGAACTGTACGACGATGAAATCTAAATTTCACTGTTGACGGTAGTGGAGAAGAACCCGCTCGGAAACGCGTTCCCGGGAGCGTCGACGTTTTATAAATGCGAATTCTGTTTTTGGGGGAAAAAAATCTGCAGTTTGTTTTTACCAAACTGGGTCTTCGTCCGTCGGGTCTACAGTTTCCTTTTTAATCACGAGACCTGGTAACGGAGAAGCTACCCTCGTCGTTGAAAGGCGTGCCCCACTTTTGTCATAAACGGTACCAAGAATTCCTCTGGCGTGTTGTGTCCGTCAGGCTCCACCGGAGCCGCTGACAAACACGAGCGGCGAATCGCGGTGGTTTTCTAAGTGCTCTGATTTCACGCTTCCCCCACCCCGCCCCTCCCTCCTCCCCGTCCACATGGAGTCCTCGCTCGGGGAGATGTGTTTGAACGAGCAGAGGCCGCCCGCCACTCTGCGCTCAAAACGCGATCCAAAACGCGATCGCTCATGTGACGTTGTTCCAGTCGTTGTTGTTGGGGGTGGGCGGTAGGGGAGCTAGGAGTGTGTGGCTACCGATTGTTTTGACTAAACGCAACACGTATTTTGCTCACTCCAACAACCAGAACTTATTTTTTTGCGAATTATGCAGTCAACCTCAATGGGAGGTCACTCCTTCTCTGCTGCTGCCTCCAGTCTCGGAAAACATTTCTCCCTTGCTGTCTGTGCTGCCGACTGCCTGCCTCTTTTTAAGTCCAGGCTGAAGGCCTTCTTCTCTGCATAAGAATTTATCTCATCTGTGAAGCATCTTCCATTCCACTTTAGCACACATATAGGAGGTTTTGTGATATCCAAGACCAAAGCACCCTGAATGTGCCATCATATGTCAAAAGCTAACCAGGGGTTGTTCCCGGTTCGTACTTGGATGGGAGACCGCCTGCATATTCCAGGTATCATAAGGGGGCAGGACGTGACAGTAAGGCAATGGAACCCAGGAAATGCACGTACATTCAAGGGAACAGCTGTTAACAATTCCCCCGTCACTGGTGATTTAAAGCGCATAATAGTTTATCAATGCGTCTGTTAAAATGTATTCCTATGTGCACGGCAACACGCTTTGCACCTTGCGTGTAAGTTGAGGTTAATTCCAACATGTGGAGATCACGCAAACCGTTCCTGTTTGACGAACGGGGCAACTCGACAAAGATCAAACCAGAAACGAGAACAACGCAACCCCGACTCGCGACGATTCATAACATCGTGAGGAAAGGTGAATACTTTACACGCTGTCCAGCCATTTGCTGGACAGTGTGCGTGAGAGTCTCTCACACACACACAAGATTAATTCCCACACCTCGGAGCTTGTGAAGTACGTGTATATCGGCCCCAACTGAACTTTCTTGGCCTCATTAGGCGAGCCAACGGGAGCGAAATCTGATTTCTGCGTTGCGGTCTTTTTCTTTTTGCGAGCACCCTTTATCTGATCCAGATGAGCTGCTTTGTTGAGGCAGACAGCAGCACCCATTGTGTTCGTCTGGATTGCGTTCTCCCTCCGGTCTCCCTAACCCAATTTAGCGAGCGTCCGGGCGAGGGTCCGGGCGAGTATCGAGCAAACGCCCCCCCCCCTCCCCCACTCGGTTTATTATTTTGTACAGCGATCACTGCCGCCGTGACCCCGGTGGTCCCGGGGCCTACAGTAAAAACAACAGCGAGCAGAAATGTACACGCTTAGGATCACACACTAGTGTTTGCCGGAGAGGCCGACTCTTGATCCGATGCTCGGAGGAGGGTTGGGGGGGTAACACTTGTGTGTGTACAGCGTGCCTCTAAAGACCTTTTGATGGCAAGGTTTTCATAGCAAAACCCTTTCATTCGCCCCTCTTCTCTTCTCTTCTCAAACCCTTGTTCACTTTTGACGAGCAAATGCTGCCCTTTAGTCTCCAACTCGAAAGAAGAAAGATGGGAGGAGGAGGAGGAATGAAAGAGGACAAAAAAAATCAGTCGTTGAACAATCCGAAACACACACACACATTCAACAAAAACCTTGAGCGTTTCCTGTAAGTGCTAATTACGATGGACAGCTGGCGCGGCGTGCTGACTGACGTGCTGTCGGACAGGAAAGAAACCAGGGTTGTGGAATAGTTCGAAAATACAATTCCTGGGAGCTGCTGGAGGTGATTGGCACAAGCGACACGCTGCTCACTCACAGCCAGATGGCTGCTCGTAGACTGCTCACTGGCTGCTCAAAAGCTGAAGTTCTCTTTTGTATGAACCCCACTGGGCTTTGAGTCTCGGAGCAACAGGAGTATAAACGTGTTTGCACGTCGTGATGAAACGAAATCGCCATGTTTCACACTGAGCCCTTTGTCAAAAGCTGGCCGGGGCGGTGTTTGGGGGCAAAGCGGCCGATTTTCAGTCGGAAGGTCGTGGGTTCAAATACAGGTCATGGGGCGGGGGGGGGGGGATCGACCCACCGCGCCATCATGTCTCTTAAAATAACAATAATTTACGTCTCTGTGTCAACCAACTGCTGGATGAAGGCCTCCCCATGCTGTGTCATTCGTGATGGGCAGTGACAGGGTTGTTTGAAGAGGTTGGAAAGGTGGCCAGAAATTGGATCGGCTATAACGCGCCACTGATTTTAGCCATGGTCTGGAATTGAACTCGTGTCTACGAGGTGTATAAAGTGAGCACTGCCCTGTGGCTTGGAAGCAGTAGCTTGCGCTGCAGAAAAAACCTGGCAGGAGATACATTCTGCACACACAGGAAAATAAAGCTCAATGTGCCGAGCGCGACAAAACAGTCATATTGTGCGAGGGGCGGCATGAATTATTAACGACAGTATTGATGATGAGGTATGCTCGTTAAATAATTCATCAGCGGAGCGGTGTCTTTGACGATTCCGATTCTCAGTTCCGCCACCTACCCCACCCCCACCCCCCCACCCAGTTATGATCGATCTGTGCGACGTTGCCGTGTGCTTTTGTCTTAATGGAGAGGCATCCTGCGATAATTAATTATCCCCCTGTGCAATTCTCGCAGGGCCGGCCAGCTCGTTTATGCTGTCGCTCACGACGAGCCCCACCTGAAGAAAGCCATTTGGCCGAAACATCGCGACATTCCCGTAAAATAAATACTTTGCGGTATGTCCAGTGAACCTGTTATTCATTGTGCGCACTTACGGGGGCTTCAACGGCCGGCCTGGGTCACGATTCAATGTACCCGAATCCGTTTATACGCGTACCAAATGTCGGTACAGCACGTCCGGCATCGCGATGCCGGTATCGGGGAAACCTGCTCATAGTCGCTAGTGCTGGTTTTGTGCATGTTGGATAGGGTGCCTTTGCGTATCGCCCAGCACTGCTGCTGCGCTGGCTACACCTGTATACCGGCCTGCGTGCGTGTGCGTGCGTGTTTGTGTGTTTTGAAACTGAATCACGCGCGTGGTGTTATGGTTTTCCGCGCACTCTCCCTGTGGGCCGTTGCCAAGCAGTGCGGAGCATGGTTTGCGAGTTTCGCAACAAAGCACCACGACAATCGGGGGGGGGGGGGGGGGTCGCGTTTGGGGTCGCAGGCTTGCGTGTCTCGCCGGCCTCGTCCGTCCCATCGCAGCGGCGACCTCTCCTCAGGATCGTGGGCCTCGTGCCTTCATGGGGCGCTGCGGCGGCGAGATGTTAATTAGCACGCTTGGTATACAGGAGGTCGTGGGTTCCATCCTGACCCTTGACGCCTGCTGCTGTATATTTTGAGTTTGCGTGTTGTCTCCGTGGTCGTGTGGATTTTTCTCCGGGTCCTCTGGTTTTTCCTTCCACATTTAGAAGATGCGTTTTGGAGTATTTTGGCTGCTGTAAATTTCCACGTGATAAGCCACTTAATTGAGCTCTTATTTGTGGCCAGGTCGCTTCTGACCAAGAGCTGTATAGCTCAGTGGGCCTTACCTGGTAAAATAAAAAAAGTAGTTTCTATAGGTTAATCTTCCCAGCGCGGCAGTCCCTTAATAAACACGCAGAACAATCACGCAATTCTGGAGCCCGCAGAGACAATTTAAGTAATAATAATACTAAAACACTATTTTGTTTAGCAGCCGCATACTGGGCATTCCATTTAAGAGAAACGTTTCGTGGCTTAGTGAAGCCACTGAGGTTTGTTTACCTTTAATAATAATAATAGCGCTTTCTGCCGGAGAGACTCGCCCGAGTGTCGAGTGCCCGAGACTCACAATAATACCTGGGCTGTGTTTTGCTTGCTACAGCGCCTTGGACAAATTCTCTTTTCATTCCAGCGCTTAGCACAAGGGGGTTTTTGCCGCCAGCGTTATGATAACCTCTCTGGCAAAACCAGCAGCATCATTGCCGTGCGCATAACTGTTCGACGAATTGCCATATTTCAGGCCGATAATGATGTTCATGTTATTTTTTCCCCTTTCTCTTACATGCGTCATTTATAGTGTTAGGAATCAATAGAATCTGCAGTGGTACAAACGTACATCTGGCCATTTGGTCAATCCACTGCTGAATAAGGGCCCTACCCTACCGTGCAGGTCTCATGGGTTGTTTGACCTTCACTGGTCGGCGTGGGTTGGTGAAGGGGAGGGAAGAGCAGGATCGGTTCTGATAGAGCTCGCCACTCATGTTATAGCCATGACTGACAATCAAACTTTGGTGGCCGGGTTGACGGCGCAGTTTTTGCTCACCATTGTGCCACACCGTTCCACCCCTTTATTTTAATAGAGGCAACGTTTCAGTGTCTGAACGGGTCTATGTATCTAATCTGCTGGTTATGTAAAGGATATTACTATCTATTACTCTTTGACTATACTTCACCACGCTGGTCAGCACTCGTTGGAGGAGGGTAGCGAGGGAGCTGTCAGCTTTCAGCTGTGGCTGATGTTAGTGGCAGCCGCAACTGACGCTCGGGGACCAGGTTTGTGGAATTCCGCTATGGGTCTGGTCAGAGGGATTCTTAGCGGAATGCACAAACCACTGCGCCACCGCTCTAAGCCGCAGCGAATCATGAATCTCCGAACGGCAGGACCCTCCCGAGGAACCGTCCTGGCTCATTAAAATAACGAGCCGCGACGGCACCCATCTTACGTGGCCCACGTTATCCGTGCCGAGTTGAACTTGGCCGTCACGCAGAGGAGGAGGCCTTGAGAGCCACACCCACCGCGCCCAGCCGGGAGGTTAAATGGCACCCATCTCCCTGCACCTCCCAAACAGAACATGTGGGAGGCAGCCATGCTTGTTACTTTTTACAGAGTTGTGTAGTGGTGTGCGTATGCCTGTGTGGGAGCGGGCGATGCATTGTGCTACACGAACCGGTAACCCGAGTTCGATTCCCGCTCACGGCCAACACCAGTGACGATTATCTGAATCGGTCCCGGGCTTCCCCTAGATCGACTCAGCCTCAAATGAGTACCTGGTGCGATGGGTAAATGTCGCCACTAGGGAGACAAAGGCGGCCGGGCGTAGTGTTGGCTACCCACCCCCTCGTGTGCCATGCCGGCCTTCATAGGTGCTCACTAACGGCACTTGTCCCAACAGTCTTTTCAGGCTTTACGGGAGATCTTTGTATTTGTGTGAATTGATTGTGTGGAGCGGACAGTGCATTGTGCTACACGACCCAATGACCAGAGTTCGAGACGCGGCCACGGATAACCTTGGTGACGAAGTGGTATCCGGGACACGTCCTGGAACTTCCCCAGGTCAACTCGGCTTAGGGGAAGAGTGGGGTGGCCGTGCGTGATGCTGGCCTCACCACCTCCTTGTGCTCTGTCAAAAGTGATTACCATCTCAAAAACGAGCGTTGAGGTGGTATTGGTGCTCATCTGTTCACAGCCCTGAGCCAGCGGTAGAAACTCCACATTGCTGTGGTGAGGCCGAGTCTATCCAAGTGGCAACCGCTATTGACTTTCCCACACAAAGTGGAACGTATTTTACCGACCCTAGAGTGATGATGGTTTGGCATCGATAACCCCCAGCCAGGATTTGAAATCGCAATGTTTCTGATTGCAAGCCGCCCGCTCAAGCGGTGTGTACTCCCGGCTGGTGACTTGTGTTCTGTGCCAGCTTTAATAGGAGCTTGCCCCACAGCACTGGCAATGTCAGCGGCTGCATGGGAGACTTATGTCTTTGTGTGTAAATGTATCTTTGGGAGCGGTAGTGCAGCGGTTAGCACGCTCCGCTACGGACCTGGCGACCTGAGTGCGAATCCCGTTCATGGCCCTGGGCCTCCCTGAGGTCGACGCAGCCTCTCATGAGCACATACCTGGTGCGGTGTGTAAACATCGCCACTAGGGAGACAAAGGTGACCGGGCGAGGTGTTGGCCAACCACCCCCTCGTGTGCCATGCCGGTCTTCATAGGTGCTCGCTAACAACACTCGCCCCAACAGGTCTGTTAAGGTTTAATGGAGGATCTTTATATTTTGTCTTGTAGCTTAGTGTTTAGCGCACTACGCTACCAATCTGGTTATCCGAGTTCGATTCCTGGTGAATATTTGAACCGGTCCTGTGCCTCCCCTAGGTTGACTCGGCCTCAAATGACTACCTGGTGTGGTGCGTAAACACGAGCACTCTGACACGTTCTTGGCTGCCACGTCAATATTCTTAACCATTGGTCACCGATCCTGCTCGCGACACCGCTTCCTGTTGTCGAGCGCTGATAATTAATCACCGCGCGCGGTTCGCCACCGCTCGGTCCCCGCTCTGCAAACAAACAAGGACAGCACTCTGTCGGAAATGTTGGTAGTCGGACACACGGGTGGTGCAGGAAATGGTCCAGACCAGGAAGGAAGATTTAAAAAAAAAACATTAATTCAAAAAGAGGGAGAGTTACAAAAAGGCTCAGAGATCGCGCTGCTCCTTTGTGTGGCTGCTTGTAAACAAGCATCACAGCAAGGGGAGACCGGAGTTTCATTCCTCTCCGTGGAATCTCTCTCCTCCTCCTCCTTGCCGCCATGCCACTGGCTACCCGCCCGTTCTCCGGATTAGCCTCCCCTCCCAGGATCACAGGCACAGAGCGACGCTAATCCAGGAGCTGTGTGAGCGAGCAAGCCCAGCGAGCCGGTGCGGTGTCCCCAGCGTCACAGATGATTAGCTCTGGAAATGAGGGGTGTCATGATTGCCTCAACACCCCATCCGCCCGATTCCATCAGTTGTTGCGATTCAGTCCAAGAGGAAAAGATCTTCCCCAAAGTGGTTGTGGATGGTCGCGCTTTGAGTGGCTGCAGGGGTGACATCAGCCCATGACATAAATTGTAAACAAATCTACAAAAACGTCGATTCTTACTCGATTCAACGCGTGTATCTCGTGAGCTTAAGCATCGATATGAATCGAGGTGTCCCTGCTGTGAGCGTTTCCTTTGTCACTGATATTTGGCATCACAACATGAGAATGTTCCTTGTGCTGGCCTTTGTCAATCCATTGCTCGAGGACCTCTTCATACATTACGGTCCATGGGGAGTTGCATGGCCATAGTTCACCACCCTGGTCGGTGCGGGTTGGTGAAGGCAGGGTGCATAGAAGTACAGTGCAACAGTGGATTTTGCTTCACTACTCTCTGCTGCCCGTAACGTAGCACCCGCAGCATGGGGCTCCGCCGAGTCCATCCCCTGAGTTTTAATTTGTCTTGCCAGTTTCTTTTTTTTTAAACACTCGTGTGAACAGGACAATTAACTCGAGCGCTGCCGCCACGGCATTCCTGTGCAGCTATAAATATCGCGGGGGCGCCCAGAGCTCTCAAAAGCCTGGTCTTTTGGCAGCGCGCTCGGCCCTGAAGCTTGCTCGGAGCCCCGGCAGCAGCGACGGGGAAAACAATCGGCCCGAAAGAAACGGATGACGGGTAGAGTGAGAAAGTAATGAAGGAACCGCGGTCGCCGCGCTTGTGGCTGAAGGAGGTGACCTCTGGCAGAGAGGGGCAATCGCAGAGCTCTTCATCTCACTACTTGCCGAGTCTTTGCAGTGGACTAGGGGTGTGAGTACTGTCTATACACCCCCGCCACCTAGTGATGTGATGAATTGTTCTGATTCCGGGTAGTGATTCAATGAAAGAATCGTTTGTGTTTTCCCCTGACCAAGAACTGCATCAAGGTCGAAATGTTTTTGTTTCCAAAGCCGTTCATTGATGCTGCCACACCACTGCCACTGCCACCGCACCTCGTCGCCAACGCTCCCTACCCTCCACCAGATAAGCGCAGCTGCTGCAAAGTAGACGCGCGGCGACCTCCAAGATCTGCCCTGACAGTATCCCACCATCTGATTTCATTTCTTCTTCTTCATCTCTGGATTCCGGTGACCGATTACCCACGATAAAGCACGGCAGGAGAGCCCAACTGAGAGTTTCCAGTCTCAGATATCCGTTATGTGTGTGTGCGAATGTTCTGTAGCGGGAGACGGAGAGAGAAACATTAGTAAGTATAGAAACAATAGTGGTTTCTGTTTTTCGAGTGTTCCGTGCGAATGGTAGCGCTTCTAGTGGCCCCAGGGGTCACCTGAACCTGGTGCGCAACATACGAATTGAAAAAACTATTGAGACATGCGATTTGATGCACGTGTCGTGAGATTGAGAGTCGATATTCGTCAGTGAGTTGTTGATTCGTTAGACACACTACAGTTTACTGCTCATGCAGTCTCACAGTTATTGATACGGCAATTAAATTACATTATTCACCCCACGATAAATATATCCGTATACATTTGTATAGCTAATTACAGTGTTTATGCATGGGCGGTGCAATGGTGAGCGAACTGAGCTTTGAACTTGGCAACCAGAATTCGCTTCCCGGCCACGGCTAACATCGGTGGTAAGTGAGGTCCGAACCATTGCTCGGTCCCCCACCCACCCACCTACCTTCACCAGCCTGCCATTGTCACCATCTTGGGTTGAAGTATGACCAACGTGGCATGTTGAGGATTTCTTCCAGCAGGTGGATTAACATGTGTCTGTAGTAACGTAATACCATACAAAGTAACGCAACGTTTTTGGGGCGGGGGTGGGGGAGTATTTTTAAGCGCCGAGCGTGTGCCGCCCGTGGGTTGATGCCCGCGGACGCCCTTTGACCCCCTTGTTGCTGTGTGTGTTTTTTTTAGGACACCCTGCAGCAGCTGATAATCATGATGCCACCCCACGTGCTGACCCTGGCTCGCGACCCCTTCTCCGGTACGGCCTCCGCTGCTCTCCCACCGTCCCACTCCATACATGTGCACGCGCGACCCTTTTGCGCAATCCACTGCTGGACGTATGTATGCATGTTGAACTTCTTTCGCACGTAGCCAACCACGCCAATCGGAGGTGAATGTGGGCCTCCCTCCAACCCACGCCGTGCGGCTCGTGGGGGGTTATTTGAGGATATTCATCACGTTGGCCGTTTTCGGGTTGGTGAAGGCGCGGTACATAGAAGTGCAGTACAACAGTGGATTTTGCTACACTGCCCTCTGATGCCCCAAAACGTGTTTTTAGTTCTCATAAATGTAAACAGTATATCCATCATTTACATTTTTTCAAGTTAGTAGAAATTGGTTAGAGATGTGGACTGATAAAGTCAGTAAAGATTTAACAAAAAAAAACAGATTTCCTTGCAATAAATTACAACAGGATCGCTATAAAGATGGCGTTAAATGTGGCGGCGGGTGCACGCCTATTCCAGCTCGCTCGCGTGCAAATCTAATTTTAATGTTAAGAGCAGAAGCCGTAAAAAAAACTGTCGCAAATATTTAATCGTTTAAAACCCCACGGCGCCGTAAACTACACCATATGGTTTCGCCTCTCTATGCAGTCGACGTTAGGGTGTTCTCCGCTCGTTTGCATTGTGGTTTTCTGTGGCCACTCTACCAACGTGAAAAAAATATTTCAAAGGGAACTAGCCCAATATCTCGAAGTCGAATGTATCATTCCCGCGCGCTCTCCCTCTCTCTGCGACACATTTCCGCGGCTTTTGAAATATAAACGGCGACGGGGGGGGGGGGTGGTGGGGGCGGTGGTGGGATCCTCATGTGATTTGGATCCCCGGGGCCGCTATTGAACGTCGGGCCACCGGCCGCCGGAGAGATTAAAAAATATAAAAATCCAGCACCTCGAGCCGTCCGCGCGTGTGCCGGCGTGACCTTCACGCGAGTGGCTGCGCGTCTGTAGCCCCACTCCCCATCCCCCCCCGTCTGCCCCACATTTCTCCGTTTAACCCTTTTCTGGCAGCGTGGCCCGGTTGCCACGGGGGCCTTGAGAGGCATCGATCACGTGGCCGCTGGGTTGCAAGGTAACCTCTGTCAGTTGGTTTGATTGAAGATGGAAGATCAATGCTGCTGAATAGAGAGAGACAAGGGAGACTGGTCTCTCGGTTGTCTTTGTCACGACGAAAGACTCGGCATAGCTCACTGATTAGCGCGCGACAATGCACCGATTCGTCTATTTAAGAGGATTGCCTATGTTCAGAATACTCACGTTGAATCGGGCCCGTGAGAATTTATTATTTACAATGGGTGGAATTTGGACGATCGTGCCATGTTTAAAAATCAGACAGGGGAACAACAAGAATGATTACAAACGATATTAGAAAAAAAACAGGAGAATAATGATTCAGTTCTTGAGTCGCATTGCAGCCCTGAATCGTGAGGGGGGGAATTGTTACCTGCTTTGACTCACCGATGAGTCCTTATGAAGACGAAACATTCCGTCTCCCCGGTGCAGTGAACCACCTATTATCCTTCCCTGGAAAGTGTGTCGGCCTAAAAAAATCACTGATGCAGTCTTCAGACATCGGAATCGGAATATTTTTTTATACTGGGGGAATCCAAGCAGCCATAAAGCTATTTTTCAACGAATGTCCAGTAGGGGCAGGTCAGGACGTTACTACAACAAATAGTACAAAAACCTGATAGGAGTACAAAGTATAGAAAAGGTAAACAAATCACTTTGTAAAAATATATAAAGCCCACTGAGCTATTAGCTTATTTTTCAGAAGCGCAAGTGATAACTCAGCAAAGTGGCTTATCATGTGGACATTAATAGCAGCAAAATAATCTAAATGCATGTTTCTAAATTGCTGTCAAAAGATTATACTTTTTTCCCCCACTTTCTAGGCAAGGAATGGTTGTTGCATCAATTGTGTTCAATGTTTGTCTTATTTGAACCGGGCAGCAAAGGGTTTGCTTTTGACCGCTACAGCAACACAGTCAGATGACTGAATTAAACTCAAATCAGTGCTCGCGAGCAGAGCTCAGCAAATCCCAAAGTGCTTTTCAAATTAAATTTTGTTTCCGATGTCGGCAGCAGCAGCAGCAGCGGCGTGGCAGAACGGCCGCCTGCCTGCCCGCCCTTCGTATTTAATCCTGCACGTGCCTGCCGACCTTTAGCAACAGATGGCACGGCGGTCAATATTCGCCATCGTGCGGACGAATATTGCGATCAAGAAATCCCTTTCGCAGGACGCGTAAATGAGCGATGCTTTTTGTGACGTGCGGCAAAGCGTACCTTTTATTTAACGGCACGACGTAATTATGAGTTTTCCAAAAATTCACACTTGACCTGTTTTTTTTGCCGCTGCAATTGCAACCACGGTAACGAACGACCCTAAATATCGTTGGCGGTGCGGTTGCTCGTGTTTACGATAAGTGCACGGGGATGGGGCTTGAAATTAAACCGAACAGCTGGGCTGTAACGCACAACCTGAGACCACTGAAATTAATTTTCTTGTGCCACCGCTCTACCTGGTGGCGCAAGAAGTGGTTAGCGCACTGTGCTATGAAACCCAGTGAAAGCCAGTAGGCCGGTGGACTAAAACATATTTATACCTGGAGACGGCACTGAGTCCTGCTCGTTATTTGTTTTTACATCTGTGCGGTTTTTGTCGTGGAGAACAAAAGTCACGTTGTTTGTCAAGAAAAGTAAATGGGCTTGGGCAGGACACGTCACGCGAAGAGATGATCGCCGGTGGTCGAGACTAACTGCAGAGTGGAAGTCAAAGGAGTGAGACGCTCAAGTGAACGTCGACCGGAGAGATGGAGTGATGACGTCCGCTTGGGCGAAGGAGCTTAGCTCTGTTATTTAAAGCTTTCGTGACTGCAGGGATTCATATTCTTGGCTCTTTCGGTAAAGTCACTTTACCGAAAGAACCAAGAATAGGAGCTTAGCTCTGTGTTATTTAAAGCTTTCGTAACTGCAGGGATTCATATTCTTGGCTCTTTCGGTAAAGTCACTTTACCAAAAGAACCAAGAATAGGAGCTTAGCTCTGTTATTTGCATTGCAAGAGAAAGAGAGGAGATGGTGACGGCCTTCATCCAGTCTTGGAAAGATGATAGATTATGATTATGACGATGATGAGTATTTATCACAGAACTCTTCTCATAATTCATTTATATTCTAAGGTCGCACTCCTTACACACAAAGTGCTTGCCACAAGTGAACCACAATACCATTCTGATCTCGTCAAGGAGCATCAACCATCACGCCAACTCTGGTCATCCTCGCAGCGGCTTTTTGCTGGCCATCAAACAAAGACGGTCACTGCATCGTGCGCTTTCAGATGCCCTCCTGCGGCCGTCTGGAATGCTCATCCCTCCAATATTAGGACGGCACTGGATGTCTGCACTTTTAAATCTAGATTGCAAATTTATTTCTTGAACTCCTTTTTGTGTTTAGTTGGTTGTCCTTCCCCCGCACCTTCGATTAGCACGGGGTTGGATACGTACTGTGCGAAAGAAGGTCAACATACATAATTATGGTCTCTCGTCCAGAATCCTAAAAATTACTTGACAAATGAATCATATTATGGAAATGAAAGCAGTTGTATTGAATTGCTGTAGATCTGGCTCGTTTTCAAAGAGGCGTTCGCGCCGCGCTCACCCCGTCCTCGCTCGTTCGCCATCAAGCGGGCGGGCGGACGGCTCCGCTACTTGCGCCTTGTTTGCGCGCGAGCACTTTCGGAAAGTGGTTCTGTCATGTCGCATTTCGCTCATCGGCTAATGTAGGCCATTTTACAGACACGACTGCCGCAGTGGCCGCACCCACCACCGACATCACCGACATCACCGCCATCGCCGCCGCTGCCGTTGTCGTGCGTTTTAATCCGGCTCGGCACGCCAGAGCGGTGGCGCATGCTCGCGAGTTGGCGTGAGAGCCGCGTTTGCCGACGGGGAGAGAGACGGAGGGAGAGAGAGAATCGCCGTCCTCTGCAGATATGCAGATTTTCCCGAATGCAATGAAGCAACGGTCCTTGCAAAATTCATCTCGGAAGCAGGATGATAACGAATGAGCAAATTAAAAACCGTTGGGATGGAGCGGCCGTGGTGTAGGAATTATCGCTCCGCGCTACGATGAAGCCGCCAACCCGAGTTTGATTCCCAGCCACAGCTGACGTCAGTGACGAATGATGTTGTACCCTGGGTTGTTAATGAGAAACAAACTGAATTGTTTGCTCAAGTGCATCATCATGACACCGTACTGCTGTCACGTGCGCACATTTTAATACATCGTCATCGCGGTGATATCACAAGATTTGTATAATGGCATGGCTGACTTAATTTATACATTTTTCTAGTTGATGAGGTTTTACAGAATTGTAAAGCCTCATTTGTATCTCCTAAACAGCCCTCTATTTCGTGGGTTGCTTCTTCGGTTTGCATGAAATCTTTAAGAGCGCTGTGTGTGTGTGTGACCTTTTAGTCGTCGAGCGGTTTTCAACGCGGCTAGTGGACTCGAGTGATGCCTGGCCCCGAGAAGGAGGGGCAGTGTTCACTCATCGCAGGGGTTGTCCCAGTTTCCGAGGCCGTGTTGACAGCGCAAATGCCCGAAAGGGGGTGGGGGTGGGAGGGGTGTGGGGCGGGGGGATCCTCAGACCTACTTTCCCAACGCAATTCACCCCCTGACCTTGTATCATCCGCCGACGATCGTCAACAGTCTGTCTGCCGTTCCATCGTAGATATTGATTTTCAGAAACAGATGCTGGTCCACCTGTCAAACCTGTATGCGTCTAAGGATGAGTCGATTCACCGCCAATCAATGCATTTTGTATTCCCAAGAAGCTCCACAATACTCCTATTGCATTGTGTGCGAGGGAATGCAAGCATGGCACGTGCAGCGGGATCATGTGACCCTTGCAGCCACGGGAGGTCACCACATTCAGCGCAGTGCGTAGATAATCAGTTCTGGAATTTGAGTCGTGACAATGTACTTGTGGAATTGCTGATGCTTGGGCGTTTGGGGGGCGGGGACGTGGGGTTAGAGTTGAAATGTCACACCCTCTTACTCGCCAGACACTGCGCCGAGTCGCATGTGTGAGAAGCTACTTTTGTGTGAGAAGTTAGTAGCATCTGTGTGTGAGAAGCTAGTAGCGTCTGTGCGAGAAGCTACGTCCATGTGAGAAACTAGTAGTGTCTGTGTGAGAAGCTACGTCTGTGTGAGAAGCTAGTTGCGTCTGCGAGAAGCTTCGCCTGTGTGAGAATCTACGTTTGTTGATTCGTATGAACCGTGTGCGACGTCATCTCGTCCATGCAAGCTTGAAGCCTAACATCATTCATGGCGCTTAAATAACTCCCGTGGTGGGGGGGCGGGAACGCGTCGTTGTCGGATGTCGTGAAGAGAATCTGTCCGCGTGCATGATTTTTATTCCTCGTGCTTTTCTTCTTCTTCAGAGAAGAGCATTCTGGAGCTGAAGAAGTTGCTGCTGCTCATTCTGGGCTGCGCAGTGCAGGTGAGGATCCGGTGCACGCCGCCCATGCCGTGCGCTCTCGGTCGCGATCGTCCCTTCCTCGATTTTCTTTCAACAAACTCTCGCGGATCCAATCAGGCCGCCTCGCGGTTGATGTGTTGATGTTTTGTCGTTGACGTGCTGTTGTTGACGTGTCGTTGACGTGTCGTCCGCGTGAAGTGTGAGAAAAAGGAGAAGCACATCGAGAAAATTAAGGAACTGGATATCAACACCCAGGCGGCGATCGTCGCACACATCAAAGAGGTGAGACTGCACGCTGAGGACTATTCCTGTCCGGATTATTCCGTTCGTGGCAGACGATGACTATAATGATCAATCAATCTTTGTTGATTGATTTACAACAATAATAATTTACGGCCCTTTAAAACCCCCTCCTGAACGAAGGCCTCGCCCACACCGTATCACGCTTGGGAGGTTGTTTGACCATACTTCACCTTGTTGGTCAGTGGCGGGTTGGTAAAGGGACCGACCAGGACCCTTAAATTCAAACATCACTCACCACCGATGCCAGCCGTGGCCAGGAATAAAACTCAGGTCCTCTCTGCTCACTGCGTATTGCGCTAACCACTTTTTTGTGAGCTTAAGAATCGATACGAATCGTTGAATTGTTGCACCGGATGGGTGTTGTGGTGTAGGCCGGGCCACGCACCACCACTTCTCTCCACCCCCCTTCCCTCTTTTTCCCTCTCTCTCTCTCTGCGTTTATTCATCCTCGGGCTGCACTTAGCGCGACGATGACGGGGCCCCGTAATTGCCTCCTCGGCCCTCCGCTGACTCGAGGGCACTTTCAGGGCTTATTTTTTTTAGTTCTAATGCCGGTTGTCTGCCTCGTGCGGCACAAAGCTTGGCGCGCCGCTTTGCATGGTGGGTTTTTTCTTCCTCCTCCTACCTCCCTTGGTGTGGCGCTGCGGTAAATGTCGGAAAAATGCCGACGGTGCCTGAGCATGGCGCCCCCGGCGCTTGCATTATGCATGCAGCCGAGCCCTCGCGGTTTTTCCTTGCCATTGTTTGTTTCATTCGTTAACCTAACAACAACAATATTAATTAATAATAATGAAATGCGATTGCCTTTTGGCAATGCTCTATTGGATGAAGGCCTTCTCATGCCGTGTTGGTCATGTGGATTTGTTTTGACCATACTTCACCACGATAATTATTGCGGGTTGGTGAAGGGGGAACCAAGGACCGATGCCGATATCAATCGCTATTGATGTTCACCGTGGCTGAGAATCGAAGTCTAGTTCCCGGGCCACCTTTGTCTTCCCTGTGCTGATGGCTAAACACCATACCAGTTACTCATTTGAGGCCGAGTCGACCGAAGGGAGGCCCAGGACAAGTTTCAGATATTTGCCACTGAACAGGAATCGAACACTGGTCCGCTGGATCCGTAGAGCAGAGCACTAACCACTGCGGCACTGCTCCCCACATACAATAAAGATAAAGATCCCCCGTATAGCCTTAAGCGACTTTTAGGGAAAGTAATGTTAGCGAGCACCTATGAAGGCCGGCACAGCACACGATGGGGTAGGTGGCCAGCACCACATCCGGACGCCTTTGTCTCCCTATTGGCGATGTTTTCACATCGCACGAGGTACTCATTTGAGGCTGAGTCAGCCTAGGGGAGGCCTAGGACCGGTTCAGATAACCATCACTGGTGTTGGCCGTGAGCGGGAATCGAACTCTGGTCGCCAGGTTCGTAGCGCAGCACGCTAACTGCTACACTACCGCTCCCTACATACCAATACCCGTCATACGCCACTAAGTGACGGTGACGTCACCACGGCGCCTGTACCCGGCCAGCCCCCACATACACACACATACAAATACAAAGAACCCCCATATAGCCTGAACAGACTGTTGGGGCAAGTGCTGTTAGCGAGCACCTTCACACACACACACACACGTGCGCACACCAACACGTATGCGGGGGCGGGGGGGTGGGCGATCTTCCGCCACCGCAGGTCACGCAGAGCCAGGAGAACATCCTGGACATGCAGTGGATGCATGTGACGGAGGTGGTGCCCGAGGATCTGTACACGCTGACGCACGGCATGGTCTACAACCTGCGCCGGCTCGTCGACGAGCGCGACAAGTTCTCGCAGGTGATGGCCGCGGAGAGAAGGGGGGGCTAGTGCTGGGGTATGGAGGGGGGCGGGCCGGAGAGGAGCCAACTGAGACCGGAGTTCACGGGATCACTGTTCAGGTCATTTCTTTGGAGCTGCCTTTTGTGTTTAGTTCTTTGTCCTTTCCCGCACCCCCGATTCACATGGTTGGCTATGTACGGTGCAAAAGAAGTTCAACAAAGTGCCTACATACGTGCCTTATTATTATTATTATTGTTTTTCGTAATTGAGGTTCTAAATTGAAAACTAATTTCTTTAGAACTGCTTTTTGTGTTTAGTTTGTTGCCCTTTCCCGCACCTCCAACTCACACGATACATACGGTGCCAAAGACGTCTAACATACATACACACGTATATACATGCAGGTGAAAGGTCAAGACCAATTGTGAATTCTAACGGTAGGTGTGTAACAATCTTTTAATGAAAAGCAATCGTAACAATCGCGACGCGTGTGTCAAGTTGCACCTGTTCGGATCACCAATCACGAATTGTGCGGGTTATACTCGATGCAAATATTACCTTTAAGGGAATGGAGTTAGTGCATCAGAGGAATACAAATTATCCAAAACAAAGAATAGATTCTCAAACCCAGTAATGAATCCGAATCGTTCGATGCAAGTGGATCATTGCCTGCCTATTAAATGTCATCTACACCGCAGGCCTGCAAGTTGTGAGCGACTGACACCCCTAAAACAATTTCTAATTCACATGTTGACGGAAAGGCCCTCCCAGCTCCGATATTTCATTTCAAATCGGATATAAATTTCCACTATCGGCCGCCAGCATTGTCCACTTCTCCACGCGCCAATCCGACCGTCTTTCCGTCAACCAAATGACCGGCGCCTTTTAACGTTGGGGCTGTCCGTCGATGCCTCTCCTCTCAGATGATCGTGGAGCTGGCCCAAGAGCGAGACCACCTCCAGCAGCAGCTGCAGCACGGGAAGCTGGGGACGTCTTCACCCAGCGGGCCGGAGCGGGCTCCCTCGCCGTCGGCCCACGTCCGCCTGTCGCCCATCGACAACCGGCAGCACCTCGCGGTGGAGCTCGCCGACACCAAGGCCAAGTGCCGGCGCGTCCGCCAGGAGCTGTGAGTGGAGATGGCCAGTGGCCCGGAGCGGCTCGCCCAACGCCTGTTCTCCCGTTCCATCGAATGCTTCTCCTTCTCGGTGTTCAATAGAGTGCAACGTCGCGTATCCGAACAGCCGCAGAGCCTGATTTCTCTTTTGCTTCATCGCTGTCACTTTATTTTCAAATGCTTTGCTTTTGTCATTTATGGTGACACCACAGGGGCCACCGTTGCAATTTATGTATGTGCGTATGTTGAATTTATTTCACACCGTACGTAGCCAACCATGCTAATCGGTGTTCTGAGTTCTCACATTGTTACACAAAATAAACTTGAAGCTACCCATCGTGTACAATTAATCACGCACACCCAGTGCAGTATTTGTGCATCGTGCAACCTTCATTTGAAACGATGGCAGTTACACCAGGCATGAGAATTGGTGTCTCAATTAATTATCTGAGTGGCTATCCATAACGTCGCTCAAAGGATGTCCGAGTGGCAGTTTTGTGTGTTCTCCTTGTCTGTGCGGGGTTTTTCCAAGCACTGTGGTGTCTTTCTACACACGGACATACACAATGAAAGAGCTAATGGCAGATTGTTGAATGCACATCTATTTTTGTGATTGGGGAAGATTGCAAGATGTGTAAAGGAGGCAACGGTTGGTTTTAACTGCCAGATCAAAGTTTGGTAAATTACTGCTCTCAATTACTAATCCCTATTATGAAAGCTCAGCCTGCATACGATTTGTAATGAGGGTATATTTAGCATCTAGTGGCGATGCTTGGGTCGAGGTGAGATAGCGTGCCAAAATAAATGTCGCTTATTTAATCCGGACGGATTTTCCGTCATTGATGGGCAAAGTGTTCTCATTATTACCTTGTGAATTTTAATTCGTCGCTGTCATTGCTTTCAGGGAGGAAAGGACAGAGCAGCTTACCGACTGCAGACACGAGCTTCAGCAAATGGACCTGGAGCTGAAGCGGTTACGGCAGGAGGTCAGTGACTTCCGGGCAGCCTCATCTGACGCCGAGTAGCGGAGAGTTCGCGGGCTGTCGGTCAAAACCACCTTTATTTAATGGTGACAATGTGTTCACCCCGGTAAAGCCACAGCTGGCTGCGTATTTTTTAGCGAACGTAGCTTCAGAAGAATAGACTCTCACCTTGGGTCTCCATTACTAATACAGACTCACTGTCCCGTCGGATTAGTAAATGGTAGCGAAGCAAGGAGGTTGCTGACCTATCTTTAGGGTGCCACAATGGGGAGATGTTAACTACCTCGCCTGGTATACAGGAGGTTGTGGGTTCGATCCCGACCCTGACGCTTGTATATTTGGACCCTATAATGAATTCCGTGGTATCCTTTGGGGGGGCCGTGGCCCAATCGCTGAATGAATCCGAAGGCATTCCAGGTGGGGTTGCCACCTCTGAGGTACAATGAACTGGGTCATATCAAGCAAAGAGGGATACCTTACAATACCAGCATATAAATGGGTTGTCTTGTGCAGTGCAATATTGTTGTTGTTATTATTGAGCAAGTGACGAAAACCTGGGCTTTTAATATCCTGGGAAGGCTCTGGAGCTTTCCCACTACCGCTGCTGTCGCCTCACCGAGAGAAAAAATCCTCGGGGAAAACCAGGACAAGGCGGCAACCCTCATCGCAGGGCACGCGCGCGCAGTTGGTGACGCGCGAACCGCCTCCGCTCGTGCTCGCGGCGCGCAGAACCTGCTGCTGGTGCCGGAGGCGCGGGCGGCGCGGACGTACCGCGACGAGCTGGACGCCATGCGGGAGCGCGCGGGCCGCGTGGAGCGGCTCGAGAGCGAGGTGGCGCGCTACAAGGAGCGCCTCCACGACGTCGACTTCTACCGCGCGCGCGCCGAGGTGATGCCGACGGGCGGCTACGGAACGGCAACGAGCGGCGGGAGGGGGGCCCGCGCTCGGAAATGGGGCGGGGGAAAGGCGGGATTGTCCGGAGGGTGGAGAGGGCTTGCGCCAGACAGTCACCTCGACCAGACAGCCAGACACGAGGCCCAACGCGTGGCTCGAACCTTTAACAAACTGGACAAGCAAATCCTAGCCCTGCCCATAACCCTAACCGTCCGAGATAAACCTGATCCTTGCCCTACCCATAGCCAGTAAATCACAAACTAATCAGACACTAAACCACACTGGCTAACCAGACCCTAGCTTTTCACTTAACCGTAACCACAACTAGCCAACCAGACACAAACCCTACCTGTGACCCTAACCATAACCACGCTAGATGAGCATATCCCTGCGCTACCCCGAACTCTACTACATTAGCCAACCAGGCCGCAGTTCTAAACCAAACCTTAATCACACAGGCTAAGCAGATGCTTGATCTGCCCTCAACTATAGCGTCATAAACCAACCAGGCCCAAGCTCAAAACCAACACCACACCGGCCAAAGAGACCCTCACATTAATTATCCTACTCCTGCCCTGTAAGCTTGTAAAATCGAATTTCTTAGTTCAACATTGGCTTCTTTACACACCCCCATATTCCATTATCTACTATTTGTGGAAGTGTTTAGAAATGTTATCCTTAGGCTAATGGACAATGGAAAGTACTAAGCCGAACAAACAAGACAGACCCCACGACAGGCAGTGAACAGCAGACAAAAGGTAATCTGCTCCAATAGTTTTGTAGCCCCCCCCCCGCCACTTGGTGCCAGCCAATCTGATTGCAGCGGGGAACACAGCTGGGAATAACAAATAAAGCAATTTGGCACCAGCTCTTGGACATAAATTAAACAACATTCATAAAATATATAGAGGTGAAGGTTAAGAGGTGCTGCTCCGCAAATTCTTGGCTCCCACCGCTGCTGGTGGGAGCCACCATTTCTGCTCTACAGAGGGAGCTGTAGAGCAGAAATGTTCCATGCTGGTCAGGTGTCTTGGAAGTTGACAACTTGTATACATGGTGAATATTTATGTATGCACGTTGAACTTCTTCCGCACCATACGTGGCCGACCGTGCTAACCGGAGGTGCGGGGTGAATATCAAAATGTGCCACCTAACCCTAAACCCCCCTCCCCATGCCGCTCACACCGCGCTCGCAAACAGGAGCTGCGCGAAGACAACGGGGTGCTGCTGGAGACGAAGGCGATGCTCGAGGACCAACTGGAGGTGGCGCACTCGCGCTGTGACAAGCTGCACGAGCTGGAGAAGGAGAACCTGCAGCTGCACTCCAAGATTCACGACCTGGAGATGGTAAGGGCTGTCGACGTGACAGACCACGTGCGCGCGAAGATTCGCGGGAATCTTTTTTTTTTTGGGGGGCGGCACGGATGTTGCATAAAATAACGAGCGGGCCGCCGTTGTCGCCGTGGTGGGGTGAGGAACGGGACGCGGACAGGACGAGGCTGGAGGAGCTGGTGGAGGAGAACCTGACGCTGGAGATGGCGCAGAAGCAGAGCATGAACGAGTCGGCGCACCTCGGCTGGGAGCTCGAGCAGCTGAGCAAGACGGCTGACCTCGGCGAGAGTGAGTGTCGCGATCGCGCGACGGCGAGCGACTGGACGAGAAGCGGCGCCGTATGTTCTGCGGTTTAAACGGCAGCCGATGCGTCGCTGTTCGTGTTTGATTTCTAGCCACGGTCAACATCGGTGGCGAACGACTGGAACCGGTCCTGGGCTGCCCCAAGGGCGACACGGTGTCAGATGAGTCACTGGTTGCGGTGGTGTGTAAAACATCGGCACTTGGGAGACAAAGGTGGCCCGGCATGGTGTAGCCGTTAATAGGGGTTACTTGATCACAGCGACTGCCGCAAAGGTGTGTTAAGGCTATACGGGGGGGATCTTTGTCATTGTATTTGGCTGTGTGTGTGTACGTTTGCACCGCTCACCCCCACTCCCCATCTTGTGCCCCACCCCCCCCCCGCCGCCCCCAGCCGGACGGCGGCAGTCGGTGAGCACGGAGGTGAGCGAGGCGACGTCGAGCCGCGTGCTGCGCTTGGAGAAGGAGAACCGAAGCCTCATGCAGACCGTGCAGGAGCTGCGCGAGGCTGCGATGGCGGCGGCGTCGGCAGCGGCAGCCACAGTAACCAACGCAACCGCCAGCAACAGCAGCAGCAAGAACACCGCCGCTTCTGGCGCGGCCAGGATCCCCCCACGGCTGCCGCCCAAGCCGGTCGAGGTGGTGCGGTTGCGTGAGCTGGAGGTGAACAATCGGCAGCTGAACGACAAGGTGAGCGCGGTGCACAGATGCGTGCACGCACGGGCGGAGACGCATGTGCACACGCGGGTCGGGCGACGGAGAGATGCTGTCGTCACCGTCGTTGTCATCGTTATTCACAGCACGGGGCTCATTGCACGTTGAGGGTGCGCGTTACCAATCAGCGACGGGCTCTACGAGAGACCAAAGGACGTTGAATATAAAACCTCAAATTAATACAATCGATTAATTCATTGTATTAATACATTCACCACCTTATGATATCAAAACGGATAAAAAATGGAACACGAAATTTCAGATGAAATCAAAAAGAGTTTTTATTTTATGATTATGACCTGATTCGAATCCTACAAAACGGCCCAAACGTATCGTTTAGCCGGGTTCCCCCCCCCCCACCCTCCACCGTTGTCGATGGCGACAGCGGCACAGTTTTCACGGGAAAAATTAAATTCGTCGAAGTGGTATCTGGGCCCTAAACGTCGTGCGTGCGGCGCCAGGTGGAGCAGCTGCAGGCGGAACTCCAGAGCGAGCGAAGAAGCCTCAAGGACATGGAGAGTCTGAGCAACGAGCTCCTGCGCGACAAGGAGCACCTGGAGGGGAGCATGCGGACCGTGCACGACAACTGCAGGAAGCAGGTGTGCGGGTGGCCACGCGCACCGCCAATCCAGCGCCGAGTGAAGCTTCGAGAATGCGCCGGGCTGCGAGTTGGCCTGGAGATTGCAGTGCACCAAATTGTTTTCATGAACCCATCTGTTTCGGAGCTTTGGAGTGTGATTTTTTTTTCCCGTGGGTGTCTTAAGTTTTTATTCGTGGATTATTCGCGTTGCTAATCTCACGCACGAAAAAAAATAGCTTTCAAATAAAATTGGCCTAACACTCCGCACGCTGCACTCTCCTGAAAACACACAACGATACTCGGTGAGACTTTCCTGGATAAATCACCGACCGTCATATAATATCCTCTGACCGAATTCCGCAGAACGTGCCCGATCTCATCAAGTCTCGGAGCTAAGCGGAGTTGAGCCTCGGATAGTGCTTGGAGGGGCGGCCGCCTTGCATAAAGCCGGCGTTCTCGGCCGTCCTTCTGCGTCGGCAGCAGTGTGGATTGGATTGACAAAATAGCCGTTTAAACGATAAATAAAAAGACATACAACACACGTTAAAAGAGTAGAAACTGAAAATCCCATCGGCGTCATTACCGCCGCCGTCGCCACTAGGCTGCTCGGCTCGACCGCACCTCCTTTAACAGCGCCCGTGACCGCGTGCAGATGAAGGCGCTGGAGCAAGAGAAAGAGAAGCTGATGCGGCTGGTAGAGAAAGAAGCTGACGCCGACGACGCTGGCAGCACCTTGGCGGCGGCGCCGGCGGAGCCGGGAGGGGCACGGCTGGCGCGGCTCGAGGCGGAGCGGCGCGAGCAGGCGGAGCGTGCGGACGGCGCCGAGCGGGAGGTGCGACGGCTGCAGCGCGAGCACAGCCAGCTGCAGCGTCGCGGCGCCGGCAGTGCGGAGAGGCTCGCCGCGCTCCAGCAGGCGCACTCCGCCCTCGAGGAGGACAGCCGCAAGCTCCGGAAGACGCTGGAGGTCAGGGCAAGCGCCGGTTGCGCGCATGGGCATGCGTACTCGACACGCCGGCCGATACTTGCAATGATTATCGCGCTCACGAGCACTTGCGGGTTGGGGCGTCGGTGCCGTGGTTCGCAGCTCTTGCTCGGAACCCTACGAACCCTAAAGCCTCGTGTGCGTAGGAGGCACTTGAAGGGATCTCGAAAGTAGTTCTGTGATATCACCTTCCGCAGGCTGTTCGATGGCCCAGGGTGCTGTTACACTGCTTTACGTTCAGTTCTATCAATTACAGCGAGGTGGGAGCTGGACGCCCCGCCCTAGATAAGTGTTCCAAACTTGGCCGCGTGCGTGCTCTACACAGCAGTTGTAATTACAGGCCAGCACGTAGGCCCTGGTGACGGGGGGGTGGGGGGGGGGGGGCGCTCAATGCCACCGGTAGAGGATTAGCTCGGTCGGAAAGCGCTAACGACGTGCGCTCCCTCGTGCTGGCACGCGCTCCCACGCAGGGGCTGCAGGGCGTGCGCTCGCAACTCGAGGGCCTGGAGAAGGACAACGCGCAACTGGACGAGGAGAACGCCGCCCTGCGCCACACCGTCGAGTCGCTGAGGTCGGCCGAGGGGCGGCTGGTGCAGGCCGAGCGTGACAACCGCGACCTGGAGCAGGAGAAGGAGACGCTGCGGCGCTCGCTCGAGGGCCTGCGCACTGCCGGGCGCAAGGCCGAGCGGCTCGAGGCCAGCGTGCAGGCCCTCGAGACGGAGAGCCAGCGTACCCAGCGGGCGCTAGAGGCCGCCACCAAGAAGGCCGCGCAGACGGAGTGCGAGCTGCAGGTGCGTGCGGGCGGTCGCGGGAGACGGATCGGAGAGTGCTTGCCATTATCGCCAGAGAAGATCATTGGAATAGTTGGTGGGGGGAAAGGGGGTAAGCGAGTGACTGGGGATAATCGGTGAGAGCTGCATTGTTTATGAACCCGTAAAGCCTATCTAGTATAGCGAGGTCGATAAAGGTGGCTGGGCATGCAAATATGCACGTGTGTGTGTATAAGTAGGGAGCGGTAGTGTGGCAGTTATCACGCTGTGTACCCAGCGACCCGAGTTCGATTCCCGATCAGGACTAACATTGGTAACGAATATCTGAACCTGTGCCCGGGCCTGCCCTCGGTTGACTTCGCCTTCACGGAGTACCTGGTGGGAAAGCTGTACTGGCCACACCGGCCCGTCATGCATCTGCACTTGCCTGCCTGGGCCCGCAGAGTAAAAAAAAACGTTGCGTAGCTCAACCAGATTAGCTATGTAGCCGTTCCGCGATGGGTCAGGTGACGTTGCTGTGGCTGTGCCGGCACAGGAGATGGAGCTGGAGAACCAGTCGCTGCAGCGCAGCGTGGAGGAGCTGCGCATGTCGGCGCGCCGGCTGGAGGTGGCGGAGCAGGCGGCTCGCTCGCTGGAGGCCGAAGTGGCACAGATCGAGAAGGAGCGCAAGCAGCTGAAGAAGGAGGTGTGGCGGCTGCGCCAGCAGGCGGAGGTGCGCGAGGCCGTGGCGGAGGAGGTGGCGGCACGCATCGCGGAGCTGGAGGTCGACGGGCGCTCGCTGTCGCGCGAAGTGGCGCGGCTCTCAGAGTCCTGCGCTCGCCTGCGCGACGCCGAGCGGGACAGCAAGGAGCTCCTCAAGGAGGTCACCATCGGCAAGAAGACGCTGGCGACGCTCAGAGAGGTTGGGCCGACGCGCCGGCGGCGTCCTGCGTGTTTTGGCTTCGTCGCGTTTGTGATTGATGTTGCGGGGAGGGCGTTAAAAAGCTTGTTTTGATGTTTGAATCCAGTCGGGCAATCGGGAGTCGTGGCGTGAGATGAAGAATCCATACCGAACTCTCTCGGAAGGCGATATCGCAGAACTATTTCTGAGATTACTTCAATTGGCCTCGTTGATATATAGTTTGCTTATCTAATTTGTGATAGTCTCCATAATCATGCGAACTGTAACGTTGTGTTATATATTTTTTTATACTTGGGGATGATGCATTTTTCCTCTTTGACCTACGATAGGGATGTTC
The DNA here is from genome assembly GCF_048934315.1 of Petromyzon marinus. Classification (NCBI taxonomy): domain Eukaryota; kingdom Metazoa; phylum Chordata; class Hyperoartia; order Petromyzontiformes; family Petromyzontidae; genus Petromyzon; species Petromyzon marinus. The sequence continues at coordinate 10,983,971 of NC_133697.1, forward strand.
ACAAAGCAGTCAAACCAATTTTTTTTTAATATTCCCAGACCTGGAGGGTTTTTCATATCGATACGTCTCAGAGCCAGATTTTTGACATGTAGTGATTTGTTTTGTGTGCAGTCATTGATCGGATGGGCTGAGGCCATCGGCCCAATTCACCGGTATAATCACGATGGTGGCTAAATACGGGATTCACACCCAGGATTTTAGTAAATCGATTGGTTACAGCCCATGTTTGGAATACACCAAGAATCCTTGAGTACTTGTACGAGTTCGGGGTTGCTGCGTGCGGCGCGCAGGACCTGGTGACCGAGAAGCTGCAGGGTCAGCAGCTGAGCAACGAGCTGGACAAGCTGAGCAACGAGCTGGAGAAGATAGGCCTCAACAAGGAGCGGCTGCTACAGGACGCGCACAGCAACGACGATACGTAAGGCACACGCGCCACCGCTCCCCCACTGGCTCCTGTGCGTACCTCCACCATCAACAGCCGCACCTACGCCAGTGCTGCTGCCCACCTATGTACACTCGCACACCACCATATGCGCCAGCACAAGCTTACATGCACCATCCACTACAACGCCTACTCCAACACGGCTCACACCAGCACCACCACCTACAACACCTATACCACCACAAGAATCGTGGTGGCGCCGTGGTGGAGAGATGTTAACTACCTCGCCTGGTCGTGGGTTCCATCCTGACCCTAACGCCTGCTGTATATTTGGAGTTTGCATGTTCTTGCCGTGATGGTGTGGATTTTTCTCCGGTTTTCCCTCCACATTTAGAAACATGCATTTATAGTATTTGCCAGCTATACATTTCCACACGATAAGCCACTTCGTTGAGCTATCATTTGTTGCCAGGTTGCTTCTGAAAAAGCTATATAGCTCAGTGGGCCTTAGCTGGTAAAATAAAAATCTTTTAATTTGATAGTTTTAAAAACCTCCCCTACTTGGACCATCTACAACCAACATTGTCTCCTACATACACCACCTTAAACAGCATGAACTCCGTCACCCACATTGAGAAAAGTGAGTGATCACCCTTGTTCAACAAATAAATTTGACTTGAGCTCCATCGTATCAGTACCACCACCAGCAACAGAAACCTCCACTATCAACGGTACCGCCACCACCAATACCATCACCGTTTCCGCCACCTGCAACCAAATCAGCCCGATTGCGCCCGACCTCTTTGCATCTCGGAAGTTCAAAGCAGGACGACGCATGGTTCGTACCTCAATCGGAGACTCGGGCAGTAGGATTGGCTTGCACGGTTTGTCCGGGAGACCTCGGCGCACCGATGGAAAGTCAAATGCGTTCGTGCGGAGCTCCGAGCGTTTGTTTATTTGCCGCCGTCGCGGTACGAGCTCTTAACGGGTCCCCTCCTGTGGTCGCGGCGACTGCGGCAACTGCTGAGCAGGAAGTACAAGATCCTGGAGTCGAGGATCGAGTCGACGCTCAAGAAGACGCTGGAGCTGCGGGAGGAGAAGATCTCGGCGCTGGAGTCGCGCCTCGAGGAGTCCTCGAACCTCAACCAGCAGCTGCGGCAGGAGCTCAAAACGGTTTGTGGAGCACCGCGCCTTGTCCTTGGATCCGCCCCCCCCCCTAACTTTTTGGGTCGTTTTGAATAAAAATAAAGTTATTACGAGTAACAAAAACCAGTTGCAGACATTTGCTTGTGGTGAACCGTTGATGCTGAATTAATGCGCTACCCCCAGTAGGCTCTGTGGCTGATGGGTCGTGTAAAAAATACATTTTGTGTTTTTGGTTTTATGTGGAGGTACAGATATGGCAGGGAGGTGTATTGTTTTCTTATTTATCTTGTTTATTACATTCCCCACGGCGACACTTCTCTTCAGGTTGTACAACGGTCATTTAAGGGCAAGTGAGGATTGTTACTCACGTATTTGAAGTTGAGATTAAAACCCTAAAGGTAGGGGGAGTGGCCTTTGTGACGCCTCCGACCCAGAACCCGGCGGCCGGTTCAGCGGGGCCCTCCGCTTGCCTTCGGGATTAGGTGACGTCACCACCGGCCGGGCGTGAGAGACACCGTCGGCAGGCAGGCGCACGTGCGAGCTTACGGAGAGGAGGAGCGGATGCGAGTTGCGATCACGCGTTGTGGCTCCCAACCAGGTGAAGAAGAACTACGAGGCTCTGAAGCAGCGGGAGGAGGAGGAGCGCAAGAGCGGCGGCGGCGGCGGCGTCAGTCCCCTGCCGGGCCGGCGCGCCGACGCGCTCGCCGTGAGCCAGACGCAGAGCGAGTCGCGCGAAGCCACACGAGAACTGCTGCGCGTCAAGGACCGGCTTATCGAGATCGAGAGGAACGTACGTCCGTGCTCTCTTTCTCTCTCACGCATGTGCGCACGGCCGCCACTAAAGATGTCACGCGGAGCGAGATGTACCGCCGAAGGGTGCTGTGGCACGGTGTCAGTGAGGCCAACGAATGACGTGTTCTGGGATCGAAGCGTGACCCCCTAACCGTGACGGTGCGTTGAGAGTTGTCGTGGTGGGCGAATCGTTGCATGCCGTGATTACTCCCTCTCCTTTGGAGAGACTGAACTTTCCATAGTAATGTGGAATTTCAGCGTCTGGCTCAGGTCCAGCCAACGGAATCAAGTGCTGCCCAAAGCTCGCTTGAGCTTGCAGGAACTTTAACGTGACTTTGACTGTAGTTATTATAATTATTATCATAATCGTGAGTTTCTTGATTTGCTACACGATGATCGATGAATCCTGTGACACAAACTTTCTTAAGACTGCTGCCCCACCTCCCCCCATGCTGCTGCTTCCCGCCCCCCTGCCCCCACAGAATGCGACGCTACAGGCAGAAAAGCAGGCACTGAAGGCGCAGTACAAGCAGCTGGAGTCGCAGAACAACCACCTGCAGACGCAGATCCTGGCTCTGCAGAAGCAGGCCGTGTCGCTGCAGGAGCACAACACCGCGCTGCAGACGCAGAACGCCAAGCTGCAGGCAATGCACGCACCCCAACCACAGCTCATCGCACAACCACATCCACACAGAGATCACGCGCGCAATCTACGTATACCGTTCAGGAGAGTGCTATTAGGGAGCACCTATAAAGGCTGTCGCGCCACACAAGGAGGTGTTGCGACCAGCCCCGCCTGCCTTTGTTTCCCCGGTGCCAATGCTTGTTTAGACACGGGGGAGGCCCAGGACTTGTTGAGATGTTGCTCTGATATCACTCGTCACTGATGATAGCCATGGCCTGGAACCGAACCGGGTTCACAGCGCAATGCGCCAATCACTGCATTGTGCCCCAACAGCATCAGCTTCCGTGCTGCCAATTATTTTTTTCCATAGACAAGCAACACACTCCATAATGCACGCGTACACCCGACGTTTCCCGGCTTGTGCCCTATATCTGCTGACCTCTTGCGCATCGCCGCCCCCCCCCACCCATACCCGTCCCCTTCTCCCGCCGTCGCCCTGGGCCCCCCGCGCAGGTTGAGAACTCGGCCGTGAGCTCGCAGAGCGCCTCACTCATGGCGCAGAACGCGTCGCAGCAGGGCCAGCAGGCGGCACTGGAGGCCGAGGCGGAGGAGCTGGCGCGCTCGCGGGAGCAGCTGCACGCCACCTACGAGGCGCTGAGCCGCGACCACGAGCGCCTCGTGGGCCTGCACGAGCGCCAGGCCGCCGACTACGAGGCGCTCATCGGCAAGCACGGCCACCTCAAGAGCGCGCACCGCGCCACGGAGCTGCAGCACAAAGAGCTGGAGGACAGGTACCGCTGGCGTCCGTCCATTTTGCGGCCTGTCATGGGCTGGCATTGCGGGATTAAAGTCGGGGGCGTGCAAACTTTGCAGCCCACAGGGCGGGCCGGAAGCGACCCGGCTTTGGGCGACGCTCAAGCACCGGCGGGGGGGTGGAGGGGGTTTGGGGTCACACGAACGCGTGGCCATCGACAAGGCGGGCTGTCCCACTAAGCGACGTCACTCTGGCTTACGCAACGTCTAAGCTTCCATTCGACCATTTTTGGTCCAAGGAGAGCCGGGAGATATTCTCACAGTGGCCCGAGCTCAAAAAAGGTTGCACGCGCCCCGGCTTTTAAATCTTAAAGTACGACGGGGCAGCGACTGCTTGTCCTTCAAGTCTAACTGAACTGCGGTCAATCGATCTTGGATAAAAATGTGTTTGGTAAGACGTGAGTTTGACAAACACGATGCTTGTGCTGCCATTTAAATAGGTCGGACGGGAGGGGAGGAATGGTGGTGAGGGGTGAGGGATGGGGGTGAGGGATGGGGGTGAGGGATGGGGGTGAGGGATGGGGGTGAGGGATGGGGGTGAGGGATGGGGGTGAGGGATGGGGGTGAGGGATGGGGGTGAGGGATGGGGGTGAGGGATGGGGGTGAGGGATGGGGGTGAGGGATGGGGGTGAGGGATGGGGGTGAGGGATGGGGGTGAGGGATGGGGGTGAGGGATGGGGGTGAGGGATGGGGGTGAGGGATGGGGGTGAGGGATGGGGGTGAGGGAGGAGGGCCGAGGAGGGAGCTGTGTATAGGTTGAGTGAGCCATTCGTTCTTCATGTGCACGGTGCCGCAGGTACAACACGCTGCTGAAGCAGAAGGTGCAGCTGCAGGAGCTGGAGGGCGTGCTGCGTGCCGAGCAGGACAAGCTGGCGCAGGATGCCAGCAAGTACGAGTCCATCGCCAGCGACTACCACCGCCTGCGCGACGAGAACGACAGGTGCAGGCCACTCGAGCCGCGACACGTCGCTAGCGACTAATCGACACGCGACACATCTGCGTGCGCCAGTGTGTGTGTGCGCGCAATAGTGCTTGCCAAGCAGAAGGGCGGCTACGTAACACCCCGCGTCGTGTTGGCACAGCGTGGAGTTCAGGTTGTGCGCGCCTGCCAATCGTCTCGGTCGGCTAACTCGCGGCGTTGTCAGTTAGCCGACGGAGACGACTGGCAGCGAGCCCTTCCCCACTTCTCGCGGTCTCAAAGCGCGCCCAGCCCCGGCACGGGCACCCTCGCTGACTCGGCGTCCGCCCACCCCGCAGGCTGAACTTGACCTACAGCCACCTCATGAAGGAGCACGAGGGGCTCCAGGTGGATCACAAAGCGATCAAGAGTCAACTCAACGGGAGCCGCCTGGAGCAGGCACGGCTCGAGGCCGAGTACTCCGAGCTTCGCGAGCACTGCCAGCAGCTGGACGTCACCTCGGCTAAGCTGAGCAACCAGTGCGAGGTGCGGCCCCCCCCGCACCGCACTCCCTCCACTCCACAAAGACCCCCCCCGTTGTATAGCCTTTAGAAACGTATTGCTACAGGATACTACTGCATCTAAGCTGGACCCGAAGAGTGGCCAACGTAGACGTAAGAAACAGGTCGCACACTTTTTGGACACACACGTAGGATGTACAACAACGGGACCTAAAGGAGAATGGCTTGACGAGGACGTAAGAGACTTGTGCTAGAGCATATTGGCACAAGACAAAGGAAAGTGGAAACAAATGACGAAATGTGCAGTGGACACTTACGGGGCTGTCTACCCATGGATCGTGATGATGGTGATGATTTTGATAGCCGTTGGGGCAAGTGCTGTTGGCCAGCACATACGAAAGGCCCATTGTGGACAGAAACTACGCCTGGCCTCCTTTATCTCCCCACCGGTGGCGACGTTTACACACTGCACCGGGTACTAATTTCAGGCTCAGTCAACCTAAGGGAAGCCCAGGATCGGTTCATATATTCGTCACCGATGTAGGCCGCGAGTGTAGGATTCGAACTTGCGTTTTTACGGGTTCGGAGCAAAAGTAAGAAGAGACGGCTGTCATTTTCATTCTCCTCTCACAATCCTGTACTCGGATGCCACCTCAGAGCACCGATGGTGTCTGTGTTCCCAATGCATGTGCCTGTGCCCGTGCACGGTTATCATACCAAGCCGTGTGCTTTCAATCAGGCCGATCCAGGAGGCCGGTCGTGGAAACCGGCCGTGACGTCACACGCCAAGTTCACAATCCTAGCCATGGATTTTTTGTTATTTTTTGTTATCAAATGCGAGCCCGTTACAGCCCGTCGCGCAGCTCTCAAATCCAGAGAACCATCCCGACGCAACCGAGCCGTATGTAGCAGTTGGGGAGGGGGTAAAACGAGGGGGAGGGGAGTACCCGCTGCTCCAACTAAGTGAGGACATCACGTTGTGGGAGAGATGAAAGCCGTGGGTATTGTTAAAAACGGAAGAGCATTTTTTTTAATGTGAACTTTTAGCCATGCCTTACTTTGCTGGTTCTGTGCTGATATGTGAATTGGAGGGAGGAAGCCTAGGACCGGTTTGGATAAATACTCTCCACTGATGTTAGCCATGGCCAGGAATCAAACTTGGGTTGCCAGGTTCACCATGCGATGCAATAACAATTGCAGCACCGTTTCACCCATGGAAAATTAAATACGGTCAAAAATCACACAAATTGTCATAGGCTGTCATTTAAAATATTCTTCCGCGTGAGATTTCATTAATCTTGTCACGAGCATAAACAAACCAATTGTATACCGATGACTTGATGCGTCATCACATGCTCTCTTCCGCCAAGGCCAAAGGAGGAGGTGACCGTCTCTGTGTTTGCGTGTGCAGCTTCTGTCGCAGCTCAAGGGCAACCTGGAGGAGGAGAACCGGCACCTCCTGGACCAGATCCATAGGCTCATGGAGAGCAAGGAGCAGTACCACTCTGTGCAGATGCAGTACATGTACGTTGCTAAAACCCTGGCCCCGCGCGTTTTGCAGGGGTTCCCCTTGGCTTAGCCTGTTGACGTTAAGGTACTGGGGCTGGCTCAAGCTGTCGAAGCTGGTACCGCTGAGATCCTGGGTTCTAATCCAAGCAGCCGTCTGCAGTTTAATGGAGTTCTCAAGCGTAGTGAATTAATTGTGTCAGTCCGGTCACCAGTGATCGCACGAAATAAACCCATCGGATTAAATTTGGCTCCACTTAATTGGACTACGCTTCAGCTTTGAGAATTCATATATTAGTTTGACTGTTGGACTACGATCATTACCCTCGGTGGCAGAGTGAGTGAGAAAGTGCTGCCCCCTCTCCTGCTGTATTAAATAGAGGTCACTTGAAGGGATCTCAGAAGTAGCTCTGTGGTATCTACTTCCGTGGGCTGTTTCCAACCACAAATGGGGCTGTGCTCGAGATCTAAATAGATTCTCCGTCTCACGACATATTGTTAAAGAACATTGTGACTTTTGACCTCTCGCCGTCATTGGACGGCAATGTTTGCACAGGGCACATAGAGCAGGGAGGGGAGTGGACGGTACACGGTATTTGGGATCACGTGCCACTTGTGCCGCAGAGACAAACTGAACGAGCTGCGGAGGCAGAAGGAGAGGCTGGAAGAGAAGATCATGGACCAGTACCGCTTCTACAGCCTCTCGCCACCGCGACGGTACGGCAGGGCTCAGTGCGGCCGCTACAGACGCCCTAGCGCACACGCACCACGTGGTCTGTGCCAAACCCAAACTATATGGGGCAGCCAGATGTAACCCAGCGGTATCGAGGCGCCGCCAGTTGAAACGTAGCAGCATCTAATCCTGTACGGCTGACTGCTGGTGAGCGCCGGAAGAGCGAAACCAGTCCAGAGTTTCCATTGTTGAAGCAAATTCTACGTGGTGAGTAGCAGAAGGCAGTGTGGCAAAATAAAATTGTTGTTCCTATGCTCATATTTATGCTGTCCGCCTTCATCAAACCGCACTGACCGGCGTGATCGGGTCTCGTCGAACAGGGGATTTGGTGGTGCCACGTAACGTCGATCGCGAGCGCAGGAATCGATTTGAATCGATTTGAAACTTCTTGAGACCCTGCCTTGCAGTGAGCCTCGCGCGTGGCTCAAAAACCTCCTTAGGCCACGTCGTCATCAATCCCCGTTATCTCTCTGCTAGGAAAAGCAACTGGATCGCGGCGAAGATGAAGAAGCTGATCCGGCCGAAGAAGGAGGGCGGTGGCGGCGGCGGCACCGGCGCCGGCAGCAGCACAACCGTGGGTCGGGAGCAGCTGCGCTGCAGTGTGGAGGGGGCGCTGGGCGACGGCCTCCCCGGGGACAGCCAGGACAGCTCGTCCGTCGGCTCCAACTCGCTGGACGAGATCGGAGCTCACGGCGCCCACGCTGTCACCGTCACCCGCAAGAGCAGCAGTGAGTGGCTCCGCCGGGCGGGCGAGGCGGCGGGGCAGGTGGACAAGAGGGCAAGCGGGGCACCGTGTAGCAATATCAGAGTTCCGCGCTGTTGTGAGACTTTTTTTTTTTACCCCGTAGGATTTGGACCCGGGATCAATATATAATATTTATTTGAACCCTGGTGTACAATTCCTATTCAAGCAATGCGTCTCCCTTCCACCCTGCCCGCGGTCAGAATTAGGGTTATCATTAGGATTAAAGAGGTTAGCCTACCTACCATGGGACAGGGTTAAAATAATATAAAATATTATGACCCCAGAATTAGAATACTCCGTCTCCGGGTATTGACGCCGAGCTAATGTTCAACCGTTGTTGTCAGCTGCTCGTCAGTTATTCGATGCCCTTGCTTGTGCTGTATGGATGTTCCGGCACACGGGCACGTGAGTCACCGTCTGGCAAACCGCCCCGGCTGCGCCCATCGCCAGGGAACGCAACGGTTCACCAGCTGAGCCGTTAAGATCGACTCGTAGCTTCGCATGATGTTCGGTGCCTAACGGTGCGTCGATTCGTCAATCAAAATCGATTCTTGCACTTGCAAAACATCCGTGCGCTGACGGTATTCCAATGTTTGCAAAAAATATATCGCTCGTGCCATGCCTATAAAATGCAGCCATCAAGTCATGCATACCACTACATACGAATATGCACGTATGTTTGTTGAACTTCTTTCGCACTGTACGTAGCCAACCGTGCTCATAGGAGGTGCGAAATCTAAAGTCTATACATGCCAACGTAAATATTCTGCGTGCACCACAAGACCGAAGGGCATACATTTGCCAATCTGATCGCGACGATCTGTGGGATCGTGGAAGGTGGTGGAGGAATCGCTACGTCCCCGTAAAGCCTCCTCTCCCTCGCCTCGTTTGCAGGTCACCATCTCCCTCTCGTTTTTAAGCATCGAAGGATTTCTAAGCGAGCTCTCTCTGTCTCCCTCTCTCGCGGCTTCGCTCTGCCGCCGGGCTGGAGGCCACACCGCGCTGGGTCGGCACGGCACCCCTCGGCTAAACTCCGCGCCGCACCCCCCTCCCCACCCCACTGTGGTGCTCTCGTTGTCGGTACCCCCCCCCACCCCCTCGCCACCACAGCGTGCAGCCTTCTCCAAAGTTTGACCTCTCTCTCCACCTCTCTGCCTTCCTGCCTACCTTCCCCACCACCTCGCGGCTCCACCGCCTCCCGCCCACTCCTCCCCCCCCCCCCCCGGTGTCCACGTTGCGTCCCCCGCGCGCAGCGAGCACACTCAAACGGCTGCTGCGGAGCAGAGCCAAGGACAGGGACGAGCGGAAGGCGTTGCACCGGCGATCCATGTGTAAGGCGCTCCACCACCCCCGCCCTCCCACCTGCTGCGTCGCGCTCCCTCCCCCAGCATGACCCTGCAAGCAGCTTCCATACTAACAGCCCGAGCCCTTGCCGCCCGTCATCTCGCCCCGTGCGTCTCGCCCGTGACTGCGACCAAACTCGAACCCCCCCCCCCACCCCGCGCTACTCGGCGCACTGTGGTGGACTCTGTGTGCGTGAAGCGGGCTACGCGCTGCGCTCTCAAAACCTCTTCGTGCGTTTGTTTTGACGGAGGTGTGGGAGCCCGTGGTTTTTTTTGTCGTCGTTGTCTGCCTTGCGATTAACATTTTAAAAACATTTTTTAATGCCGCGTGACCGTCATTCTTCGTTGGCTTGCATCCCCTTTCCGTTGCGGCTTATTTTTTGCGGGGTTTTGTCGGCGAGGCGAAGTAGATGGCTGACCCTAACGCTCGAGTTCCCTCCTCCCAGATGATAAAATACCCAGTGGAAAAATTGTTCCAAACGTACCTCGGCAGGACCCTCTTCAAAAAAGGAGTCCCTGAGACTCGGCAAAGCTTTCCCCGAGTAAATAACGGGGGACTCTTCATACGACTCCTCTGCTGTGTTCCCGGCTTGTACCGCGTAATTGGATAGCACGATGTCCGACGTTTCTTCAGGCACTTATGCACTCCGGGTTTAGCAGTGGAGGGTTTAGCTCTTAAACGTCAGACGCCGTGCCGAACAACACGGGCATGCAAACCGAAAACCACGGTGCAGAAACGGAGCAGCTCAACCGCGCAAAAAAACACCCAGAAAATAAGACTCTTTAACGTCCTTATTAGCGTTCCAGATGCCTTCCTTTCCAGAGACCCAGGTACGGCCGCGGCGGCCTCGCGTCTAACAACACCGACGTGCCGCCCCGACAGCTGCACGCCGAACGCCCTTTAACCCCCCCCCCCCACCACGACCCAGCATGATTATGGCGGCGATGCCGTGCGACCCCGGCGCATGCTTGGCATGAGACTGCACGCACACGATGGGAGGATGGAGAGGAGGGAGAAGGAGGAGGGAGGAGCGAATGATGTAGGCGCACGCCCCCCCTCCCCCGGGGGCTCGGGCTGCCTGCTGCGCTTCGATTAATCAGCCGTCTCGTTGTCGCAGTGACCCGCGCCGCGCAAACCGCCGCTTTTGTCTCTGTGGTAATCATGTTTTTGTTACTTGAACGGGGGTGTCATAGGGGGGCCCCGTAACTAACAGAGGTGGGGGGGGGGGCGGGGGAGAAGGGGTGGGGGGGCGGGGCGGGGGGGGGCGACACCAGCCGATCCAATTCTGAGTGACGCCCGAGGGGGATTTGTGAATTACAGGCACAGCTCATTTACCGTTTTCAATTAACAAATCGCTTATGTGGCGAAAAGCCATACACCGCATTCGTATTCCTGTTGTTTGAATGACCGGTTCAGCGAATGGAATGACTGCAATCTATATCTCGTCCACTACGTAGATTTTTTGTTTGTTATGCACGAGTTTTATATTAGGGACGTAACGTAACCATTTGCAGATTAATATGGAATCTTGCTTACAGTTCATCAAATTACAAGGGGTGATTTATTGCATTCCCACTTAAAATATCGGTTATGTAGTCTGCTTCAAATCGTACTATCTCTCTTTCTCTAGTGGATCACAGCGAGCATCTTATTATGCCACTGGCATTTGTGTAACACGATAGGAGACGGGCCGGTTTTTTAACGCGCGTTGGCGCATCACCACCGGCTGCTTGCGTGTAAACAACTGCCCGGGACCAGGATCCCCCTGCTCCGACTTAAGACCCTGCCCCGGCCCCCCGCCCCCCCCCGCATTTAAACATGAGGGCGGGCAGCGCATCGCAAACGCCGAGCGATGCCGGCACACCGCCGTCTGGGCGCCGCCGAGAGTGCGTCTCTCTCTGCGGCGGTCACGGACGTCGCCGACGTTGCCGGCGCCTTCGCGTTGGCCCGACGAGAGCACCGGCGCCATCGCTCCGGCGCAGCCCGGCAAGGCGTCCGAACTACAACCTCGTTTCTTAACCTCTCTCCACTTTATTCACCTCCCCCCCCCCCCACCTCGTTTCGCCGTGTTTCCCGACCCCCGACTCGCTCAGCGATGAACGACCTGGTCCAGAGCATCGGCTACTCCCTCTCAAAACTGGGTGGCCTCAGCGGCGACGGCAGTGGTGGTGGCGGCGGTGGCGGCGGTGGCGGCGGCGGTGTCAGCGGTGGTGGTGGTGGTGGCGGCGGCAGCGGCGGCGTCGTTAACATTTCCAGCAGCTCCAAGACCCTGGAAAGGCAGCAGCAGCAGCAGCCGGCAGGATTGATGCAACAACAGAAGCAGCAACGTGCAGGCAGCATGGACGCGCTGGACGGGCCGGACGAGGGCCTCTCTCGGCACCGCCGGCGCGACCTCGGCTGCATGGCCTTCTCCACGTCAGCCGTCAACATGGTGGCCAGCACCTCCACGCCGACCCTCCTCCTTGCGCGCCGCCGCCCAAAGGGGAAGATGCCAGGTGGGTGGGTGGGGGGCAAACTTGTAAATCACGTTGCATTCTTTTATTTAAAGAAATATTTAATGCACACTCATTGTGACTCATATATATACACGTGTGCGTTAACCCCATCGCGCACCTAGCGTGGCACAGCTTATGTTTGTGGTTTATAAAACCCTTGTAGAGCATTGCGTCCCTTGGCTTGTGTTGCGTTTTTTTTATCAGTGAGTTCGTCGTGCGAGGATTCGGCGTTGCCCAGTCCCCAGGAGCTGCATTCGTCCACACCAATGTCCAGCGCGACATGTACGTAGCCAACCGTGCTAATCGACCCCGGGCCATGCGTCAAGTACACCCACAAGTGGAGTACACATCATGTTACATGAGGTTTTGACTAAATGCCAGCTCTGAGAATTAAAAAATCTCGCTTTGACTGTCATACAACAAGCGTTTCTCTCCATAGCAGGGCGGGTGGGAAAGTGCTGCTGCGGGTGTACATAAGAGGTCACTTTTGAAGAGATTTCAGAAGACGTTCCGTGATATCCCCCCTGCCATTGATCAATTCAGTAACACGGAGCGATTAGACTGCTCTGTACGAGTTCCGAGCGGATTCATTTTGTGATGTTACGCCGAAGGCACGATTGGGATAAAGCTCGAGGGAAAGACAAAAAAACACTCTCGTTATTGATCTCGGTCAACGAGAGTTTGTTCCTGGAATATTCTTGTAATGATAACGCATCAACATCACAATCTGTTGCTTTCCTCGCCCACCATAAGACTCGAGCCGCTCGAACCCTCGCCACCCTCCCCATCCCGACCCGCCCGCCGGTGCCACCGAGCGGATTAAAACCCGTGAACCCCAACCCCAGCGAACGCGACCGTTTGTGATGTGTGCCGCCGCCGTCACGTCTCCTCCACGTGCCCTCCACGTGCCCGCCAGACGGCGGAGCGTGGGAGATGGAACCCGCGGGGGACGCGGGGGCCTCCGTGTGCGCCGCACCGTGCCACTCCTGCTGTAAGTGCAGCGCTGGCATCGCTGCGGTGGAGGGGGGGGGGGCGTCCCGCCCGCTCCCAGCCACCCCCCCATCCCCTCCCCCCACCCCCCATGCCTTTCGCGCTTCGTCTGCGCTTTCCAACGCTTTTGCCCAAATGTGCCATCGCCTCGTTTGTTTTTTGCGGTTTGTGTTTTTTTTTCATTTCCAGGGCTCTTGACCGGCACCCAACGCCACCGATCGAAGTGCACTGCCCAGTGATCGTTTGGGTTCGGTGCTTTAATCCGGCCTTGCAGGTCATGCCCCAACTTAGCGCGTGGGCCACAGCAGACACTGGGTTCCGTTGGGGGCGGCCGAGACTGTGGTGGTACTGGAATTAAAGGAAACATTAACGGAGCGCATGAGCTCAGTGTGCACGAGTACGCATTACACAAAGTAATCAAATCTCCCCACTTAACAGTTAACGCCGCCTGATAACAGAAAGAGCCCCAAATCGGCTGGCGTATCGGTTAACGCGCCCGCTCCAACGAAGGGCGATTTCCACAGCGATATCTGCGCATGGCGTGAAGCGGACCGCGCTGTTTGTTGTTACTGGTCCGACAAGGATTAGCGGTTCCACTTGAACCGTTCCGCATCAGGTGGCCCTGGCGAGCGGAGAATCTGCTGTGGGCCCATCCACGACTGTGTGTGGTGCTGCGCTCTTTGAGCCGCAGCGTGCGACAAAGGCAGCTTGACTCGAATGGAAAGGGGGGAACGTTGCTCGGCTTTATCGTGGAGGGTCCGCGCCGAGGTTGCAAATTTGTTGGACTTTAGTTTCCCGCCATGTCGCCACACCGATGTTCAGGGGGTACGCTAATGAGGAACAGAAGGGTTTACAAATTGCGGTCAAGTGCGTCATCGAGAGCACTCTAGCGACACATCGCTACATGGACATTGTATGGCATAGCTGGGCCTTCAAGTCCCACATAAGGCAGGTCTGTGAAAAAAGACCCAGGTCGAGGATCGCCGCTGCCGTGGGAATTTGCAGGAACGACCTGGGGGTGCCCCTCGGCTGATGCGCTACGATCTTCCACCTTCTCGCTGATCTTAACTCGGTGGCAGTCGCTGGGCTCCAGCATGGACCCTGGGAGCTCGTGAACAAAGCTGCTGGATGCACAATTAAATAACGCACTGCACCATCACAACCGGGACACTGAAACCAACAACAATCTCCTGGTTCCCTGATCTGGCGAACATTCTGCCACCAAATATCCGTGAAGACATCGCCCAAACTGCAAGGGGCGTTTACACATTTTCTTGCCAACGACAACCAAACCTACCCATCAACCAAGGCCTCGACAGTGTACCTTGATACCAACTCAAGTTCCGACTAGAGACTCCACCTAGTCCACCCAGATCCCAAAGAACGCTGGAAAAACGCAGACGTCCAGAATAAATACCTTATCCGGAACCCAAGCATCATCGCACCTCCTGGCTTTCACATTCCTCCTCAAAGACAACCGGTGTGCCGCCATCGGCCGCATCGGAACATCAACAGGCCGAGTGGGAAAATTTAAGACACGGCCACAGGAGTGCGACTGTGGCTATGCAACCCCAAACGATGGACCCAGACAGGAAACCACTGTAGTCTACGCTCCTTCAACGGAGGAGGAACGGCAACGCTGCACACACTCTCTCATGAAGCCCGGTCACGGCTAGCAGACCTTGACGCCGGCAGCTTGGCTCCTGAACATGTTGCTGCCCTGCGCAAGAATAGATGACTTTATTTTCTTCTTCGAAAAAACTTCAAGCGATTATGTCGCTCAGCCTGAGACACGCACACAGAGCCTTGGTACACATCTGCAAGGCAAGAGCTGTCAGTCTTGTGTCTTTTAAATCACAGAGATTGATTCACCCACACAATTCGCTGTTGTTGGCGCGTCTCTGGACGATCGGATGCCCGTCTTCCATCTCCGTTCGGGCCGAAAGCATGGCTTGAGGCTGCTTGACGCTGCACAGGTGTCCAACTCATGAAATCCCAGTTCTGTTTCATTCCTGCGTGATGTGTTCCCCATTCCCCTTGCCCTCCTCCCTTCTACCTCCCCTCCTCCCCGACCCGGCTGTAACTTCACCTGCCTTCCCGCTCGCCCGCCCGCTCGCCCGCCCGCCCGCTCGCCTTCCCTCCATCAACGCCCTTCCCACCCCAAGCCTCCGGATCCTCAAGCATAGACAGCAACCGCCGGGACAGTAGCAATAGCAATAACAACGCCAGCACGCGGGCCAGCAGAGGTAATGCTTCTCACCTTCCCTGTGCCCCCCCCCCGTGCCCCCACGCCCCCCCACCCATTCCCAGCGTCCGCTTGCCTTTTCATTTGTTGCGTAAATGAAAGTCGGCCATTGCTTTGCCGCGGCAGCGTCGCTCTCTCGTTGTTTGATCTCATAGTTAAAAAACACATGGCCATCCACCATTGTGACTGCACTCCGAGTCACGCAATCCTTTCTCTTTGATAAAGCTGGCCATATGTTTCCCGATGCGGAGGGCCCTCCTGATCAGCAATAAGCAATGTTATTAATACAACTATTATTATTTGTAAAGGCTTCGCATCGACAGCGAGCCAGGGGCCTAACGGTGCAACGTGCGGCGCGGTTCGGCAGTTAATGGCGCGCCGGACAGCCCGGCGAGCGAGGAGCCGGTGTCGCCCAGGACGCCGGGGACCCCGGCGCCGCCCATTTCCACGCAGGTGGCGCCCTCGGCGCCGCCCGTGCCTGGCTTGCGGCACAAGCCAGGGATCGGGTCGCCGGGCAGCGAGCTCATGACCCTCGAGCAGTTCCTGGAGGAGAGCAACCGCCTGTCGCCGACGTGCCTGGTACGTACGGCACCACCCTGCACGCCACCGCCGGCAACGTGATCGTGTGATCGCTGCTCGCGCGCGCGCGTGTAGTAGTAGTAGTAGTGGTGTGTACGCACTGCGCTATGAACCCAGCTGCTTGTGTTTACTTCAATTCCCAGCCACGGCTGACACCAGCAGCGGCGAGCGATATCGGAGTGATATCTGAACTGATCTTGCCCCCCCCCCCACCATGACTATCGTAAAATAACTCCCGCGACTGACTTGGCATGGGGAGGCTTTCTTACAGCCAGAGAATGACTTAAAGGCCGAATTCAAGACGAAAAGGGCATGTCAAATTGAGACGGTCAGAATGTTACACATCCCTTGGTCTTTGCACAATTGTGCAGCGGTGCTCCATTAATATGGTGACCCGCATCTCGCGGTCCGCTCAGGCAGGTCGTGCTTACGAGCTTGCCGTGACGACGCAGGCTCCTACCACCTCCTCGGCCTCCAACACGACCCTCCCCCCCCCCCGCCGCGTTCCCCCCGGTATCTCTCAGCGCAAGGTCGTCAGCGAGGAGAACATCCTGGACGGGCGGGAGGAGCGGCCGGCGGCGGGCGAGGCGCAGGACCGGCGCCATCAGCGCGAGCGCGTCGGCTTCGCCGCTCGGGACGGCGTCCGCCCGCCCAGGCCCGGGCAGTACGTGCGGCCCAGCCCCCGCAACGGCAGCGCCGCGGACGGCGCCAGCGGCGACGCGTCGGGACCGGGCCTCGACGGCCAGCGCCGGGCGCTGTCCGTGGCCGAGCGGCTCGACCGGCTGCAGCAGCAGCAGCAGCAGCCGCGATCGTCGGATCCCGACGGGTACCTGCACGGGAGCAGCACGCTGCCACGCAAGGGACTCTCCGTCCGGGACCGCCCGCCGCTCGCTGACGACCGGGGGGCCTCGCCGGCACGCGCCGCCTGCCGCGGCGAGGACGCCGGGACGCCCGGCGGGGCCGTGGCATCGCCGCCGCCGCGTCCCGGCTTGCCGGCCGGCGGGGTGGCGCGCTCGCCCTCGTGCAGTGTGCAGGAGCTGATGCAGCACGACCGGCGGCGACCCGTGTCGGTGGACGTCTCGCCCGTCGGCGACAAGGTGGCCTGCGCAACCGCCGCCCCGCTGGGTTCCCAGAATTCACAGCTTGCCGCAGAGCGGGAGGCGGTGGAGGCGGTGACGGCGACGACGGCGACGGCGACGGCGGTGCGCGTGCACCAGCAGGAGACGCACCCTCGGCTGGAGCGGCCGCAGTCGTTTAAAGTCACGGCCGCGACGGCGAAGTCGTTAACGCCCGAGTACCCCTGCCGGCCGGTCGACACACGCCGCTTCTCGTTCGCCCCGGCTAAGGAGGAGGGTGGGGGCGGCGGCGGCGGTGGCGGCGGTGGCGGCGCCACAGCCCGGTGGTGCGTACCGGGGACGGGAGGCAGCGTCAGGAAATCGGCTACGGCCACGCAGATCGGATCGCCGCCGGGCAGCGGCGCGGCGAAGGAGATGGTGGTGACGCAGGTGCAGCTGTCGGTGGCGCCGCCATCGGGCAGCCTCATCCGGCTGCAGCGGCCCGCGCCGAGACCCAGCGACATCGCCATGGTGACGCCGGTGGTGGCGGTGGGGCCGGCGTCGGGGTCGCAGGACGACGCTGAGCAACAACAGCAGCAGGCGGTGGCGCCGGTCGCCGTGACGGGCACGGACACGGTGGACGCGAGCGCCGTTACGCCGCCACCGCCCAAGGACGGCGCTCAGACGCCGCCCCAGGCCACCTCCACCCCAACGGACAAGCAGACCGTGTGGTACGAGTACGGCTGTGTGTGAAGGGTGGGGGGTGGCGAACCAGAAGATTTTAGGAGGTGGGGGGGGGGGGCGGCAGTGGTGGGGATGCCTGAAACTTAACTCGACTTCGCTAGAGCCTGCCCACCACCACCACCATCCCACCTCCTGAAATCACGCCTTCCCAGCACGATGCGATTGAGCAGAGCGAAACGATTTTTTGACTCTGGTCCGCTCGTGTTTTTCCAAAGCCGGAGGGAGGAGAGGCGCCCGTGGCTGGATTGACTTAACCGAGGGTTCGCGGTGCATTCCCGTCGGTCCCTTGCAGGACAAACCTGACGGACAACCCTGATGAATCAAACCCCTTTGCATGAGAATTCACAAACCCCCACCCCCTGCTTACACTACAGACGGACGGGCAGCAGCACGGCAGTCAGGGAAGACTGGCGACGGACGGCAAGAGGAACCCTTCATCTCGTTCTGAATCGCGACCTATATCTTTACGGCGTTGCGTTCTTTTGTTAAAGTTTTGCCTTTCCTTGACTTTGTATTTTTCTCGTCTTTATCCGTGGCCATCACCAAAATGTAGAGCGTTGAATTGAAGAGAACGATGGGAGTCCAAATTTAAAACCAAGGATCTTGTTTTCGTGTCACGTAGGTTGTAGCCGCGAGTGTAAAGAATGCCAAGCAATAATGTGTGTACGACAGGGAGGGGCGCGAGGGATTTTACCCCCGGACGTTAGCCCCTCCGTGTCCGTAGTTTACAAGCAATGCGTGATTGTAAAGGGAGAGCATTGCTTAACGCTTCCAATCCTCAGTCGTTTCGTTTTCCGAGTGCGGTCGTTTAAATCTTCTTCAACGCTAACGACAAAATACGGTTTGAAGCGCGCGGGCGGGCCTGTCCGTTGCATTGGCTCAGTGACAATTAAACATAGAAATATTTACCCGGGGGAGCCCTTGAGGAGTCTCGCCACCAAGTTTTAGGAGGTGCAACCACACCTATTGAATCGAGAAACGTTCCATTTCATCGAGACCTATCAACTCGAGAGATCACAACCTTACCCCGTCATAGAGCCCTGTTTGTTGACCACCACCCTCCATTCACTTGAATGGATATCCGATGGTTAAATTAAACCCCCGTCAACTTTCATACACGTCCATTTAATTCAAGCGGTCGCCATTCGCTTGAACTGAGCCTCCTTCACCTACGTCACCCGCGCGGCAGTGGGACACTGCTTGTCGAACGCACAGACGCTCATCGGGAGCCCGCGTTGCGTGTTGTGATGGCGGCAGTGAAATGATGCGGCGAACGCCAAATGCGTCGCTTGGTAGATCTCTGCACGGGCGCGGCGATTCTTTCACATGCCTGTCAATCCCTTATCAGTGCCTACCTTATTACAGACCAAGCCAGACCTTATTCATCACCCCGTGCTCCTTATGAATCTCAACGTTCATCCTACAAAGTCCCATCACAAGGGAGAAACACAAAGAGACACTTTTTTTAAAATTATGTTTGCCCGTATTGTACGCCGCATGAACTTGAAAACTAAATTTCCCTGTACACGAATACGGGTAAACCGTATGGGTTTGCAGGTATGCTTTCGCTCGACCAAATATGAAGAGGTAACTGTCCTGGGGGGGGGTGGGGGGGGGTGAAGGGGGGGAGTCCCTTCACCGAGCAGCGGTTAGAGATTTCGACGATGACTTTTCTCAAGTGTACTATTGCATGTAAATGGGGGCTGCGACGTCGCTCTTACTCTTGCGGACTCAAGTTAGCTGGCGGCGAGGTCACGCGTCGTCAGATAATCGCCCGCGGCGCCGTGAGCTCAACGGGTCGCGTGAAGCCGCCCCCCTCGGCCCACCGAAGGCGCTCCTCGCCGCGCGTGGTCTCCGCCGCCGGCCGCGAGGCCCCTTGGTGTGTAGTTCGCCGCCTCGTGCGTAACGGCGCGCAAGGTCTGAGACTGGGCTGTCGTTTTAATTGGGCCCCTTTTTATCGACGGTAGGTTTTTTTTAGTTATTTTTAGTTAGCTCGTTTTCATTGTTATTTTTCGTAGAGTTTCGTTGGGTAGCCTGTAGCACGTTATTTAATTAACGTCAGATTTTTATTTAAAGACTTCATTCGGTCGGAACGGAGCCCCGAATTTTATACGAATATACATGCGAGACTCCTTTTACCTGTGACGGGCGGGCAAATGTGGGAGAACGGAGGTGACAGATAAGAGAGGATTTGCACGAGAGAAAGAGGGTGGTGGATAAAGGCGAGGTTCACATTTTATTTGCTGCAATCTACACTACACGATTACGGCGACGATCGAAGACTCGGCTCACAGAGAAATTATTCCATAAGGACTCCTTCCCGTGCGTTTACGGGTTGCACCGCAAGCTCTGGTTCACGGAGAAGCTCCCCGGCGCGTGGCGCGAAACGTTGGGACTTCGTGCCGAACAACGCGCGGTACGCCCCAAATACGCGTCGGGGGGAGGTGTTGGGCGCAGCCGCGAACGCCGACGCAGCGGCGATGAACTCCACAGTCGGTTGTCATTGGTGAGTCATCTGCCGAGCTCACGCCATCTCAAGGCTGTTCTCACGAGGGTTTCTGCATTTAGGTGTTTGGCAAATGTCTTTACCGAGTAGTTTTTGTTTTTCTTCTGTTCGCTAAGTTGAGGGAAGACCACGACAGTGCCCGGAGAAAACCCACACGTGTGAGGCGTGTGACGCCTTTTGTAAGACAATTGTACGTATTTTTCGTGAACAACCTACTTTTGCCGTACTCCATTGCCTTCCGCAGGGGCCAGCCTGTCACCCCTGCGCGGGTTGTAGGGTTTACGCGTCGCACACAACCAAGTGCGCATACACCAAACCGCTGCCTCCAGGTCACTTGTGATTGCGGTTTATAATCGTGGGCACCACTGCCCTTCCCCAGTGGGCGCATCGTGTTTGGCATCGGCGTCGGTGCTCGGAATAAAATGAGGTTCCCCCACCCCCTGTCCATTTTTCCCTCTTTCGTAGCCTGGCGCCTTGGTGCAGGCGCACCGCCTGCACGCTCGATCGCTCCGCCACCCGGCCACCGCCAAACTCCACAATCTGAATACGACTTGAGCTAGCGGTTGATGATGAATTGGACGATTGGTTTTATGCAGCCGACAACGCTTCCACGAGTTGCCGCTCAACCCGGGTTTAACAGCTCTCTTGTTACTGCTTGTCCTTGCACTATGTAAGTTAGCAACCGTGGGGTTTTTTTTTATCTGTGGAATTCGTTTTTTTTACTACTATAATACTCCGTGTTGCCTGTCTGTCTGCAGCAGCAGAAGCGACCTAACCCCCGTGTCCCGCCACTTCCGTGCGACGTGACGTCGGCTGTCAGACACCCCCGCGTGTCATAAAGCTGTGTTTTTCTCAAATTCGACACCGTGTTTTTTTTTACCGACGTTTTTTTTTCTACAAACTCCGCCTTTGTTTTCCAATTTAAGTTATATTTGACGTTCACTTTCTTGAGACTGCTTTCCCAGCTGTTTTGAGATCGTGGCGATACGTATTCCACCCTGTGCTATCTCACAGATTATTGACCGTCTTGCCTGATGTCGATGTTTAAAGTTGTACGTCGGCGCGTCATGTCATTATCATTGCTGTTATCATTATTATTAAAAAGAGGCCGAGTCTGGATGTTTATGGAGTTTTATTCTCGTATCATAACAACAGCGGTGGACGGTCACCACACATGGCACACTCCAGTATAGTAATATTCTATAACAATAACTCATACTGACCCAATACCAAAGGGGTGTGGTGATCGTGGAAGAGTATACCCACCCCCCCCCCCCCCCCAAGAGATGCCTCTCGTAGGGAAGCCCATCCGCCAGCTGTGGTTGTCAGCAAGCAATTGCAGGGCTGCCACCGCGACCTCCGACCCAGCGGGTACCGCACAAATACCCACAGCCCAAACCGCACGATCCACCCCTCCGACGTGCGTCAGTTCCCGAAACGTAGATCGCAGCACGCGGAAGCGAAACGTCGGACAACGGAAACGCATCGGAGAGCCGCTACTACCCCCCCCCACACCCCACCACCGTGCACAGAAGCGCACCGTGCACGTGAGAGGAAACCTGGGGCACGCACGCCCTGGCCAAACCTCGCAGCCCAAGTCTCCGCGCAGCTACTGCCAACGCTTAGCTACTTCGCACGTAATTGTGGATGACAGGCGGTGGGTGTGCGTTTAGGGGCCCATCCATTTAGTACGTACGGGGGGAGGGGGAGTTAACCCAAACGCGTACGCTTGCGTATAGGGGGGTCTACTGTTACATTGTACTTACGCATAGGAAACGGGGGGGGGGGGGGGGGGGGGGGTGAAGCCTCGATGATAATTTGTTGGCCTTCAAATGAGTTAGTCCGGCGGTGGACTATCTGTTTGCTTAAACACGTTAATATTATTAATCCTTTATCGTTTCTGCGTGGATTAAATATCGACCGTTCTATAGGAGTCGAGGGGGGCGGGGTGTAAAAAGTCCGCGTGCGTACAGGGAGGGGGGGGAGGGGTCAAGTTTTGACAGATTTTTGCGTGCCTACTCAATGGATGGCCCCTTATGAGACGACGCTGTTTACATCACGCCCTGATGTTGGCAGCGAGCACCAGCGTAGTCCGTGCCACGGGAGGGCGCTCTCCCGCCAGCATTCGGCCGCCTCCTCTTCATAATCCCCATCGTCTCTTTTGAACGTTGGCCCACTTATCAAGTTCAAGCTTCGCATGTCATTTGTTTAGCCAGGTGAGAACTGGTCACGAGTCCAGGAGGAGTCATTTACAATGAGTGACCTCTGTTCGATCAAAGTGACAAGCGTGGCGGCACCAATACCTACAAAGATCCCAAGTATCACCTTTATCCTGGATCACGACGTTTCGATCTCAACACAAGCAATCGTCATCAGGTGGGACAACCACAGCAAGAAAAAACTGCTGAAGTTTGTCCCACCTGATGACGATTGCTTGTGTTGCGATCGAAACGTCTACCTACCACGTGACTTTACCTAAAGAACCAAAGAGTGTGGATTCCTGCAGTCACGAAAGCTTCAAAGCAAGATTCTTAGCAATACTATGAAGGCCGACACAGTACACAAGGGGGTGGGTGGCAAGCACCACGCCCGACCGCCTTTGTCTCCCCAGTGGCGATGTTTACACACCAGGTACTCATTTGAGGCTGAGTCGACCTAGGGGAGGCCCAGGACCGGTTCAGGTAATCGTCACCGGTGTTGTGCCGCGAGCGGGAATCGAACTTGGGGACACGGGGTTCGTAGCGCGGCGCGCTGACCGCTCCCCCACGTGTTCTAACACAACAACAACAACCCCACGCCGCAACCATTGTCGTCGTACCCAGACGCCGTAACAAGGATGAACAGAGGAGCACAATCGACCGATATTGGAAAGGGGCGCTTACAGCAACTTGCACAACACCGCCCGCGGAACATTCCGAGCGGCGTCCGGAGAAAGGAAAAAATAAATCCACTGCACACCGAGATGAGCAGCGATACCCGTCAGAGGGGCGACCACGCAGACGGGCAATCTGAACAGCCCTTCATATGATCCTTATGGCGGAACCCCGGGGTACCAAATAATACAAAATGACCGAGGCAATTAAATATTTTATTTCTGGGACACTTTTTTTCCCAGGGGTGTACTTCACCCCGCGACTGGGGTATCAATCCGACATCATTTCTACTCCGCGATGTCGAAACACCTAACAGCATAAAAGAAATCCGTTATCGAAAAATATTGTATCGTGTACAGCTCGTCGAGATGAGTCGATTGTCGCGTCGCCGACCATCAACAGACTAAACGTGACTGCATCACGGACATTATGCGAGAGCCGGGGTACTATGGAACCCCGGGGTCACCGCCATGAGGTTCAAAGACTCCGGCAGCACGCGTGGCGTTAAAGCGTCAGAACGCAATTGGTGTTTGGGACATTATTGTGCGGTGCTGCTATATTACAGCCATAGGCGGTGTTTGACTTCGATATGGATTTGGGGGAGTGGGCAGGGGTTCGCTTTGTCCCTCGCGTAAGGCATCGCGGATGAATAAATTGTATTTATTTATTTTAGCTGAATTAATACCGTGCCAACCCATACGGTTTTACACCGTATTCTTGTACAGGGAGATTGAGTTTTCAGGTCCATACGGCGTACAGCCGTTTCAATACGGGCAAAAATAGAATTTGCCTTGATTTGAAGCTTTCGTGACTGCAGGAATCCATACTCTTTGGTTCTTTCGGTAAAGTCACGTGGTAGGTAGAAATAATAAAATACTTTACCGAAATAACTAAAGAGTATATAATTGCCTGTGTGTGTTTCTCCCTTGTAATGGGACTTTGTAGGATGAACGGTGATATTTATAAGGGCACGGAGTGACCAATGAGGTCTGAATTGGTCTGTAATCAGGGGTTGACAGGTATGTTAATAGTAAACCACTAAAAATATAACAATAAAGGTGTCCAGTTTGTGCGGGCCATTGCACCACCCCCACCGCAACTTTACCCCCAACACGTGCTGTTCGGATTTCAGTTCAGAGTTTAATATGCACGTTTGGCGCGCAGAACGAGTGGCGAGTTTACACTTCACCCAATCCTATGACCCCTCGACCCCACGCATCAATCCGCACGAAGCAGCTGATGTGGGGGAAGCCTTCATCCAGCACTGGGTTGACAAAGAGGGCTATAAATTAAACTATACTGACTCATTTTTTTTTCTTACCAGGTAAGGCCCACTGAGCTGCTACACGGCTCTTTTTCAGAAGCGACCTGGCTATCACAAATAATAGCTCAATGAGTTGGCTTATCATCACGTGGAAGTCGATAGCAGCCAAATACTCTGAACGCATTTTGGTTATAAATTTGGAGGGAAAACCCGAAGGACCCGGAGAAAAATCCACGAAACCACGGGGAGAGAGACACACCGCAAACTCCAAATATACAGCAGGCGTCAGGGTCGGGAACGAACCCACGACCGCTTGTATACCAGACGAGGTAGTTAACACCCCGCAACTCTGTTACATTATTAATCTGGAGTAGCGAAAGCGGGGGGAGGACTAAAAACTAGCCCCCCCCCCACCCCCCTGGAGGCTAGCCCCCCCTTTCATCTAAAACATTTGGATGTAAACCCACGAACTCATCCCAGCGCCGCCACGTGACTCAATCCAGCGGCACGGGGCCAGGGCAGCTCCCTAACCCCCTCCGCCCACTCCACTGCCCCCCTCACCCAGCCCCTCCCCCAACTCCCCTGCCCCCCTCCCCCAGCTCCTCTACCCCCCACCCATCTCACAGCTGCCCCCCCCCCTCCTCTCACCCCGTCCTCACATCCTCCTCTCGCTGCGGGATTTGCTGCACTGCGGTTCAGTAGAGCGGAAGAGAGGGAGAAGGGGAGGGAGTTGTGGGAGATGATGATGATGATAGAGCGAGAGGGAGTTGGGAGGTAGAGAGAAAGTAGAGAGTGGGAGCGAGCGAGCGAGAGGGAGAAGGCACGGGATCAACATCACCCCCTGCCCTGCACCCCGATGAGACGGCGGCAGTTGCTGCCACATCCTCTGCAGCGGCAGCAGTCTCTTGCTGCAATGCAGCTGATTTGGCGACGCACCCCAGACGTCCGTTGTCGCGCCCTCTGCACCAATGCCCCGTCACTCGGGTTGGATTTCATTTAATTCATCGGCCAGGCTGCCCCCTGAAGCCGTCCCCACTGGCACAGCGACCTATGCACGAACGACACCAACCGATCGGCTCACCCGGCCACAGGACAAAAGAAGTGTCGATTAAAGCGCACGCAAATTGTCCGCGTGCGTCTGTGAACCTCCCCGCCGGGGTCTTCCGGGCCTCCGTGCGAGTCTGCGGGCCTCTGTCTAAGTCTGCGAAGCCCCCGTGTGACAGAGTCTCTTGTCTCAAAGCCATGGGACCGCAACGGTGAACGCCGTTGCCACGATTTGAGAAGTTCGCACGGCTCCTGCAGCCGTTGACCAGGTTCGCTCACAACCTCGCGGCGCGAACAGAGGAGAGGGATATTGCTTTGTCGTCGATCAAACTCCCAGCCATGCAAGAGGCAGAGCGCGCTCTGCGGTGGCTGCGGCGGCAGGGGTAGTGCTGGTGCTTCCAGTTGTGTGGGAATTGTTGTTGTTGTTTGTGAAACAACGACTGTTTGGGGAGAGCGGTGGCGCAATGGTTAGCGCAATGCGCCGTAGAACGGGGCCTCCTGAGTTCGATAGCCGCCCACGGCGACATTTTAGTGGCGAGGGATATCTGAACCGGTCCTGTGGGCTTCCTCTCCTCCCCTTTGTCAGCAGCCCCGCAATGACCGGCGTGGTGAAGTATGGTCGAACAACACCCATGAGCGACGCGGCGTGGGAATGCCTTCGTCCAGCAGTGGATTGACAAAGAGCTGAATTTCACTCAAGTCCCGTTTGTTGAAGTAACTTTGGTGCGTGTAATTACAAACGATTAGACGGATATGCAGTATCCTGATGTCCATGCAACACGCTGCAGTAATTAGACACAACAACAAAGCGTTTTGACAGTCACCGAGAGGAAAGAGAGGCGTGGACGTTTCGGCCAATTGGCCTTCTTCAGGAATCATTTATTGCCGCATTTCCGCAGACTCCAGTCCTGGAAAGCGTAGTGCGCGCGTGATGTCAAACCTGTAGCCACGTGACAGATCTTCATTACTCTTGAGTTCAATACTAAATTGGGGTATGTTCTATTATTACCACTACGCTTGTTTAATAACAATTCAAATTTATAATGCGCATTCCATTCTAGGGTCGCAAGAAAGAGTCTCAAGACTCTTTCTCAGGAGGGACCTGCCAAGTTTTCGCAGTTAGGTATCATGATGATGCTATATGTGCTGTACACGTCCCACCCCCCCCCCCCCCCCCCCCGCTTTATGCGGTAGATGCATCGCTCCAGGAAAAATTGCGCACAGAGCGAAACCGCACGAGAAGGCAGCTGCCTGCCGGATAGCGCATGTACGGTACGCACATGCAGAGTGCTGTCCCACGTCCGACCGCATCGCCGCATATGAGTGAATTCCAACGCATATTCCGAAGCCTGTAATTCCAAATTGAGTTTTCAGCATGTGGCTGTTTGACCAATACCGGTTATATTACATGGAGGGTGTGCGATTAGTAGCTTTGGGATAAATCCGAAGAAACCCCACAGAGAACAGGGGGAGAACATACAAACGGCACAACAGCAAGGCGCACGAGCCTGGAATCGAACCCGTGTCACCCCCTACTCCATCACCTCCACCGCCACCCCGCGGCAATTTTAAAGTGCAACGTGAAGCTCACGAGGGTCCCACCCCACTCGTCAATCTCTTCGTCCTCTCGTCAAGAGCAGGGAGTGCGTCAATCACAGCTCGCGGGATTTGTTGAGGAGCAGGAGGAGTTCCGCGGACACTGCAGTTCCGGCTCGGAATGCGTATTTTGGACTGGAGGAATCCGATGAGCTATGAAGCTCTTTTTCGCGGACGTCCAGTGGTCCCGTGGGTCGCGCTCGTCACACACAAAGTGCTCGGCCACAAATGAATCACAATACCTCGCTGATCTCGTCAAAGCGTCAACCATCATCGCGCGAACTCCGCTCATCCCCGGAGTGGTAGCGGATTTTGGCTGCAAGCCGTCGGCCAAAGACGGTGGCCACCGCATCGCCGCGTGCCGCTATCAGGTGCGCTTCTGCGGCCGTCTGGAAAGCTCTTCCGTCCGATATTCGGAAGCCAACTGGAACTACGCACTTTTAAATCCAGATTTACAAATAATTTCTTTAGAACTGATTTTTTTGCGTGTGTGTGTTGTGTGTGTAGTCTGTTGTCATTCGTCCGCACCTCCGATTAGCACGGCTGGCTGCGTACGGTGCGAAAGAAGTTCAACGTACTGTACTTACATAATCAACGGCGCCACGCAACACTCTCTATAGGCGATGCCCAGTAAAGGAATTAGTTTGGGAGAGACAGAGTTGCGAGAGATAAAGGAGAGACATTAGAGAGAGAGACAGAGAGGGGGGCAGAGCAGAACGCTCTGCAACAAAACACAGCAGGAACAACAGAAACAAAATATCGAATCAAGGTGTCTTCAGCGCCTCTGTTCTCCTCTCCTTGCAGAGGGTTCTACGGAACGCCGCTGTGAGTCGGCGATTAATCGTCGGGGTCAGGGTCAGGGTCAGGGCCAACGGATTCGCCCTTGCTCGTTGCGTGAGCACACGACAGCAGGGTTACCCATAACGCAATGATGCCCACAACATTTGGTTAACTTTTACCTTCAATGGCAACGAGGTGGTGGGAAATAATCCGCACATCGCGCACGGTGAAAGATCCGCACAACCTGCCTGCGAACAATTAGCCCACGGGGTAATCGTGAGCGTTTCGCCGTCGTTAGGAAATTACTTCCACCGTGGAGATGGAGCAATGAAATCTGTCCATGGTGCGGGTGCTGAGTTGAATGACTGCATCACACTGTCGTGAGAGGTGGCGGCTTGTCGGGGGGTGGGGAGGCCTTCATCCAGCAGTAGATAGAACACAGCTGACGACGTTGATGACGATGCAGACTGTCAGTAATTATACACTGCTGTATATATTTATTAATTTGATTGTTTTTGAAAAGTTAATTTTTCGGCCAGGCAGGGGTGGGTGGGTGGAGGGGATTTGTGGTCACAATTCGCGCAGTCGCCGCGGCTGCTGTCAGAAGCCGCCGCCGCTGGTGTCAGGTATTGAACGCGGTCGACTCCAAGTCAGGGGTCAGGGATTACTGGTGGGTGGGTGGGTGGTGGTAGGGGCAGTATCCTAATAAGGGTGGAGCTGTGAGATGAGACGCGGCCAGACGCTGCAGCACGGCTTCACATTTATCTGCGGACTGCGCGACGTTGTTGTTGGCGCACTGCAACAACCTGTGCCCGGCCAACCGAGTTCGATTCCTATCGACGGCCCTATCGCCAACAAGCACTTGCCAGAACAATATGTTAAGGCTATACGGGGGATTTTTTTTTGCTCTTTGTGTGCCTTAAACCGAATTCATGATGCTGTGTGTAAGCATTGGCATTTGGGGAGACAAAGGTGGCCGCGTGTGGTTCTGGCCACACCACCCCTCCGTGTGCTCGCTAACAACACTTGCCACAACTGTCTGTATGTATGTGGATACACGTGTGTGTGTGTGTCGCATTGAGCGACACAGACACGCCGCAACATTGTGGACACATCTTAGTAGGTGATGTCATTCAAACTCCTGTCAAGTTTTTTTGCTAAAATGACGTCATCGCATTGCGATTTGATCTTCATGGTAATTTCCCCCGCCACATTTTAGAAACGTTTAGAGTTTAGAGTATTTGGCTGCTATACATTTCCACGTGAAAAGCCATTTCATCGAGATATAATTTGTGAACAGTGGGCCTCACCTGGTAAAATAACAATAGCTTAGTTTAGTTTTAGTATCATAAAAATGCTTAATGTAACTCGCAAAATATTTCACAAACATCAATGATCGTGACCCTGAGGAGCCAAGCTCAATGATGACGGTGATGATGATGGTGGTAATGATGGAGGTGGTAGTAATGATGGAGCTGGTTGGTGATGATGATATTGGTGGTGATGATGACGGTGATGGAGGTGGTGATGATGGCGTTGGTGATGATGGTGGTGGAGATGATGATTGTAGTGGAGGTGATGATGGTGGTGATGATGATAGTAAGGCATGGGTGAAAGCACTGTAACTTCACTCGGTCTCGTGGTAACGTAATTAGATTAACATTTTAATGAATGCTGCTGGATCCTTAGGTCAATCATGGCCACGTGTGAGCCCAGGTCCCCTTGCTACCGGCAGGGCAATGAACTTTAAATACAATTTAAGGAAAAACACAGCAATTAAAGAACGAATCTTTGAAAATTCAATGCAGAGGGCATGTGCACAAAGACAAATATCCCCCTATAGCCTTGACTACACTCTTGGGGGAAGTGCTGTCAGCGAGCACCTATAAAGGCCGGAACGGTACACGAGGGGGTGGGTGACCAGCGCCACGCCTTTGTCTCCCTCGTGGCGATGTTTACACACCGTACCACGTACTCATTTGAGGCCGAGTCGACCTATGGGAGGCCCAGGATCGCACACGTGTGTACGCACATGTGTACATGTGGGGTTTCGTGACACACCAATAATAATAATATTAACTGGGTCATTAATCATAGGGCCGGACCACGCGTCCCGTGTTTGTTTACTATTATTAACCCACACACACGCGCGCTGCCTCGTCACGACCATGTTGGAGTGGGGGTGAAGGAGATGCGAAGTCCAGCGAAGGGAGGATAAATATAGAGACTCAGGGAGGCTGCAAGGACGTGGTGGGCATAGGTGGCGGGCGGTGTGGGGAGGGGCAATAGGTGGAAACACGTGTATCACGTGATTTTCCGCATGAAGTCCGACGTTTCGCTTCACGTGCTGCGAGTTACTCCACGAGCTGAAATGAGCAATCTCAATTTTCTCCCACGATTTTATATTGTACGGCAATACCCCTGTTTACGTCTCCCCTTGTTTACGTCGTTTCGCAGGTACGTCGTCACTTTAATGATACCTATTACTACTGTTGCGCCATAACAAGGCGCTGTAGGTCGCTTTACCTGCCACCACGGTCAAGGGGTAAAACCCCCTCGGGTGGCCCGTGACCGCAGGTTGACACCCCAGACCCCTAAGGGCTGGGGGCAGGGGGGGGATAGAGACCGCTCACCGATTTCAAGATCCTTTAAGATTTTAGACCCTTTTAGACCTTCCAGAAGGTTCTGGAGGGGGGGGGGGTCATTAGGGGAGGGGTAAGCCCCGACCTGGGGATAAAAAGCCGGCCCTCTGAACGGGTCCGGCAGTGTTCGCCAACTCAAGCTTGAAGACGTCCGAAGACCTGAAGACTGGACCAGCACCCTGGGACCCTCAACCGAGGCTCTTGCCAGAGCCGGGTTGTAGCGGACCAGTGGTGGGACCCGTACCCTGGCAGGGTCGGGTCGGTCAAGCCTCCCTTAGCCTCCACCACCGCCGCCACCACCGTACTACCCTGTAAGTCGCTTTGCATTTTACGTCGTTTCGCCTCCGATTCTCACGTAGGTCAGCCGATGGTGTTTTGCCTTTGACGACTTCGTCCGGGAGGAAAGTGGAGTACCCGGAGAAAACTCATCGCCACCGTTAATATGTAGAGGCAGGGGGAGGGTGCGAAACGCCAGACATCGTGACGAACGGCACCCGGTGCATTCATAAAACACATCGGGGCGCCGTACCGCGTTACCGCGAACAGAGAATTAGAGACGGTCAGTGGAAGTGTTCACTTGCACACGCCACGATGTTCCTGACCGAGCTGTGTTCGATTCCCGACCACCGCTAACGTCAGCGGTGAGTACCATCTGATAATCTCCATTCACCTCCGATTAGTGCAGTTGGCTACGTACGGTGCGAAAGAAGCTCAACATACACACACTGCGTTTAGACAGCCTCCCCCCGTCTCCATTCAATATCTTTCACCAGGACCAATGCCAACCACCCTACGCCACTGCGTGCCACTGCCATCGTTACCCATGCACACACCACGAATCAGAATATTCTCCTGTAGAGGACGACCGAAATTCGGTTTCGGTTTCGACGCCGAAAGTTGGCTAAAGGCCTCTTTCGGCATAGTTTCTGTTTCGGCCAAAGCCAAAAAGTTAACTTTCGGTTTACTTTCGGTTTCGGCCGAAAGTCAATTTTTAACTTTTGGTCTGGTTTTGTTTTCGGCCGAAACTATAAATTCAGTTTCGGTCGGCCTCTACTTTCTGGGTCTTCTTGTCCGCTTGTGTCTGCTCTCTCCTTGTCTCTGTGTCTCTCCCCGTTCCGCATCTCTTAGGGCCCCTTTGCTGGTGCACACGAAAGCCACTTAGTGTGGAGACGACAGCGGGGGCTCAATGCCGTGGTGGTTCGTGGTGCCGCTCCCTGCGATTGGGATCTCGGGGAGGAGAGATCGAGGGCAGTGAAGGAAGAGGAAAGGAGAGAGAGCGTGACGATGGGACCGGGAGGAGAGGGGGAGATTAATTGAAAGAAGGGGATAGAAGAGAGAGATGGAGTGGTGATGAAAGGAGAAAAGGGAGGAGATAAGAGAGGGATAGAGCGAGGGGAGTGCTGTAGGAAGGAGAGGTGTGGAGGAAAGATGTAGCGACAATCGCAGGGAGGAGAGAGGGGGGAAGAGAAGGGAGGGAGGAGAGGGGAGACTTTTTGACTTTTAAACAACTTTTATTGCCGCCAGCAGCAACAGCACTGGAGGCGATTCTGATATGACAATCCGTCACCAGCAAACCAATAAACAAACATTATACATCCACGCGCTGTGGCGCTGAATGCACCGAGAGAGGGAGGAGAGAAGGGGTGGAGGGAGGAGAGGGGAGAGAGAAGAGGGGGGAGTGAAATATTTAATTTAAAAAGGGGGGGTGGGTTAACATAAAGCAAAGCATAAAAAACGAAATTATGAACGAAGCAAAGTGCCGACTACACCGAGCATCTTCTTGTTTCCTCTGATCGTAAAAAAGAAGGGATGGAAGGAGAAGAGGGGAGAGAGGGTGGGGGGAGAAGGGATGGAGGGAGGAGAGAGAGGGGGGAGGAGAGCGCGCGAGTCTCGTGCGGCAGCTTCTGGCTGAGCTGCAGGGGAACCGGAGGCGCGCTCGCGCGCTCCCCTAGATAGACGCGCGAGCTGCCGGCACCTTGAAGACTGCGGCGGCTGCTGCGACGGCAGTGAAAGCGGAGAGCGCGCGCGTGCGTGCGTGCGTGCGCGTGTGTGCGCGCGCGTGCGTAATTGAGGTGGTGTAGCGGTTAGCGCGACGCACTACGAACCTGGCTATACGGGTTCGATTCCCCGCTCACGGCCAACACCCAGTGACGATTATCTGAACCGGTCCTGGGCCTCCCCTAGGTCGACTCAGCCTCAAATTAGTACCTGCTGCGGTGTGTAGTGAACATCGCCACTGGGGAGACAAAGGCGGCCGGGCGTGGTGTTGGCTACTCACCACCTCGTGTGTGCCGGCCTTTATAGGTGCTGCTCGCTAACAGCACTTGCCCCTACAGTCTGTTAAAGCTACACGGGGGATCTTTGTCTTTGTTTGCGTATGTGATGGGGAGCGGTGGTGTAGTGGTTAGCGCACTGAGCGACGAGCACGGCCACCAAAGTTCGATTCCCACTCGCGGCAAAAATCGGCGGCGATTATCCGAACCGATCCGAGGCCTCCACCTTTGGTGACCCAACTTCAGAGTGAAAACCTGGTAGAGTTTGTCATCATTGGCACTGGAGATACAAAGGCGGCCCGGGGACGGCTTTGGCCACATCGCTAACCTCATGCTGTCCTTCATAGCTCACAAAAAGCACATGTCCCGACATCAATTGTCTGTGTTAGTATGTACTGTATGTTGAACTTCTTTCGCACCGTACGTAGCAAACTGCTAATCGGAGATTCGGGGGAAGGTCAACACAGGCAAGGCCGATGAGTCAGGTGGAAGCCTTCTCGAATATGCTTTCCCTTTGTTTTTTTCAAGAGAGAGCGATATTAATTGAATTACTTTCATTTCCGAGTGGGTCATTACGCGAGCACTTGATGCGAGCGATGGGAAGTCATGAGCCAGATTAACTTAAAGAATAATGGCTAGGAGGCTGTTAGGTGTTTTTTGTGTGTGTGCGCGTTCGTGTGCAGCCAATGGATCCGAGCAAGAACATCTGCTGTGCGATGCAGCGGTGTGACGGCAAATGTGATCCCCACGTCCTTGACACCAGGATCTAGAAGTTCAACTCAGCTGTCCACCGACTTGCCATCTGTGGCATGTGCCTGCTGTTCTTCCACTTCGGAGGTGGACATCAAAGTATGATCCCATTCGTACTAGCCACGGCAGTCTGGCCTCGATTAGCTTTTGAAAGTTGTGAGAATTTGATCGTTTGCAGCTGGGGTTGGCACCTGTCCATTCCCCCCCCCCCCACACCACCATCCCCATCCTCTTGAGGCCAAGGATAAATCGGTGAGGTTCGTGCAGCTGCCGTGGCTGGACTGGATGCCCAGTCTAGACCTCCCTAGAAGCCCTGGCCGACGGAGGTGGCAAGATGTCCCAGCTGGTTGAGAGAAAGCGGCAGGATCACTCTCACCGAACCAAAGTATCTCGTGGCCCGAGAATGAAGAGCCTTCACTCAGGAGGTTTGGCGGACACGCGCTGCTGAAAAGGCGACTGCCCTCCAGGAAGATAATTGGGGGTCAGACAAGCGACGCTCACAACAATGCGCAAGAGCACTGGGGTGGATAAAACACACGGCGAGTTGGCACCTTGGGCAGCTTGGTGCATCTGCATCTCCCCGTCGTGTCGGCGAGTAAACCGATAGCACCTGGGTCTCTCCCCGTGGTGTGGGCGAGTGGAGGTGGTTGGGTGAGTGAGTGACTTGGTAATGGAGCCAGGGTTAGGGTATGGTGAGTGGAGGTGATTGGGTGAGTGAGTGACTTGGTAATGGAGCCAGGGTTAGGGTATGGTGAGTGGAGGTGGTTGGGGGAGTGAGTGACTTGGTAATGGAGCCAGGGTTAGGGTATGGTGAGTGGAGGTGGTTGGGTGAGGGACAGGGTGAGGATGGTGTGGCGATGGGGGTGTAGAGATGCGGGCTGGAATCTTCCGGGGCCCGCCCGACTGCTCCGCTGATAACAACAAACACCCAACGCGCATACAAAACAACAATCCCCCGTGTAGCCATTTCACAGACTGTTGGGGTAAGTTGTTGTTCGCGAGCACCTATTAAGGCCGGAACGACGCACCTTGGAATGGTGTGGCCAGGACCACGCCCTGCCGCCTTTGCCTTTCCAGCGCCGACGTGTACACACACCACACCAAGTACGAATTATTTTACAGCTGAGTCGACCTAAAGGGCGAGACCCAGAACCAGGTCTGATGTCAGTCGTGTGGCCGGAAATCGATATACGGGTCGCCAGATTCGCAGCGCAGTGCGCTAACCACTGCGCCACCGCCCCCCCCCCCCCCAGCCAACCTCCGCCCCACGCACACCCACCCACACACACCCACACACACAAAACACCCACACACACAAACACCCACCCACACAAACACACACCCACACACACCCACACACACCCACCCACACACACACCCACACACACACACCCACCCACCCACACACACCCACACACACAAGGCCGCAGCACACAACCCCCCGGTTAACTCAATCGGTTGGCAAGGAGACACCGCCCGCAAACAACCAAACAAGACGGCATCGCTTTACCGCGAGGGATCGATAACCCGGGGAGAGAGGGAGTAGGGGGAGAAGACATGCCAGGCCGGGACTCCAGTGTGAGAGTGTGTGGGTGAGTGTAAGAGCGTGTGGTGAGTGTGAGAGTGTGTGGTGAGTGTGTGAGGGTGTGGGTGAGTGTGATCGTGTGTGGGTGAGTGTGTGGGTGAGTGTGTGTGTGAGTGTGAGAGTGTGTGGTGTGTGGGTGAGTGTGTGGGTGAGTGTGAGAGTGTGTGGTGTGTGGGTGAGTGTGTGGGTGAGTGTGTGTGTGAGTGTGAGAGTGTGTGGGTGAGTGTGTGGGTGAGTGTGAGAGTGTGTGGTGAGTGTGCGGGTGAGTGTGTGGGTGAGTGTGTGTGTGAGTGTGAGAGTGTGTGGTGTGTGGGTGAGTGTGTGGGTGAGTGTGAGAGTGTGTGGTGAGTGTGCGGGTGAGTGTGTTGGTGAGTGTGTGGGTGAGTGTGAGAGTGTGAGAGTGTGTGGGTGAGTGTGAGAGTGTGTGGTGAGTGTGCGGGTGAGTGTGATCGTGTGTGGGTGAGTGTGAGAGTGTGTGTGTGAGAGGGTGTGGTGTGTGTGTGAGTGTGTGTGTGGGTGAGTGTGAGAGTGTGTGGGTGAGTGTGTGTGAGAGGGTGTGGGTGAGTGTGTGTGAGAGTGTGTGGGTGAGTGTGTGGTTAAGTGTGAGAGTGTGTGGTGTGTGGGTGAGTATGAGAGGGTGTGGGTGAGTGTGAGAGTGTGTGGGTAAGTGTAAGAGCGTGTGGTGAGTGTGTGGATGAGTAGTGAGAGTGTGTGTGTGTGAGTGTGAGAGTGTGTGGTGTGTGGGTCAGTGTGTGGGTGAGTGTGTGGTTAAGTGTGAGAGTGTGTGGTGTATGGGTGAGTATGAGAGGGTGTGGGTGAGTGTGAGAGTGTGTGGGTAAGTGTAAGAGCGTGTGGTGAGTGTGTGGGTGAGTAGTGAGAGTGTGTGTGTGTGAGTGTGAGAGTGTGTGGTGTGTGGGTCAGTGTGTGGGTGAGTGTGTGGGTGAGTGTGGTGAGTGTGTGGGGGAGTGTGAGAGTGTATGGGTGAGTGAATGTGAGAGTGTCAGAGTGTGTGGTGAGTGTGTGGGTGAGTAGTGAGAGTGTGTGTGTGTGTGAGAGTGTGTGGGTGAGTGTGAGAGGGTGTGGGTGAGTGTGAGAGTGTGTGGGTGAGTGTGTGGGTGAGTGTGATAGTGTGTGGGTGAGTGTGTGTGTGTGTGTGAGAGAGTGTGTGGTGTGTGGGTGAGTGTGTGGGTGAGTGTGAGTGTGTGTGTGAGAGTGTGTGGTGTGTGGGTGAGTGTGAGAGGGTGTGGGTGAGTGTGAGAGTGTGTGGGTGAGTGTGAGCGTGTGTGTGTGAGTGTGTGGGCGAGTGTGATAGTGTGTGGGTGAGTGTGTGTGTGAGAGTGTGTGGTGTGTGGGTGAGTGTGTGGGTG
Source organism: Petromyzon marinus (assembly GCF_048934315.1). Lineage (NCBI taxonomy): Eukaryota > Metazoa > Chordata > Hyperoartia > Petromyzontiformes > Petromyzontidae > Petromyzon > Petromyzon marinus. The sequence goes on from NC_133697.1 coordinate 11,020,264, forward strand.
AGTGTGTGTGTGTGAGAGTGTGTGGTGTGTGGGTGAGTGTGTGGGTGGGTGAGTGTGAGAGTGTGTGGGTGTGTGTAAGAGCGTGTGGTGAGTGTGATAGGGTGTGGGTGAGTGAATGTGAGAGTGTCAGAGTGTGTGGTGAGTGTGCAGGCGAGTGATAGGGTGTGGGTGAGTGGGTGTGAGAGGGTGAGTATGTGGGTGAGTGTGAGAGGGTGTGTGGTGGGTGTGAGTGTGTAGGTGAGTATTATAGTGTGCGAGCGTATGGGTGAGTGGGAGAGTGTGTGGTGAGTGTAAGAGTGTGTGGGTGAGTATGAGGGTGTGGGTGTGAAAGTGTGTTGGTGAGTGTGTTTGGTATGAGAGTGTGTGGGTGAGTGAGAGTGTGTGTGTGTAAATGTTCACTGGGTGCATAGCGCAGTGCGCTAACCCACTGCACCACAACCACACAAACTCCAACACAAAGACCCCCCTGCATCGCCTTAGCAGACTGTTGGGGCAAGTGCTGTTAGCGAGCACCTATCAACGCCGGGCGAGGCACACGAGGGAGTGGGTGGCCAGAACCACGCCCGGCCGCCTTTGTCTCCCGAGTGGCGATGTTTACACACCACACCAGGTACACATTTGAGGCCGAGTCGACCCAGAGGAGGTCCAGAACCGGTTCAGATAATCAGCAGCAGCCACACTCACCAACACCACCAACACCTCCTCCTCCAGATCGAGACTCCATCATCACCAGCAGCAGCACCTCCGATTAGCACGCTTCACTACGCACGGTGCGAAAGAAGTTGAACATGCGGTACATACAGCACTGCCACCATCACCCCACTCACAACTCCACTACCATCATCACCATCATCATCACCATCATCGTCACCATCATCATCATCACCACCATCATCACCACCATCATCACCATCATCATCATCACCACCATCATCACCATCTCCACCATCATCACCATCTCCACCATCATCACCATCATCACCACCATCATCACCATCACCATCATCACCACCATCATCATCATCACCACCATCATCATCACCACCATCATCACCATCACCACCACCATCACCACCACCATCACCACCACCATCACCATCACCACCACCATCATCACCACCACCATCATCACCATCATCACCACCACCATCATCACCACCACCACCACCATCACCACCATCACCACCACCATCACCACCACCATCACCATCACCACCACCATCACCACCACCATCACCACCACCATCACCACCATCACCACCATCACCACCACCATCACCACCATCACCACCACCACCATCATCACCACCACCACCAGCAGCAGCACCACCACCACCAGCAGCAGCACCACCACCACCAGCAGCAGCACCACCACCACCAGCAGCACCACCACCAGCAGCAGCTGCACCACCAGCAGCAACACCAGCAGCACCACAGACCACTTCCCTTAGCTACTGACCACTCGTGCGCGCACGCGTTTAAAGCGACCATCAAGCCCCCCCTACCTCTAGAGCACCCACCCACACACAGCTCCCGCGTTGCCTTGTGCATACTGTTAGTCGCGAGTGCTGTTAGCGAGCGCCTATTAAGGCGAAACACCACATCGGACCGCCTTTGTCTCTCCGTTGCTGATCGCATTGGATCTAAAATAATCCCGCGACAATGAACTTATTGTTCTAAATCACCTTCCAAATTGGTAATCTCAAAGCGCTGTACTCTACATCAGATGTAAAAATATAGATATTTATCTAGATATAAATAATACACTTACTAACGCACCAGTAATAACTCAATCACAGCAAGTATTCACGTAAGGCTGAGTCGACCTAGAGGAGGCACAGAACCGGTGAAGATGTATTTCGCCAGGCACGTCACCAACATTACTTACACACAGATAGAACACACACGCATGTTACACACACACACATAGAACACACACGCGTGTTACACACACACAGATAGAACACACACGCATTTTACACACACACATAGAACACACACGCATGTTACACACACACACACATAGAACACACACGCATGTTACACACACACACACGCATGTTATACACACACACATAGAACACACACGCATGTTACACACACACAGATAGAACACACACGCATGTTACACACACACATAGAACACACACACATGTTACACACACACAGATAGAACATACACGCATGTTACACACACGCATGTTACACACACACATAGAACACACACGCATGTTACACACACACACACATAGAACACACACGCATGTTACACACACAGAGATAGAACACACACGCATGTTACACACACACACATAGAACACACACGCATGTTACACACAGATAGAACACACACACATGTTACACACACACACACATAGAACACACACGCATGTTACACACAAACACATAGAACACACACGCATGTTACACACACACACACACGCATGTTATATACACACACACACGCATGTTATATACACACATAGAACACACACGCATGTTACACACACAGATAGAACACACACGCATGTTACACACACACATAGAACACACACATGTAACACACACACATATAACACACACGCATGTTATACACACACACATAGAACACACACGCATATTACACACACACATAGAACACACACGCATGTTACACACACACAGATTAGAAATTGCTCATGTATAGCCATACCGGCTGTTGGGGCAAGTACTGTTGGATTAGCGGGCACCTAAGAAGGCCGCTCCGGTGGTAACATCAACAGTACGGGTTAACATACCACACACATACAGATAGAACACGCACGCATGTTTACACACGCACACACGTCACTTACAAATAGTATACACAAATACCCACACATACACGCGTCACTTAAGAGAGTACATTATACCCACCTCCGGTTAGCAAGGTCGGCTACGTACGGCGCGAAAGACGTTCAACGTTCCTCTAAACACCCACAGATAACACGCTCACATTTATAGTATACAAATGTCACACACATATAAAACAGAGCACACTGAAACTATCCACATATCACACAGTACGTATGCACACACACTGATAACATACACTGATACTATACACATGTCACACACTGATACTATACACATGTCATACACAGTACATACACAAACAGATAACACACAGCGATACGATACACATGCCACACACAGTACACATGTAGTGTTCAACACGGAGGCACACACTCTGGACTGGGAGGCAACACTTTTATTTAAAAACTTCCCTAGCGGGTAACACTGAACGTAACTCGGGTTCTCTAGTAGGTGATGTGGCTCGCTATGTGTGTAGCGAGTTAACTCGAGATGAAGACCCAGAGAGGACGAGACGCGGGACCCAGGCTTGATTCCATCGACGAGCCAACAACGCTCTCCGACTGCCCCTTGATGCTCCTGGGCGTGGCCTCGCTCCGCCTTCGGCCACGCCCCCTTCGAGACCTTTCCCGAAGGATCCCGACCGAGCATCACGTGCCCCACTCAGGCTACCACGTCCTCCCTTGCCCTCTCTCTCAGGCCATTACCAGGACTAGGCCCCCTAGGGCTGGCTGACATGCCGTACTTACTCTGGTGCTGGAGAGAGGCTCCAGATGCACAGTTGCACTACTGTAACAGTAGCTGGTGTGAACACCCTAGTGACACCATTTATGCCATTCTAAAAACACAGCCGTCCCTGCAGATCACCATACCCTTAATAACAAGTGACAACCAACAACAAAAAAATAAGCCTCCCAAAATTTTCTGTGTAGCAATAACCAAAAACCCAACGACAACAAAGCAAGCAGCAACCATTGCCCAGACAACATGTACATCAACGGAGGCGCACCCGAAAAAAAATTCCACAACACATGACCAACACAACACCCAGACAATGTACACCACCCAACACCCGTAACCATGTTACAACCCACGAGCACACGACCAAGTCCAACCGGCAGCACAATCCGGCTCGTGTGTGTGTGTGTGATCGTGTGTGCGATCTCCAACAGCGTAGTTATCGATAAATAAGACGGTGGGGAAGGGTCATTTCAACAGGCGGACTTGAAGAAGGTCCAATGGGTGCGGCCTCTCCCGGGAAGAATAACAAATGGGAGAAGCAGGAGTGGGTGACGCCTGCTCCACTCTCCCAAATCCACGTCCGGTCGGCGCAACCGGTGACTCCAAGGGTACTAGGTGCTGGGATCCTGTGGGCGGAAAACCCAAAAACCCCTGAGGCACGATCTCCGCAGACACACGCCCCAGCTCGTCGGACACATCAGCCACGCGGGCCCTTGGGTAGTGGGGATGAAGGGATCCCGCCTGGCGGGGAAAAAAAATAAAACACGGATTCCGACGCGTTGGATGCACAACCAACACCGGCGATCGAACCGAATCCGCACACATCCATCGACACAACATGGACGTCAGGGTCCCATGCCACCCTGAAACCGTCCCATCTAGCAGGTGGTGATAGGGCGAAGACTGAACCGTCTAGCGCCCATTCACTTACCACAAATTACATTTTGGACGTCTTCCAATATCCCGGGTCAAGAAGTCGTGCTTCAAGGTCGCCCCGGTGTCTGCATTTTAAGGTTCAGCAACGAGTTTGGCGTGGAATTCGACTTGCTCATGCACAAAAATGGCGGCCGCGCATGCGAACCGCATCTCCGCGGTTTCCCACACTTGCAACAAAATGGCGGCCGCACGCGCGAACCGCATTTCAGCGGGTTCCCCCACGCACATCAGGAGCCCTCCCTTGAGGACCACTACGGACATCTCATGTCACCCTTTAGCACCCCCTGCCTTTCCGACATGGCGTCTCAATTATAAAATAGCACGCGTCGGCCGTATCGAGGGGTTACATTCAATAATCAATGCCAAACCTTGTGTGAGCTGCACACTTCCACACCGGCACCTCGACAACAAACATTACCACCCCACCGCCTTTCCGAAATGGCGTCACAATTAAACAGTTTCACGTGTCGGCCGTATCGGAGGGAATTTTAAACCGTCTCTCTCCCCAAGCTCGCATTGCAGTGTGTGGCTGTACACAATCGAGCTGAGAGGACACACCAATCACTCTCTCCAAGACTCGCATTGCAACATTCGGTTGTACACATCGAGCTGAGAGGACACACCCTCGATCCATTAAGAACATCAGGGGCATTCTCGCACAATACATTTTTTTCCGTGCAATAACGGACAGGATACAACCAGTGAGTTCGAACCACACCGAACCTGTCGTTCCAAAATCCCCCTCAACATCAAACACGGGATTTTCCTGGGGCTCAGGGCACCCGAACTCAACAGCAAAGCACCATACATAATGCCCACAATAATCGACGATATCGAGCAATGCAGTATATGCAGTCCGCACAACATAAACAATCCCGATCAGTGCACCATACAGTCCTCACAACCAGACAATCCCGATATTGCCCCATATGCAATAAGCAAAGAATCGGCGATCCTGAAAATGCACCACAACAACAAAACGATATTACAAAGTGGACTACTTACACGGACACCGTGGCCATACTTCACCCAAAGCAACCCAATCCTCATACTCCGCACTCCGACGATGAGTAAAAATATGTAGTGGCATCGGTGGAGGCCACTGCATAAGGTATAAGCCGGCCTGTGTGAGGCACGATGCGCGCCGCTCACACCGGCCTCATGCAGTGCCAGCCTCTGGCGGTTAGGGGGCGAGAGCGCCAGGGATGGCGCAGGGGTCATGGCACTCCAGGTGAAACCGGGAGGCCTGGTGACCGGAGGTACCGGCCAAGGGGCCCCAAGGAGGGGGCTGGGGGGACCACGGGACCAGGACCAGGTCCCTCTAGAAGGCTCGAGAAGGGAGGCGTGGCCAGGGGCGGAGGAAGCCCCGGGACTGGAAATATGAGCCGGACCCCTAAACGGGTCTGGCAGCTGTTGCAAGACTGAAGACAAAAGCCGTCACCCGGAGAAGACCTGCCCGACTGCAGGACCCGGACCCGAGCCAGGGTCCAGTCCGAGAAAGCCACCCCGTGTGAGCTAGGGTTCACCAGCTACCTTAGGGAGATACCTCCCTAGGGTAGCTGGTGAAGGGGCAGTTATACCCCTTCGTGTTTTAAGGCTTATTGTAAATAAATGTGTTGCCTCCAAGAAGTCTCTGCCTCCCTCATATGAACCACTACAAATACACAAATCCGACCCGGCGCACGAAAACGATGCCTGACATGTTTGCAAGGGCCCGGGTGTGGGATGCGTCACGACTCGCATGTGGACCCAGAGGAGCGGAAGACGGCAGGGTGGACGACGACGGCGTCGCAGAGAGTCCCGCTGTATTCAACGCGGCATCATCTTGCGACTTGGGCCGAGTGAAGCTCCCCCTCCGCAGGCGTCGATTTTGGCGGGAAACGTGTTTTTGGCGGGAAGCGCGTTTTTGGCGGGAAGCACAATTTTGGCAGGAACGCCGTCTCGCCCTGCCGCAAATGGCGGTCGCTCGCGCCGCGTTTCTTGGGTTTCCCGCGCGCACGAGAACAGCGGCGGAGCCGTCTCCCCGCGGCCCCGGCATACCGACTTATTCGACCGGCTCCTCCAGCTCGAACCTCGGTGAGCAGTGCAGCTGCTTCTAACAAAATAAATAAAAAGTCGTGGAGCCGTAGCTTCCCACCCGCTGTAAACCACCATGCAGTGGGTAACCGGGCTGCAAACCCCTGGGGCCGTCTGGAGAATCTCCCCTCGCCGTCCTCCTCCATCGAAAACGTCTTCGTAAGCATCGCTATCCTCACCTATTTCCTAACTATTTACCACTTCTGACTCCAGTTGTAGTGTTCAACACGGAGGCACACACTCTGGACTGGGAGGCAACACTTTTATTTAACAACTTCCCTAGCAGGTAACACTGAACGTAACTCGGCTTCTCTAGTAGGTGATGTGGCTCGCTATGTGAGTAGCGAGTTAACTCGAGACGAAGACCCAGAGACGACGAGACGCGGGACCCAGGCTTGATTCCATCGACGAGCCAACAACGCTCTCCGACTGCCCCTTGATGCTCCTGGGCGTGGCCTCGCTCCGCCTTCGGCCACGCCCCCTTCGAGACCTTTCCCGAAGGATCCCGACCGAGCATCACGTGCCCCACTCAGGCTACCATGTCCTCCCTTGCCCTCTCTCTCAGGCCATTACCAAGACTATGCCCCATAGGGCTGGCTGACATGCCGTACTTACTCTGGTGCTGGAGAGAGGCTCCAGACGCACAGTTGCACTACTGTAACAGCAGCTGGCGCGAACACCCTAGTGACACCATTTATGTCACTACACACACACAAATAATAAACACTAATACGACAAGGCAGCAGACATCATGCTGCTCTTAGCAGACATCGCGGCTATCGCGATTTTCATCTGAAGACGATGGCTTGTGTTGCTATCGAAACGTCGTGATTTATTTTGTTTTATTTCTACCTACGTGACTTTACCGAAAGAACCAAAGAGTAACGACACACATGTCACACACAGTATACATATACACACAGATAACACACTGATATACACGTGTCACACACAGTACATACACCCAGATAACACACTGATATACACGTGTCACACACAGTACATACACACAGATAACACACTGATATACACGTGTCACACACAGTGCACGTGAACACACACAACACCCCACACCCACAAATAAAACACACACGCGCATTTCACACACACACAAATGTCACTTACAAATAGTACGCACACGCAAACACCCACACACCCACACACGTCACTTGCAGAGTACATATACGGTACCCACCTCCGGTTAGCACGGTTGACTACGTGCGGTGCGAAAGAAGATCAGCATACATACACCCACAGATAACACTCACACTGACAATTATATACATATGTTACAGGGTACATATACACATCCACATATAACACACGTCACTCACAAAGAGTGCAAAGACAAAGATCCCCCGCATACAGTAGCTTCAACATGTTAGGTGGCCCAAGTGCTGTTAGCGATCACCTATTGAAGACCGGCACGGCACACGAGGGGGTGGGTGGCCAGCAACCACGCCCGACCGCCTTTATCTCCCCAGTGGCGATGTTTTTCATACACCGCACCAGGTACTAATTTGAGGCTGAGTTGACCTAGGGGAGACCCAGGACCGGTTCAGATAATCGTCACTGGGTGTTGGCCGTGAGCGTGAATCGAACTCGGGTCGCCAGGTTCGTAGCGTACCGTGCTAACCGTTCCACCACCGCTCCCCATAAAGAGTACAAGACAGAGATCCCCCCCCCGTATAGCCTTAGCAGACTGTTGGGGCAAGTGCTGTTAGCGAGCACCTATGAAGGCCCGCACTGTGGCACACAAGGAGGTGGGTGGCCAGCAACCTCGCACACACAAACAGATAACACAATCACACACACCGTCACTCACAAAGAGGACACGCGTGGACCCGCACAGACGCCACACTCACGTCACACGAAGAATCTGCGTCTGACAACTTCCTCACCTCTTATCACCCCTAATCACTCCCTTCCTCCTCCTCTCTCACACTTCTCCCCATGATTGTGTGGTGGGGAGAGGGGGTAAGGGGGTCTGTGTGGACCTTGAGTGGTAGTCCTTAGGCCAACACGAAAATGAGCCTCGCTTAAGTTGACAGGAGCACGATGACGAATCGCGAATTCCCCCGCGGCGCTTAGAATAACATAGCCCAGCAGCAGGTGCACACAAAAGACAAAGATCCCCCGTATAGCCTTGATAAACTCGGCCTCAAATTGATACCTGGTGTTGCGGTGTGTAAACATCGCTACTCGGGAGACGAAAGCGGACGGGTTTGGTTCTGGCCACCCACCCCCTCGCGTGCCGTGCCGGACTTCATAGGTGCTCGCTAACAGCACTTGCCCCAACAGTCTGTCAAGGCTACACGGGGGATCTTTGTATTTTGTCTTTGTGGTTGTTGTGCAGTGAGTTAGCACACTTCGCTACACACCCGGTGAACATTCACACAAAGACAAAGATCCCCCGTGTAGCCTTAACAGACTGTTGGGGAAAATGCTTTTAGCGAGCACCTATGATGGCTGGTACGGCACACGAGGGGGTGGGGTGTCCAGCATCACGCCCGACCGCCTTTGTCTTCCCAGTGACGATATTTTTCATACACCGCACCAGGTGCTCATTTGAGGCTGAGTCGACCCAGGAGTGGCCCAAGATCGGTTCAGATAATCGTCACTGGTGTGTTAGCCGTGAGCGGAATTCGAACTCGGCTCGCGGGGTTCGGAGCGCAGCTTTACGCTAACCGCTGCACCACCGCTCCAAAGGTGCACCACTGCACACACGCGTTCACCTGCAGCAGCAGCAGCAGCAACTCTTTGTCAATACAATCACGGTCGGCCGCCTCCCCACGCGCGCCCGGGTCGTGTCCGGTTAATTTGGTCATAACTTCGGGGCCGTCCATAAATGACGTCACGCACCTAGTGGGGGGTGGGGGTCAGACATTTGTGACGATGTGTGACGAGGGAGGGGGGGGTTTGAGAAATGTGACGTCACATCAAAATGCGCAACTTTAAATAAATATAGACAACACGTTCTACTTAATTAAATAGACTTTTTAATAAATGTGTTCTCCTGCAACATCAGAGTGCAGCGGCACATTAAATACGCACTACAATGACAATAGTTTAAAGCGATTTGAGGCATGTTTTATTTTTTTGTAGAGGGGGAGGGGGGGGGGGGGACAGAGCTTTGTGACGTAATATTTGTGGGGGGGGGTCTGACTCTTTGTGACGCCGTGTGACGAGGGGAGGGGGTCAAAAATCGTCCAAAATCGCGTGACGTCATTTATGGACGGCCTCTTCACCACGCCGCTCAATGCGCTGTTGGTCAAAGCCTCCGATTATTATTATTATTATTCGGGCAGGTTGCCTGCGTACGGTGCGAAAGAAGTTCAACGTACGTACCGTAGATACGTTAAAACAGAAACACCCCACCTCGCAGCGAGGAAAGGGCGGCGTATCACCACGTGCGCGGGTCTTCCTTAAACCGTGCCCGACTGCGAGACGATGATGTGTAACGTCTAAGTGGCGTAAGCGACCTGCAGGCAGGCAGTGGCCGTAGGCAGGTTGGCACTGGGTGACGCCTAACGCGCCACGACTTTTAGTTTGAGAGAAAAGTTTGTTTACTTTTTAGTTTGTCGGTTAAACAAAAACTAAATTCGCTTCACTGGCCGCAGACTTTATTTCTGACATCGTGCATGTTGGGGTTTTACATGACCGCGTTTCAAGGACGCGCGGGAGACATAAACGTGTCAACCCATCAATGGTTTTTAACCCGTATTGTTGTACAGGGAAATTGAGTTTTCAGGTCCATACGGCGTTACAGCCGTTTCAATACGAGCAAAACTAAAAATTCACACGGCAGCATCAGCATGCAAGGTCACAGACAGTAAGTAGCACATCGACACCAATTATTAAAAATTGATACATAAACCAGTTTTTTGTTTCGTAACGTAATGCGTGTCTATCTGTTTGTGTTACTCCCTTTTGATGGGACTTTGTAGGATGAACGTTGAGATTTATAAGGGGGCACGGGGGTGACCAATCGAGGTCTGAATTGGTCTGTAATAAGGTAGGGCACTCATAGCGACGAGTTGACAGGTCTGGCGAGCGTCGACGTGGAGCCATAGTAATACAGTACAACAATAGCGAACTTTCTGTGCCGCCTCTCGTTGTTGTGCCGCCTCTCTTTGTTGTGCCGCCTCTCGTTGTTGTGCCGCCTCTCGTTGTTGTGCCGCCTCTCTTTGTTGTGCCGCTTCTCTTTGTTGTCCAGCCTCTCTTTGTTGTGCCGCCTCTCTTTGTTGTCCAGCACGGAGCGTGGGACGGGGCGGCCAGGAATGCGCCCGGACTCGTTCGACTCGGAAAGCCAAGCAGGGCGTTGTTGAGCCTGGACAAGTGCTCGGATAAATGACAATTTTGATTTAAAATAAGAACATTGTTGTATCTATATGCAAACGTGTGTTGTTGTTGTTGTTGTTGCCAGCGCTGTATATCGATAGTAACGTAGAGGGGAGGAAACGGGCACAATAGATGTCGTGTACTGTTCATGCGTTGGCGTTTTCATTGTCCTTGTGATGTTCTTCGCCTTTTGGCGTCCTTTGGTCTGCACTCGACAAGGTGTTCCAGATGTCTTGTGACCCGGATTTCATTGGACCCCTTAATATGTTTTTTTCTCCCCCCCCCCCCTGGCATATGCATTTCTGTAAAAAAAACCTTGCTTCAAACACATTGCGTCTTAGAGATCGGGGTCACAGGACATCTGGACCACCATGTACAGCACGGGTAGGACAAAGCCATAAAAAATACTGCCTATGGTGTAGGCTAATCAGTTTCAATGACAATGCGTACATTATAATCAAAGTATCGTTGTTTGCATGTGACACCACAAGTATGTGTAGTTAATGCAGACCTGATGCCTTGCAATAGGTGTCTATTTGGTGTTTGAACATCTGAACACCTGTATAATAACTTTTTATATATATAAAAAATTGCGTATGGCGGAGAAACATTTCGATGTTTCGGCCGACTGGCCTTCTCAAGGAAATGTTGAGGTGGTGGCGCACGTCTGCAACCCAGCACTGCGGACGCAGCGGACCACACGAAAACATTTTTTTGCCAAACCTCCTTCCCGTTGGGGGAGGAGGGGGGGGGGGTCGAGGAGGTGCCGTAACCTCCTGGCTCACTAATATCATCCGTCCCATCTGTGCGGGATACAGTGTTGCCCCCTCGCACACGTGGGGGGGGGGGGGGAGTTTGGGTATGAGTGTCGCTAAACACTCATAATGAAATGACCGAAGATATCTTAGTAAACCAAACAACAAACAACAACAAAAACATGCAATGCAGGACCCTCTTGAAAAAAGAGTGGAGACCGATGGTTATACACGGGACGATAACGGTGACCTATGTCTGATAGCTTGGGCTTCATTTCAACCAGGCCTATAAGATGGTCAGCGACCCCGGAAAAAAAACACACGTCCGCACCCAGCACAACCACATGCACAACACATCTCACCGTGGCCGGTGGGCGATACGATAGCGTCAGCCACGCGCCACGGAAGCAACCGTCGTTAGAGTGGCGCAAATGAATGAGATTGGAGTAACGCGACACGGGAAGATAACTCCGTTAGGGTAGCGCACGCGGTGCACGTGCCAGAATTGATTATATCGCACGTGGGTGTTGCGTCGTGTCTTCTCTGCAGAATGGGGACGCACCACTCCCGATAAATGCATACCGTGGTTTATAATCACCATAACCACTTCGTTGTGCGATTAATCCATCGTGCTATATGCACCATCATCATCAGCAGCAGTGGCGGCAAGCCACGGTCAAACCCACAGTTCCGTCGAAATCTCTCAGGGTTCTGCGATGGCGCCGCGGTGGGGAGATGTTAACTCGCTCGTCTGGTATACAGGAGGTCCTGGGTTCGACCCCTATTCCTGACGTCTGTATATTTGGAGTTTGCGTGTTCTCCGCGTGATCGTGTGGATTTTCTCCGGGTCCTCCGGTTTTTATTTTACCCCACAATTAGAATCGACGTGCAGTTTAGAGTACTTGGCTCCTATACATGCCCACGTGATTGGAAGCTACTTCGTTGAGAGTAATATCTGATAGCCCGGTCGCTTCGGAAAATAATATTCTAATATAGCTCAGTGGACCTTATACCTGGTGAACTAAAACACAGTTTAGTTTTATATTTAGACGATGTTCCAATACAGCCAGCAGCACCTCGGAAGCATGCTCCGCACCTGTGTTCCACGTCCGCACATTGAGTAGAGGGAATACGACGAAGATAATTATTATTGCACCCTTCCCGTGTTGAACTACCAAATGGAAAGCGTCGCAATTTGTCGCAGCATACACCAAGTGGCGGGAGGGGGGTGGATGTGTGGGGGAAACGGTGTGTAGGCATCAGCACTGGAGAGACAAAGCGTGGTGCTGGCCACGCACTCCCTCGTGTGCAGTGTCGGCTAGCACGATTAGCTACGTACGGTGCGAAAGAAGTGCAACATACATAGGTGCTCGCGAACAGCACTTGCCCCAACAGTCTGTTAAAGGCTATGAGGGGGATCTTTGTCTTCGTGGGGGAGCGGAGGTGAAGAGGCAAGGGGAGGGGTGGGGAGAGCTGAGTGATGAGATTCAATGGAGATGCGACCCTTCCCCCCCCCCACCAGATCGCGTCCACTGGAGACCCCCCTCCCGTGCTGATGCACTGCAGACCCCCTCGCGCCCCCCTCCTCCCCAAGCTCCCCCCTCCACCACAGCCCCCGCCCTCCCCTCCCACCCCGGCCCCCCCCTCCACCACAGCCCCCGCCCTCCCCTCCCACCCCGCCCCCCCCCCCCTCCACCACAGCCCCCGCCCTCCCCCCCCTCCACCACAGCCCCCCCTCCACCACAGCCCCCGCCTTCCCCTCCCACCCCAGCCCCCCCTCCACCACAGCCCCCGCCCTCCCCTTCCACCCCGGCCCCCCCTTCCACCCCTTCGGGGTTAAGAAAATTAACATAAGATAACACAATATCATGTGAATACATCGATGTAAATAATATAACAATCGTATATTGTGAGTTTCGTAGAATAAATCATCACCACCAAGATGATCAACCATAACGTGCATCATCATAATCATCTAACTTCACATATAAGTGTCATCAACAACAACAGCAGCATCATTAACCATCATCCCTCCATCGTTGTTGTCACCGCTACCACCAACCATCATAATCATCATCACCGTCACCAAAATCGGCACCACCACCACCACCATCATCATCAGCGCCATCATGACCACCAACATCACTACCATAATCAACAGCTACATCGAAGACAAAGATCCCCAGTATAGCCTTTACAGACTGGAGGGGCAAGTGCTGTTAGCGAGCACCTATAAAGGCTGGAATCGCACACGAGGGAGTGGGTGGCCAGCACCACGCCCGACCGCCTTTGTCTCCCTAGTGACGATATTTACACACCGCACCAGGTACTCATTTTAGGCTGAGTCGACATAGGGGAGGCCCAGGAACCGGTTCAAATAATCGTCACCGGTGTCGGCTTGCGTGAGCGCGAATTGAACTCGGGTGAGCAGGTTCGTAGCGCAGCAGCTCGCTAACCACTTACACCACCGCTCCCCTCCATCACCACTTTCAGCACCACCACCATCATCATCAGCACCATGACCGCAGCCCGGATCTCCCCCCCCCCACCTCCAGTGCCATGCAGCTCAGCGCCGTGACGTCATTGGTATTGTACATTATGTAATCCCGAGCACATATAAGTGCCCCGAAACATTCCCCGGGCGAGCACATAAATGGTCATTTAAAAAATACATACCGTATTCTATGGATTACGAGAGCCTTCGGAAAGTAAGACGCACCACAAAATGTGTGACCGTTGTCAATAAAGTTATACAAATACGGTCATATATATACACACACCGATCTACCGGATTATAAGACGCGCCTTCAAAGCTTGTGCTCTAAAATACAGGTAGGGAGGAGGGAGGGATGCGTGTTATAATCAATATAATACGGTAATTGTTGTTATAGACCACATAAACCAAGCAATATTAACAGATATCCCTGGACACCGTTGCACAGATTTTCCGGGTAAAAATATCTATAAATACATACCATAAATGGGAGAAATTTGAGAGGCAGTTGATTCCAAAGTCCCCACATATGCACCACAAAATCTCCAACACACTTGTTAAATATTGTAACTCTCCACTCTCTCTTGATAATATGTGACGCCAACGCTTTCACAATATTCCGTCACCTGTTGAGAAAAAAGTCAGTGCCATTAAGCAATCAGCGGGGTATGCAATTGAACGTGTTCACGAGCATATATAAAAACCCCGTGAGTGTCTCACGTGATACACTAATCACGGATGAGTGATGATTAGCCAAGGCATAATTGGAACGCGTCTGAGAGAACACGTCCACGGAGGAGATGGAAGCAGGTGATGACAGTTTTAGAAGGCCTTCATCCAGCAGTGGATTGAACATGGCTCATGGTAGTGAACAGTGTACTGTATATGGGTAAATCTATTTACTAATTCATTTAATGTGGTTTTTTTTGTCAATGTACTGATGGATGGAGACCTTCACACACCGTGTCAGCTTTGGAAGTTGTTCGGGCATACTTCACCACGGTGGTCAGGTTGGTGAAGTTGTGCGAGGTGCCTGCAGAAACAGTTCCGCTTTCACTCGCCACTGATGCTGATGTATGTGGTCAGGAATGGAAGAAACGTAGCTGGGCGTTATGGTAAAGAGCGCAAACCAATGCGCCACCGCTCCCTCAATATGAGTAAACGTGTATGTCAACTATCAGAATCTAGTTCGTGGACCAGTATCTGAATGCTGTAGAGGACATCTAAATCAACTTAAGCCTCCCGTAAATCACTAGACTTCTGTGTCGCCACCCCCACTATAAATACCTCCTCGTGTCCCTGCCCACAATATTCGCTCACTCTGTTTAGTTTGCTGACCTTCCCCCGCACCTCCAATCAGCACGGTTGGCTACGTACGGTGCGACAAAAGTTCAACATAAGTTCAACATACTAATAGAGAACGACTCTGAAGCCCGATGAAAGAACCACAGACAATCAGCGAAGGCAGCAGCCGCGCTGTGATGATCCGGCCCTCAGGTCTGCGGTCCTCTATATATTTAGATGCTATCGGCCAAATAAGTAGTGCACGCATGTGGGAGAAAACCTGGAGCATCTGAAAACAGCACGCGTGCGAAGGAGCAACACGCTATCCCATACAGATGGAACAGGTGGGGTCCACATTTTCTGTGTGTGTGTGTGTACTGCTTTGTGGCAAGCCAGGGTTATAGCACATTGACGCCCGCGGGGAGTTTGAAAACGTTTATGTGATCCACCAACCCTCGTTGCCTCCACAGTGCTGGATTACAGCCGTGTCACAGCCACCCGGCGAATAGAGATACAGAAAATTTTCGTTCAACAAGCTCGCTAAACAATTACTGACGCCGCAGAAAAAAAAGACATTAGAGAACATGCCGGGGGCAATTATTGAAAGTGGATTGGGATCAAAGTGAGGATTTACTCAATTGGGAATACATGTACACAAACGCAACCTTTGCTAGTGATTTCAAAAACTTAGCAAAGAGATATGAGGCTCGGCCAGACTCTCCTCGGTAAGCTAACGTAATCATGCATAATACAGAGGCAGACCAGAGCAGGTTGCCGTCTATATGAAAACGGAACTTGTTCGTGAAAAGTAACAGCAATGTTACCTTAAGAGCGGGGAGTTCTCTGTGCACATTACCTGCTGTGCCATTTCAATCAGAAACAGACAAAACGAAAAAAGAGTTGAAATGTCCACAAAGCAGAACGGGGAGACGCATGTTTAAAATTAGACTGCTAGGCAGAAAGAGGAACGTATAGATTGGAGCGGAAAATAATATATTAGAGACACTGTCATAAGAGGAAGTAGAATTGGGACAGGATATGTCGAGAGAAGGAACGATGACCGTGGAAAAAGGAAACACGCTCACAAGTCTGTCCCACCACAGAGATGGAGCGATGGGATCAGGCTCATGTGCCGGTAGCTTGATGGGTGGGACTGGTTGTATCCCCAAGATTGTGAATTATCGACGGATTGCGGAGGCGTTTATCCAGCAGTGGCTTTAGCCATGGCTGCTGATGATGACGTTACACACAGGGCACACAAGCATACGCTATGGACTCGTGTCTCATTCAGTCCATAGCCTATATACACACACACACGTGCGCTACATGTACAGCCATCTTTGTCAATGCACTGCTGGCTGGGTGAGGGGCCCATGCCTGGATGATGCGTCTCTTCCATGCGGATGTTACAAGTCGTTGCGTAGGTCAGTTGATCATACTTCAGCACGCTTTGTCGGTGCAGGTTGGCATTAGGGCTGAACGATTAATCGATTTCAAATTTTAATCGCAATTTGAAACAATGCGATTAGCAAATCGCAAAGGCTGCGATTTTTTTGCGATTTGAAAAGTCCTATTACAATCTTATTGGAATTTTTTAAAATATTTTTTATTATAACATTACTTATTTAACTTAACAATTGTTCCATGTTTGATTGTTATATTTCAATTAAAATTTTTTAATAAATACATGTTGGAAGCAATTCATATATTTTAAGTTCTCATCCTTGCATTAGAATATATAGAGCAGGTCTTATTTTGATGGTATCATGTGGCAATGCTCCATCACGTGTTTTAAATCTATTACACAGTGAATATTGAACTGAAGCTTGACTTTAAAAAATGTAATCACAAATCAAATCGCAATATCTGTCAGAAAAATCGCAATTAGATATTTTCACCAAATCGTTCAGCCCTAGTTGGCATTAACAGAAGACGAGGATGCTGTTGGGCTTCATGGAGGCTAAAGTGAGTTATATGGCGGAAAGGCAGTTTGACGATTATGGACCTAGATTACAGTGGTTATTTGGAGGTAAGGTTATTGGACTATATGGAGTAGGCTACGTGGGGGGGGGGGGTGCTATATGGTCTGCTCTGACCATAGGCGACAGGCATAGGGTCATATGGCGGCTAAAACATTGGGCTGGGAGGGGCTAGGCCAGGGGTCGGCAACCAAAATAAAAATAGAGAATTTTTTTCGAATTCAGGAAAAAAACAATTTTTCAAGAGCCGCAATCCATGTGAACACGAGATGGTCCTTAAAGAGCCGCATGTGGCTCCGGAACCGCAGGTTACCGACCCCCTGGGCTAGACTATTCGGTGGCGACGGGGCTATGTAGGGTTTAAGGCCAAGCTATATGGTGGAGCAGACTGCTATTGGAGCTGGGCTACAGCCATAGGGCTCATAAGGGGGCTAAACCACTGGGCTGGGTGTTTGACTATTTACTGGCTGCAGGGTTATGTAGGGTTTATGGCCAGGCTATATGGTGGAGCAGACTGCTATTGGAGCTGGGCTACAGCCATAGGGCTCATAAGGGGGCTAAACCACTGGGCTGGGTGTTTTACTATTTGCTGGTTGCAGGGTTATGTAGGGTTTATGGCCAGGCTATATGGGGAAGCCGGCTGCTATTGGAGCTGGGCTACAGCCATTGGGCTCATAAGGGGGCTAAACCACTGGGCTGGGTGTTTGACTATTTGCTGGCTGCAGGGTTATGTAGGGTTTATGGCCAGGCTATATGGGGGAGCCGGCTGCTATTGGAGCTGGGCTACAGCCATAGGGCTCATAAGGGGGCTAAACCACTGGGCTGGGTGTTTGACTATTTGCTGGCTGCAGGGTTATGTAGGGTTTAAGGCCAGGCTATATGAAGCAGGCTGCTATTGGAGCTGGGCTACAGCCATAGGGCTCATAAGGGGGCTAAACCACTGGGCTGGGTGTTTGACTATTTGCTGGCTGCAGGGTTATGTAGGGTTTATGGCCAGGCTATATGGGGGAGCCGGCTGCTATTGGGAGCTGGGCTACAGCCATAGGGCTCATAAGGGGGCTAAACCACTGGGCTAGGGACGCTAGGCGATTCTGTGGCCGTAAGGGGTTTATGGCCAGGCTGCGGGGCTATGTGGGGGGAGCCGGCTGCTATTGGAGGCTATGGAGGCGTGCGCTTGTGTCAGCGGCGGCGGCGGCGGGGGGGGAATCGCGCGAGCCCAGCGGATCTGCGCGACTCTTTATAGCGCCACCCCCGCGGGCCCCCCCCCCCCCCGACGTTTGACGCATTGCGGATACCCCCCAGCCAATCAGAGGCCGCGATTCAAACGCGTTACCCTCCCCCCTCCCCCTCCTCACGCGGATATCCTGCCGCGTAACGGCCGAGCCGAGGCCACATCACCGCGTACATCAGCGCGCGCTCCGCCGCCGAGCAAACAGAGTGCGTCGCCTCGGTGAGGGGGAAAGGCTTAGCGCGGAGGGTTTTTTTCTCCCCGTTTCTCTTCATTTCTTTAAACTAAGTTAATATCTTTTTTTTTCCCACCGTCGCCGTATTCATCAGCTCCGCGACGCTTCGTCGCTTTTGATTTAAAATCACCCCGCCCGCCCGCGTCTAACAGCAGCCCTCCCCGCAGCGTCGCGAACGCGCTGAGGCGACCACGAGGCTTTTTTTATTATTATTCTTCTTCTTCACAGCCACGATTTGCAAGCGAAGAGAAGAGAAGAGTTCGGGCACAACACGAAATAAATTTTAAGAAAAAGAAAGCTCAAAGAACTAAAAAAAATGGTAAGTTCTCGCGGTGCTGGTACTAACTTTTACTTAACGATGTCGACGATACGTATAGATGTTTTCAAAGTACGGAGGGGATTTTTTTGGTTGAAAAAAATGTTTTACCTCAGTTATTTGTGGCGTCACGACCGCGATCGATTTGGCCGCGTCTTTGACGGTTACAGCGTCGTTGTTTTTTTTTAAAAAGAAAGTTAGATTTAAAAAAAATACTTTACAAAACGGAGGCTGTTGAGGTAATATTCTTAGCGCGTTAACAACAGGTGGTGGGTCGACGGTTGGTATTTTGGCGGGATTTTCTTGCGTCTCGCCCGTCGACGAACAAAATTTAAAATATATTTACATTTTTGTTATTAAGGAAACGAAACGTCCACGCCCCAGTTCGACCATAACGCGACACCCGCATGTTACGGCGCGTTTCTACATTAAACATACGCGCGTGTATTGGGTACATGTGTGTAGTTGCTGCCGTGAGAGGATCGGTGGCGCAATGGTTAGCGCACTGCGATAAGAACCCGGCCCATCCTGGGTTCGATTCCCAGCCACGATCGGCGTCAGTGGCGAGTGATATCTTAAACCGGTCCTGGGACTTCACCTTATATTTGACTCGATCATAAAACGAGTACCCGGTGTAGTGTATATAATACATCGGTACTGAGGGAGAGAGACAAAGGTGGACGGGCGTGGTTCTGACCACACGCCACCACCACTTTTGCCATCATGTGGTACTCTCTTAACAGCACTTGACTATCGTTTTATTCGCCAAAACTGACTTAATCAAATATCAAGTGACCACATGTTTGGCTAATGTTGAATGCGTGTCTACGGATTGTACACGTTCTTCATTATTAGGGTAAACTTACGTAGCAACTTCGCAGTGCACGTGCAAGAGTATAAAACTGTGACTATTCCCACACCTTGGGTCATTAGCAGTGTCGCGCGTGTCTTAATTGCAGCATATGTGTGTTGAAGGTAAGTTTTGTGCAGGTGGATTTATTGATAGCTAAGGGTTGTGGGGTGTTGGCAGTCGATGGGTTAGCACCGTTGCGCAATGAACCGGGGGGGACTGTGTAGCGTTTGATTGAAGGCCACGGCTAACGTCAGTGGAGATTGATATCGAAAGTTGCCTTGTCCATCCCTCCCCCTCTTCACCAACGGGTTGACCGGAGCGGTGAAGTATGGTTAAGCACCCCCCTCCCCCCATGACCAACAAGGCGTGGAGGGGAGAGCCGTAAGCCAACTTGACTTTTTTCTTTCTAAGGGTTGGGTCAGTCGAGGTATGCGTTGGCTTCCTGCATGACATGATAACTTTAGTTCAAGCAGCAATGTGTAATATGTGTCGTGTCACACATGTGGTATGCGTGTGAAGAGCGTTTTCAGCTTACTCTTTACAAGTAGTATTTTGTCGTCTATCGAGGCTAAAACCCCCAGCTTGTACCGCTGCTGTGTATGTTTGCTAAATAAGGTAGTCAGAATATCACCATGGACGAAACTAGGTCACATTTCATATATACATACTTAGCCGCGTTTTTTTAATTGGGGGGGGGGGGAGTAGAAAATGGCTTTACTGTTAAGTAACGTGAACACGTTAATAGGCCTTATGTTTTATATCCGCTCCCTGGTTGACTCTTACATTACCTGCGTGTGAACGCCATTCATAAGACTTGGCTGGGTGCGGCAAAGGGGGGTGGGGGGGTTAACAAGCCTCTGCCGGCTCGCGTGTAAACCTATTAATAATTATACTTTACTGCAAATGTATCAAAAGTTAGTCGCATGAATCGTTACATTTTCTGGGAAAAAAAAACAGGAGTGTTTTAAATTGCGTGTACATGTAATTTTTGTGCTGCAGGCCGATCAGCTGACTGAAGAGCAGATTGCAGGTAAAAATCGCACGTGGTGTCCGGACATGAATTTTGCAAAAGTCCAGTCAGTCGTCTGCCACCTTTTTCAAACTTACCACAGACTAAGAAAGTGCATACTTTTTAACATGCAGCATTCATTCTTCAATATTTATTTTATGATCAGGTGTTTTGTTTTTCTCAATTACGACAGTTATGCCAGCGGTGATTTTAATATTAGACCATTGTAATAAACCTAAAAAAACGTTCTTGTCCTGCGTAACGTTAGTGTATTTTCTGAAATGTATCGCCTGAATTAGTTACAGCGGTGAACAAACGGCCCTTTTATGTCCTTGGATCCATAGTCCAGACCACGAGTTTGCACGCGAAGTTTTTACTGCTCATAAAAGCTGCACGCCCACCCAACTTCCCCCCCCTCCAGCAACCGCACTCGCTCACTCACCCTTGCCCTCCCCCCTCCGCGGTCCCAACCCCCACCCCCTGAGCCAACTCTGCCGTCACTGCCCTCCTCCCCGCAGAGTTCAAGGAGGCGTTCTCGCTTTTCGACAAGGACGGCGATGGCACCATCACCACCAAGGAGCTGGGCACGGTGATGCGCTCGCTGGGCCAAAATCCCACCGAGGCAGAGCTGCAGGACATGATCAACGAGGTGGACGCCGACGGTACAGGCTCCACTACACCCAATAATCATGCCCCCCCCCCCTGCTTACTGCTTGCCATCTCTGGCCCGGAAGCACACGCGTTCATGGCAGAAGTGGATTTTGGACAGCTTTAGAGACTGCTGTCCTTGGGGGGTCAAAACTGGATCCTGGCTGTGCCAGTTACTTAATTGAAGCTGGTGGTGGTTAGAGGTGTGTAAAATCAGTTGTCATCTGCGCACAGCTTTATCTCGTGCATTTAAGGGGAAAATTTATTTTTGGGAGCTGTTGAACATATTTGAGTCTCGGTAGCCTGCAACCTGCTCTGCTCAATGCAGTGTTTCTCCAAGACTCGTAAATCTCAGGTAAACACATTGAGAAGGTGATGTGGCAGTTTCGGTGTACACTTACGCTTGTGGTTTTCCACAGGCTTTGAATTGCGTAGCCACTATGCAGCTGTTAGGCCTGCCTTTAGTGCCTGCGAAGTAGACGAGCATTTATATTATACCCCCATTTTGTAACGGCCTGCAATATAGTGTATCAAATTACGCTTCATTGGGCTTCCTCATTGTTGCATAGAATGTGCAGACTTGGCAATGGATTAGAGACGTCCCCATTATCTTTGACAAGTTACTGTGCATATGGTATGATGTGGATGGCCATCTCCACATCTGACATTTTGGTTGCTTTTTCAGGCAATGGTACGATCGACTTCCCAGAGTTCCTCACCATGATGGCTAGGAAGATGAAGGATACGGACAGCGAGGAGGAGATTCGTGAGGCCTTTCGGGTCTTTGACAAGGTGAGTCTGCTTGAACCTTATCTGCCCCCAATGGTTCTCAGAAAATGCACGAGAAGGATGTGAGGAGGCTTTTGGCTTTGCAGTAAATATGAAATAAGATCTGACCTGTGGTTGTACCAAAATCTACCTAAAAGGGCTATAAATGGAGGTATTTGCTCATAAGATGACACTTTCAATTGACAGATGGCTGGTAACAAAGTGGAGTTATTTTAAAGTTTTTTTTTTAAACCGAATATGTACAACGAAAGTATTCAACATCCATATTCTAGCATAGGTAACTTTCCTATGTCAATTTAGTTCTATCTGCAACCATTTGCAGTTTAAGGTTTTATACCCAGTTCTGGTCCGCACTTGCACATTATGACACGGTTACTGTTAAAAGCATATTGCATGTGTTTCTAAACCAATGCAGTGCTGTGTGCAACTTGGCAATTCAGCCAGCAGGGAGGGAAGCAAGAGGACCTGATAAAAAGCATGTAAAAGTAGCATGGAAACTGCATGCAGTTACAGCAGAGATTCATGCTTCATTAATTTCCAAGTGCACCTTTGAGTTTGCCCAGCCAGTTGCCCTGTAAAGGCAATTTGTGTGTGTGTGCTGTCATTAGGATGGGAATGGCTACATCAGTGCAGCTGAGCTCCGCCATGTGATGACAAACCTCGGGGAGAAGCTGACCGATGAGGAGGTGGACGAAATGATCCGCGAGGCCGACATCGACGGGGACGGCCAAGTCAACTACGAAGGTCGGTCACTGCGACTTCTGTCACCATTGTTGGTTGACCTTAAGTCGTGGTGGATGTCCTTTAGTAGTAAACTGAAATATTGCAGGCAGAGGTATTTGCAGTGTTTTGTAATGAAATCTATGTTTTCTCTCTTCAGAATTTGTACAAATGATGACCGCAAAGTGAAGTCTCTGCGTTGCAAGCCCCTTCCTACTCTCATCCCTAAGTGCAAGTTTGGATGACTGCCTTTCTTTTCTTTACTACTTTTCTGCGCCACACAAAATGGTCACATTAAAAAGTTTGAGCTCATGGATGTTCGTATAAAAACGATACCATACGGCTCCCTCTTGCCCCCCCCATCTTTTCTTTTTGGCAGCTGGCCACTGCTTTAGAGCAAGGGGTTGGTGCCCCTGGTCTCCCGTTCCCCTACACACTCCCCTACGCCGCCGTACGGCCATTGCCACCCGTACGAACTAACTGGCGCGTTGCCACGCAACGTGGATGCGCTTTGCGAGGTTGGCTGTGCTCTGCCACCAGGTCGTTGGCCACATGCCGAGGCGGGTGCAACACACGCAGGGTTGTTGCTGGTATCTTTGTCTAGGGTAGTGTTCCCATCTCGGTGGTCTGAGGCGTTGTGAGAATGTTACTTCATGTAGCCTCTCCAGAGAGGTGACTTATGTGAGTGTAATCGTATCATCTTTGCACTATTGTGTAAGAGGTTATAAAGAGGATTACCCTTTACTATTCTTCACCCACAGTTATACCTACTACGCTTCATTACGGTGGGTGGAAAGTTTCATACAGTGAGGGAAAAAAGTATTTGATCCCCTGCTGATTTTGTACGTTTGCCCACTGACAAATAAATGATCAGTCTATAATTTTAATTGTAGGTTTATTTGAACAGTGAGAGACAGAATAACAACAAAATCCAGAAAAACGCATGTCAAAAATATTGTAAATTGATTTGCATTTTAATGAGAGAAATAAGTATTTGACCCCTCTGCAAAACATGACAGTACTTGGTGGCAAAACCCTTGTTGGCAATCACAGAGGTCAGACGTTTCTTGTAGTTGGCCACCAGGTTTGCACACATCTCATTAGGGATTTTGTCCCACTCTTTGCAGATCTTCTCCATAGGCAGCATTCCTCCTCCAAACATGGCCAGTTGAGTTGATGCCAAAGAGCTCCATTTTGGTCTCATCTGACCACAACGCTTTCACCCAGTTGTCCTCCGAATCATTCATATGTTCATTGGCAAACTTCAGACGGGCGTGTATGTGCTTTCTTGAGCAGGGGGACCTTGCGGGCACTACAGGATTTCAGTCCTTCACGGCGTAGTGTGTTACCAATTGTTTTCTTGGTGACTATGGTCCCAGCTGATCATTGACAAGATCCTCCCGTGTAGTTCTGGGCTGATTCCTCACCGTTCTCATGATCATTGCAACTCCACGAGGTGAGATCTTGCATGGAGCCCCGGGCTGAGGGAGATTGACAGTTCTTTTGTGTTTCTTCCATTTGCGAATAATTGCACCAACTGTTGTCACCTTCTCACCAAGCTGCTTGGCAATGATCTTGTAGCCCATTCCAGCCTTGTGTAGGTCTACAATCTTGTCCCTGACATCCTTGGAGAGATCTTTGGTATTGGCCATGGTGGAGAGTTTGGAATCTGATTTATTGCTTCTGTGGACAGGTGTCTCTTATACAGGTAACAAGCTGAGATTAGGAGCACTCCCTTTAAGTGTGCTCCTAATCTCAGCTCGTTACCTGTATAAAAGACACCTGGGAGCCAGAAATCTTTCTGATTGAGAGGGGGTCAAATACTTATTTCCCTCATTAAAATGCAAATCAATTTATAAAATTTTTACATGCGTTTTTCTGGATTTTGTTATTCTGTCTCTCACTGTTCAAATAAACCTACCATTAAAATTATAGACTGATCATTTATTTGTCAGTGGGCAAACGTACAAAATCAGCAGGGGATCAAATACTTTTTTCCCTCACTGTATTTTCAGATGTTTTTCTTTTCTCCTGTATATTTACTTTTGGTTGTGATGCATTCTTTCTGGCTTGTACAATTTTAAAGTCTGGTTATTTGCTACTGAGTCCATTCCAAGTTGTACAAGTTAAAAATTTTCAATAAATACTTTTGCATAACATTAAACCTGATAATGGTTTTGTTTTGTGTGCTTGCGGTGGTTCATTTGCTTTGGACAACGGCGTATTTTTTGTTGTTGGTCACGTGCCTTTGTGTGCTCGTTCAGTGTTCGTGAGCACTATGGACACTTCATGGTAGTGTTGCATCAGTGGTATTTGTGATTTAAAAGTATTTTTTTCCTTTGTGAACTGAATTTGAAAACATTAATAAAGTGTGCTTTAAAATGTTTATGTAAAGCTGCATCCACTCTTCAGCAATTCCTTTTATATAACTTTTGGGGGCCGAGTTACCCATAACCATTCTAATATGAAGGGCAAAGTGTCCACTTTGAACGCAGGTGAAATTTAAACAAACGGACATGTTTAACTTTATTTTTTTTGTAAGTCTTTGCCTTCAAACATCAGTATTCCTGTGTAGAAATGGTATTGCCTTTGTAATTATATATAATCGGCCTTTCTTCAGAATTTCATGCCACTTTAGTCTGTCTCCAGATAATGGAGGCTTGTAATTTTCTGAACTAGGAACTGAAGTAGATTTTGTGCCCTCAGCTTACAACTTGGGAGTATATAAAGCAATTGTTTGCAAGGGATATTGCTTAAACTAAAAACTGAGTTATTTGTAACTTGGTTGCAGGTGCCTCTATATTCAAGAACTGAAATTGCGCAAAAGTGGATGTGGCTTGTATTAAATATTTATGAAATTTGCTTAAAATGCATGCAATGGTTTATGGGCGTGAAGATTTTGTTTTTAGGTAATGACATGTAAAGTTGCCATGGAATGTAAGCAGATCGCTTTCTAGTGATAACCTTGGATGTGCTTACAGCAATTGTTAAGTAAATGTACATGCATTTTAAGTGTGTCATACATTTGAAATGGTATGTCTGCATTGGTGCTGCTGCTATGTAGCGCAACAGACGTGAGCACAAGCTGATATCAGTTTTGCATGTCTCTTCCCAAACTTTCTCATAAGAACGAATGTGCTGTAGCATAAATGGTCCAACTTAAGTTTAAAAGTTAAACGAAGTCCATAGTCAAGTACAACAGGGGTTCTCAAAGCGTTTGAGAGAAATAAAATGCACACTAGCATATTAATATATTTTCATTTGCACCCATTTTTGATACTGCAAATAGAAGACTGGATACATTGGATTCAGAGGTGGGTCTTGAAATTGTAGGTGGGGGGGGCATACGTGACTCGTATTTGAGTATTTCGTGATCAAAATTACAATATAAATACTGTATACAACCTGAACCATATTGCTATTGAGGATTTTTGTGATATCTGATTAATAAACATGGTTATAGAGCAGCGCCTGGCTCTTGATCTTTTAATTGTTGAGCTTTAACTGTGATCATGTGTTTTGGGAGGAAAACTTCCATCAAGTTTTCCTGCATTACAAAACTACTGTAACAGTAACATTTTACACAGTGACCCGTTTCTAAATCATCACTATTGGCCCTCAACCATTGCTGATTATACATTTCCAAGTTTATTAGTGCTTGTTAAGAACTAAAAAAATTGTTGGCAGCCTTTTTAAGTTACTGAGAAAGTACAGTAAGGGAAAAAACTATTTGATCCCCTGCTGATTTTGTACGTTTGCCCACTGACAAAGAAATTCAGTCTATAATTTAATGGTAAGTTTATTTGAAAAGTGAGAAAATAAAAAAATCCAGAAACGCATGTCAAAAATGTTATAAATTGATTTGCATTTTAACGAGGGCAATAAGCATTTGACCCCCTCGATAAGAGATTTATGGCTCCCAGGTGTCTTTTATACAGGTAACGAGCTGAGATTAGGAGCACACTTAAAGGGAGTGCTCCTAATCTCAGCTTGTTACCTGTATAAAAGACACCTGTCCACAGAAGCAATAAATCAGATTCCAAACTCTCCACCATGGACAATACCAAAGAGCTCTCCAATGATGTCAGGGACAAGATTGTAGATCTACACAAGGCTGGAACGGGCTACAAGATCATTGCCAAGCAGCTTGGTGAGAAGGTGACAAATTGGTGTGATTATTTGCAAATGGAAGAAACAAAACTGTCAATCTCCCTCGGCCTGGGGCTCCATGCAAGATCTCACCTCGTGGAGTTGCAATGATCATGAGAACGGTGAGGAATCAGCCCAGAACTACACGGGAGGATCTTGTCAATGATCTCGAGGCAGCTGTGGAACCATAGTCGCCAAGAAAATTGGTAACACACTACGCCGTGAAGGACTGAAATCCTGCAACGCCCGCAATGTCTTGCTGCTCAAGAAAGCACATACACGCCCGTCTGAAGTTTGCCAATGAACATTTGAATGATTCGGAGGACAACTGGGTGAAAGTTGTGGTCAGATGAGACCAAAATGGAGTGCTTTGGCATCAACTCAACTTGCCGTGTTTGGAGGAGGAATGCTGCCTATGACCCCCAAGAACACCATCCCCACCGTCAAACATGGAAGTGGAAACATGCTTTGGGGGTGTTTTTCTGCTAAGGGGACAGGACAACTTCACCGCATCAAAGGGACGATGGACGGGGCCATGTACCGTCAAATCTTGGGTAAGAACCTTATCTCAGCCAGGGCATTGAAAATGGGTCGTGGATGGGTATTCCAGCATGACAATGACCCAAAACACTGCCAAGGCAACAAAGGAGTGGCTCAAGAAGAAGCACATTAAGGTCCTGGAGTGGCCTAGCCAGTTTCCAGACCCTAATCCCATAGAAAATCTGTGGAGGAAGCTGAAGGTTCGAGTTGCCAAACGTCAGCCTCAATCTTAATGACTTGGAGAAGATCTGCAAAGAGGAGTGGGACAAAATCCCTCCTGAGATGTGTGCAAACCTGGTGGCCAACTACAAGAAACGTCCGACCTCTGATTGCCAACAAGGGTTTTGCCACCAAGTACTGTCATGTTTTGCAGAGGGTCAAACACTTATTTCCCTCATTAAAATGCAAATCAATTTATAACATTTCTGACATGCGTTTTTCTGGTTTTTTTCTTATTGTCTCTCACTTTTCAAATAAACCTACCATTAAAATTATAGACTGATCATTTCTGTGTCAGTGGGCAAACGTACAAAATCAGTAGGGGATCATACTTTTTTCCCTCACTGTTTGAGTCCCAATATCTGGCGGACATTGTTTGCAGGGTAACGTCGTAAGCAGGGGCGGAGCCAGGGGGGTGACGGGTGACATTCTGCGTATAAGTGTACGACACTCGGTCTGGCGGACTCCGTGCAACTGCATTGTCAGAGTGTCGCCAACCGATGGCGTCTAGTTCAGCCTGACTCTAATCATTCTTGAAATTAAAATTTGTTGAATGTCACCGCGGACTGAAATCCTGGCTCCGCCCTTGGTCGTAAGTGAAGTTGGGCAATTGTTCGGGATTATTGGCTCGCCTTCAACCAAAAATCCCTACAATTATAGTATTACATGCAATGGCAATAAACCACGGGGGAGGGGGGGGTCATGTAAGGTTTTGCTACAGATTTGTCAAGCGTTTGTAATATGCTCATTACAAGACGCGAGTAAATTTGTTTGCAACGCGCGCCGCCCTTAAGATCCGTTTGAGGTCAGCCGTGGATAAGATGCAAGCTCATTCACTGCTGGATGAAGGCCTCCCCAAGCCGCCATCAGCCCTGGGGGTCGTTCGGGTTGTAATGCAACAATCAATCTAGCTTCTGCAAACAAGGTAATCTCATCACCCCACCTTTGTGTTGGACGTTCTCGTGGCATCTTTCCTCTTTTGGCTGGCACTCCCATCAGTCTCGACCAACGGCCGCCATCACGTAAACTGTTGAGAAAAGTAAGAGGGCTTGAGCCGGACAAAGCTACACAAGAGATTATGGCAAGATTATAAAGCATATAGAAATTGTATATGAAGGATTGGCAAGACTAAAACAACAGGCTTTTAAACTAAACCAAAAATTCCTTTCAAGGTTAATTTTGGCCCAACAGCTTCATAATCCGTTTGTGGTCGCTGAAATATGCATAATCTGGTGACCTTCTTTCTCAATGGTAAGTCAATATACTATGGTAGTTGGTAAGCTTAATTAAGAGGACGATGATCCTTGGTGTATGAAATTTGATCGTGGGTTTCTACCACTTGCTCCGGAGTTGCCAGCGGTTGAGACGATCATCGTCCATCTGTTTAACTACGACTACGTATATCTGCCCCATTTAATTAGGGATACCGTGGCAAGCGAGATTGACTTCTGAGAAAAGTGGAGATTCATCTGCGAACGTGAAACAAAGCATCTGCTACGTTTAGATAAGGGATATAGCACGTGTGTAAAAATATATATATTTAGAGAAACAAGCGGGAGGAAATGATGAATTAAAGACGAGGAGAGAGAGCTGTACTCATCGGCGAGGGATAGAAAGCGTTGCTCGGAAAGATCATTAATATTTAATTTGCGGGTGAAAGTTAGAAAGGGACCTTTTTGCACGGAGCCGCGCATCACTTATTGATGATGGCACCGCGCGCGTGAGACGGCAGGAGCCCGGGACATTGGTGTGTCGCGCGCATGGCGAGGGAGACACGCTCCAGGGATCACGTGAAGAGCCCCCTCGAGCGAAGCACGGCTCGTCCTCGCTTCGCCTAATGAATTGGCAAAGGCTAAATGGTGCAGAGGCCGTGGCAAAGGGAGAGTGAATGAGAGTTAGGCTTGGGTGGTGCGTTGATGAAATGTCAGGGGTTTGCTTAATTAAAATTGTGGTCAAATTTAATCATAACCATTCAATAATTACAAAATATACAGAAAATCAATAATCATTAGCAACAGCACCACCACAACATAATTCATTACCAGTACTAGTGATATTTTAGTCATTACCCACGACAAATATCACTAATATAATCCTCCCAGCAGCTGCAGCACCACCATCAATCACAAATCACTCCCAGTATCGCCATCAACACCATCTTCATAACAAATTTACATGAAGTAATTGTTGGTGAAACACGAGTGGAAAACGCAGCTGAATATGTATACTGAACTGTGCCTTGGACAATTTATGGGCGGTTTGGGATTTTAATGGTGAAATAAAGTTGGGTGAAAAGAGCAGGATGGAGTGCTTTTTGGAAAAATGAATGTGACGGTGAAAAACATACAAATGTGTTTTACGAAGAGCGTTCTCAAGTAGTTTATATTACCTGCCATGACATGGATTGAATTACGGACATTGACGTAGAAGTTGGAACAAAAGCGGAAACCTGCACAGAGGAATGACACTGCAAGAGGAACACACGGATCAGAGAACATACGCAGGTTTGAGACATTCACTGTTAAGGAAAATAAGTGTGCTTGGAGGGGACACCACGAGAGAGACCAACGTGTCCTACCAGAGTAGAGATGGAAGCGATGCAATGAGCTTGTATGCAAGACAGAATGAAACATCGCGTGACCGTGAGTGATGGTGTGGGGTGGTCTTCATCCAGAAGTATTTACATCATGGTTCATGATGTTAACACATAATCACTATCATCCAACATCGTATAGTGCGAAAGAAGTTCAACATACATAATTAACATTTCAATGTGAAAGTGGAGCAACTCAATGACTTGTCCCATTACCTCCACTAGAGGGCGCTTTACAGAGCTCGAGAATCAAGTTATCTCCCTCGAGAGGGGTGTTTGGCATATTCTATACGACGCTGGACCAGACATTCTGGAAGAGGTGGCAGTACCCACACTTTACGCCACCGCACGAACGCGACCTCGAATAATCGGTGCACCCATTTGTACTGCTGAGTGAACAGAGGCAAGGGGGAGGAGTGGTTAATAAACCTTACCCATTGTTTCAACTTACACCATAGCAGCATCCTGGTTAGTCCATGGGCCCAGATATTCCGTCCCAACCGAGGTGGCATAACATTTGAGATTCCAATTTATTGATGTGGTCAATAACAGTAAATTATGTGATAACCATTCCAAATGAGTGAGTTATCTAATAATTATTATTAATTATCACGGTTAGCTATGTACTGAGCGAACGAAGTTCAACATACATATAAATAAATCGGTACAGTACTCGGGATGTTTTGCTAACTTTAGTGGGTGGTATACAAATGTCCACTCTGTCCCATGGGCTACATGAGAAAAGTGTGTTTGATAGTTACAGCTTGGGAGTGATGCCATGCCCCTGGATGTTTATCCGTTGGTACCGCATCTTTTTTAATGGAAGAGCGGATATAAGCAGCTTCGGGGCCGATATTAAAAGTTAAATTTATATTTATTTTACCAAGTAAGGCCAACTGAGCTATACCGTCTATCTCTTTTTTCAGAAGCGACTTGGCCACCAATCATAGCTTGACGAAGTGGCTTGCCACGTGGACATTCATAGCATCCAAATGCTCTAAACGCGTGATGTTGATTCTAAAAGTTGGGGGAAAAAACGGACAAGGAGAAAAATCCATGCGACCACGGGTTGAGAGTGAGACACGCAAAATCCAAATTTACAGCAGGCAGTCAGGGTCGGGATTGAACCCACAAGCCTCCTGGATAGCAGGCGAGGTAGTTTACATCTCGCCAACACTGCCCCCTATGCCAACTTATAGGTAGATTTGTACGTTTATAAATTAGACTTCTTCTCACGAACTGCACATCAAACAGCTCGCAGGTGTACAAAGGTTCGTGCGCACAACACTGGGTAGAAGTAAACACAACTCCACTTTTAAATAAATTAATCAGCCAATTTATTGGCCTTCCAGAACCAACATTGTCAAGCGACATTTATTTTTGCAGCTGGCAAACTATTGGCCTCTCTCGATTGCAAAACCCAGCAAATGAGACTTTCCCGGTCTCCTGAGTTCTCACATGGCTCGACAAAACTTTACATGCAATACTACTCGACATTTGTGAAAAAAGAGCTTAAAAGCTCATCGGATTCCTCCAGTACACCGCATTAACTAAATATTTAGATTCTGTAAATAAAACCGGTGTTGACCTGGGTCGCATTGGCAGAACCGTGCTCAAGTTCGGGTACAAACAGTGCGGATGAGCCACTTATTATGTAGCTGCCAACAACAACATCAACAACAATCATTGATTACATTTACCCGACTGTATAATGTGTAATGACAGTGTGACACCTGCTGGTTCTGGTTGGTAACAACCAATCAGAAGGGGGTGTATCTGGGGCAAATGGGTTAGCCGAGAAACTCTGGGAACCTGCTCGAAGGTTCCACGAGAGGGCGTGGCCGGAGGCGGGGCCTAGTCACGCCTGGGGGTATATAAGGGGGAGCGGGTTCAGGGCTCGTGTGGGGGTCTTGGGTCTTGGCTGCGTCGCTGCTCGCCGACATCGCTCTCTGTCGTCTGGCCACGTGGAAGATCTGCGTGGTTTCCATCGCCGTCATCGTCATGCCGCCAGTCAGCGGCGTAGCCGAGTGAGGGCCATGGGACCGCACCGAGTGATCGGCTGTGCGTGTAGCCAGTAAAGACGTTAATATCGAAGTGTTGTACTCGGTGTGAGAAGGAATTCAAGTATTGGCCTGTGTTGTGCCCAGTGTGAGTAATAAAGAAGTACCCTCAAATCTCCCCATCATCTGCGCTCGAGACACTGCGCTCGAGCGGTGTGCATTCCACGTTGCTATGACGGGTCCAAAGTAGTTGTTGCCGCAACACCGCACGTTCGAAACTTTGTTTCGAGTCGGTCACCAGGGGTGGTGGTGGTTGTGTAAGGAAATTAACCCACTGGGATTTTTTGCACACAGCGTTGATGTAACGGTGCTATTTCAGGAATATTTTGATGTTTTTTTTTCCTAGATTTTCTGTTTGCACATGCACAAAGTCACTTTAAGATGTTTTTCTTATTCACGTTTTTTGTTTGTTGCGGTTGCACCCGATTCAAGAGCCGCATGGCTCACAGGGCTATACCAACATAAATGAAACAATGAAACTCCACCCTCCTCCCCCCCCAACAAAGGTCTCAACGCAGGCGAGAAGACTTCCCCCCTGGGGCCGTTCTTGTAAACAGAGCGACCATTGGCTCCGTGTAACAGCCACCGGCGTGATCTCGGGAGAGCCGCTCGCCTTCCCTCATCTTGCTGAGGGGAAGCTTTTTGGCCGCTAAAAAAATTCGACGTCGAATGTTTGGGACGTGTGCTGCGATGAAACTTTTTGTTTGTTTGTTATTTGTTTATTGGGTTTGTTTGTGCGCGCGCGCGTGTGTGCGTGTGTGTGTTAAACGCACAGTTCAAACGAATCTAAATGTTAAAGGCGTGCGATAACTCGCTCGCAGGGCCAACAACCACATGGTAATCGACAACAAACGCAACCGTGTGCTGTTTGTTGTGTTGTCGTTTGTTGTTGTTGTTTGTGAGATCGGATTCGTGTAACTTTATCGACCAACCCCGGCACCAGTTGTGTGGCGGGGCTGAGCTTCTGCACTATAAGGGGGCCGTCCATAAATGACGTCACGCGATTTTGGACGGTTTTTTACCTCCCCCTCGTCACACGGCGTCACAAAAAGTCAGACCCCCCCCCCCCTCAAATATGACGTCACAAAGCTCTGCCCCCCCCCCCCCAATTTTTTTTTTAAACATGCTTCAAATCGCTTTAAACTAGTGTCATTGTAGTGCGTATTTATGTTGTAGAACACATTTATTAAAAAGTCTTTTTAATGAAGTAGAACGTGTTTATATTTATTTAAAGTTGCGCATTTTGATGTGACGTCGCATTGTCTGACCCCCCCCCCCCAGGTGCGTGACGTCATTTATGGACGGCCCCTAACACGGAGTCTGCACTATAACGCACCTTAAAGAGCGAGACTAGAATTGGTGACTAAAATAATTGGTGACTCAAATAATTGTAGACTCAAATAATTGTAGACTCAAATAATTGGTGACTCAAATGGTGACTCAAATAATTGTAGACTAAGATAATTGTAGACTCAAATAATTGGTGACTAAAATAATTGGTGACTCAAATAATTGGTGACTAAAATAATTGTAGACTAAAATAATTAGTGCCTAAAATAATTGCTGCCTAAAATAATTGGTGACTCAAATAATTGTAGACTCAAATAATTGGTGACTCATATAATTGTAGACTAAGATCATTATAGACTAAAATAATTGGTGACTAATATAATTGTAGACTAAAGGAATTGGTGACTAAAATAATTGGTGACTCAAATAATTGTAGACTAACTATGATAATTGTAGACTCAAATAATTGGTGACTAAAATAATTGTAGACTAAAATAATTAGTGCCTAAAATAATTGCTGCCTAAAATAATTGGTGACTCAAATAATTGTAGACTCAAATAATTGGTGACTCATATAATTGTAGACTAAGATCATTATAGACTAAAATAATTGGTGACTAAAATAATTGTAGACTAAAGGAATTGGTGACTAAAATAATTGGTGACTCAAATAATTGTAGACTAACTATGATAATTGTAGACTCAAATAATTGGTGACTAAAATAATTGTAGACTCAAATAATTGGTGACAAAAATAATTGCTGCCTAAAATAATTGGTGACTCAAATAATTGTAGACTCAAATAATTGGTGACTCATATAATTGTAGACTAAGATCATTATAGACTAAAATAATTGGTGACTAAAATAATTGTAGACTAAAGGAATTGGTGACTAAAATAATTGGTGACTCAAATAATTGTAGACTAACTATGATAATTGTAGACTCAAATAATTGGTGACTAAAATAATTGTAGACTCAAATAATTGGTGACAAAAATAATTGGTGACTCAAATAATTGTAGACTAACTAAGATAATTGTAGACTAAAATAATTGTAGACTAAAATAATTGTAGACTAAAAGAATTGGTGACTAAAATAATTGTAGACTAAAAGAATTGGTGAGTAAAATAATTGTAGACTCAGATAATTGTATACTCAAATAATTGGTGACTAAAATAATTGTAGACTAACTAAGATAATTGTAGACTAAAATAATTGTAGACTAAAATAATTGTAGACTAAAAGAATTGGTGACTAAAATAATTGTAGACTAAAAGAATTGGTGACTAAAATAATTGTGGACTTGTAGAATTCACCGCGGTCGGAGGACGCCTTCCCTACCCAACATGGCTGGCCACGGCATCCGCCCTCTTCGTCTCGTCGAGAGCGCCCTCCCGTGGCAAACGGAAGGGAGAGAGAGGGTTTAAAACGAGCGGTCATGGACACCTCGTCTCGCTCGTCTTCTCCTCTTCCTCCTCGTTCGTCTCCGTCTCCACCACCACTGCCGACGACTGTTCCCGCTCTCTTCCCAGCTTTTTCCGGCGCCCAAGACGCCGACACTGACGCCTCAAGGGGTGAGGAGGAACACGCGGCGGGGGGGGGGGGAGTCGGGGGTCCGGTGGGGCGCGACACAACGCGATGGGGAGTCGGGGGTCCGGTGTGGGGGGGGGGGCAGTCGGGGGTCCCGCGGGGGGGGGGGGGGGAGTCGGGGGTCCCGCGGGGAGATGGAGCGGCGATTGAAATCGGTTCGCGCGCAGGTGCAAGGCCGATAGTCGCACTGCATTATCAGCTTGGTGTGGAGTTCTTCATCAAGCAGTGGATTGACCACGGTAAATAAGTGTAAGGATGACCGTGGTGAACGCCTCCACGCCGCTTCCACGACGTCTAACCCAGCGTGGAAGAGTAGGCCAAGCACCCTCCAGGGGTTGGGGGGTCTCTATCTCGAGCTCTATGGGGTGGAGAGGCCTTTCCACCAGCAGTGGCGTGAGCAAGACGTTGGCAGGGGGCTGTTCCTGCAGCCATCCACTGCTGAAGGCCTCCCCGGCTCTCACGGCCCCAGCGCGGACACCGCTACCCACTCGCATCGCTCCACACCGCCACGGTGGTCGTCCTCTTTGCCCGTGGCTTCTCTCTCTCTCCTTTGGTTGCCTTTTCCACACTGCACTGCCGTCCGAATGATCGTAAACATTGGCGCACGAGTCATCCTCTTTTCGGCAATGGCATGTTGTTGATGAAAATCATAATAATAATGACAACAACGTGCAGATTCTTTGTCAAGCTGCTGCCTAACGAAGGTCTTCAAACGCCGTGCGTGACTGGTCACCGCGGGTTGGTTGAATGTGTGGAGCAAGATCCGTTCAGAATAGAGCAAATTATTCTCCAATTTTCATTGAGAATTTTTTTTCTCTTCATTGAAAACCGTGAGACAATCGCCAACCGTTGTTCCAAACAAATAATATTCACATGGTAATGCCCTTTCTCCAGTAAAACAGCAGGGTCCTGTATATGGGATGGTTTGGCCAGGTCTACCAGTGAGTGCTTACAGTAACATCAGGCATTGCAGCTGCACATGTTTAACATGATGAGGCACATAGAAGCATAAACTGTCTGGATTCGTCTGCATAAACGCATGCTGCTGATGGATTAAGAGCCACCTGATGTAACTGTTACGTGGCAAAATAGACGTGTCTTTTTTTAAATGTAGCTATTGTTTTTATTAATTAACAAGTGTTGTTTATGTTTTCGGTGTGATAATACCATAATTGTTCTTTGTGTGGGTTTGACTGCCGTAAGAACATGGGATTTCCAACAACAGCTCAGAACTTTTGAACAGGAGATGAGTGGGAAACCAATTTTTTTTTATTATCTGACTTGCTTGTAAATCAACCATGTCCATGTGATGGACAAGTTGGTCCCCTCCATAGGAAAGTTCCCACCATTGGCTGATGGCTGTCAGAAGATGAACACCTCCCTACTGCGTGTTTGAGGATGATGGAGGTCAGGTTCTAGAGCCCGGCATTGGAGTGGCACTTTAAGGTTGGCGACCCAAGGGAAGACCTCAAATACCAAAGGTGGTGGTGGTGGTCGGTTGTGGTGGTCGGTGGTGGTGGTCGGTGGTGGTGACGAGACTAAGTATAGATCTTAAGAGATCAGCTGCCAACTTTTCAACAGCTGCAAGCTCAAACAGAAGGAAGCTATGGAGGGGTTTGTGGTGGAATCAACTGAGATCGGGTGCGAATGCCACTTTACAATGACCACACTCTCATTACATTCATATCACGGTTTATATTCTTGGTGCTTTCGGTAAAGTCACGTAGAAGGGAAACAATCAAATAATGAAAAATATATTTTTATATAATGGAAATATATTTGTATTATTTTACCAAGAATATGAATCCCTGTAGTCAAAATCTTTAAATAAAAAATATATCACGGTTTGTTCATTAAGGCACCAATGTCTGTTTAACTTGACGCGCGCGTGTGTGTGCACGTGTGGTTTCTGTGTGTGTGTGTGCACGTGTGGTTTCTGTGTGTGTGCACGTGTGGTTTCTGTGTGTGTGTGTGTGTGCACGTGTGGTTTCTGTACGCAGGCCTGGGCTGGCTCAGCAACCAGAGCTTCCGGACTGTAGATGCCTTGGCTCTCAACAGCCGCAGCATCTGTCCGAGGCGGTGCTCAGATAGCAGGTGACACCCCGGCGCCCGTTCTGGTTTTTATTAACGGGAAGATGCTGACCAAACAATAAGCAGCTCTTCTCTAGTAGCTACACACCTGAGCTGCGTGTCGCAGGCTGTATCACACGAGTTTGAACATTCATTCATTAAGGATCACTGGAGCCCTCGTGCCTATGACCAAGTCACCAGGGATACATCTGATCATAAAATCTTGAAAGCTAAGCAAAGTTTAGCCTGGATAGTCCTTGGATGAGTGACCACCATGCACAAACAGGTTGTCTTAGGTGGCTGTGGGGCTACTTGGTTCGTATCAGAGGACAGTGCCCTCTGATGGACTGTACTTCCGTGCTCCGCATCTATGCTGCGCGAATTCTCCAACCCGCACCGACTATTGTGGTGAGGTATGGTCAAATAATCACCATGACCCGCAGGGCTTGTGGAGACCTTCATCCAGGAGTGCATTAACAAAAGGCTGTGCAGTGCTCCTGACTGATTGCAGATAATATTTTCTCATTAATAACACTTCAGAGTCATGTTAGATAGCCTAGGACACAAGGCCTAGGTCTGTATGTCAATGTGCCATACTGCATTGACATTCCTTAATTGAATCATGACAATTCATCGAGTGTCTGCGGGGGTAAATCGTTAGTTGCTTACTGCTGAATTAATCATTGCAGTGTTCATTGAAGTTGAATCATTCCTGTTGTGTACTAACAACTGCTTTTGTCACTACATTGTGTGTTGATGACAACAAAATCAAGTAGAGGTGGCCGGGTGGTTAAGAGGTCACAGCGTGGAGCTGGTGTCGTTGAGATCGTACGTCCGAAACCAGGCAGCCGCTCGTGATTAAAACCGGGTTCTCAAGTTTAGTGAATTCATGGTCTAAGCCCACCAAAATGAATGCATGAATAAAACATCACATTAAATTTGAGAGTTAAAAAACAATGGGGGTGGCAGAGCAGGTGTGAAAAAGCTCACCCTAAAGAATTAAAGCTTTCGTGACTGCATAAAATTACTCATAGTTTTTTTCGGTAAAGTCACGTATGTAGAGATAATATAATTTTATTGTATCTCTACATACGTGACTTTACCGAAAAAAAAACAATGAGTAAGCTCACCCTACTTTGTGGAACAGAGGTCACTTGAACGGATCTCAGTGTTTTAAAATGTTTCACAATTAATTCCTTCCACGAATCGATGCCACAATAGGGGACATTTTAGGGAAAGATACACAAGTAAGAAAATGTAAAAGAAAAATTATTGTTTTCTTAAAAGTGATGGCATTATCTTTTTTCTCCAATAGCTACAGCTCCTCTTCCGAGGATTCTCAAGACAACGATCACCAAAGAAGCCCGTTCCGGACAAGCCCAGTCCGGAGAGGCCCGCATCGGAGCAGTGGCGGTGATGATGATGGTGATGAAGAGAGGAGGAAGGCAGCTGGAGAAAAGAGGAGAAAGGAGCAGAAGAAGAAGAGCAGCAAGAAGAAGAAGAAGAGGCATCATCGGCGGCGAGATGACAGCCACTCTTCAAGTGATAATGATAAAAAAAATATGGGGAGAGGCATTGCCAGCCGTGACAAAGTGCAAAGGTCAGCTGCCTACCTCAATCAACTTTTAGGGTTGAGAGTGGGGCCACATTAACAACATGTATATATTTTTTTCCCAATTGTATCCTAATTGTGCCATTGGTATAATTTCATTCGGATCTCTCACTTGGCCTATGAAAGTTGATATTCCACAGCTACCTCTGAGATCACTTTCAGTGACCTCGGGTCCACACAGTCGGTGGCAGCACTTCTGTGCCCACCCTGTCACAGAGAGTAATGTTTGTCGCACGACAGTAAAGCGAATATTATTGACTTGTTAGAACCACATTTTCGGAAATGGGTTTTTTTTTGTCGTTGGTAACTGGGCTGAGACCAACCCACTACAAACGAGAACCCGGTTTAATCACCGGCAATTTCCGTGGATTGGAACCCAGGATCTCCGCAGTGTTGGCCCAGCGCTTTGATCTCTGAACCACTTGGTCTCCTCCAGAGGAGCCATGTATTTTTAGTTTGTTTTTCTTCCCTTTTCCAGGTTATATTCCTGTTGTAATATCGGCATCACGTAAGAACTCTTGCAAGGCTTGCCCTGTATCACAGTACGATATTACACATTTTTTTATTAACATTTTTCAAAAGGTATTGTCTTCCCAAAAGGTTGTTCTGCCCAAAAAATAAGTTTTGCAGTGATTGTTTTCTTTTATTTTTGTAGTTTTTGTGACAGCAGATAATTTAAGAGGGACGAACGTACAAATGGGCAGATGTGATATTTCTCGGGCATCGCAATAAGCGTTGAGTTACGTGTGTGTTAGAATGACTCGGCCAACTGTCGCTGCATTTGTCCTATGCTACTAAAGCGTAAAGTCAGAAGCCGTGGCCCCAGTACAGCAGCGCGGCATGTGGCTCGAGGATCTCACCGACCCCGCTGCCAGCCCCTTCTACCAGGACTCCAAGCCCGACATCGCCAACTTGCAGTACATGTCCCTGTACCGGGCGCACGTGGCCAGGTGAGAACACGGCACCTCAACTGGAGCGCTGCTTTGAGCACACGTGAGCCTTGCACGCACGCACGCAGTCCGGTCACCTTGTGCCACGTGCCAGGTTTCCGTACTCGGCATCTTACCGGGACTGCTGGCCTGGCTTGAATGGTGTGTGCGAGGTGACGCCGACTTGCGTTTAGCACACCTGCACGCAAAAATACATTTGCACCGGCACCTGCTCTGAGATGACTTCCTCCACCAGAGTTTATTTAAGCCAGAGTCTTCGTCCGTCAAACAGAAATGTATAATACTTAGCCACGTTCTAAATTCATAAACTTGAACCCCACCCACCGTAGGTACCGGAGGAAAGGTAAATCTTGCCTTGGGCTGCTCACTGGACGGCAGGCGGTGGAGTGGCAGACGCCCGGATCCGGCAAGAAGCACCATCGGAAGCGGCAAGGAGGCGGCGTTTGTGACGGTCGCTACTTCAGCCCCAATTCTGTCGCCGCCACCGCCGCTGCTATGGAAGAAGAGGAGGCACGGACGGTGGCACCACGAGACCCCGCGCCCCCGCCTACACCCGGAGAGTTCCTCCCGCTGAAGTCCGCTCCCGCTGGCGACGCAACTGAGCGGGCGGCGAGGGAGTTGGTGAACCCGCTGGGCGTGTACGATGACTCCACCACGCTGTGGCTGCAGGGGAAGGGGACGGAGGGCGACGGCACGAGAGAGGTGCGTGCACGCGAAAATTGGTATGTCCGATTATTTAAGTGATTTATTACTCGACTAATTGAGTGCTGCTGGACGGGAGGTGATGGGCAGTGCTTGGTGACGCATTCAGCATCATCATCCGCGTCGCGCTGGACGTGGCCTTGTAGAGGGCTTTCTGACTTTTGGAGGCAGGATGTAGGGGCGGCTGCCACTTTTTAAGGGGCTGGAATAATCAACCACAAAATCGAGTCTTGGCAGAACAATCGTTCCGTTTTTAATCGATCTTAATCGGTGACTCAATGCATCATGTGCCACGCCTACTGAATAACACGAGGAATAGTGTTTTTTTCCGCGTGGTGTGCCTGATGACGGCTAGCAGGACTCAAGTGGCATCACGGCCCTGAGCGCGAGAGAGCGACGATTGCGCGACCGCGTGGAGCAGCTGAACCGCGCCGTGCGGGAGGACCCCGGCGACGTTGCCTCGTGGCTCGCCCTGGCTCGGCTGCAGGATGAGCTGGCGCGCGACGCTTCCTCGCTGCTGCTCATGATTGATGGCGGCGGCGGCAGCACTGGCGGCGGGGGCACGGAGAAGAGCAGGAAGGTGTGTACGACACACGGGTGCCGACTCGCACGCACGTGCGGCACGGGCAACAGCTCGCCCCTCACTAGGCACGCTGTCTTTAAGCAGGCCCTATCGTCATTGCCGTCATTATTATTATTATTGTTGTCATCGCCTCGCTTTTTAATGTCTCGACATCACCGTTGGCTTGTGTTTTTAACGTTTCATCATCGTCATCACCGCCATCTCTAACAACATCGCCTTGTCGTTGTTTTGCCACGCTTGTCCGTGGAGGTGGCCGAGCGAGCGGTGCTGGAGAAGAAGCTGTCGGTGCTGGAGCGCGGCGTGGAATCAAACCCGAGCTCCATGGCTCTGCGGCTGGCTCGCCTGGAGCTGGGCCGCGACCTCTGGGAGTCCGGGCGTCTCGCCGGCGAGTGGAAGAAGCTCTCCTTCCTGCACCCCAACGACCCCGAGCTGTGGCGGCAGTATCTGCTCTTCGCTCAGGTCAGCCACTGGGCTGTAACAATTCGCCCCCCTCTCGACGATTCAGTGAATTGTTAAGATTTCGATTTCACCATTCGGTTAAAAAATATGTTTTTACATTTGCGATTTTGCTTCATGATGTCAGGTCGTGTACCGCGTTTTGTTCATCATGATGTCCAAAGTTTTGCTCGCTCCACATGGAGGGAGCTACAGTTAATAAAATATGAGACCAGACATCTGTGATAAAGAGCTTCATAGCTCATCGGATTCCTCCAGTCTAAATAAAAATTCTGATTCTGATGCTGAGCAACATATGGTACAATTTAAATACGCAACCAAAGGGAATTTTACAGCACAACCGTGAAAACGTATCCAGTAAACAGCAAAAGTGTTGCAATGATAAATCGATTAAAATCATCAATTTATGAATCGAGAATAATCAATCGGCAGTTATTTAAAAACTAGCTTGTTTGCCCGTCCTAGGACTGATGAATCGAGACTAATCAATCGGCAGTTATTTAAAAATGATGAGACACTGGCTACCTGGTCTCCAAAAGCTTGAAAACTCGCCGTTACATGGTGCCGATGATGTTGTCATACATCTACATACACCTCAACCTTGGATACGGTGCCACCCAAGCAAACAGTGAAGTCAATCCTTAACCTCACACTTTCGTCAGTTATTTATCTCCACCTTTCAGAATGTTTGTGACCTTGCGCATTCTCTCGGCCACGCGCACACAGGGCAAGTACACTATATCCAGCGGATCGCGTGTTAATGCGCCCGTCTGTGGGTGGGTGTGTGTGTGTGTGTGAACGTGTGTTTGCACGCATGCACTCCTGTTTGTATGCATGTTGAACTTTTTTCTCACCGTACATAGCCAAACGTGATCATCGGAGGTGCGGCAGGAGGACAACAAACTCAACACAAAAAAACTTGTAAAAAATTCGTTTTTAATCCAGTTTTAAAAGTGCATAGCTCCAGTGGCTTCCGAATATCCGAACGAAGAGCCTTCCAGACGGCCGCAGAAGCGCATCTGAAAGCACGCGACGCGATGACCGTCTTTGTTCGATGGCTCGCCAAAATCCGCCGCTAGGATGACGGGAGTTGGCGTGATGGCTTGTGGTCCTTGACGCACACGGGGCCATTAACGCAACGTTTGGCGGGTCGCGCCTTAACGCACCCTTCTGTGTGTGGGTGTGTACGAACACGTGTTCGCACGTGTGCATTCCTGTTTGTGCACACGCAGAGCCAGTACGCGACGTTCGGCGTGTCGCGCGTCAACGCGACCTACGGGAAGAGCCTCGCGACGCTGTCCGGCGTGGTGGACGGGACCCTCG
The DNA here is from genome assembly GCF_048934315.1 of Petromyzon marinus. Classification (NCBI taxonomy): domain Eukaryota; kingdom Metazoa; phylum Chordata; class Hyperoartia; order Petromyzontiformes; family Petromyzontidae; genus Petromyzon; species Petromyzon marinus. The sequence goes on from NC_133697.1 coordinate 11,063,640, forward strand.
TGTCGCACCCTCTGCTGCCCAACACGGAGTCGGCCATGCTGGGTGAGACGGCGCTGCAATACCGCCCCTGACGCGATCATCGACCTCTCCGTGCCGAATCTACTACATCACCGTAATCGTCACTGTTATCATCCGATGTGATTAGGCCATTGTTGTGCTGCCGTCCAATTTGTCGTATTTGGAAAATTACCCGCATATTGCTCGATTGGGATCACGCAAGGAGTCATCGCCCCCAACTAGAAGGCTAATGCCTTGTCGCTGGCCAGGTGCTGAGTGACCCTGTGCTGAACAGGCACAGCTACCACTGGGAGTGCCATTTCAAATATGATGAGATGCGATGTCGATCATCTTGTGTAAAGCGCTCCGAGACGTCCCGGCGTAGAGACCGTGGCGATGGTGATCACAAACAGCAGGAGGATCTTTTCCAACCAGCACCTTCTTCATCTCTCTACCCTCTTCACCTCCCCCGCTGCTTTGCCTCCCCACACAGACATCTTCTTGCAGCAGTGCCACTTTTTGCGGCAGGCCGGCCACACGGAGAAGGCCATTTCGCTCTTCCAAGCCATGATGGACTTCAACTTCTACCGGCCAGACACCCTCGCCGAGGTCACCACCAGGGGCCTGGTACGTCTTGCCACTACGCACGCGTAACACAATCATCATTGTTACTTAATGTTTATACCGCGACTCCGATGCGGTGCGTCTCAAGACGCCCTGCGGCAGGTAGCCCCCAGTGGCAGCTGTCCCTGTGAGGCACAAAGTGAACGCAGCAGCAGCCTGCAGGTGGGCAGTAGTCTTAAGGTAGAGGGGCTATGTTGGTATGTAGCTTCCCAATTGAGTCATTTTAGAGTAATTAATAAAATTGGTAGATTTAGACCACGGCACTGGCACACGTGGAAATATTTAATGTCCACCCTGAAGAGGATGGATGCGTGTTTGATGGTTAATACGCCCGCAGTGTAAACCAAGGGTGGCTGCCAGGATTTAAACCGCGAACCTCTGCAACAAGCGGTGAATGTGCTGCCACTGGATCACCTGTAGCGATTCCCTCTCCCTGACAATTCTGCGAGTTGTCGCGATTTGGGTGTTCAGATGCCGAGTAAAGAATCGATCATTTTTTTTGTCTCGGCTCTGGGGTGCTGACACGTGTCTCCGCTCTCCAGGTGGAGTTCTTCGAGACATTCTGGGACAGCGGGGAACCGCGGTTCGGTGAGCCCGGAGCGCGTGGGTGGAGTGCCTGGATGAGGCAGAAGGAGAGGGGTGGCTGGGTGACCCTTGACCCTCCAGGTGGGTGGGGGGGTTGGGACTGACCTGAGAAGTGGCGTTGGTGAAATGTTTAATTAAGCGGGTGGAAGTGAGAATTTGGCAGGTTGCTCGAGTTAAGAAGGCTGACCCAGCACCGCAGACATCCTTGGTTTGTTTCCAGGCAGCCGCTTGTCATAAACTGGGTTCTCAAGTGTAGTGAATTTATCGTCTCAGCCCGGTCACAAAAAACAACCCAACCCATCACATCTAAATTGGTTCTGCATTTAACACGCAGGCTTTCGTGACAGATTTTAAGATTCGTTTATGATTGTTTTGGGGGTCAGAGTGCATGACTACAACAATATCAACGTGTGCTGAACACCCTCCCACTACCTGGACACAGCCGAATAAATATTGAGAGATATAAAAATTATTTCAGCCAAGCCGACAGCTACAGACTGAGTGTGGCTTGGAAACGCATTGTGAAGTTATAACATATAACGTAGCCGCAATATAATGCTGTCACATTTACAGAGTCGGCGTAGAACGAGCGGCTCAACCCCAGCACAATGTGAATCGGAATGCACTACTTGACAACAAACCTCACTAATTTGTCATAACACAGCACTCTAAAACATTACACAATCTTTACAATAATTAAGACGAAATCACATTCAACATTTAATCATTGCATATACCTTAATGATAACCTCTAACGTGTTTATCATTACGACCCTCATTCGGCCAAATTCTAGTTCTGAGAATTACGTATCACTTTGCCGTTATGTGACAAACATTACTTATAGGCTCTTCCTGTCATGACGTGCTTCAATCGGTATAATAAAGCTGGAGAAACACAGAAAAAAACTATCTATAATTAAATACCTGCCAATAGGCTCTAACGGTGGTTCGTTCCTGGATTTTCATCCGGGCCATCGCATAGAAGGTCCGTCGTGTTTTGTGTTGTTTGCCCTTGACTCTCTGGTTTCTTCTCTCTCTGCGTGAGCAGACGAGGGTGATGAGGTGGGAGACGATGACGGGGAGACGCCGGAGGAGGAGCTGGCGGCGTCCTCCGTGCCTCGCTGGCGCGCGTGGTTATCCATGGAGCGCTCGCGCGAGCGCCGCCAGTGGCTGCCGTGGCGACCGGATAAGGGCAAAGGTCAGACGGAGACCGACTGCGAGGACCCGGACAGACAGGTGATCCCACCGTGTGACCCTGACGCTGCACGCGGAATTTTCCGTTGCTGTAAAATGAGTTTGATCCAATTTCTGTCCACCAATGTTATGCCGATTGTGCTGTCGGCGCCACGTCATGATGCAGGGAATCCATGGGAATAATCTCACAGGGCAATGCATTACCCCGTGTGCAAAAATGGCCTGTCGAAGTGGATATCACATAACTACTCCCAAGACCCATTCACGGTGACCTCTGATCCACTCTTGGTGCGGGGTGCTTTTCCACATGCGCTGCTGTAGAGATGGTTCATTGCAGCACAGATGTATATTTTTTTTTATTCTCAGAGCTGGAAGTTAATACATTTAAGTGAGATACCAAATTTAGTGGGGGCGGGGGGGTGTTTGTGCAGTCATTGGTGACTGGGCTGAATCTATCAACCCACTCGACTTCAGAACCTGGTTTAATAATCACAGGTGACTGAAACCCGGATTATAACCTAGGGTCGCAGCATGACCAGCTCGGTGCTCTCCTACTTCGCAGTGATAGGTGGCCAGGCTTACACAAATCAAATGCACTTCACAGCCAGGCTTATTCACGGGTCGGCTGAAACCCGGATTTGGACTCCGTGGTCTCCGCAGTGCCGAAACGGCGCTCTGACTCGTGCACCTCGTGAACCCCGGCAGGTATTATACGACGATGTCGGCCCCTCTCTCTTCACGCTGCGCACCGCCGGCCTGCGGCGACAGCTCGTCGACCACTTCCTCACCTTCCTGGGCGTCCCGCCGGCGCCAGGACCGGCGGGCGGCGGGGGGTGTCACCGCCCGCCCCCGCCCTCCGCCTTGGACGACCCGGGGCTGCTGTTTGCCGAGGAGCGGGCGCCGTCGTTGGTGCGCGACGTGGCGGCGGCGCGGCCCGGCGCCACCGCCCTGGGACCGTCGCCCGACGTGGAGGAGGAGCAGGAGAACGAGTGGGGAGGAGCGACGGCGGCGGTCGCCGGGACCCGGCGGTGGCGGTGGAGCGGCGGCGCCGCCGGAGAGGAGTTCGTGAGGAGCGTGCTGGAGCAAGCGCTCCAGCTGTTCTCCGGGGCGGAGCGGGCGGCCCTGGGTCTGCGCTGGCTGCGGCACCAGAGGGCAAAGGTCGTTGCGCTAACGTTGATGCTCTCGTAAGAGCGTTTTCTTGGACTCGCGATTATTTCTCGCGATGAAGGAGATGCCACCTGGAGAAACGAGCGGCCCTCCACTCGTAGATACACTCCTGAGGCTGCGTGTGTTCAGAGAGCATCTGAATGTCGAAATACAAGACATTAGAGGCCAGTATGAGTAGAATGATGGGTTAGGGTAACATTGACCGGTGTTGATTCTTACGCTCATTTTACACGCGTAGAATTGTGTGCCAAATGAGATTTAAAAAAATATGCAAAAGAGGGGAAACAATAAAATATAATAAAACATCTGTGACAAAACAAACCCACGAGTTGGGGAGATTGAGCAGTTAGCGCTATCACTTCAGGAAAATGGAACTCGTGCAATAACCACCGAACCCTAACCCACCAAACGATCACCGTTTCCCTGCAGGTGGAGGCCGTGCTGGGCTCGGGCGACCGCCGGCGCGCCAAGGCCCTCGGCAAGCGTAGCCGGCGCCTTGCAAAGACCCTCCTCAAGGAGCCGGCAAACCGCAACCGCCTGGAACTCTGGGAGGAGTTTGCGCTGCTCGAGTGGCGGCTCGGCGAGCGTGCGGCCGCCCGCAAGGTCCTGGACACGGCCATCGCCGTGGCCACGGCTTCCGCCGGCGCCGCCGCGAAGACGGCCTCCCCGCCGCCGCTTAGCGGCGGGCCCCTGTGCTCGCTGTGCCTCCGCTACGCGCAGCTGGAGCTCGAGGTGAAGGAGGGCGGCGCGGGCGCGGCTGGCGAGGGCGGCCAGCGAGCGACGCACGTGCTGGTCGCGCTGGCGGCGTCGGACGGCGCCGGCTACTCCCCGTTTGACGGGCACCCCGCGCCGCCGAGCTCCGTGCTGCGCGCACGCAAGAGCTTCGAGCGCGAGCTCGATGCGCTGCTGGCAACCGAATGGAGCGCCGACGCCGACTCCGGTTCCAGCGGACGAGCCCGACTGGCGACGGTGGCGTGCTGCGCGGCGACGCTGCAGTACGTCACGGCCGGCGTGTGGGCCGCCGACGCCGTGTTCGCGCGCGCGAGCGCTGCGCTGCTGGCACGAGGTCGCGACCCCGGAACGATAAATCCGGAAGGGCAGGCGGTGGTGGCGGCGGCGGCGGCGGCGGCGACGGGAAGAGGCCGGGAGGCGCCGGCTTGCGGTGGTGTCCCTGCCGGCGGCGTGGAGCTGGAATCGCTGCTGCTGGAGCGAGCGAGGCTGCTGCGTTTCCACGCGACGCTGGTGCCATTCCCACGGCGGCCGCTGCGCGAGGCGCTGAGCAGCGCCGTGGCACTCGTCCCCGACAGCGCCGAGCTGCTGCGGATGTACACGCAGAACGAGGCGAGTGAAACGACGCGAGAGTGGTCCCCGTTGAAATTGCAAGCGGACCGAGCCTGGTTGCGGGTGCTGCGGTGAAGTTACCACCGCTTAGTGGCTGCTGATTGATGTCCGTGCGCTTGTGCGTGCATATGTGAGTATGTGCCACTCAGCCCTACATGAGTACTTGGTGCATTGTGTAAACATCAGCACTAGGAAGCGGCCAGGCGTGATGCTGGCCGCACGCTGCAGTTACAAGCGTGCCGTCCCAGCCTTAATAGGTGCTGGCTAAGGGCAGTCTCCCGCCTACTGGGCATGCAGTGACTTTCCCCCCCCCCCTTCCGCCAGCATCAGTTTGCGCACACAGTCGTGAGCACGCCGTACAGGGAGGACTGCGTGAGGGATGCACCATCCATCCCCGACGCTGATTCTTGCGCCACGTCCTCAAGGTGTCTGAGAAGTACGTGCGACCTCGTGGAACTGCCCGTGCGTCTGTCTAGACGGCGAGCGGAGGCCTCCACATGGGGGAGCTGCGTCGAGCGTTGGGCCGGCTCATGAGGACCGAAGGCAGCCCCCTGCCCTGGCTCTTCGCCGTGTACGCCGAGCTCCGGCGCAAGAGGGCGGTCGACTCCATCTCCGGGTGAGCCCTCTCTCCCCCTCTTGTATCCACCACTCCCTCACCTCCCTCTCTCACATCCACTCCCTCCCCCACTCCCTCCCCTCTCCCTACCTCTCTCACATCCACCCTCCCCCACTCCCTCTCTCCTTCCCCACTCCCTCCCCTGTCCATACCTCCCTCACATCCACCCCTCTCCTCCCTCTCACATCCACCCTCCTCCACTCCCTCCCCCACTCCCTCCCCTCTCCCTACCTCTCTCACATCCACCCCTCTCCTCCCTCTCACATCCACCCCTCTCCTCCCTCTCACATCCACCCTCCTCCACTCCCTCCCCCCTCCCTTCCTCTCTCACATCCACCCCTCTCCTCCCTCCCCTCCATACCCCTATTAGATATACCCATATTGTGCAGTGTGATCCTTTTATAGATATCCCACATTGCTAATGAGCCCCTCTTTCTTCTCAACAGGTGATTAAATACCGTGAAAGTGATGGCTCGATATCGTAAAGATCAGAGCTTTAAAATAGTTGACGAGTGTGTTGAGACTGTTGGGAGATATGTAGAGGCTTTGAAATAAAATACAAATGTCTCTATGCTATTTTAGTGGGATGTCTATCAATGGATCACTCTGTATTTTATCATAAATTGTGTTGCATCTTTTATAATTCGCGTCTCAGGTTTTATTTTACTCGCTCCTCTTCGCTCCCTGTGGAGCATAAGGCCGCAAACAAGCCCACGCCATGCCGGACGGTCTTTAGCAGCTTGCAGGTTTTTTATTTTGCGTTCCACCAAATCTATTAGTATAGAATAAAAATAAAAAAAAGTCTTATCATTGTGTGTCCCGCGCCGCGCTCTCTTGCGCCGCGTTCCCTTGTGCTCGTTCGCAGCTCGGGCAGAGACGCGGTCTCCGTGGCGATACCGGAGTCCGGGCTGAGCAACCGCTTGCGCTCGCTGCTGGAGCGTGCGCTGAGCGTGCCCTCCGTGGCGCGCTGCCCCCTCGCGTGGCGTCTCTACTTGCACTTCTTGGTTTGTCCCCCCCCCGCCTCCCACATTCATCATCGTCATCATCATCACCATCGGCGTCATCACCAGCAGCACCATAGCCATTGTTGTTATTAGCAGCACCATAACTGTCGCCTTAGTAGCACCATCATTATTGTCAGCAGCAGCATAATCATCATTTTCAGCAACAGCACCATCATTCATCAGGAGTACCATAACCATCATCGTCAATATCAGCAGCAGCTGCATCACCACCATCGTCGTCAACAGGGCTTGGACCATATTCATCACCGGCGTCATATTGATCACCAGTCGTTGTCACAAACATCAATATTTTAAATTATTTCTGTCGGGATGAAATTTTTTATCACCGTCATAATCGGCATCATCATTATCTCGCACTTTATTGTCACCAACATCATCAAAAGCACCGTGATGTCATTCACAAGAGTAAGTCGCTGTTTCTCTGTCTCTCTTTGTCACCCTCGCTCTGTCTCTCGCCGTCTCTCTGTCTCCACGCTCCCTCTGCCCCGTGCCCCCGCTAGAGGGTTCAGGGCACGACGTCGCGCAGTGAGGGGATCCTCTACCGTGCCGTGCAGGCCTGCCCCTGGGCCAAGGTGAGGCCTCGCGCAAGCCCACGGCGTCCGAGAGCGACGCCACCTACCGCCCCTTCCCTTGGCCCCCCGAGTTTCTCTGTCGCTGACTGTTGAGTCTCTCCGACCGTTGACTCTCAGGGCATGCGAGGTCTTGGTAATTTTTACCATCTGCTTTGTGTTTCATGATGGTTTTGTCTCGTTCGTCAAATTTAGTTTTTTTCCGTATGCCAAAATGTAACATTTGGTGTACACGTTGCATATAATGTGCTTAAATTATGACGACGATTATTACACGCACAATCCGATGCATGCATTGTGAGCATAATAACTAGCTTCATAACCAATTTAACGATGTAGCATTGCTTGCTTCACACACGTGTATGTCCCCCCCTCTCCCCCCGCCGGCATCCCCACTCTGCGTCCACCCCCACCCTCCCGCCCCCAGGTGCTGTACATGGACGCTGTGCGGAGTTTCCCCGAGCGTGTGCAGGAGCTGACGGACATGATGACGGAGAAGGAGCTTCGTCTGCGCGCTCCACCCGAGGAGGTGGACATCCTCATGGAGGACTAACCGGGAGGACGCTACTCTTGTCGCGCTCTCACCCTGCCGCTTTGCTGTCCTTCCTCCGCACCTCCGATTGGCGCGGTTGGCTACGTACGGTGCGAAAGAAGTTCAACATACGTACTTTGCTGCCCCCGCTGGCACGGGCCAACCAAACTCCCGGAGAAATGGAAGGCCCTGGTAGCCGCACACCGGGGGAGGTAGAAAATCAGAGATGGTACGCTGGGGGCGACCAAATGTCCGAAAACTTATCGGGGTACAAGAACAGCGGGCAGACTGAACCCAGGAGAAGACTGAACATTGGTTGGGTTGATTGAACATCGAAGATGTTGACACCGGCGAGACCAAACACCAGAGTGACCAAACACCGACCTTGTGTTCTTTCGGAGTGAGGAGTCACAGCAGGGGGACGTGGGTCTGCAAAAATAATAATATGATAATGCATTGCAACTCTTTGTCACTTAATTGCTGGTTGAAGGGGGCCCTCACCATTGTTTTTCTATCTCGCGGCTTGTTTGACCATACTTGTTACCGCGGTGGTCATTGTGGGTTGGTGAACGGCAAAGAGGGCTCAGGAAACCGGTTCAGATGTCACTCGGCCAGCCGATGGTGGCCGCGTCCGGGATTCGATCTTGGGGTTTCCACGTTTCGTAGACGCGGGAGCGTTAGCCGCTGCGCCGCGGCCCCGCTCCTGCGTGTGGCTTTGTGCGTGAACTCCAGCTCGGGTCGCTTTTTTTGTTCTGGGAGCGGGGAAGTGCGTTTTTCGGAATTTTTGTGAACACAAATGTGAGCCGCCCGGCCGCATCTCTGTGAATGCGGTGGGCCGCGTGAGCATTGTTCACCTGCATTTTAAGGCGGGCGTGTGAAGCAAGGCAAATATTAGTTTTGTCTTAGCGCTAATGCCTCTGAAATAAAGTTTATTTTTAAGAGAGTCAATAAAAGCCACCACTGCGAAGTTCTTCAAAATATTCGGAAACCCTAACGTGTGAGGAGCTGGGTGTAGCTTTGTCCTGTAACTGGCTGCACGTAACCGTTTTGGTACAGGTAAATAAAGTGCAAAAAAGTGGACAATTGTTCCCGAACGTTTACACCCCAGTGTTCCACACAGTAGGCAATCCGCGTTTCCGTGATCGTGTAAATACAGAAGGGTGTTTCACATGACGTCCTGTGTTGCTGTGTTAATGCGTACAGCACACGCATAGCCGTTTTTGTCAATCCACTGCTGGATGAGGTCCTCCCTACAAGTTTTCTGAAACTGGACCAGTCCCTCCTCCTTCACCCCCCTCCACCGAGCAACGTGGTGAAGTATGGTCAAACAACCCCCATAATCGACGCGGCGGGAGAAGTCTTTGATCCAGCAGTGGATTGATGAAGGGCTGTTAAGTGATACGAGTGTGCAAGTATTATTAACATTGCAGGCTGATGGTGTCACGATGTCAGCTGTTGCCAATTCCGAGCTTGGCCGCTGGGTGGCGCCGCGTGACCGCTGGCCGAGAAACGGTGGAAGAAATCCGCGTTCAGCCGACGGCAAGTGCAATGACGACATTGTCCTGTGCAATGACGGTATTGTCCTGTGCAATGACGGCATTGTCCTGTGCAATGACGGCATTGTCCTGTGCAATGACGACATTGTCCTGTACAATGACGGCATTGTCCTGTGCAATGACGGCATTGTCCTGTGCAGTTTCAGTTTATTTATTTTGGTATAGCCCTGTGAGCCATTCGGCTCTTGAATCGGGTGCAACCACAACAAACAAAAACACGAACAAGAAAAACATCTTAAAGTGACTATGTGACTGTGCAAACAGAAAATCCATTAAAAAAAACAGCAAAATATTCCTGAAAAAAGCACCGTACACCAACGCTGTGTGCAAAAAATCCCAGTGGGATGCAAGTCAAACAACAACCACAAGAAAACTTAGATTAAGGTCATCAGTCTAACTCCGTACTACAACAAAACAAACATGTCCAAACCAAAAAACTTTTCCAAATCAAAAACTAAAGCCATAATTGCAACGTAACAGTGATCACAAGGATTGTGACCGAATTTTTACGATAAACTACAAAATAACATGTAACACCAAATCCTAGAGCCATAGCTGGCTGCATGAGTTACTCAACAACAGAAGCATCAGTCGGAGTATCAAATTTTTCAATGCACCTTTAAGATCAGCACGCTAAATCAAAATACAGATAATACTTTGCAGCGTCATCCGGAGCGAAACATTTTATTTTATTTTACGCCAATGAATAGCAGTGGCAGCTAGGGGTGTACAACTCCTCTAGAGCAGTTTTGAGAGAAGATCTCATTGGTAGCGATTCAAGTTGCAGTTTATTGGCAATAGCATTCCAGACCATGGGGACATCAATAGCAAAGGCCCTTCCTCCAGTTTTTGTACGGAAATAGGGAATGTGAAGCTGGTAAATGAGCGAAGACCTGAGGTCAAATTTGTTCTTTGAAACAGAGAGGAGATCCAGCAGGTAGTCTGCGTTTTTTTTGCAATGACGACATTGTTTTGTGCAATGACGACATTGTCCTGTGCAATGACGACATTGTTTTGTGCAATGACAACTTCTGGTAGATTTCCATCCGCGAGGGAGTACGCGTATAGCAGCAGTTCGTTTCCCAATCCGCTGTTGGATGAGAGCCTCCCCCATGAGGCGGGAGGGGTTAAGACCATACTTCACCACCCGGGTCATTACGGACCGGGTGGGGAAGTATAGACGCGGGAGGATGGCAGCCCAGTAAATTTGCTGCGCTTTTCACCCTCTGCTGCCCATATAGGACTCACCACTGTGATCTCTACATTGGGTCAAACTTAACATCTCTTAATGTTCGACGGCTTGTGCACCAGATCGTATTTATTCACGATGTACTTACAAAAAAATCCGCAGACTACCTGCTGGATCTCCTCTCTGTTTCAAAGAACAAATTTGACCTCAGGTCTTCGCTCATTTACCAGCTTCACATTCCCTATTGCCGTACAAAAACTGGAGGAAGGGCCTTTGCTATTGATGCCCGCAAAGTCTGGAATGCTATTGCCAATAAACTGCAACTTGAATCGCTACCAATGAGATCTTCTCTCAAAACTGCTCTAGAGGAGTTGTACACCCCTAGCTGCCACTGTTATTCATTGGCATAAAATAAAATGTTTCGCTCCGGATGACGCTGCAAAGTATTATCTGTATTTTGATTTAGCGTGCTGATCTTAAAGATGCATTGAAAAATTTGATACTCCGACCGATGCTTCTGTTGTTGAGTAACTCATGCAGCCAGCTGTGGCTCTAGGATTTGGTGTTACATGTTATTTATGTAGTTTATTGTTAAAATTCGGTCACAGGCCTTGTGATCACTGTTACGTTGCAATTATGGCTTTATTTTTTGGTGATTTGGAAAACGTTTTTTTTGGTTTAGACATGTTTGTTTTGTTGTAGTACGGAGTTAGACTGATGGCCTTAATCTAAGTTGTCTTGTGGTTGTTGTTGTTTGACTTGCATCCCACTGGGATTTTTTGCACACAGCGTTGGTGTACGGTGCTTTTTTCAGGAAAATTTTTGCTGTTTTTTTTCAATGGATTTTCTGTTTGCACAGTCACATAGTCACTTTAAGATGTTTTTCTTGTTCGTGTTTTTTTGTTTGTGGTTGCACCCGATTCAAGAGCCGAATGGCTCACAGGGTTACACCAAAATAAACTGAACTGAACGTGTCCCCGTAGATAGTTTCAAGTTTCATTTATTAGGTATAGCCCTGTGAGCCATGCGGCTCTTGAGTCGGGTGCAACCGCAACAAACAAAATATGAATACAGAACATCCCAAAGTGACGACGCTAGAAAGACGTTGCATTATTTGATTTTATAACAGTGACGCATTGTCTAATTTTAAAAGCGCCGCTGGTAAAACAACCCCGGGGGAGTCCCGTGTCAATGTTGTTAAGGAGGGGTGGGGGTGGGTGACTTCGCGTGGGGTAAAAACCCCACCTCGACCAACCAGCCGGGTGGCAATTACGCGACCCCCTGCTCATGGGCATTGAGGGGGCAGATTGGCCCACCCCACAGATCCTGGTAGGTTAATTGCCCGGAGCGTATGGCGCTCGCAGGTATAACCCAGAACCAGCCAGTTGTATCATAGACGTGTTTGTATTGTCTTACGGGTGTACGGGAGCGGTGGCGCAGTGGTTAGCGCACTGCGCTCTGACATCCCAGACGGCCCGAGTTCCATCGCTTGTCGCGGTTCCAACATGCGTGGCGAGCGATGTCTGAGCAGGTTCTCGGCGCGCGCCGATTTGCGTGCAACAAAAATATGGCGAAGACGCAACCCCCTGTCTGTGACGAGACACTGCGAGGTTGGGGTGAGGCCTTCATCCAACAGTGGATTGACACGGGGGGGGGGCTGTACATGGAACGTCAGGAGCCAAAGGTGCCTCGCTGCTCTGACGAGCGCCACGGGGTGCTTGCTGTGTCACTATGGTTGTTGGTGGACTGCACCCCCCTCCACCCCCACGTTGACACAGCGATGGATTGAACGAGGAGGGAGGGCCCATAACCTAATCCCCTTGCAGCAGGACCCGTGTCAGACACTACGCCACCCATACAACAAGCAACACATGGCAAGGGGTCTCAAGGCGGCGACTACAATATAAAAAAACTAACAACCCGACCTGTGTCAGCTTCAGGAGACGAGAACAACAACAACAACCGTCAATCGCCACTTTAGTGGCGGTGACGTCGCCGCCGGCACTTGTGCCAGGCCTGGTGCACTTTTAAGGCCACGTGAAGTGTCGAACGCTCGCAGGCAAAGAGGTCACGGATACAGACCCAGCTACCATGGGTTGACCAACTGAGGTGACACGAGGTGACGTGTCTCCGTCACGAGTCGCAATACATGCCTTGTGGCCCACACATACACCAGGGTGACAAGACACACAGACACGTCACCCTGGTGTATGCCAGAGGGTGCGGGGAGCGGTGGTGTAGCAGGTTAGCGCTACGCTGCGCTACGAACCCGGCGACCCGGGTTCGATTCCCGTCTCGCGGCCAACGCCGGTGACGATTTTCTGTACCGGTCATGGGCCTCCCCTAGGTCGACTCGGCCTCAAATGAGTACCTGGTGCGGTGTGTAAACATCGCCGCCGGGGAGACAAAGGCGTCCGGGCGTGGTGCTGGCCACCCACCCCCTCGTGTGTGCCGTGCCGGCCTTCATAGGCGCTCGCTAACAGCACTTGCCCCAACAGTCTGTTTCTACACGGGGGATCTTTGTCTTTTGTATGCCACCCGAATGTAAATAAACATCAGGAGGGGGTCCCCCAGTGTTTTATTTGACTTGCCGCAGGGTTGCTGATGAGTAATAGCGGTTGAAACCGGTCCGATGGGATGATGAATCTATTCGCTGCTGGAACGCCTCGATCTTCGACTGATGGAATCACATGGTGGAGTTGAAGCCGGACTAATTGGAAGCGCAGGCGGTGAGCCGTTCCGGTTAAGGGAGTTCTACGAGATACTGGATGTAGGCGTTGAGTTGACTTACATTTTACACGGTTATAAATGCAACGTCTCTGTTAATAAATTGGATAAACCCACAGCAACATCCTCCCCCCCACCCCCACCATGACTGCGATGCTATTGATTTGTGAAACCGTCTTCCTGCTATCATTGCGCCAAAAGAATAGCGCGGATACCGAATTCAATTGGAGAGAACTTGTATACACACACTCACTCGCGCAAGTATGACATACTGACACAGCAGACCACCCCTTTTATCGCCTTAAATAGACTGTTGGGGCAAGGGCTGTTAGCGAGCACCTATTAAGGCTGGAGACGTCACACGGCGCGGCACCGTGTGATGTGCGACAAGCCACCACGCCCGCCCCCCCCCCCCTGGACTGATGTTTGCACACCGCACCAGGCACAGAGGTACAGTACTCATTTAAGGCTGAGCCAGCCTAGGGGAGAGACCGAGAAATTCGCTCCTGTTGTTGGCTATGAACGGGAATCGAACAAACAACTGCCCCAAAGTACGACCTACATATATATAAAACATAAAGACGCGCATACCTAAGCCATGATATATAATTACACGTGACACAGGCACGCCTATGATGAGTTCACTCGGAATGCGCCCGATGGCGAAAGCTCAGCAGGGTCTTTAGGCCTGGATGCTGCTTTGAATTGGCCAACACGGACAGAGACAGACAGCTGCGTCCGGGCACCGAGGCGTCCGTCGTAGGCGGCGGAGATCTGCGTCTGCGATCCCCGCCTTTGCCAATCCGCACTGACCAGCGTGGTGAAATATGGTCAATTTTTTTAATGAATGTCACCTTTATTTAACACCACGAGTCGCACGGCGTTTGGGAGGACCGTCTGCAGCGGTGGATTGACAAAGTGCAGCAAGAGGGCACATTTACAAAGACACCCCGTGTAGCCTTCACAGGCTGTTAGGGGCAAGTGCTGTTCGCGAGCACCTATGAAGACAGGCACGGCACACGAGGGGATTGGTGGCCAACACCACGCCCGGCCGCCTCTGTCTCCCTAGTGGCGATGTTTACACATCGGACCGGTTACTGATTTGAGGCTCAGTCGACCTAGCCGAGGCCCAGGATCGGTTCAAATAATCGCCACTGGTGTTGGCCGTTAGTGGGAATCGAACTTGGGTCGCCGAGTTCGTAGCGCAGCGCGACAAACATACTCAATGTATGAAACCCGCACCTAAGATAAGCACGTTTGCCTACGTACGGTGCGAAAGAAGTCCAATATACCTATTGAGTATGTTTACATACACTTACAGACAACATTCAACCCAACAGCGTTTTGTTAAACCGGGACCACAACGCTGCCGTTGAGACTCAAAGTCGAATCCCATAGCTTTTCAACCCATACGGTTTACCCCGTATTCTTGTACAGGGACAATGAGTTTTGAGGTCCATACGGCGTACAGCCGTTTCAATACGGGCACTATTTTTTTGTCTATGTGTTTGTGTTTCTCCCTTGTGATGGGACTTTGTAGGATGAACGTTGAGATTTATCAGGGCATGGGGTGACCAATAAGGTCTGAATTGGACCTGTAATAGGGTAGGTACTGATAAAGGACTTGACATGTATGGAATCCAGTTCAGGGTTTGTTGCTTAAACAGATGCTGCTGGATAACATTGGTCTGGCATGCCGATAAGCTTGACGAACCAACGCTTTATATTATGCGAAAAATATAAAACGTTGAACTATAAATGCAATTAATTTCACGTCAAGATAGAGACGACCCGCGTCGTTTTTGTTCTCCCTTCGCCCGTTAGCATGCCGGCGGTGTTCCTGTTGACCGGTGGTAACTGTGTTGTTGTGAGGGCAACGATGGTTGCCAGCGGGCCCTCTTCAGCAGGCTGGCGCGACGCGAGAATTGCTTGCGAAGAACCCAAGAGGCAACAGCATTCGAGTGCCGAGGCGCAGGCTTGGTGGTAGTGGTGGTGTTGTTGTTGTTGGTGGTGTTCGTCTTGGTGAGCGTGCCGCGAACGTACATTTGAGTCATCCGCGCTGTTCGCTTATCATCCATCTGTGGGAATGTTTTTTTGCCAGTTTCGCAATGACGAAACAAGAATAATCGGTATGTAAAAAAAATAACAATGGGTTTTACCCTTTCTGGCAATAAAACAGGTGTTAAGATGTTCAAGCACCAAAGATACATTAACCGCACGTACTTGCGGGGGAAAAAAACATGCAAACAAACATGCTCTGATAATAATCCATAAGAGGGTTTTTTGGGGGTTAGATCGCGTAAATATGTGTCGTTAAAACCCGCCACCACCCGACACAGCCAACTAGTAAGGGTTGTCACGTAAACAGAACGTACCAATTCGTCACTAGTACAGCACACCGGTGTGTTGGAGAGCCAAGCCACAATATTTACAATCTGAGTACGACGTTTCGCCAGTAATTACAACTAGCTCCATCAGGCGACAGCCATATTTGTGGCGAAGTCCACCTGTTTCGTTCCTTATATAGAGGAGGCGTAGATGTGGTGACCACACTTCCTATAATATGCGCATTGTTTTTGGTGTAATGCCAATCAGTTTCAAAGGCAATGAAATGTACATTATCGCTCGTTATTTTGTCAACTGCTGGGTGGGATGAAGGGTCGTGAGCAGGCGGTGTGAGTCACGCGGAATCCGGCGTGGAATTTCCAACGCGGACTCTCAGAGGGCCCCCCAGACCCTGGGGGTGATCGCGTGAGCCTCACGATGAACAGTTGACGATGCCTCTCCCTCACAGGTGACGCACACGCTTCCTGCATTCCCATAGCAAGGCAATACACCACCAGCACCAACACCATCGTCATCTTAATTAACAACAGCATCGTCAGCATCGTCAGCATAAGGTCGCACTCATTTACGCACAACGCAAAGTGCTTGCCACAAATGAACCACAATACCTCGCTGATTTCGTCAAGGAACATAAATCCATCACGCGAACTCACCCGGTCATCCTCGCGGCGACTTTTTTTGGCGAGCCATCGAACAAAGACGGTCACCGCATCGCGCGCTTTCAGATGCGCATCTTTGACCGTCTGGAACGCTCTTCCTTCCGATATCAGGAAGCCACTGGAGCTATGCAATTTTAAATCTAGATTGGCAAACTAATTTCTTTAGAACTGCTTTTTGTGTCCTGTGTCTTGTCCTTCTCCCGCACCTCCGATTAGCACGGTTGGCTCCGTACGTTGCAAAAGAAGTTCAACATATACATCGACATTTTCATCGACAGCATCATCTTCAGTCGCTTACCCCTGGCTGGAGCGACTCTCTCCTGAGCGCGGTGCCACGCTGAGCACAGTCCGGGGACGAGTGCCGTTGTTTGATGTTCGCCTCGGCAGTGGCTCGAGTCCACCTCAACCGTGGTGTTGTCTGGAGGCCGACTGAACGTCTTTGAAATAGGGCTTCATAGCTCATCCGATTTCTCCAGTATAAATCTAATTTCTGATTCTAATCATCACCGTTAAAATTTATATCAACAATGATTATAATCATACAGCAGCAGCAGCATCAACGCACATTAGGCAACAGGTGTGCTGGAACGATGTCATTAACTATATATTTTTTTATTTTACCAGGTAAGGCCCCAGTGAGCTATACGGCTCTTTTTCAGAAGCGACCTGGCCACAAATGATAGCTCAACGAAAGTGGCTTATCGTGTGGACATTTTATAGCGGCAGCCAAAAATACTCTAAACGCGTGATGTTGATTCTAAATGTGGAGGGGAAAATGAGAGGACCCAGGAAAAAATCCGCGCGACCACGGAGATAGAGAGACGCAAACTCCAAAAATACAGCAGGCGTCAGGGTCGGGATCGAACTCCACGACCTCCTGCATACCAGGCGAGGTAGTTAACATCTCCTAGCCACCGTGACGCCTCAGGTGAGGGCCATGTGTCGATGTATAAGGTGCAAACCTGTCAACCCCTTATCAGTGCCTTATCTTATTACAGACCAATTCAGACCTTATTAGTCACCCCGTGCCCTTATACATCTCAACGTTCGTCCTACAAAGTCCCATCACAAGGGAGAAACACAGACACATTTTCTTGCCCTTATTGAAACGGCTGTACGCCGTATGGACCTGAAATTTAATTTCCCTGTACAATAATACGGGTAACCCGTACGGGTTGCCAGGTATGAAGGTGTATCCATGGATTAGGTGCGGGCTACTCATCTATGCATAAGATGAATCCATGTACACAGTACATGGTGTGTCTATGTGCACGGTGTTTCTATGTGTTCACATGACACATTTGGGTGGTAGCGGGTCCATGTGGAGCTATGAGTCGGCACGGCGTCTGGCTTTACCCCTTTGTAAAAAACTTAGGCGAGGAGGGGAGGGGGGGGTTGCTCTGTTGTCCCCTACTGCAATGCCCTTGAATCCGCAACGGCAACAACCATCGACTGTCACCAGATATACACAGAACATTTGCCCGCAATGGAAATGTGGAGTGGAGTGTAATGTGTGTAAAAAACAGCCATCATTTATGGTTCACACGATCCCAATCACCGCGACTTCACGTCTTAACCTCCTCTCTAGACACCTGCCCTGTTTCCTTGCCCTCTTTGTACCCCCCTCGCCCCAGCCCTTACCCTCTCCTCCTCTGTCCTCCTCTGCCCTTCTCTCTCCAGCCATACCCTCTCCTCTCCTCCACTTCCCACTCCATGCTTCCTCTCCTCCTCTGTCCTCCTCTGCCCTTCTCTCTCCAGCCATACCCTCTCCTCTCCTCCACTTCCCACTCCATGCTTCCTCTCCTCCTCTGCCCTCTGCTGCCCTTCTCTCTCCAGCCATGCCCTCTCCTGCCCTCCATTCCCCGCCATTCTCCTCCCCTCCATAGCCCCTCGGGCTGCAGGGCGGGGCTGTAAATAGGTGATCACGTGGTGTAGCCTCACCTGTGGCGGCTTGGGGGGGGTGGGGGAGGGGCTCTCACCTGTGCTACGTGAGGGGGCGGATTGAATGGAGGGGGTTTTGAGGGGAGGGGCTGTCGCCTGTGGAGTCGAAGGCTGATGGGTGGATGGCGGTAAGGAAGGGGGGGGGGGGGTGCACCGAATTAGGGAGCTGAAGGGGGGGGGGGGGTCCCACCTGTGCGACGTAAAGGGTGGGGTGGGTAGAAGGGAGGGGCTTACAGGGGAGGAGTGGACAGAAGGTGGGGGAGGGGGATGAGGGGAAGGGGGAGGCGGCGTAGGGGAGGGGATGGTGGGGGGGATGTAGGGGAGGGGGTGTAGAGGTGGGGGGGGAATGTAGAAGTGGAGGAGACTTAGAGGGGGGGACGTAGAGGAGGGGGGGCGTAGGGGAGGGGGGACGTAGGGGAGGGGGGACGTAGAGGGGGGGACGTAGAGGGGGGGACGTAGAGGGGGGGGGGACGTAGAGGGGGGGGGGACGTAGGGGGGGGGGACGTAGGGGGGGGACGTAGAGGGGGGGGACGTAGAGGAGGGGGGGGGACGTAGAGGAGGGGGGGGGACGTAGAGGAGGGGGGGGGACGTAGAGGAGGGGGGGGGACGTAGAGGAGGGGGGGGGGGACGTAGGGGAGGGGCCCTCACTTGTGCGCCCCGCCCCGTTGTCTCTCCGCTCATTCAACGCGCGACTCCAGCACCAGCGAGGAGCACTTCGCCGATCATTGCCGACAACTTTACAACAAATTAACGCGCGCCTAAACGTTCGTAACGAGCGTTGAGAATTCCCCCCCAAACGGAACTAACAAAACAAGAAGAGGAATTATTGAGCCGTGATATTTAAATAAAAAAACAAACTAAATTTTGGTGTCATTCGACACAAGCCGAGCAAGTCGAAGACGAGGAGGGAATTTGACGACGATCGTGACGACGACGACGACGACGAAGAACAAGATGACGACGACGACTTCGCGAGGACTTTTGCTGTTCGTGGTCGCGGTGGTGGCGATGTTCTGCGTGAGCGCGGCCCAGTCACGTGAGTCAGAGAAGGGCAGCGGCGTGAGAGGAGGAGGAGGAGGTGGTGGAGGTGGTGTTGGTGAAGGGGGCAGCGGTAACGCGAGAGGGCAGGCGGCGCGGTGATGGTGAGGAGAGGGAAGGGAGGCGGTGCAGATAGCAGAGAGGAGCAGTGGGTGAGAGAAAAGGGCAGCAGAGGAGATGGGGGCCACCGATTAGCGAAAATCTGGCCACGGTGAAGGTTGGGCAGTAGTGGAGGGCAGTCGTGGTGGGATTGGGCTTCGGAGAGAGGAGCGGGCGGCGGTGAAGGTTGGGCAGTAGCGGAGGGCAGTCGTGGTGGGATTGGGCAGCTGAGAGAGGAGCGGGCGGCGGTGCGAGCGAAGACGGAGAGAGCAGACCGTTGATTCTATTGTTGTGGAGTAACTCATGCAGCCAGCTATGGCTCTAGGATTTGGTGTCACGTGTTATTTATGTAGTTTATTGTAAAAATTCGGTCACAGTCCCTTGTGATCACTGTTACGTTGCAATTATGGCTTTATTTTTTGGTGATTTGGAAAAGTTTTTTTTGGTTTGGACATGTTTGTTTTGTTGTAGTACGGAGTTAGACTGATGGCCTTAATCTTAAGTTTTCTTGTGGTTGTTGTTGTTTGACTTGCATCCCACTGGGATTTTTTTGCACACAGCGTTGGTGTACGGTGCTTTTTTCAGGAATATTTTTGCTGGTTTTTTTCCATGGATTTTCTGTTTGCACAGTCACACATAGTCACTCATAGTCACTTTAAGTTGTTTTTCTTGTTCGTGTTTTTGTTTTTTTGTTTGTTGTGGTTGCACTCGCTTCAAGAGCCGAATGGCTCACAGTGCTATACCAAAATAAACTGAAATAAATAAACTGAAGAGCGATGTGGGAGAGACGGCAGCAGTACACGTGGACAGCAGGGAGGGCAGTGAGCAATAGGTAGGACGGTTAAATGACGAATAGGGGCAGCAGACGGGGCAGTAAGAAGAGCAGCAGGAGGGGGGCAGCGTTTTGGCATTGGACGCGGTGGCGGGGACGAGTTGGGGGCACAGCGATGGGAGAGGGCAGCAGAAGGGCAGTATGAAGACATTACAATCGGAAGGGAGGGCCGTGTAAGATGATGTGGACGTGTTTTTTTCGTTTGTGTTTAAGGTCAATCAATGTAATGACATTAGTCCGACGCCGAGGATTAATAGGAAGGGGGCATATTTGAAAAAAAGATGAAGGAGCAATTCGTTTTCGCTTAGGGGAGATGGGGTTTATCTCGCTCGCTGCTGCAGATTTGATAACGTCAAGCTCATCAGACGAGGGCCGTGTAAGGCTGTGTGTGACCAGGGCGGTGTAAGAGCAGTGACAGGTGCAGTAAAATGGGGCATTCGTGAGTAGGGGAAGAGTGATTGGGGAGAGAGCAGCTCTCCCTCTCTCTCTCCTCTCGCGCCCTTTCTCTCTGGCCAGGGCGTGGTGATGGCGGTTTCGGATCTTTTCAAAACGACGCAATTCCTACCCCTCTCTCTCTCTCTGTTGCTTATCCGTCTGTATGTTTACACGTTTGTTGAACATCTTTCGTGCAACGTACGTAGCCAACCGCGCTAATTGGAGGTGCTGGGAGAGGGGAGGGGGGGATACCAACAAAAATAAAAATCGCTTCGTTTTTTTTTTGTTAAATAAAATAAATCTATGAGTTCTGCTCGGTTCGTTTTGGTCTACGTCGCGAATTGGGTGTTTACATCATCGCCACGGAGCAGTTCTGTGTTTACACTTTACAAGAGAGAACCCCCACGTAACGTGCGGTTTAAAAAAAAACACAAAGATATGGAACTCTCAACATTGGCGCCACAATCGGATAAAACGAGACGTCGACTTGGCCCATTGCCGACCCTCGTGGTGGTGGTGGTGGTGGACTCGCTGGAAAACTGGAGTCGTTGAGACTCGATTTTAACGGGGGGTACGTAGGTACGTATGTTGTCCAACTTCTTTGGCACCGTACGTAGCCAACCGTGCTAATCGGAGGGGCGGGGGCGAGGAAGTACAACAAACTATGCACAGAAAGCAGGTCTAACGAAATGAGTTTTCAATCTAGATGATGATTTAAAAGTGGCATAGCTCCCAGCGAATTCCTAATGTCGGAAGGAAGAACGTTCCAGACGGCCGCAGAAGCGCGTCTGAAAGTGCCGTCTTTGTTGTACATTCGGTGACCACCGTCTTTGTTGTATATTCGATTACCTCGGCTTTGGCCCGATAATATTTTGTTTGTGATTTGATGACGATTAACGCGATGGTGAAATCCTAAAATGTCATTACAATCCTGAAATGTCATTACATTGTCATTGCATGTCAGGATTTTTGTTGAAAATTGTTGCTTTGCCTCATCCCCCCCTCTCCACTTCGCGTAAGGAAATATATTATAAATATTATTTCTAATAGTTATAAATATATTTTTATATATTTATAATATAGTTATAATATATTATTTGAAAGCCCCTCGGCTTAAATCAATCTTGACACAAAACATGTTTCATAATAGTTACAATCTATAACGATTATATCATCTAGAACGAATAATTATATAAACGCTCTCGATTGATACAAGTCCCAATGACATAAATTAATAATGACGTGGATATTGAGGCCACGTCGTCAATATCCTCCTTATAATCTTACAATGCGTAATGGACCGTATCTATTAACTTTACAGCTTTCATCATAACAACGATAAAACATTATCGGGGGGAGGGAATGGTGAGGCTATTAAATGAGCTACGATAATAATGATATATGTATCCCCACTTCGGGGGCCATACGATTATCGTGAATATTATCTATCGTGGCTCATCGCGCATCATTTCGTACAATATATCTTGGATCATACCACACGATTATCGTGGATCATACCACACGATTATCGTGGATCAGACCGCACGATTATCGTGGATCAGACCGCACGATTATCGTGGATCATACCACCCGATTATCGTGGATCATACCACACGATTATCGTGGATCATACCACACGATTATCGTGGATCATACCGCACGATTATCGTGGATCATACCGCACGGTTATCGTGGATCATACCACACGATTATCGTGGATCATACCACACGATTCTCGTGGATCATACCACACGATTATCGTGGATCATACCACACGATTATCGTGGATAATACCGCACGGTATATTGGCGGTGTCGCCCATTTCGCGACAATCCTCCGTTGGATTCCTTGGGCGATCCTCTTCTATGTAGTACTAGCTTTACTACCCGGGACTTGGATTCACCACGCCCGGCCGCCTTTGTCCCCCCAGTGGCGATGTTCACACACCACACCAGTTACTCGTTTGAGGCTGAGTCGACCTAGGGGAGGCCCAGGACCGGGTCAAATATATCGTGGTGGCCGTGAGCGGGAATCGAACTCGGGTCGCCGCGCTAACCACTACACTACCGCCCCCCCCACACACGCGCGCGCGTCCATAGGTACACATAGACGCATTTGCAGCAGACACACACACAACTTTCAGGGTGCGTACGGCAGTAAGCGACTGAAATAATAAATCAATGCTGCGCGAAGAACGCCTTAGACCTGCAACACATTTTTATGGCACTTTACCCGCGATCAGCAGACACTCCGTTACGCTTCCGCACACGGGTCACATGACAGATGTAACGTCACAGCTCACTTGCCATGCAAAATATATGCATTATTGTGACCCCCCCCCAAAAAAATATCTATACAAACGTCTATTTTTATAATGTTTGCATGGTGTACAGTCTGGCAAGTACCCACGTGGCAAATTTCAAGTTTGTTGCATGTCGGGAAGTACGCTAAACATTTTGAACAGACACACATAATCACAACTTTGCCTTTTATATATATAGATGAACGCGGAGTGATCAGAGAAAGCCCCCCCGACACTGGAGGGCTTACCTCCTACACAACAACAAGACTCGTACAAATAGTTTGGTGCAAACCTACTCCTTGTACTGTCATCTGCTGGGGCCACGTCGTGGATGCAGTGGATTGAGTTATCTCGCACGACGATGATTCGTTTCACAGTCCACCAACCCTGCTTGATAATTGCCACCACGCCCGAGTACGCCACCGCATTATGGAAAGCCGCTTGGGTTTGGTTCGATGGATATGCAAGCTCCCGTCATAGCAATGTGGAATTTCCTCCGCTGGCTTAGGGCTGTCAACAGGAGGGGGCGATAAAGGGCGCCCGTCGTTTGAGCGGTAAAGTGATTTGGAGATTTTTGGGGGGTGGTACAAGTGTGCGGAGTCTGCCCTGACCGCGGGCTGATGACAGTGGATATGGTGGTGCAGGTGGTTGTGATGATGATAGGGGATGATGGTGGAGATTTTTTAAAATGTGGTTGATGGTTGAAGATGGCGGTTGTAGTGCTCGTGACTATGACGATTGTAGTTGTGATGATGATGATGGAGGAGGAGGGATTGGTCGGTGATGATGATAATGGTGGTTGTGATGACGACAATAATGCTGGGAATGGTCGGTGATGGTGGTTGTCGTGATGAGGGATTGTCGTTGATGATGGCGATGGTGGTAACAGTTATCGTGGTGTGTGAAGTAAGTGGCGATGGCGGTCCCACTGTACATGGAAAGTTAGAGCAACGTTGGACGTTTACTTGGAATGGCATTCGCGGTGTTTGCGGTAACCTTGCATATTTAATTATAAATTCGCATTCGTCAACTACGACGAGAGGCTGCTGTGTAGATTCGTCATGGATTAAGATGACGATGATAGAAGCCGCGGGTAATTTGGAGTACACTGATGATTGTGCACGGTTGGCTACGTACGATGCGAAAGACGCTCAACATGCAGGATGATAATTATGATGATGATGATGCTGTCCATAGATTGATGATGCTCACGATAATGCCCCCCCCCCCTCTGCTGCCCACCCATGCACGTGCCGCGTCTTTGCTCTCAGCGTGCCCGGCGCCCAGCACGTGTCAGAGCGACACCTGCGTCGGCATGCGGTGCCCGTATAACGAGTTCACCTACTGCGAGATGGACTGCAACACCTGCAAGCCCAAATTCTTCGACCTGGAGAAGAAGGAGGAGAAGTGCGACAAACGTGAGACTCGGCGGCGTGGGGGGTGGGGTCAGGTGGGGGGAGGGGTCAGGTGAGGGGAGGGGTCAGGTGAGGGGAGGGGTGAGGTGGAGGGAGGGGTCAGGTGGAGGGAGCGGTCAGGTGGGGGTAGGGACACTTAGACCCCTTGGGCAAAAGATGAGGGAGGGTAGATGTGACGAGCGTGTCCTTGTAGTCACGCGCCAAGCCGTGGATGTCTTCTGTAAGCAAATGAGCCCTGTTTCCGAGAACTCCGATTGCCTTCGATGTGACACCTCCACATAAGCACCGCTGGACATCTGTGAAAAAATAGCTTCAGAGCTCATCGGATTCCTCCAGTTTAAATAAAGATTCTGATACTGCTTCTGACCAAATCACCCGGAATGGGGTGGGGGGGGGAGGTGGCGGGGGGGGGGGTCACACAGCAGCTTTGGATCACGAGGGCTCGCAAAACGTCGGCATCATTTCTGCCATCGTCATGAGAGGAGGATTCCGTCCCCTCTTAATGTCTCGAGGTGACGCGCGACATCGTCGTCACGAGCCGTCTCTCTTGGTCGTCGTCACGTCATCATCGTCGTCGCCCAGGAATCGAGGGTCCCAGGTGTCATCGTCGCCATCTCCACCTTTGTCATCGGGGTTGTCGTCGTCGTCACCGTCACCGTCACCGTCACCGCGACACTTTCACCATGGTCACGAGATGAAGCTCCCCATTGTCATCATCGTCTAAGTTGCCGACAACCAAATCACGGCGTTAACTACCTCGCCTGGTATGCAGGAGGTCGTGGGTTCGATCCCAACCCTGACGCCTGCTGCTGTATATTTTGAGTTTGTCTCTTTCCGGGTCCTCCGGCTTTTAACCTCCACGTAAAAAAAACGTGCGTTTAGAGTATTTGGTTGCTATAAATTTCCACATGATAAGCCACTTCATTAGGTCATAATTTGTGGCCAGGTTGCTCCTGAAAAAGAGCTACATAGCCGAGTGGGCCTTACCTGGTAAATAAACCAATATTAATAGTTAAAATCACCCTTTAGTGTTCTCGATCTCGATGGCCGTCGGTCAAGCATAACGACGGACGTGAGGGCCAAAGTAATGGAACGCGTCCGAGACGGCGTCCACAGCGGAGATGGAGCACGGCGATATCGTTGCTGCGCGTGCGTGCCGGTGTGCTCGGGCTCATGATCGCGCCGCGAGATCGCGAGAGGTGGCGGTAGCGGCGGCGGTTTGGCGAGGCCGTCATCCAGCAGCGGATTGACCCTGGCTGCCTATGCCGCCGACAACCGATGAAGACTTCCCCCTCGGCTTGTCTCTTCCCCCCCCCCCCCCCGCCGCCCCCCAGTGACGCTCAAGTGCCGCCTCATGCACCTGGAGATGGTGAAGAAGAAGAAGGGCTCCCGCAGCGGCGGGGCGCCCGACGGCGGCCGCCAGGACACGGACGAGCTCTACGACCCGGACTGCGACGCGCAGCAGCAGTTCAGGGCGAAGCAGTGCGACAACGGCACGGGGGAGTGCTGGTGCGTCAACAGCGCCGGGGTACGCAACACTGACAAGAGCAAGAGCGGCGTGGACTGCCCCAAGCTCGTGCTGTGCTCGTGAGTACTCGGGGTGGTGGGGGGGGCGGTGAAGAAGAATCTATGGGGCTGCAGAATATATGGGGATTTAATATCAACTGAGAGCTTAAATGAGTAATGAAGCGTACACGTTAGATGTAATAAAATATTTGAGGTAATGGTCACATTTGCAATTTGCTCACACGGACCGGCCCACCAGCCCTCGGAATGTACCGGCACACTGGGCATTTTCCCGGACTGCTGCCCTATGGGCCAGTCAGGGCCTGGTTGTTTGTATGTGTGTTGAACTTATTTCGCACCGTACGTAGCCAACAACAAACCAAACACAATGAGTTTAACACGTAGTCTTTCAGGATCAATATCATCCATAGTAGAGTTTTTTTGGGTTAGATCGCTTAAATATGTCGTTAAAACCCGCCACCACCCAACACAGCCAATAAGTAAGGGTTGTAACGTAAACAGAACGTGGCCAATTCGTCACTAGTACAGTGTGTTGGAGAGCCAAGCCACGACATTTACAATCTGAGTACGACGTTTCACCTGATGTTACAAGTCCACCTGTTTCGTTCCTTATACACCTCTACATAAGGAATGAAACAGCTGGACTTCTCCACAAATCTGGTTGTCGGCTTAAGAAAGCTCGTTATAATTACCGGCGAAATTTCAATCTAGATTATTTAAAAGTGTATAGCTCAAAGTGGCTTCCAAATATCGGAAGGAAGAGCGTTCCAGACGGCCGCAGAACCGCATGTGAAAGCAAGCGATGTAATTGTTGCCGTTGTGATGGTGGTGGTGGTCTTGGGAGCGTTGGTCGTGTGGTATGGTCCCTCGCGATGGTGGTAATCGTGGAGCAGTTTGGATGATCATAATCGGTGCTTGTGAGTGAGGAAGTGTATTACCCGCAATTTATTTAATTGGATAAATCCAGGGGTAATTGTTAGCCCACGTCGCCAGGTTCCATCTCCATCATTCGTTACGCTGAAGATTACTGAACAAAGTTGTGCTGTGGTGACATCAACCAGTTTCCTCTTCGAAACAAACGAAAGTAAATTCCAGACCATTTTCAGTCCACCAATTGATGTGGGCCTTTCCACACCAATGTTGGTTATGGGCATTTTTTTTATTGTTACCATACTTCACCACTCTAGTCAGTGCGGGTTAGTGAGGGGGGAGGGGGGTAGGACTGGTTCTGATACAGCTCGCCACGGATGTTGGCCGTGGCTGGGAATCAAACTCGTGTCGACAGGTTGATAGCGCAGCGTTGTATGGCCACAGCGTGCCGCCTTTCCTCCCACCGCTACCTTTAATCGGTCCCTCGCACACAGCCGGTCCCAGTTGCGTGCACTGTAGGCACGCACAACTCGATGCCGCTAATGAATGCGGCCCTCAAGCCAAGACCTGTCCTCCAGATTCTAGTACGACACCTCGAAGCGACGCGCACGAATTACATCACCGTCTGCGTGTAGATTTTCTGCGCAGGGAGTGTCGGAGCAGTGGTTAGCGTGCGCTGCGCTATGAACCGTAGCGATCTTAGTTCAGCCCGACTTGCCATGCTATCAGAATTGTTCCTAGATCCCCTCTTCAGCAAACCGCTCTGACCAGCGTGGTGAAGTATGGTCAAACAGCCCCCAAAAGAAAAGAAAAACATGGATTCTTACATGTGTACCCATGCCACCGTGGTGGTTGTGTTGTTTGTGTTGTAACATTAATCTCCTTGTTTTTTTGTTCATAGCCAAATCGTGCTGGACTTCTTCTTGCCAATGGATCACAAACCCTCCGAGGATGAGAAGATTCAGAATGTGCAGTAAGATTGGGGATCTCATGGGGAGGGGAAGGGAAGGAGGAGAAGGGGGAGGAGGAGGAGGGGAGGGATGGAGAGGTGGAGGGAGAGAAAAAGAGGGAAGGACGGATTTAGAGAGAATCAGAATATTTATTTATATTGGAGGAATCTGATGAGCTATGAAGCTCTTTTCCACAGATGTCCAGAAAAGGAAGGAGGGAGAGGATGGGCAGGGGGATGGAGAGGAAGGAAGAGGGAGGGGAGGAAGCTAAGTGGAAGAGGAGGGGGAGGAAGAGGTGAATTGAGGGGCAGGGAGAAGTAGTCGAGGGAGATGAGGAAGATTGGGAGGAGGAGGAACTCTCGCTCTCTGTTAGGATGTTTTGTTCTCATCGCATACAGCGGGGGTGGGAACTTTGTGCTTCCAGATACCTTTGTCTAATCACGCATTAACACGCAGCTCAGCGTTGACCAATGATAACCTAGCAAAACTCACGAGGACCAGATCTCATTTAAGCATGCTGATGTTTACCAGCATACTGAGAAGTCTAAAGAAGTCTTTGGTACCCGATTAGTGCGGCTAGTATGCTTGCAGGGACCAATGGACATCGCTTTTGCGGGCTGTTTTCGAAGTGGCAGGCCTCGTGGCCGCGAGGCCGCGTGATCCCTAGCGCCTGGAGTGTAAGGAACTGTTGGGAGGCCGCTCGATGTATCGAGTAGGAGCCGGCCACTCAGGGTGGGGGAGGGGGGGGGCGGCTGTGTCGCCGGAAGTCTATTTGCGAACACGAGCACAGGGGAGAGGCACACTAAAACTAAACAATGTTTTTTCATTTTTACGAGGTAAAGCCCACAGCTTATATTGCTTTTTTTTTCTTCAGAAAAGTTCCTGGCCTACATGTATTGATAGCTCATGGAAGTGGGCTTATCACGTGGAAATTTAGAACAGCCCAATCTCTAAATGCAGATGGAAAAACAGGAGGTTCCGGAGAAAAATCCACGCGATCTCGGAGAGAACATGCAAACTCAAAATGTACATGCGTCAGGGTCACGATTAAACGCACGGCCTCCTGTATACCAGGTGAGGTAGTTAACATATCTCCCCCACGGCTGGGTTAGAAAGGGCGATTGAAATCTGGTAGAAGTAGTCGTACTGGGTGGCCACATGACCCAGTCGTAGTGCGTTTGTCGAATTGTTCGCGGTTCATATTCGGCGGGCCATGTGCTCCCTGGTTATCACTACGGTTGTGCTGACCATGAAGATGTACGGCATCGTCTTCACAGCAGGCGTTAACATCCCCTGACGTCATTCGAAATGAGCCGACCATCGTGGGTCAAATTTGCACAAATTTTTACGGAGGATTACACCCGCAAAACTTTTTACACGTCGCAACGTCGTCCCCCTACTGTGAAGCACACCGTCTGCGAAACATAGCGGGATCGTAAAAGCCTTGCGCTATAAGGGCACAAATATCAAATTCACGAATATTGTTAGGATAATTAACATTTCCAGCCAAACTCTAGGAATTGACCGTGAGTGTCGAGGTCTTGTATTTGATAACTCGCTGACATGTGTACAGTTGTTTTATGTTCAAGCAAAATCCAAGTTATCGTTGTCCTTTCCCTCGTAGGAAAGTAAAGGACATTCTCGGAAAGAACTACTTCGTTATTCCGGATCAGTTCAAAAATGTCCAAGTAAGTCACGGCAACACACACCCCACACCAGGGCACACACGCCTGTACGTGCACTTAAATCTATTTACACATTAGCTCAGGCTCCCTCACAAATCACGTGACTTCGGTATGGCCACCCCCATTCTAAACCCCTCCCCTCTCCCCGCCCTCTGTGAAAATGGACGCTGCTCTGTGCAGCGTCGAGGCCTTTGTCTGTAGTCTTTAACTCATCTTTCCTCTCCCTTTTTCGTCCTTTTCATTTCATTTCCCATGTTATCTCTTCTCTTTCCTTCCCCGTGCCATATGCATTACATCCTTGACCTTACTCCCCTTGCTGCAGGGTCCCACAGGTACAAAGTTGATTGTACAGAAAGACAAAAATCCCCCATGTAGGCAATAACAGGGTGTTGGGGCAAGTGTTGGATAAAGGTGCCCATGTAGGCAATAACAGGGTGTTGGGGCAAGTGTTGGATTAAGGCCCCCATGTAGGCAATAACAGGGTGTTGGGGCAAGTGTTGGATAAAGGCCCCCATGTAGGCAATAACAGGGTGTTGGGGCAAGTGTTGGATAAAGGCCCCCATGTAGGCAATAACAGGGTGTTGGGGCAAGTGTTGGATAACGGCCGGCACGGCACACAAAGGAGCGGGAGGCCAACACCACGCCTGGCTGCTTTTGTCGCACAGTGTCGCTGTTTACACGGCGCCAGGTACTCATTCAAGGCTGAGGCAACCCTAGGGGAGGTCCAGCACCGGTTCAAATATTCGCCACTGTTACTAGTCGTGAGTTGGAATTGAATTCTGGTCATGGGGCTCGTAGCGCAGTGTGCTGACCACTGCACCACTGCTCTATGCATACGGATACACAAACATATGGACACACACGCTGGCCAATAATCATTTACCTATCCAGGACCCCCGCCCCCAGTGCAGATTATTTTTTGTTTTTATTTTGCTATACGATTAAGATATTTGGCCATACTCTTTGGTTCTTTCGATAATGTCACGTAGGTATAAAATAATGAATGGGCTTTGAACTCTCCACTGCTGCCCTGTCTCCCCCCTCCCCTCGTCGTGCCGCAGCTGCTGGACACGCGGAACATGATCGTGACGCTGACGCAGAACGTGTCTGGGAACGTGGCTGACATTGCGACAGTCGCCTACCTCGCGGATAAACAAGTACGACTCAAACCCCCGCGGCACCAGCACGACCAGCAACCAGTCCCACTGCCACCTCCCCTGCTACAAACCCACACACTACCTCCACCTGCACCGCCGCCCGTTAACACGTAGTGGTGATGGTGTGTCCGCGTGTGTTTGTGTGTGTGTGTGCCTGTGTGTGTGCGCTTGCGTGCTGCAGCTGAAGGCGGGCAAGCTGCAGACGTCCGAGACTCCGCCGCAAACCATAGAGGTGGACCCAGATGCGCGCAAGCCCATTGTGTGGTTCTACGACGATGAGCCCCCACGCATGAGCCCCTCTCGCATGGCGCCCGGCATCATCGCCATCATCGTCATCGCCGTGCTCGCCGCCGTCACCGCTGCCGTCATCTTCGTGAGTGACATCCAAGCTGCTGAGATCCGACCTTTGACCCGACCTTTGACCCGACCTTTGATCTTACCTTTGACCCGACCTGTGGCCCGACCTTTGACCCCCTCCTGCCGGAAAGATTTTTGTTTCCTCCCATAGCTTAAAAAATCCACAATTTCAACTGCTATTGGCCAAACAAACATCACAATGCTTAAACTTTCCCTGCAAATGATTTGATTGGGATGTAACACGTAGCGGCATTGCCCCCCCCCCCCCCCATACTGCGAATACCCGACAGGACCCTCCTTGTAAGGAGTTTTGAGACTCGAGTGAGGCTTTCCTGGACGAGCAAACTTAAATAAAATCACAGGTTGCTGAAAAACAGATTAAAACCCAGGTCTCAACGATGCCAACTTGGACCTTGCTCATAAAGACTCGACCCCCAGCCGGGGACCTATGGTCAGTTGGTCTGAGAGACACGCGACGATGGTTGACCTGACCCTGTGTGTCCTCACCCCTCTGTCTCGTAACCCAGTTTTGGTGGAAGAAGCAGCAAGGAACCAAGAAGTACAACCGTGCTCACAAGGTCAGGGGAGAGCAGAGGTCACCCACATACCATTGTCAACAACACCACCACCACTACTACTGACAACAACACGACCATAATCATCTTACGTTGTTACCACCACCCACCAACTCCACCATCATCACCAGCAGCCACTGCCGATGTCACCATCTCCACTGCCCTCGCCATCGACCTTCACCAACATCACCACCACCATCACCACCATCATCATCATCGGCACGCTCTTCCTGCGCGAGCATCTCGAGGTGAATATTCCCGCAGTCGTTGCGTGGCGAAAGCCCGAGAGAGAAAACAAAAAATAATGGCCAACACGCGGCCAGACCCAGAAAAGCAGCACTCAGATTGGCAGCGCTTGCGGGACAAAAACTTTTGCTAATCACTGTAGTTATTTCATATTCAATCGATTGCTCTTCCCCTCGCGCACCCCTTGCCCCATCCCGCGCACCACTGCCTGACCAACACCGCCTCTCTCCCTCTTTCCACACTCCCGCAGGAGCAGCAGGAACTGCAGGACGCTGCCTAAATCTCCCGGCCGGGCTCGACTTCAGTTGGAGCCGCGGGGTGCTGCTTTGTTCGTGGCGGAGTGGGGGGGGGGATCCCTTGACCCCGGAGCAGGGGTCGGGGTGGGGGGGAGGGATCTGGTTGCGCTTTTCCGTAGCTGCGTTAACAGGTGCTTGGGTTTCTACTTATTTTTTCATTCATTCGGCCCGATTCTTGCGCTGGTGGATACTGGCTTTTGAGCAAACAAGGCCCCTGCCCCCCCGCCAAACCTTGCTCTGTCACAGCAGAGCAAGGTTTGGCGGGGGGGGGGGGGCCTTGGTGATGAGGAGTTACCGCTGGAGATCCGCTTCCGTGGCGACGCGCAACGTGAGGCCGATTTCACGAGGATTTCACGCCGTCGTTTTTTTTTGCATTGCCATTAAAAAAATAACAATAATGGCGTTTTTGTGCAACGTCTGAGCTTTTGCCGATGTAGAATTATAGGCTCGCGTGTTAGCGCTGGAAACATTTTACGCCTCAAATTTACACTGTACTGTACTTCTTTCTCCTGCCGCGCCATTTTGTATGACTTTATTTTATATATAACTACAAAGTACGTGTTTGTAAATATGGAAATACTGAGTAAGGCATTGCGATAAGGGGGGCCACACGTGTACACGCGTGCTCCTCTGTTTTTTTTTTTTAAACAATGCTTTTGTACACTGTTTGAAAAAAAATATTTGCTCAGTCATTTTTACGCCCAGTTCTGCTTAAATGTTCAATAAAGATCTACGTACACAATGCGGGCCGCTGACGAACAGCGCGCGTGTGTGTGAATTTCATGGAATTCTGTCGAAGCCGGGCCATGGCGGTTGTGCTCCGGGACAATCCGGCGTTGCCCCACGCTGCCAGGGCTCGCCAACCAATTTCGAGACGACATTCGCCATCCTCAAGATCGGTTTAACCATGTAGGCTTTTGCAACCAAATATCCATGAAAAGGTTTTCTTTTTGGGTTAGATCGCGTAAATGTAAATGTGATCGTTTACCCACCACCACCGACACAGTGAAGTTTGTCACGTAACTAACTAATTGTCTGACAATTCTGACATTGCCTGATGAAGCTGGTCGTAATCACCAGAGAAATGTACTTTAATTGTAAATGTTGTGGGTTTACAACACACCGGTGTGTGAACTAGTAACTAATTGGCACGTTTTGTGTACGTGACGAACCTTGCTAAATTTGCTGTGTGTGATGGTGGTGGGTTAACGTCAGATTTACTTTTACGTGGTCGAACCCAAAAAAAACCCATCAAGATCCTCCATGGATGACTCGCCCCTGCCCACCCCTCCCCTCTTCATCTCACTCAACAACCCCACCACCAACACGCAACTCTCCAAATTAACGGGAGGTTGCCGGTTCACTTCTGGCGCTACCCACGTTCTGAAACCTCCCTTCCTTTCGCCTTTCGCACCGTCCACTGTGCCCCCCTGTTCGTGTCCAGGCTCAAGACCTATGACCGAAGGCATTTTGTGACATAAGCCAGCCGCGTGCCGTTGCTGTGCAGCGTCTCATTGGTGTAGCCGCCCTATAAACCCGCGCGGCACGGTAGCAGAACCGCAGCGACACGTGGGGGGGGGGGGGGGGGGGATGCAAAGTTTCCATCAGTACCCCCCCCCCCCCCCGAGCTCCTTCACCGCCTCGACAACAATGAGAGAGCGGCGACTGCTTGCTGAGCTTCCAACAATGTGGCTGCGTGTTTGGGTGGAGCCCCCCCACCCACCCCCACCCTGCTCAGCATGGGGCTGGTGGAGCACCTCGAGATTTGTAAAACTCCCAAACCTACCCCGGGCCCTGAGGTGGCGAGGAGATTTGGCGGCCCGCCAGGCGGGTTCGTGAACCCATGCCGTGCGGGTTCGTGAACCCATGCCGTGCGGCCCGCCGGGCGGGTTCGTGAACCCATGCCGTGCGGGTTCGTGAACCCATGCCGTGCGGCCCGCCGGGCGGGTTCGTGAACCCATGCCGTGCGGGTTCGTGAACCCATGCCGTGCGGCCCGCCGGGCACACCGTCTCGTACGTGCGGTGGCTTCTCTCTTGGCACTCGGGGATTCACGACGCTTTCTCAACGCTCCTTGCGCGCCAGCCGACCTCCATCGCAGCTGTCGTCTTTTCTCGAGGCGCTCTGCCCTATCGCCCGCCCATACCGCCACAGGAACACGTGCTCTTGAATCGCCAACGTCTTGAATTTTGTTTTATTTTGGGGTGGGGTTTAAAAAAAATATCTGCCTCTTTCCGAATCCTCCCTTTCTATTTGTGTGCTTGGGGCCGTCCATAAATGACGTCATACACCTGGAGGGGGGGGGAGGGGGTCAGACATTTGTGACGATGTGTGACGAGGGTGGGGGGGGGGGGTGAGAAATGTGACGTCACATCAAAATGCGCAACTTTAAATAAATATAGACACGTTCTACTTCATTAAATAGACTTTTTAATGTTTTCTCCTACAACATAAATACGCACTACAGTGACAATAGTTTAAAGCGATTTGAAGCATGTTTTATCTTTTAGGGGGGGGGGGGGGGGGCAGAGCTTTGTGAAAAATTTGATACTCCGACTGATGCTCTTGTTGTGGAGTAACTCATGCAGCCAGCTATGGCTCTAGGGTTTGGTGTTACATGTTATTAATGTAGTTTATTGTTAAGGCTTTATTTTGGTGATTTCGAAAACGTTTTTTGGTTTGGCCATGTTTTTGTTTATTGTAGTACGGAGTTAGACTGATGGCCTTAATCTAAGTTGTCTTGTGGTTGTTGTTGTTGTTGTTTGACTTGCATCCCACTGGCATTTTTGCACACAGCGTTGGTGTACGGTGCTTTTTCAGGAATATTTAGCAATTTTTTCCTGGATATTCTGTTTGCACATGCACAAAGTTACTTTAAGATGTTTTTCTTGTTCATGTTTTAGTGTTTTGTTTGTTGCGGTTGCACCCGATTCAAGAGCCGAATGGCTCACAGGGCTATACCTAATAAATGGAACTAAATGGAACGTCATATTTGAGGAGGGGGGGGGGGGGTCTGACTTTTTGTGACGCCGTGTGACGATGGGGGGGGAGGGGTCAAAAATCGTCCAAAATCGCGTGACGTCATTTATGGACGGCCCCCCTTGCATGGATAATTCTCAGCGCGCTTGTGTCCTCGGGTAATTAGGGTTCACGCGACCTGTGGGAAATAGCGAAGGGTTCCCTCACAAGGCTAAATAGAGGCCGCCTTTAAACCCTCTGCGGATTTAATTCTTCCCTTCGTTCGTCATGTCTGGTGTATGTATAATCCTGTGTCAAGCATAAAGCCATGAGGTCACCCTTGCAAGTCTAGATTTGAAGCTTTCGTGACTGCAAGGATCCATACTCTTTGGTTCTATTAAAGGACGCGACCTGGGCTTGCTGTCTTCACTCCAACGCTGTCCTCTGGACAGTCCAGTCCCTTCACCTGATGAAGGCCACTTGTGTTGTGGCCGAAACGTCGTGATTTTTTGTCATTTTATTTTTACCTACGTGACTTTACCGAATAGAACCAAAGAGTGTGGACCCTTGCAAGTGTTGAAATGTCTTCGTCTGCCTGTAGAGCCTTCTGTTTGGACATACAGCCACGCTGCGTATGATTGGGGCTTCCGCACGAACGGTTCATGACTTTTGAGCAAACAATAGATGCAAGTCATGTTCCATCCACTGCCGGATGAAGGCATCCCCACTTCATCGCCATCCTTCCATGGGTCGTGCGATGACCACACGAGATGATCTCATTGCTCCATCTCCGCTGTATTCTCTCATTTCGCTGCCATTCCATCACCAGTCTCGTCTGTCTGCTGTCGCCCATCGGAGAGACGGATCCTATATCCAAGCCCTCTTCGCTTGTCTGTATGATCCAAAATGAGGTGCGTGAACTTGCATTTGTTCTCTGCTCCGTGTGCTGCTCTTTCTGTCTCTCAGTGAAAATCCCAGCATGCATTTCACCATGCTTTTAAGTGTCCGTACCGTGCCAGGGCGGACAATATTCAGTTTAAAAAAATAAATAAAACACGTGTCAATTTTGCCACGATAGAAAATATTTTCAGCGAATCGGCCGTCCGGGTAAATGTTTTCCCCGCAGCATTTGTTTAAGCAGGCAAACCACCGACTAATTTCCGAATTTTGTCACCTAAAGTAGCTGGACAACTGGCTAAACAGGATTTTCCGTGTAATTTATGAATAAAGACATTTAATTGATAGACACGAGGTGGGAGTAACGAATACAGAAGACTGACACGGTTAATTTAAAATCGATCCCAACTTTTCAATGCGTGCTCCTAATAATGCCATTATTTGACCAGAGTATTCTTACAATTTAAGAGAATATTAAAAAAAAAACCCTTACAATCACGTGGGGGGGAAAACATCGGATTACTTTGCGTGCTCCGTGTACAGGATTGTGAGAAGCTGCCTCTTACTTTCACTCCGAACACGGCAACTCGCCTTCAAATCCCACACTGAGCTTCCCCTAGGTTGACTCAGCCTTAAATGAGAACCTGGTGCGGTGTTTGAACGTCACCACCGGACCAAGGTGGCTCCGGTATGTGTCTGTCCACAACAAATTGGCCTTTCGTCTGTGCGCTCGCTCACAGCACTTGACCTCAACAGCCTGTTGGGAGGCTACAGGGGGGATCTTTGTCTTTGTGGGGTGGGTGGGTGCTTGAACGACGCGGGGTGTGAGAGGGAACGTGCCCGGACCGGTTCGGCTCGGTAACGCAGCCGCGGCGCCAGGGAGGATGGAGGGAGAGCGGCCAAGGGGCGCGTGTTTGTTATGGGGCCCATCACTTGGGGGTGATTGGTGGTAACGATACAGCTATAATCGAATCAGCAAGCAATCCATTAGTGTGAATGTCGAAGACGGTCCACAGTTTTTTTGCTTGCATTGGAAGCAATGCTGTTGAAATTGTGCACTCCCAGAATGCCTCGATTTTGGCTGATGGGCAGTGTAACAAAATACTGCCGTGGTTTATGTTTTTTGTATGTGGAGGGACAGCCGGATGAGGGACATACTGCATGTCGCCTGCTTATATGTTTTTGTAAGCGTATTGTACCTTATAGCTACTCACGCCTATCAATCAATACGGTTTACCCCGTATTCTTGTACAGGGAAATTGTCCGTATTGAAACGGCTGGGTACAGCTGTGTATCCAGCCGTTTCAATACGGGTGTTTGTTTGTGTTTCTCCCTTGTGATGGGACTTTGTAGGATGAACGTTGAGATTTATAACGGCACCGGGGGGTGACCAGATAAGGTCCGAATTGGTCTGTGATAAGCGGTTGACAGGTACGGACTCCGCACAGAAAGGCGCCACGAGTTTGGGAATCGAACCCAGGCCCCTTTTGTGCCGTGCGGCGCGAGAGTTGCCACTGCCGCCGGTGATTCAGCACCAGTCGACTCTGGGACCCGTTTCGGCACGCAGCGGTGGGCTCTCTCGTCAGTCGTCAGCCGGCCTCGCTTGAATCAATGGGGAACTGCTTTATAGCTCATCGGATTCCTTCAGTCTAAATAGTCTGAATTCTCTGATCTGCTCACTGTAAGATATATAGAGCTTCCACCTATCACTTTCACAGTATTCAGTCACCGTGTTGACATGAAACTATCACGTGTCATTATAAATCAATCTCGAACTTAAACCATCATCATCATCCATGGTCAATCTACTGCTGGATGATGAAGGCCTCCCCTAACCGGCAGGCGCCATGCCAAATCCTCTGATGTTAACACCAACGCTCCACCTCGTACCGACATGATACAGATAATCAACACCCAGTGTGTATATCTTTTATACACATGTAATGACAGGGTGACACCTGCTGGCCTGAAGGGGTAATTACGGTTATGGCTGCATTACTTAATGCCTGATTATAAGGGGGGCGTATCTGGGGTAAAGGTGAAGGGCGGAGTCAGTCGAGAAGCTCCAGGAACCAGCCCGAAGGTTCTGGAAAGGGGGCGTGGCCAGAGGTGGAGCTTGGCCGTGCCGGGCAGATATAAGGGGGGCTGAACCGGAGGTTCGGGGCTGTTCCTGCGAGTCCTGGGTCCTGGCTGCGTCGCTGCCCGTCATATCTTCGTCTTCGACCACGTGGCTGTTCTTCTGCAAGACCATCTCCGTTGCCGCCGCTAGGCTAGTCGAACAGCTAGCGCAGTGTATGACAGAGATGGGCTGCGTGTTAGGATCGCCTATGTGTAGCTGCGTTACGAAGTGTATCGCCCCATGTGCTCTTAATAAATAAGAAGCCTTCTACTCCACACATATAAACATACATCTTTGGGGGCGTGGGTGGTGGGGGTGTTTATCTTGATTAAAAGAATGCGGGTGTTGAGTGTGGTTTTTCCCCACTGTCAATTTCGTTTGGTGTCTTCATTTGTCTTGGCAGGTGTTTGCGTCAAAGCACAATGTTTGTTTTTAATCCAACCACCGTCGATTACCGCCGAAATGTTACTGCCGCTCGCGTGAGTTTGACTCCAGGCCCCGGCTAACGTCAGTGGCGATGTGATAGAAGTGTCTGAATAGGTGTGGGGTTACGGACCCCTTCCAGTGCCGGATTATCCTAGTAGCAAAGGTAGATACATATACTACGGGCCCTGCACTTTCAAGGGCCCTGCGCTAAATACCTTCAAGCTATCAATTCCGGTTCAGTGATTCTGCACTTGCTCTAATACTATAGTACTCTACTGCCTTCAACTTTTATGAACGACTGGGTGTTTAAGGTTAGCGATTTGTCGTATTACATGGCTGTATAGCAAATGAAAAAGTACAATTACTTTACTATGCAAGTTAAAAAATGTGTGTTTTAATATTTGTCGGTGTTTTTTTTTAATTTAGGGCCCCTGTATAACATATGCTACAGGCCCCGCACTAGCTTAATCCGGCACTGACCCCTCCCCGGGGCCCCACCACCGCCCATCACCAATTCGCAATGAACCAGCATGGTGAAGTATGGTCAAACGACTGCCCCACCACCGACGCTGGGCGGTGGGGTAGGGGGAAGAGGTGCTTTCGTCCAAGAGTGGACCGAGAAATATCTCAAACACTTAATTTCAACCGTTCTGATAGCTACCGCCTTAGTGCTGCGTGGAAGCAAATCATCAAATAATACATTATTTAAATAGTGGCCTACAACGGGCAGCGTACAGTGAGGGAAAAAAGTATTTGATCCCCTGCTGATTTTGTACGTTTGCCCACTGACAAAGAAATGATCAGTCTATAATTTTAATGGTAGTTTTATTTGAACAGTGAGAGACAGAATAACAACAAGAAAATCCAGAAAAACGCATGTCAAAAATGTTATAAATTGATTTGCATTTTAATGAGGGAGATAAGTATTTGACCCCCTCTCAATCAGAAAGATTTATGGCTCCCAGGTGTCTTATATACAGGTAACGAGCTGAGATTAAGAGCACACTCTTAAAGGGAGTGCTCCTAATCTCAGCTTGTTACCTGTATAAAAGACACCTGTCCACAGAAGCAATCAATAAATCAGATTCCAAACTCTCCACCATGGCCAAGACCAAAGAGCTCTCCAAGGATGTCAGGCACAAGATTGTAGACCTACACAAGGCTGGAATGGGCTACAAGACCATTGCCAAGCAGCTTGGTGAGAAGGTGACAACCGTTGGTGCGATTATTCGCAAATGGAAGAAACACAAAAGAACTGTCAATCTCCCTCGGCCTCGGGCTCCATGCAAGATCTCACCTCGTGGAGTTGCAATGATCATGAGAACGGTGAGGAATCAGCCCAGAACTACACGGGAGGATCTTGTCAATGATCTCAAGGCAGCTTGGACCATAGTCACCAAGAAAACAATTGGTAACACACTATGCCGTGAAGGACTGAAATCCTGCAACACCCGCAAGGTCCCCCTGCTCAAGAAAGCACATATACATGCCCGTCTGAAGTTTGCCAACGAACATCTGGATGATTCAGAGGACAACTGGGTGAAAGTGTTGTGGTCAGATGAGACCAATATGGAGCTCTTTGGCATCAACTCAACTCGCCGTGTTTGGAGGAGGAATGCTGCCTATGACCCCAAGAACACCATCCCCACCGTCAAACATGGAGGTGGAAACATTATGCATTGGGGGTGTTTTTCTGCTAAGGGGAGAGGACAACTTCACCGCATCAAAGGGACGATGAACGGGGCCATGTACCGTCAAATCTTGGGTGAGAACCTCCTTCCTTCAGCCAGGGCATTGAAAATGGGTCTTGGATGGGTATTCCAGTATGACGATGACCCAAAACACACGGCCAAGGCAACAAAGGAGTGGCTCAAGAAGAAGCACATTAAGGTCCTGGAGTGGCCTAGCCAGTCTCCAGACCTTAATCCCATAGAAAATCTGTGGAGGGAGCTGAAGGTTCGAGTTGCCAAACGTCAGCCACGAAACCTTAATGACTTGGAGAAGATCTGCAAAGAGGGGTGGGACAAAATCCCTCCTGAGATGTGTGCAAACCTGGTGGACAACTACAAGAAACGTCTGACCTCTGTGATTGCCAACAAGGGTTTTGCCACCAAGTACTAAGTCATGTTTTGCAGAGGGGTCAAATACTTATTTCCCTCATTAAAATGCAAATCAATTTATAACATTTTTGACATGCGTTTTTCTGGATTTTGTTGTTGTTATTCTGACTCTCACTGTTCAAATAAACCTACCATTAAAATTATAGACTGATAATTTCTTTGTCAGTGGGCAAACGTACAAAATCAGCAGGGGATCAAATACTTTTTTCCCTCACTGTACTTCAATAGGGATTACCGTTGGTAGGGCTATTTTAATAAACACAATAGACAGGAAGGACAAGTTCAAAGGGTTCGCATAATGCACATGCATCATGTACGCAGACTTAGTCATCCCCCCCCCCCCCCCCCCCATTGTGCAAGAGCGCAGAAGCGTGGTCACCACATCTGCGCCTCCTCTATATAAGGAACGAAACGGGTGGACTTCTCCACAAATCTGGCTGTCGCCTGATGAAGCTAGTTGTAATTACTGGCGAAACGTCGTACTCAGATTGTAAATGTTGTGGCTTGGCTCTCCAACACACCGGTGTGCTGTACTTGTGACGAATTGGCCACGTTCTGTTTACGTGACAACCCCTTACTAGTTGGCTGTGTCGGGTGGTGGCGGGTTTAACGACACAACATTTATATATTTACGCGATCTAACCCAAAAACCTCTTATGCACTTAATTTGTATTTGACTGAACTTTACGCACTTGGCTGCATTTCAAGGAGTTTCAAAGCCAACTGTGGACCCCATGACAACTCGAATACGTATGTACGGTACTCCGTTGAACTTCTTTCGCACAGTACGTAGGCCAATCGTGATAATCGGGAGGTGTGGGGGAAGGAAACCAAACCTAAACGCAATTTCCATCATCACGAACAACATCAGGTCAGGATTCACGACTCGGTTGTTGTGTGTTCATTCAAGTAACCCTGGGTGGTCGGTCTAGTCACAGGGTCTGGAATGCTATTGCCAATAAACTACAACTTGAATCAGTATCAATGAGATCTTCACTCAAAACTGCTCTAGAGGAGTTGTACACTCCTAGCTGCCACTCCTATTCAGTGGCCTAAAATAAAATAAAATGTTTCGCTCCGGATGACCGCTGCAAAGTATTATCTGTATTTTGATTTAGTGTGCTGATCTTAAAGGTGCATTGAAAAATGTGATACTCCGACTGATGCTCCTGTTGTTGTGGAGTGACTCATGCAGCCAGCTATGGCTCTAGGGCAGTGGTTCTTAACCTTGTTGGAGGTACCGAACCCCACCAGTTTCATATGCGCATTCACCGAACCCCTCTTTAGTGAAAAATAAAATGTGATTTTTTTCAAATTCAAGACATAGATATGTTTTTTACTGGTACACAAAATGAGCCGTGCATGAACATTACCTTGTTCAAAGAATAAAACCAACACAATGCATAAACTCACAACAAATTACATACCTGGAAATCAATGTGACTTCTGCTGTTGCCTTTGAGAGATCAGTTCAGATATGCGTGGCTTCACCTTGGCAAGTGCCACTCTCATGTCATTTTCACAGCAAAGTCTGTTCCTTTTCTTCGTTTTTATGTCCAGCATCCTCGAAAAGGATTGCTCACAAAGATATGTTGTAACAAATGGTATAAAAAAATCCAGGGCTTTCTTAGCAATAACTGGATACTTGTTCATTTGTCGACACCAAAACGTTGAGAGCGTTGTTGTTCTGAAGAGTTGCTGTTGAACCTGGCTCTGCTGAATTTCAATGATTTCGTCGAGGAATTCATCATTGACATCTGCT
This sequence comes from Petromyzon marinus, assembly GCF_048934315.1. Taxonomy (NCBI): domain Eukaryota; kingdom Metazoa; phylum Chordata; class Hyperoartia; order Petromyzontiformes; family Petromyzontidae; genus Petromyzon; species Petromyzon marinus. The sequence continues at coordinate 11,105,772 of NC_133697.1, forward strand.
GTTTCAACAGCAAACGTGAACGGCTGTCTCACCCATGCTAGATATGACTCTCTTGTAGGGAAATATCCGTCGAGAGACTTTGCAAGCTCATCTAAGTGCGTGGCAATTGTTTGCTTCAGTTCCGTGGATACAGAAATATCTCCGATTCCAGACACATCTTCGATCTTACTTGCACAGTCGTCCAGAAGCGGGAAGTTTGCGAAGTTATTGTTCTCTGTTCATCGTTTCCATAACGGTAGCTTTTTTTGAAAAGCCTTCAGGTGTTCTTCCGCTTCCATGATATTGACTCCACCACCCTGCATCTGCTGATTGAGATGATTGAGAGCTGCGAATATATCAGCCATGTACGCTAAAATGAGAATGAACTCAGGATTTTTGAAGCAATCTGCATGGCAGTGTTGGTTCTCTTGCAAAAACAGGGCTAATTCCACACGCATGGCAAAAACACGATTCAGCACCTGTCCCCGGGATAACCACCGAATATTAGAATGGAGCAGAAGTACCTCAAATTCAGAGCCCATTTCTTTACACAGCTCACTGAAGATGCGGTGCCTCAGAGCACTTTTTCGCACATAGTTCACACATTCCACCACAGTTTTTAATACTTCTGCCATTTTTGGAGGTAAGGTTTTTGTTGCCAACGCATGCCTGTGCAGAATACAATGCGTCACAATGATGTGTGGTGCATCGGCCTTTACTAGCGCACCAAAACCAGACTTTCTTCCCAGCATGACTGGAGCTTCGTCCGTACAAACTGCAGAAACCATATCCCATGAAAGATTGTTGTCTCTGAAGAAGTCATCCACAAGCTTCTTCACATCGGCTGCCTTCGTTGTTGTTGTAAGAGGCTTACAAAATAAAAACTCTTCTTTTATCATGTCGTCTTTCACATAGCGTACAAAAACAGCAAGCTGGCTTAGATCAGAAACGTCTGTGGTTTCGTCGAGTTGAAGGCTGAATTTTGCCGGGCTTGAAATCAGATCCGCGACTACTTGAGCCAAGATGTCTTTACTCATGTCTTCTATTCTGTCACTGACGGTGTCATTTGAAAGGGGAATTTGGGATAATTTACCTTCGGCCGCTGTTCCGAGTATCAGATTCGCCATCTTTAATGCAGCTGGTTTCACAAGTGTTTCACCAATGGTGTGTGGCTTGCCCTACTTTGTGATCAGGTAAGCAACTTCGTACGATGCTGTCAGGATCGGTTTGTTAACAGGTACAAATCCAAGAGCAGGCAGAGTGGCCCTTTCATCGAATCTGGCTCTCTTCACCCTGAAATCAGCAAGTGTTGTGTTCTTGTATTCCCCGTCTCCATGCAGCTTCAAGAAGTGTTCCTTTAGTTTTGCCGGTGCAAGACTAGAGTTGCTCAACTTGGCGTTGCAAATCATGCAGATAGGACGCTCACTCCCATCACGTTCCGTGATACATGAGAATCCATGTTGTACATATTCGTCCGACCACTTTCTTCTTTTGCCCGACATAGTTAGTATGGATAAAATATTAAAGAAATCACACGACGTACGACAACAACAGTCACACGTTGACTACTGAGTACGCACTAAATTCCCCGCAGCGCTGATTGGCCAAGCAGTGTAGCATGATCATCTGCAGCCAGTGATGGCCAAGCGGGCCGTGTGTGTCATCACAAATTTACACAATAATTCAAGTGTGTCCGGACCTCCGTGGCGGGGGCTCTGCCGAACCCCTGAGATCGACTCACCGAACCCCTGGGGTTCGATCGAACCCAGGTTAAGAACCACTGCTCTAGGGTTTGGTGTTACATGTTATTTATGTAGTTTATTGTAAAAAAAAATCGGTCACAGTTCCTATGATCACTGTTACATTGCATTAATGGCTTTATTTTGGTGATTTCTAAAAGTTTTTTGGTTTGGCCATGTTTTTGTTTATTGTAGTACGGAGTTAGACTGATGGCCTTAATCTAAGTTTTCTTGTTGTTGTTTGACTTGCATTCCACTGGGATTTTTGCAAACAGCGTTGGTGTACGGTGCTATTTCAGGAATATTTTGATGTTTTTCCCTGGATTTTCTGTTTGCAGTCACATAGTCACTTTAAGATGTTTTCTTGTTCATGTGTTTTTGTTTGTTGCGGTTGCACCCGATTCAAGAGCCGAATGGCTCACAGGGCTATAGCAAATAAATGAAACTATGAAACTAAACTGAGATCGCCTGCAGTGACGTCATAAAGCGGGCGGCAAAGGATCAAACGCAAATGACGCTACGCCCACGCGGCGAACGGAAAACGAATTACATGACGTCATGTTAACGTTAGCATCGTAAAACTAGTTACATGACGTCACCAAGGTAAAGGGACTCCTCTACTTACGGAACGAGTTAGGTTCCAGAGGTCTGTTCGTTAGTCGATTTGTTCGTAAGTCCAAATTTACTCCTGTTGGTTACAAGCGCGTTGTACGGCCATGTACACTAAACACGGAGAATGGCTTTAAAAGTTGTATAATCTCCCGTAAATGTAGATGCCACTGGTTCTTCACCTTTTGTAGATGCCACTGGTTCTTCAAGTTCTGTAGATGCCACTGGTTCTTCGCGTTTTGAAGATGCCACTGGTTCTTCACGTTCTGTATATGTAGATGCCACTGGTTCTTCATGTTCTGTATATGTAGATACCACTGGTTCTTCACGTTCTGCTGAGGTAGATGCCACTGGTTCTTCACGTTCTGTAGATGTAGATGCCACTGGTTCTTCACGTTCTGCAGATGTAGATGTCACTGGTTCTTCACGTTCTGCAGAGGTAAATGTCAATGATTCTTCACGTTCTGTAGATGCCACTGGTTCTTCACGTTCCGTAGATGTAGATGCCACTGGTTCTTCACGTTCTGCAGATGCCACTGGTTCTCCACGTTCTGTAGATGCCACTGGTTCTTCACGTTTTGCAGACGTAAATGCCACTGGTTCTTCACGTTCCGCAGACGTTGATGCCACTGGTTCTTCACGTTCTGCAGATGTAAATGCCACTGGTTCTTCACGTTCCGCAGACGTTGATGCCATTGGTTCTTCACGTTCTGCAGAGGAAAATGCCATTGATTCTTCACGTTCCGCAGACGTAGATGCCGCCGTCTACTGCGCAGGCGGTTGAACTCACGACTCTCGCTCCGAACAGGCAAACTGGCCGTCCGGGACCTGGGTTTGTTCGTATCTCTGAAAGTTCGTAAGTCGAGCGTTCGTAAGTAGAGGATCTCTGCAGCGTTCGCGTCGTCGCGGACACGTGACCTCCGACCCAACGACGTCACAAAATGGCAGGGGCGCGCCGCCTCTTTCCCGCGCTTTTTAACAACGCAGAACGTGTCCCGAGCTCCGATTACAATTAGTGGGGAGCCACTGAAGCGATGCACTTTTTAAATCTAAATAGAAAACTCATTTCTTTAATAACGGCTTTTTGTTGCGTGTTAAGTTTGTTAATAATAATAATTACATCAGTATAGCGGATTTTCCTCAAGGATCTCAAAGCGTTGTACAGGACACAGCAGCAGCAGACACTCAGCATAAGAATAATATATAAGTACATTTTTAAAATAATGAACTGCGATTAGCAGGGTGCGAAATAATCTCAACAGAGATTTAATATATTCGTCGTCACGAGTACACACATTAGCATAATATGCGACCAATGGCATTCGAGGAACTGTTCATTAACATAATAAATGCATAAATATCATAAGACGAACGCGACGTCACATCCGCACACGGCCTCATTAGCATTAAACAACACGTGTTGCAAAGCGTGCTGTTCCCGTGGCGGGAAAACGCAGCGGCAGCAGAATCTTCATCATCAGCAGCAGCAGCAATTTTATAAGAAGCAATACCATCGGCAACAACAACAACAATAGAAACGCACAGCTTTAATCCTTAGCACCGGAAGCATTCATTAGAAACAGCAGCAGCGATAGCTGCACGCAGGAGCAACAGACTTTCTGTCAAGAAGTAACACCAACAGCAGGACTGTAGGAGCACAAAGCAAGCAGCAGCAACATCATCAGCAGCAGCAGTAAAGACTTGGCAACAGCAGCGTTGCGAGTAACGGTAGCGTTGGACAAGTGACAAACAGCCCACACATCCAGCAGAAACAACATCGCCAGCATAAGCAACAGCAGCAGCGGAAACTATTAACAACAACCAACAGTATCAACAACAACCAACAATATCAACAACAACAACCAATAGTATCGACCAGCGCCTCCGATTAGCACATTTGGCGACGTACTGCGCGAAAGAAGTCCAGCTATACAGTGCCGTACATAACATACAGACAAACAACAACTGTCGGCAGCGAGAGATGGCGGCGGTGCAGGCGAAGGAGCAGCTGAGCCTGGAGCCCGCGCAGGAGAACGGCTTCGTGAGCTTCTTCGCCTCCATGAGCGAGAAAGCCGAGGCCACGGTTCGCCTCTTCGACCGCGCCGACTTCTACACCGTTCACGGCCGCGACGCCCTCCTCGTCTCCCGAGACGTCTTCAAGACCACGGCGGTCGTCAAGATGCTGGGCACCGGTGCGTCGCGACACGCACACACACACACATAAAGACAAAGATCCCCCGTGTAGCCTTAGACTGTAGGGGCAAGTGCTGTTAGCGAGCAAGCACCTATGAAGGCCGGTAACGGTACACGAGGTTGGTGGGTGTCCAGCACCACGCCCGACCGCCTTTGTTCTCCCCCAGTGGCGATGTTTGACACACCGCACCAGGTACTCATTTGAGGCTGAGTCGACCTAGAGGGGGGGGGGGGGAGGAGGCCCATGATCGGTTCAGATAATCGTCGTCACCGGTGTTGGCCGTGAGCGGGAATCGAACCCGGGGTGTGGGGATCATAGCGCAGCGTAGCGCTAACAGCTACACACACACAGCACTCACCTCCAGTCGTGCATTAATTCACTAATTCATTCACTCATTCATTCGCTCACTCGTTCGTGCAGTAATTCTGCAGCCCCCCCCCACCACCACCCCCTCCGGTCATTCGTTCGTTAAGTCGCTCCTCCACTAGTCCACGCGAGTCGTTCACTCGGTTATCCCGTCGCGAATGTTTGCATTCGTGCGTCCGTTGCACTCATTCGGCCGTTCACGCATTCAATCGTTCGTGCATTAATTATGTCGTTCGTGCATGCATTAATTCAGTTCCTGCATTAATTCATTGTCGGTCGTGCATTCAGTCGTTCGTGCATTCATTCCGTTAACGCGTTCTTTCTGCCCACCGTGCAGCCATTCGTCCACGCAATTATTAATGAAGTAGTTAAATCATTCACCGAGTCCCACGTATCCAGTCGTTTCACGTCATTCATTGGTTCGCGCCTTCCTGTGGTCGGTCATTCAGTCAGTCATTCACAAACTCACGAATACATTTCGTTATTCGTTCGTCGGTTTTAATTCAGCTCCTCCTTTATTAAGTCGTGGTGATGATGATGTATAGTGCCCCTTAACGTCACAAAACGTCTATCGGTGTATGTGTGTATTTGTTTTCTCCACGGGGATCCCCCGATTGGCAGCTGTCCCTGTGCGGCATAACGTGGACTCGGCACGAGTGGACCCACGTGGCTTTTGGTTTGCCCCAATGAAGTAACTTACGGGTGATTTCCTAAGAACGGGTGGTACATTTGAGCCAAAACGCCGCCACTCGCACACACGGCCTGCTTTTTAACGTCCACTGTGAAACAGGCTCTGGGTCCATTAATAAAGATTTTTGGGTTGGATTGCGTAAGTGTAAATGTGTCGTAACCCTCCACCACCCGACACAGCCAGACTCTGGGTATTGTTACCGTGAATGCGGTGGCGAGATGTTGACTGCCTCGCCTGGTATGGAGGAGCTCGTGGGTTCGATCCCGACCCTGACGATGCTTGTATAATACATTTTGGGGTTTGCGTGTCTCTCTCCCCGTGGATTTTTCTCCAGTCCTCAGGTTTTTCCCTCCACATTTAGAATCAGCAACACGCGTTTAGAGTATTTGGCTGCTATACATTTCCGCGTGATAAGCCAGTTAATTGAGCTATCATTCGTGGCCAGGTCGCTTATGAAAAAGAGCTATATAGCTCAGGGGTCCTTTACCTGGTAAATATAAAAATAGTTTAGTTTAGAATTTATCTGCAGGAATTGCCAGGGCGGCCTGGGGGTTCAACCACATGTTGAGGACTGTCTACCAGGCTGCCTATTTCATCTCCTCATTCATGCGCCTTCTGCTTCACACCGGACACTGCTTGGAATTTCCACTCATAGTCTCTCTTTACCCGACCTTGACCAATTCAAGAAACCTATCAACTCATGAATTACACCTTCAAGAGTGCTGCTTGTTGCTGGCTGCTTGGCATTTTGGGCAATTTGGGTTGTGTGCTCAACCCCCAAGCGTCACGCTTGCAAACGACACTCAGCCGGTCTCTTTGAGTCCTCACCTAAATGAAACGAAATATGCCGGAGCTTTTAGATTTTTGTCATTTTTGTTTGAAAGACGGCGAAGTTTTTGATAAGGCGTTGTCGGCGTTGCCGCTCGGCAGGCTCGCGCAAGCTCGAGTCGGTGGTGCTCAGCAAGATGAACTTCGAGTCGGTGGTGCGGGACCTGCTGCTGGTGCGGCAGTACCGCGTCGAGGTGTACCGAAACCGCGCCGGCAAGGCCTCGCGCGACAACGACTGGCAGCTCGCCTACAAGGTGAGGGCGGGCAGGCCGGCCGGCGGGCGGGCGGGCATCGATGCCGTTCATCAAGTTCAGGGGTCGGCAACCAAAATAACAAGAGGAGGCATTTTTGTTCGAATTCGGTGAAATAATCTATTTCAAAAGCCGCCAATGCCACGTGAATATGAGACGGTGGTCCTTAATGAATAATAACATCACAAAGCAAGTCCTTTAAGAGCCGCATGCGCCTCCGGAGCCGCAGGTTGCCGACTCGTGGTCAAGGTTAACCCCCTCGTCTGACAAGCGTGTCCAGGTACCGTACGTCCCTCTGTCAATCCACTGCCGGATGAAGGCCTCCCCCCACTGCGTGTCGATCGTGGAGGTTGTTTTGACCATACTTCGCCACGCTGGTCATTGCGGGTTGTTAAATCTGGGGGGGTAGTCGGGGCCTAGGAGAGGTCTCGGGTATCACTCGCCAGCCGCTCCAGCTGTTGTACTGGACATCTGTGAAAAGAGCTTCATAGCTCATCGCATTCCTCCAGTATACATAAATATTCTGATAACGCCCCGCCGCTGGGCCACGTCGGCGCCCCCAATAACGACAGTGACCGTGCTCCTCTTTCTCCTTCCTATCCTCTTCCTCGTTGCCCCATCGCAGGCGTCCCCGGGAAACCTGGCGCAGTTCGAGGACATCCTCTTCGGTAACGTGGACATGTCGGCCTCCGCCGGCGTCGTGGCCATCAAGCTGGGCTTGGCTTGCGGCGTCGGCCCCGGCGGGACGGCCGCCGCGGCCGGCGGCAGTGGCGGGGCCGACGCCCAGCGCGTGGTGGGCGTCGGCTTCGCCGACACCACGCTGCGCCGGCTGTGCGTGTGCGAGTTCCCCGACAACGACCAGTTCTCCAACCTGGAGGCGCTGCTGGTGCAGCTGGGGCCCAAGGAGTGCGTGCTGCCCGCGGGGGAGGTGCAGGCCGACGCCGGGAAGCTGCGGCAGGTGTGTGTGGGTTAGGGGGGCGGGGGGTGGTGGGGGAGGCGGGGGAGGCACGTGGTGTTGGAGTGGTGTGTGTTGGGTGGATGGGGGTGGTACCTGGTGGAGTGTGGTGGAGCGTGGTTGGGACGGGGGTGTCGTGGTGGCAGTGCATGTGGTGTCAGGTGGGGATCATTATTTACGATCTTCCTCTCATCCATGCGCTCCTCTCTTTGTCTCTCAGTGTAATTCCAAGCATGCTCCACTTCAATTGGCCTGAAGAAGAACGTTTGGAAACATGGACATTGGACAATGAAAATGAAAATAAATGCGACAAATGGAACAAAAAACAAGATTTAGTGTGACTGCTAGAAACAGGAGTAGTCAGTGGGCTTGGGCAGGACGCGTTACTCGTAGGGGCGATGGCCGGTGGTCAAGAATGTGCCAGGATCGTGTGAGAGGTGGCGGCACCTTGGGGAAGCCTTCATCCAGCAGTGGACTGATCATGGCTGCGGACGACGACGGTGTCGACGATGATGTTGACAATCGCTAAAAAAATCGAATCGCCGTACGCTTTATCGCAGGTGCCGACGCGACTCGACAAGTAGGCCACGGTTAACGCGAGCGTCGTCCGTGCGCCCGATCGCTGACAGGTGGTGCAGCGGAGCGGGCTGCTCATCACCGACAGGAAGAAGGTGGAGTTTTCCTCCAAGGACATCGTCCAGGACCTCAATCGCCTGCTCAAGACGCGCAAGGGCGAGCAGGCCAACAGCGCCGCGCTGTCCGAGATGGAGAAGCAAGTACGCGTGTGCATGGGTGTGGTGTGTCTAAACGTTGAACTACTTTCGCACCGTACGTAGTCAACCATGCTAATCGGAGGTGCGGGGAATTCGGAAGTACACGAGTAGCTGGCGCCGTCATGGGCACTGAGAGTTGGTCGGTTCTCTCCGCTTGGCAAGCGACCTGGAGTTGTTAAAACGCTTCCCCGACGCAGGTAGAAAGCGCGACCGCGTTCGCTCCGTGCCTGTCTTGTCGTCGAGGCAGACTCGCAGCTACTTTCTTCAAGACGGTACGATGTCATCAACGTTTTAGCACAAAGTTCTGTTTCCGTTTTGGGACTTTCCGTCGATAAATCTGGCCACATTGATCAAAAGGGTTTCCCAAAACATTGATTAAAAAACGACAGGCGGGTTCAAACCCTCCGCGGTGCCGGCTCGTGTATCGAACACGGCCATTGAGCCACTCGACGACTGATCGTCCCCGACCCCTCGTCATCCCCATCCTTATCCTCATTCTCCTCATCGGCCTCCTCATCCATATAATTCTGTATCATCATCATCATCCTTTGCATCCTCTCCACCCTCGTCCGCACCACTCTCATCTTCCGCCACCCCCCCCCCCCCCGCCCACATCCAACTCCTCGCCGTGACCCAGGTAGCGATGTCGTCACTTGCCGCCCTCGTCAAGTACCTGGAGCTGACGTCCGACGAGTCGGGCTTCGGCCAGTTTGAGCTGAGCACCTTCGACCTGGGCCAGTACGTGCGCCTGGATAGCGCCGCCGTGCGCGCCCTCAACCTCTTCCAGGTCAGAGGGCGAGAGCGCAAGCGAGACGGAGACAGGAAGTTGAGTGCGGAGAGAGCGGGTGCGGTAGAGGCAGAGCATGAGAGCGGGAGAGAGAGTGGCGGTGGGGGGGAATGAGAGTGTGAGTGAGTGAGATGATAAATAGGGAAGCAAGAGAGAGTAACTCGGCGAGAGGGAGTGTGAGCGAGCGACGGAGGGGAAGTGTGAGTGGGAAAGTGAATAAACTAAACTAAAACGAAACTATTTTTTATTTTACGAGGTAAGGCCCACTGAGCTATGTAGGTCTTTTTTCAGACACGACCTGGCCACACATGATCACTAAACGAAGTGGCTTATCACGTGGAAATTTAGAGCAGCCAAATACTCTAAATGCGTGATGTTTATAAATGTGGAGGGAAAATCCAGAGGACCCGGAGAAAAATCTACATGACCATGGGGAGAACATACAAACTCCAAATATACAGGTGTCAGGGTTGGGTTCGAGCCCACGACCTCCTGTATACTAAGCGAGGCAGTTAACATCTCACCACCGTGGCGCCAATAGTTGAGGGTGAGTGGGCGAGTGAGTGAATGCAGATGAGGGTGAGCGAGCGACTGGCCGGCTGGCTGAGTGAGCGAGCGCGACTTGATGAGAGGGTTACACGGAGGGTGGACCTTTTGGTGGTAGGGGAGAGCCGAGTGAGAGAACGAGTTAAATGGAAGTGAGCGGGTGTGGGTGAGTGCGAGAGCGAATACAGATGTGAGTGAGGTCACGAGTCGCCCTCTGCCGCCCCCCGCTCCTCCGTCCACCGTGACCTCGTGCGACCCCTCGGCAGGGCTCGTCGGACGAGGGGGGCCGCACGCAGTCGCTGTTCGGGCTCCTCAACCGGTGCCGCACGGCGCAGGGACAGCGACTGCTGGCGCAGTGGATCAAGCAGCCGCTGCTGGACCAGAACCGCATCGAGGAGAGGTGTGGCACGTGGGGAGGGGTGGGTGGGGAGGGTGGGCCGGTGACGCGCTGGCCCGAGCGGTGGCGCGTTCCCCCGCTCGTTGCAGAAGAGGTTCACGGTTTCGGAATTCGGCGGCCGCCCCTATTTTTTCGTGTGGTAGTGTATTAACCAAAACGATACGTGCTGTGTCCGCTTGACGGTGGACGGTAAAGATCCCGTGACGTAGTTGACGAGAGTCGGCCGTTGTGCGCCGGCGTCAGGGTTCCAGATTTGAAAAGTTACTCGATTGGCGTAACTCGGTGGCAATCGTCGCCCCGCACTGCGAGAACTTGCCAGGACCCTCCTACAAAACAATCTTGGTGATGCTTCCCTGGGTAAACAAACGCTAAATCATCATAATAATAATTAATACACAGGGGAGGAATGTAGCGGTTAGCGCACTGCGCTGTGTACCCAGTGACCCGAGTTTGATTCCCTCTCACGGCCAACAACCGGTGACGATTATCTGAACTGGTTCTGGGCCTCGTCTCGGTTGACTCAGCCTCAAATGAGTAAATGGTGTGGTGTGTAAAATATCGCCACTGGGAAGACAAAGGCGCTGGCCACCCATCCCCTCGCGTGCTGTTTCGGCCCTCATAGGCGCTGGCAAACAGCACTTGCCCGAACAGTATGCTAAGGGCTATACGGGGGATCTTTGTTTTTGTATGGTTTTGCATGCACGCGCACATGTATTTGTATCCACGTACGCTTGCGCGGGCGTTTTGTGCTGATTTGCCGGCACAGGCGTGCGTAGACGCGTGATACAACTTGTCCGGCACTTGATGCCGCGCTCAATGGCGGGAGAGTCACATGACTTTACCCCAAGTCCCCCCCCCCCCCCACAATTATCACAATGACGCCCCCCCCCAATCCTTCCTATCCTCCCCACACCCCCCTATCCCCCCCCCCCCGCTAATCTCCCCCCCCCTTCCCTTATCCTTCCCACACCTTTCACGACCGTCCTCATCCCGCGTTTAACCTCGGTTCCGATTCCTTAGCTCGAGCAGCTATTTGGCCGGGGAGGTGAAATTCTGCAGAGAAGACATCCCCACAACCCCACCATCAAGGTATCCTAATCATCATACGGGTACATGCCCAGCTCTTGGTCATTCCGCTGCTCGATGAGGGCCTCCCCACGCCATGCGGGATCGTGGGTGTTATTTGACCGTACTTGACGCTGGAGAGTGCCGGGTCGGTGAACGCAGCGGCGGGGGGGGGGGAGCGCAGATGCAGCAGTGTGCTCCATCACAGTGCACCAGTGGATTTTCTATATTTTTTTCCCCCGCACTTGCACACGACAGCCCCTCGCAACGGCCTTGTTGTGGCGCGGACATCAACGATCCAAGAGCTATCCAGGATCGCACCGGGCTGGGCTTCTGAGGTCTGATGAGACCGGGCGCATTCCCGGGTGATTTGGTCGTAAGCAGAAAAGCAGCATTGCTTACGGGGTGTGACGTTGGAGGTAATTCTTATTTCAGGAAAAGTGGCTCATTTTTTTACAGAATAACATCCACGGTTTGACACCAGACTACAGAAACACGGCTGTCCAACCTATCCCCCCCCACTCATCCTTGCCTAGGGGTCTAAGTGTCCCTCCCTCTCCTCCCTCCCCTCTCTCTTGCCTGTCAGCTCCCTCTCGCCTCCCTCCCTCACCTTCCTCCCCCCTCGCCTCCGCCTCTCTCCTCCCTCCTTCCCTTCTCTGTTGTTGCCCTGCCCAGCCCACAGGCTGTGACAGTGTTTGATACAGTGTCCCGCATCCGTCAGGCCGATAGCTGCTGCTGGTGTTGTTGCTGCTGCTGCACAGCGTTGTAATGCACGGCACGTGTTTATTTTATTAGGATGATGATCGTCGGGATCATCATGATGATGATGTTGGTAATGATGTCTGTGCCAAGGGATTTTGGCACAAAGAATAATTACTCTTTGGTTTTTTCGGTAAAGTCACGTAGAAATAAAGAATAATAAAATTACATAAATTACCTACGAAGTTTTAATGGCCATGTAATTGAGACTTTACAGGAATTGCCGGAATGCTTGGGTGATTCCGTAAAAAAATATGGATCGTTTTGCTTCATGTGGAAGGACACCAGAGGACCCGGAGAAAATTCCCCCTCCCCCCACGCATTCCGGGGGAAATGATAACACTGAAACTTCTGCAATAGTGGGGTTCATGAAACCCGCTTGCTGTACTGCGTTCCCCCATACCACCTGGCAGGCCCGGCTGGAAGTTTTGATCCGCCAACCTTCGCCTCCAAAGCGCCGGGCCACAGCCGTGTGTGACCGTCGCGGACTGGCCGCGTGTGCGGAGTGGCGAGATGTTGACTCCCTCGCCTGGTACACAGGAGGTCGTGGGTTTGATCCCGAACCTGACGCCCGCTGCTGTATATTTGGAGTTTCCGTGTCTCTCTGCCCGTGGTCGCGTGAATTTTTCTCCGGGTCCTCCGGGTTTCTCCCTTTTAGAAACATCACGCATTTAAAGTGTTTGTCTGCGATACATTTCCACGCGATAAGCCACTTCGCTGAGCTATCATTTGTGGTAGCCAGGTCGCTTCTGAAAAAAGAGCTGTATAGCTCAGTGGGGCCTTTACCCGGTAAAATAGAAGATAGTTTTAAGTTTAGTTTTAGTTGACGAGTGTCCCCGCCGTATTGTTGTTGCCGCCCTGCTCTGTGATCTCCGTCTCTGAGGGTCACCGGCCGCCCGCCGCCCCCCTGCCCGCCGCCCCCCCCCCCGCCCCCCCCGCCCGCCCGCCCCCCCCCCCCGCCCGCCAAACTTCGCTCGACCGTCGCCAGCCGTAACGATCAACGCCCCGCGGTGGCGACCCAGCGGCGGTTGCTGCGAACGCTTAAAAACACCGCTGCGTCAATTATTCAGCGTGGGTGCAGTTGTGGGGGTTGTTGTGCTGTGGTAGTGGTGGGGTTCCACGTGGATGTGGTGATTGTTGGGCTGTGGTGGTGGGTTCCGAGTGGGTGTGGTTGTGACGGTTGTTGGGTGGTGGTGGGTTCTGCGTGGTGCGGTTGTGGCAGTTGTGTTGTGTGGGCGGCGTGCGCGGTGAGCCATATGAAAACCAGGCGGACCGGTCTGATCGGTTAGCCAAGTAAAAGAACTCGAAAACAACCGTGCTGCCCCCTGCCGCCGACACCTGCCCCCCCAAAACAGCCCGGGGGCTAAACGCCACTCACAGGGCGAAGGATGGGTTCGGTTCCCATCCCCGGTGCATTCACAAGAACCTCTCACGACATCTCATAACCGCGTTTCCAGTTCACTTTTTTGTCATCTTCACTTTTTTTGCCCATTTTTTTAATTGTAACACCGTGAATAAGCACGCCACTCACGGGGCCAACGATGGGTTCGGTTCCCATCCCCGGTGCGTTCACACGAAACTATCACGACATCTCGTAACCGCGTTTCCAGTTAACTTTTTTGTCTTTTTAACTTTTTTCCCATTTTTAAAATTGTAACAGTGATTAAGCAGACGGCGTGTACCTCCTTCACGTATAATTCGTCTCCCCACATGAAAAAAAAACAATATACATTTCTTACACAACCCATCAGCTACGCTCACAACCTTCTGGGAGTGCGCAATTTCAGCAGCATTGCTTCAAGACGAGCAAAACCCTGAACCGGTTTCGCAATGCAACGTTTCATCAGCTTTGCTTGAATTGCAAAGATCGACAGGGTTAGAAACGAACTTATAATGCGTCGTTGAAAAAACACCGTTTGCTACTGCTTGCAGACAGGATCAAATTTACACGTTTTGTTATATTTTGTCAAACAAGTGCATTTTGGAAGGCAGCGAATGAGTCTCCCGGTTTGTTATATTTTGTCAAACAAGTGCATTTTGGAAGGCAGCGAATGAGTCTCCCGGTTTTTCCCTCCACGTTTAGAAAAACGCGTTTAGAGTATTTGGCTGCTAAAAATGTCCACGTGATGAGCTATTTCGTTGAGCTATCATTACGCGTGGCCCAGTCGCTGCTGAAAAAGAGCTATATAGCTCAGTTGGCCTTACCTGGTTAAATTTTAAAAAAAATTTGTTTAGTGTCCCCGCCGTTATTTTTGTTGCCGCCGTAGTTAAAAAAAAAGTGAATAGAAAGAATCCACCTGTGACGGAATCGATCCGTTCACGGAGGATTATAATCCGGGGCTGCTACCGCGGTCAGCGACAGTAAAGAAACAACGCGGCGGTCGCGACGGCGACGCCAGTGGCGCTTGGCGAAAACCAGCGAAGCGAGTCTCGAGTTCGCCCCCCCCCCCCGCCGCCCACACCAACCACAACAGCTACCCGCTTACCCACCACCCACCCGTCCACCGGAAACGCTGGGATTTCGACTCCCGCGTGGCACGGACGCGGCTTCGTGCGTTGGATTTGCGTTAAAACGCCACGGGGCAAAAAGGCTGCCGATTCCCCCCCCATGCATGGAGGCGGCCTCCATTTTGTAAGGAGAGTCGATTTTACAAATGCAGAACGCACGGACGCGACGGGATGCCCCGCGTTCTAACGCGGGCGAGTGCCTTGGAGCGCATGTCTTAGTTTTGTTTGTCGTGGCGATTGCGAGCCGTGTGCGGTGAATTTTGTTATGGTGTTGGTAAAGCTGTGCGGTAAGTGATTGGTTTTTTTGGGTTTTGTAGGTTGTCCCTGGAAACGTGAGCAGTGTCTTCAGGTGTACAAACACACACGGGCAGACGGACACACAAACATCCCGACAATATACGATCACAGAGCTCGGGCAATCGCTGCAACCGGTTCTGGCGGATTTCTTCCCGAGCCTCTTTGCGAAGCCTGCGTGCATGCTTCAGATTCGGCAGTGGTTTTGAGAGGCGGATATGCATGAACGCCGTTATTTGTAAAAAAAAAAAACACGGTTGGACGGACAGACACGGGCGAAAGGAAAGGTTTCTTGGACACAGAAGGATCCTCGTGGTCCCCCTCTCCTATGGATGTCGTGACTACGCGCCCAAGCCCGCCACTTCTCCCTCACGTGCCCACGCCGACTAACAGAGTGAGGAACTGAAAGCGGTCTCCTCCACTGCTTCTTCACGATGCCTTTTTTTTTTCCCTGTTCTTACCAAGTTTTTTTAATCGCGCCTTTTTGGCGTCACCTCGTTTGGAAATCTCTCACGGAGCAAGCGTCGCCCTTTCTTGTCCACTGAGTGGCTACGGAGGAGACCTCTCGCGGGACTTGTAGCGAAAAAGTGATTTCGGTGTCATTTTTCTTCTTTACGCACGGTGGAGGGGAGCGGGGGACGACGATGAATCTGTGCGGCAAGCCTGTATTTGAAAAGTTCTCGGCAAGTTTCGGTCCAGCTCTCTGACCTCTGACCCACCCGGTATCCGCTTCATCTTGTTTTTTCAAACATCGCGCTCCCTCCAGCCGGTCCGGTCTTTTGCAACAACATAGACGAGCGGTTAGTACGCCCCGTTCACATCGTCGAAGCCTCCGCATTAAAAATCACTGCTTTTTATACACATCCCAATCAACCACATGGTCTTCTGGGAACGGGGTCAATATGTTAGTGCTGCCCCGGATGCCCCTGGGGGTCGTCGGTGTTGTTGTCATCGTCGTTGGCGTCATCTTGTTGTGGTTGGTCTGGAAAGAATGTGTATGATAGTTACACAAACACCCTATGTTTGTGTTGCTCAGTGCGTCTGTGTGCTGCTGTAGCGTAGTAGTTAGCGCACCGCACCATGAACCTGGCGACCCGAGTTCAATTCCCGCTCACGGTCACCACCAGTGACGGTTATCTGAATCGGTCCGAGGCCTCCCCTCGGTCAACTCGGTCTCAAATGGGTACGTGGTGCGCCGTGTAAATATCGTCGCAGACAAAGGCGGCCGGACGTTTTTCTGGCCACACCCATCACTCCTATGGGACGCCGTGGTGGCCGAGTTGTTATCTCCGTCGCCTGGTACGCAGGGAGGTGGTAAGTTAGGACCAGGACCCTGACGATGCGTGGTGTATAGCCGAAGTCCGCGCGTGTTCTCTCTATCTCCCACCGAGTTGGTCGCGTGGATTTTTCTCCAGGTTCCTCCAGTTTTGCCTTCCACATATTGAATCGACGTGCGATTTGATTATTCGGATGCTCGATGAGCTATCATGTGTGTGGCCGGGTCACCTCTGAAAAAGAGCTCATAGTGCAGTTAGGCATTTGCCTGCTAAAAGAAAACAGTTTGGCTTTAGCGCAGCACGCGCGGCGGCCTTCGTCGGTGTTCACCAACAACAGTCGCCCCAACAGTTTGTTAAGGCTAAACGGGGCGGGGGGGGGGGGTGGGCCTTTGCCTTTTCTGACATGAGCAGCCTCTCGCTGCTAATGTCAGCAGGCATGCAACTCGGGGGGGGGGGGGGGGGGAAGGTGGTCACGAATCGTCGCTTCAAAAAAGCGCGCGAAGGGTTTAGCGCGTCTCGTCTGCGGCCGGCTCGCCGCGTGTTGTCCTCTCGTGTTCCGTCTGTGCCGCCCCTTGCGTTCTGTCCCGCAGTGCTGTCAGGACCGAGGGAAACGCCGGCGTGCCATCGGGGACACGCGCCTCGCGTCAAAGCGCTCGTCGTCGCTTGTACGCACGCACGCGCGATTCCACTTGCGTGCATCGTCGGGTGTCGCTATCGGCCTGAATGAAAGGACGAGCGGCGTGGCCTGATGGCGCCACCTGGCTTATTTGGCAGAGCCTTGCGCACGTCGCTTGGCGGTCGACTTTCCTCTAAGTCGGTGGATCTTAACCTGGGATGCGCTCGCCCCCAGGGCACCAAAGTACAACCAACTTTGTTTCATCAAACCCTCTGTGTGTCTATTAACATTTTACATTTTTTAACGATTGAGAACCGAAGGTGCGCAAGGCTGCTGTGAACTGGTTGGTCTAAGGGGACTGCGCAACTCCCGCGGTCAGCCTCCCCCCACCCACCCCCCCCCCCCCCCCCGTGCTTCGTGGATCAAACAAATTAGTCGAGACCCCGGTGTACGGCAGCCAAGAGCAGCTTATGTGAAGGCTGTCGCTGGAGGTAGAGGTGTGACACGTTTGGTGCAACGGTCCTCCGTTGACTCTGCTCGGAGACGTCTGACTCGTCGCCACTTCGCCCCCTCTCCGCGTTCAACATGGCAAGCGGCGCTGCCGCGGTGGAATGGTCAGCGCTACCGGACTTGCAATGCAGGGGTCGCCGGTTCGACTCCATCCCCCGCGCGCGGCAGTTCAAAGCTGGAATTTAGGCAGAATTAAGTGCAAAACCCCATGGGTTTTTTTGCGGTTGTGACCTGGCCGAGACCATTAACATGCTACACTTGAGAACCCGGTTGAATCACAACTCAGTCTGTGTCAGTCTATGGGTCTCTCTGCGAGTCTGTGGGCCTCTCTGCGAGTCTATATACGAGTCCCACCGGTCTTTCTCTAAACATATGCGCGACTTTTGCGGATCTCTTTTGTGAGCCCACGGGTCTCTGTGCGGGTCACCGGTGACCGCGCCGAGACCATCAACTCGCTGCGCTTGAGGGAGGCGGTTTAATCACGGACTGGAACCCCGGATCTCCGCGGTGCCGGCTCGGCGCTCCGATGTCGGGAGCCACTCTGCCACGCCTGGAACGGCTCTGCCGTGCGTGCCGTGCCGTACAGGCTGGACGTGGTGGAGTCGCTGGTGGACGACCCGGACCTGCGCCAGGCGCTGCAGGAGGAGCTGCTGCGCCGCTTCCCGGACCTGGGCCGCCTGTCGAAGCGCTTCCAGCGGCGTGCCGCCACGCTGCAGGACTGCCACCGCGTGTACCAGGCGGCGGGACTGCTGCCCACCCTCGTCGGCGCCCTGCGGCGCCACCAGGGTGCGTGCTCGTGTGTCCATCATGTGCGTGCGAGCGAGTGCGTGCGTGTTCAACTTTTTCCGCCCCGTACGTAGCCAACCGTGCTTATAGGTGCGCGGGGTAAGTGGTGCTGGCCACACCACCCCCTCGTGTGCTGTGCCGGCCTTCATCGGTGCTACTCGCTGACAGCACTTTCCCCAACAGTCTGTTACAGGCTACACGGGGGATCTTTGTGTGTAGGGGAGCGGTGGTGGAGCCATAGCGCAGTGGTTAGCGCGCTGGGATACGAACCCCAGCGACGCGAATTCGATTCCTGCTCACAGCCAACACCAGTGATGATAATTATCTGAACCGGTCCTGGGCCTCCCCTAGGTCGACTCAGCCAAAAATTTGTACCTGGTGCTGTGTGTAAACATCGCCGCTGGGGAGACAAAGGCGGCCGGGCGTGGTTCTGGCGAACCCCCCACGCTCTTGTGTGCCGTTCTGACCTTCATAGGTGCTACTCGCTTACAGCACTTGGGCCCAACAGTCTGTTAAGGCCGCAGGGGTGTTTCGGTCTACGCGTGCGTGCGCCTGACAGGCCCTCGCCAGGCCCTGCTGGAGGAGCTGTTTGTGCAGCCGCTGCTGGAGCTGGAGAACGACTTCTCCAAGTTCCAGGAGATGATCGAGACGACGCTGGACATGGAGCAGGTGCTTGTGCCCGCTTGCGACGGCTTGGCGGTTCAAAATCCTTTCCCGCGCCCGGCGACGCTTGCGTCCGATCGGATCGTACGATTCAAAGATCGGTAATTTGAGTTCGATGCGCGCAAAGCGAACGCACGTTTATCCGCCGAGGGTAACGGTTGCAACGCGCGGAACGGGCGAGGCAGGGACGAGCAGGCGACTACGGGTGGGACAAACGGGACGGTAGAGACGAGTACAAATGGGACAGAAAGGAAAGACATCAGCCAACGAAGCCAGGACAGAAGACAAGAGTGCAGATGAGACCGGTACACACGGTATAATCAAGGAGGTACAGAGACATCCAGATGACAATTAACAAGCGGTACGAGAGAGCAATCGAATCTTGAACAGGGACCGTGACCCCGGATCGCGACAGTTCCGTTAAATCGCCTGGGAAATCGAGGTGTCTCTTTGTTTGAGTTTGTCTCTTTGCCTGCAGTGAGCGTGCGCGAGAGCACGAGGTCTCAGCTCAACACCATCCCCCTCGTCCTCTTCTTCTTGTCTGTGCAGGTGGAGAACCACGAGTTCCTGGTGAAGTCGACCTTCGATCCCAACCTGGAGGAGCTGCGGAGTCGCATGGACGAGCTGGAGCGAGACATGGACAAGGCGCTGAGCTCCACTGCTCGGGACCTCGGTCCGTCACGCACGTACACACACACACACACGCGCGCGCGTATATACGCACGCACGCACGCACGCGAGCATGTAGACATTTGCACGATCAAATGCGCGCAGGCACAAACACGCTTACGCACACATGTACATAAGAGCGTTGAATCAAATCTCGCTAAGGGCTTATTGATGATTTGTCCTTGCACGTATGTGAGATCGTGATATATCAACATGTATTTACAAAAATATATATTTGTCCTTGCCCCAAACGTTATCCCGATTGTGCTGTCTCAGCTTCACGTCTCGAAGCTATTGATTCTCGTGTCCGTGGTCTCGTGTACGTCACGTGAATATCTGCGCGCATGCGCGAGTGTGGCGTGTCGTTTTGAGTGGGGAGAGGGTGGCGTAATGGTGAGCTCGCACCGTGCATCGAACCCGATGACCCGGGTTGAAATCCCCGCTCAGTCCAACATTACGAATAATCTGAACCGGTCCTCGGCCTCCCATAGGTCGACTCGGCCTCGTGCAGTGTGTTAAACAGCAGCATCGGCGGAGACGAAGGCAGGCCTGGCGTGGTGCTGTTGGCCACACCACCAGGCACACATCGCGCGCCTTGCCAGCGTCCGATTGGTTGCTTGCTAACAGCACTTGTCCCCCGAGGCTCTACGAGGAGAGGGGTGGTGGGGGGGGGGAGCATCTTTATCTTTTGTGTTTTTTTACTTTGGTCGGCGTCTCTCGCCGTAAGGTCTGGAGGCCGGCAAGACGGTGAAGCTGGACTCGAACGCGCAGCTCGGCTTCTACTTCCGCGTGACGAGCAAGGAGGAGAAGGCGCTGCGCAACAACAAGAAGTACTCGACCATCGACTCCCAGAAGAACGGAGTGCGCTTCACCAACAGGTGCCGCCAGCCCCCTCCCCTGCCTGCTCGCTCGCTGGGTTCGACGCAGAGCGTGCGCGTTTGTGTTGCAACGTTTTCGTGAACGCTTCCAGTGGCCAAGTGAAGATAATCGCGAGCGCCGTTGCGGAGAATGTGAGGAACGAAACGCGAGCGGGCGATACGTCTGCCTCCCCCCTATATATTTGTCCATCCACTTGAATAGTTTTTTTTTTTACTTCCCATCGGCCACAAAGTTTACTATAACACCACCTGGTCGCGGCTCGCCGGCATGGCTTCAAGCGAGCCCGACTTTGCTGATGAGACACTGTATGTCTAAACGGCTCCAGAGGTTGCCCGTGTTGAAATGATGCACTCCCAGAAGGCGTCGCCGTTGACGGGATTATGTAACAAATGCTGTGCCAAACTTGCTGTGTAACCGTCACTTACTGCGTCACTATTTACTGTCACAGTTGCTGTCATTGTGTAGCCATCAGTCACCGTTGCCGTGTCGCTGTGTCAGAGTCACCATCACCTGGTCACCGTGTCGCTGTGTCACCATCACCGAGTCACCGATGCCGTGTCGCTGTGTCAGTCACCATCACCGAGTCACCGTGTCGCTGTGTCACCATCACCGAGTCACCGATGCCGTGTCGCTGTATCAGTCACCATCACCGAGTCACCGTGTCGCTGTGTCACCATCACCGAGTCACCGATGCCGTGTCGCTGTGTCAGTCACCATCACCGAGTCACCGTGTCGCTGCCCACAGCAAGCTGAGTGCGCTGAACGAGGAGTACGTGCGCTGCCGCGACGACTACCAGGAGACGCAGAAGGCCATCGTCGTCGAGATCATCAACATCTCCGCCGGTGAGCGGTGGCGTCGCAGCTCAAACTCGGCCCCTCGTCGTCACCACCACCACCACCACCATTGTCATCGCCATGATTTTCTACCATAACCGTCGTGTCTTTATCGTCTTTCACTTCATCAGCCTTAACCTATCAGCATTTTATATCATGGTCAAATTGATGCTTTCTCCCTCTCGATTATCCCACCTATCCTATTTCACGGTTGTACCCACCATCACTCATCCCACTCATTATACCACCTATCCCTACCCCCTGTCGTACCCACTACCCCACCATCACTCATCCCACTATCTCACTCATCCCAACTCTCCCACCATCACACATTCCCACTCCCACCATCACTCATTCCACTATCCCACCCATTACCCCACCTATCCTACCCACTATCCCACGCACTGCCCTACCCAATCCCCCGCTACCACCCGCCGGCTTTGCCAGGCTACACGGAGCCCATGCAGCTGCTGAGCGACGTGGTGGCGCGGCTGGACGTGCTGACGAGCCTGGCGCTGGTGTCGCACTCGGCCCCCGTGGCGTATGTGCGCCCGCGTCTTTCGCCGCCCGGCGGGGACCTGGTGCTCAAGGGGGCGCGGCACCCTTGCCTCGAGGCCCAGGACGACGTCGCCTTCATCCCCAACGACGTCGCCTTCCACCGCGCCGGCACCACCTTCCACATCATCACCGGTGCGATGCGCGCTGTCGTCCGTGTCGGTTGCGCTGTGGCGGCGTGTCGTGCCCGTCGCGTTACTTGATGTTGTCTGATTTTGTGTCGTTGTGCTGTTGTCATCGTATTCGGTGTCACCGTGTCGTGTTGGTGTCGTGCCGTTTTGTTCCGTTGCACCATCGAGATGTTGTGGCGTGCCCATGTGCCGCGATGTGCCTGTCACACCGTTGCGTCGTTGTTGGAGATGCTTCCAGCGTTCACCACCCGCATGTTTGTTTTCTTACACGCGCACACACGACGCGCCCATCGCTCGCCCAGGCCCCAACATGGGCGGCAAGTCGACGTTCATCCGGCAGACGGGGGTGATCGTGCTCATGGCGCAGATGGGCTGCTTCGTGCCGTGCGACGAGGCGAGCGTCAGCGTCGTCGACTGCATCCTGGCGCGCGTCGGCGCCGGCGACAGCCAGCTCCGTGGAGTCTCCACCTTCATGGCCGAGATGCTCGAGACGTCCGCCATCCTCCGGTATGGGGGCGGGGGCTTTTAGGGGTGGGGGGGTGGGAGGGTTGATCAATCAATTGATTAGTCAGTTGATCAGAAAAAGGCAATTGATGCATCAGTCAGTCACACAGCAAAGAATCGCTCGCCCATACCCACCCAATAACAGCCCACGGCCAAGCCCTGGGGTGCCAGCTTCCCGAGATGTCGCACCTTAGCCACCTCACTAACCCACTTGGACATCACCCAGCACGCTCCCCTCACTCGCCTCGCTATCCTCACTCAACTCACTTCCTCCTCACCCATCCCACACATCCCCCTTGTACTCTACAAACCTCGTACTCCCTCGCGCACAGTTCCGGCCTCAATAGGCACTCGTTTAAGAGTACAGCAGTTCCCTCGTTTTAACACGCTAGATGCGTTCCTGAAAAGTGCCGCATTATGCGGGGAATTGCTGCTCCTGAACGACGTTTGCGAACTATAAATTCGGCCTGCAGTCGTCCCTTGGCAGGACGGAGAACTGAGATGAGGGTACGCTGCCACACACCGTTAAACATTCCACTCAACCGCGCAGTTGAAGAAAGTAGTTCTTCGTCGACCGCTCAGAAAGCACCCCAAAACGGTGGGCGTTCCGCCTTGTGTAGAAAGCGTTCCCGAATGAAAGAACCGTGTTCTAGCGGAAACTCGTTACGAGCGTGAACACCACGCGCTAGGAGTTACCGCACTTGATCCCCCCTCCGCACAGTCCGTTCGAACACCGGCGATCTACGTGTTCATATTTCCCCCCCCCCCTCCGTCTCCGTCGCGCTCGCCAGGTCGGCCACGGAGAACTCGCTGGTGATCATTGACGAGCTGGGCCGCGGGACGTCGACCTACGACGGCTTTGGGCTGGCGTGGGCCATCTCGGAGCACGTGGCCACGCGCCTGCGCGCCCTCTGCCTCTTCGCCACGCACTTCCACGAGCTGACGGCGCTCGCCGGCCACGTGCCCAGCGTGTCCAACCTGCACGTGACGGCGCTCACCTCGCACCAGACCCTCACCATGCTCTACCGCGTGCGCAAGGGTGAGCCGCCGCCGGGGAAGGGTGGCAGCGGAGGTTGGGGCGGGCGGTGGATGCGGTTTGTTGATTTGTTGTTTTGGTTTTTAAGTAGGAAGTGATTTCCTGCTCGATTTTAGTGTCAAGCCAGTGGGTGCTCATCTCCTGTTTACAGCCCTGAGCCAGTGGTGGAAATTCCACATTCCGATGACGTGGGTGTATCCCTCCATAGGGCACTACCCGTGACTTCTCCACACAGTGGTTGTTATTTTATTGACCGCGGAGGGATTATCGCACGAGTCAACCCCACCACCCCACCCCAACGACGATTTGAGCGGCTCGCATTCTAAATCCTGAGCTGCGCACGGTTTAACCTCTGACCCCTGGCCCCCCCCCTCACCCCGGTTGCGGTGTAAGGCGTGTGCGACCAGAGCTTTGGGATCCATGTGGCGGAGTTGGCTCACTTCCCGCCGCACGTTGTGGAGAGCGCGCGGCGCAAGGCGCTGGAGCTCGAGGAGTTCCAGGCCCTGGATGTCGCGTCGGACGTGGACGGAGAACCAGCCGTCAAGAAACTCCGCTCCGAGCGAGAGGTAAGGGGAGTGGGGGGGCATGAGGGAGTGGGGGGGGGGTGTTCATCATCGCCGTGCCGGAGACGCTGCTGTATAGGTACCGTGTGCAGCAGTTCACCGATTAATAAACTCGTTTAAAAAAGTTTTTTAAAAACGACAGTTTTATTAACAACTTGGTTTAACTCACGGTCGAGAAGTACGTCAGTGGCGCCTGAGACACGCGGCGCCTGGGTTCTGTGCGAGCCGATTCCACGGTTTAGGGACTGCGGCGTTTTTGACCTGCACAAATATATAAATAATAAGGCGTCCATACAAAATGTTAATTGCTTTAAAGTAGCGAATTAATTGATGCCGATTTTTATACAGCCATGCATTGTTACCGGATCTGAGTACGTGTGCAAAATGTGGAATTGATTGGACAACGGGAAGTGGACGAAATTTTGATTACAAGATTTGACCCAGACAGAGGAATCAAGTTAAGTAAAACCGTTGAAAATCGACTGCCTTTGACTTTCACGGTTGGCTACGTACGGTGCGAAAGAAGTTCATTATTCGTGCTTGGCCAATGCTTTTTGCCAACGCTCACCCACCCGTTCAAACCGCTCAGTCACTTGTCATTGCTCGCCCTCCCGTTTGAACCTTTGCTCACCCCGTTATATTTGAATGCTCACTCAATTCACTTGCTCGTTTGACCGCTCCACTCACTTGCCTGGCTTGCCAATTTGACCAAATCGCCCATTACCCCTCCCCCCTCCACTCATTCGCCCCAATCACTGGGCCCTTTCACCCACTCTCACGACCTCTCGCTCACTTGTCCACACTCTCAACCCTCTCGCCCACCTGGCCCCTGTTGCCCCTCGCCCGCTCAATCATCCGCTTGATCGCTTCACTGGCTCCCTCGCAGACTCAACCCACCCCCCCCCCCCCCCCCCGGTGTCGTCGTCGTTCCCTCTGCCCCCCCGTAATCACACAGGAGGGCGAGCAAATCGTGCGGGACTTCCTGGACAAGGTGAAGGCCCTGCCGCTGGACTCGATGGCGGCGGACGAGGTGGCGCGCTCACTCGCGAGCCTCAAGCAGGAGGTGGCGGAGCGCGGAAACGCGTACGTCAATGGCTTGGTAGCACGCGCGGGCGAACGCGGCATCACGGCCAGCTGAGCCGCCCGTCAGGAGACCGTTGGAGAAAGAGGTGGGGGGTCGGCGAGAGGCAAAGAGGATGAGAGAGGGAAGAGCATTCAAATGTAGGGAGATGGGGAGAAATAGGGGGAGAAGTGGGAGAGGAGGCGGTGAGGACAGCGGAGAAGGAGATGGAACGCTCACTCCACATTCCTTTTTCCGTGCCTCCCACCTTTTCAAAGTGAGGTGGAGAGAGTCTGCATCATTGCTCACTTGAATTATCTTCACTTTTGTTGGAGTTTACCGGAAGGTGGGTGTAAAGTCGTAGACCACGATTGTTATACAAAAGCGACTGCCTCTGACTTTCACTGTTCGTTATTAAGTGACTGCCATCCAGGGCTAATTGCGGAATGATCATCAATTGTATCAAATCGATTTATGCCCGTGAGACGTGCGTGCGAGTGAATTATTACAAATGATACATTTTGCGCAATGGAGTGAACAGGACGGAACAAACTGGAAACAATAACAAAGTCGACGGCCAAGCAATCGCGCTCATAAATCCGTTATCGGTGTGAATGGCGGAATCATTGCTTGCCTGGGTTGGTGTGATTTGTTCTAAACGCGATAGCAGCTTTAAATGATGCAGCAGAGGTCACTAGAATAAATACATTGGATGACGAATAACGGGTCAGCGAGCATCGTCAAATGTAGCGCGAGTAGTTGCTCTTTTTTTCATAGCGGCGACTTTTAGGCTACGCTGTTCTTTGCGGTTCCAAGCGGCCGTGCGTTGGGGCTCCTGTCCCTGGGCTCATGGGTGGTGGGTAGCGGAAGTTAAACAGGGCTAAAATTAAACATGGCTAAAGTTAAACAGGGCTACAGTTAAACAGGGCTGAAGATAAACAGGGCTAAATTTAAATAGGGCTAATAAAGTTTAATAGGGCTACAGTTAAACAGGACTAATAAAGTTAAACTGGGCCAAAGCTAAACAGGGCTTATCTCACTCACAAATTCACCGGCTCGCGTTATTCAAACATAGCCACCGTCTACCGCATGGTTTGCGAGTGCCAACATTGCGCTTAAAGTACATTTCATTCAGCAAAATAGATTTCAGCCTCGGTACCAAAGAATATTTCCACCCGTTGCCTCTTCCGCTTGCACAGCTTTGTTCTTTTCTTGTGTCCGTCTATGCCATGTTTGTTAATAAAATGTCTTTTCTATATATTTTTGTAAAAAATTTGCTATAAATGACACGTGCAGGCTTCTAGGTAAGATAAAAAAATATTTTTCAGTTTCAGTTGATTTATTTTGGTATAGCCCTGTGAGCCATTCGGCTCTTGAATCGGGTGCAACCACAACAAACAAAACAACAAAAACACGAACAAGAAAAACATCTTAAAGTGACTATGTGACTGTGCAAACAGAAAATCCATGAAAAAAACAGCAAAATATTCCTGAAAAAAGCACCGTACACCAACGCTGTGTGCAAAAAATCCCAGTGGGATGCAAGTCAAACAACAACAACCACCACAAGACAACTTAGATTAAGACCAGTCTAACTCCGTACTACAACAAAACAAACATGTCCAAACCAAAAAACGTTTTCGAAATCACCAAAAAATAAAGCCATAATTGCAACGTAACAGTGATCACAGGGACTGTGACCGAATTTTTACAATAAACTACATAACATGTAACACCAAATCCTAGAGCCATAGCTGGCTGCATGAGTTACTCCACAACAACAGAAGCATCAGTCGAAGTATCAAATTTTTCAATGCACCTTTAAGATCAGCACGCTAAATCAAAATACAGATAATACTTTGCAGCGTCATCCGGAGCGAAACATTTTATTTTATTTTACGCCAATGAATAGCAGTGGCAGCTAGGGGTGTACAACTCCTCTAGAGCAGTTTTGAAAGAAGATCTCATTGGTAGCGATTCAAGTTGCAGTTTATTGGCAATAGCATTCCAGACCCTGGGGGCATCAATAGCAAAGGCCCTTCCTCCAGTTTTTGTACGGCAATAGGGAATGTGAAGCTGGTAAATGAGCGAAGATCTGAGGTCAAATTTGCTCTTTGAAACAGAGAGGAGATCCAGCAAGTAGTCTGCGGATTTTTTTGTAAGTACATCGTGAATAAATAAGATCTGGTGCACAAGCCGTCAAACATTAAGAGATGTTAAGTTTGACCCAATGTAGAGATCACAGTGGTGAGTCCTATATGGGCAGTTCAATGTAAATCTTAAGGCCGAGTGATAGATGGAATCAAGCTTCTTCAGTACAGTACTTGGGGCTGATTTATACACGATGTCACAGTAGTCAAGTAGAGGCAGTATGGTAGCTTTCATCAATTCCAAACGGAACATTGGGGGGAAGCAGTGCTTGTGTCGATACAGAAAACCAATTTTTATTTTTGTCTTTTTACCAATATAATCAATGTGATCTTCAAAATGTTTGTAATCCAGGATGACCCCAAGATACTTATAGATCTTGACTTGCTCTATTTGATAATTAAGAAATGTAATTGGGGAAAATAACTTCCTGCTTTAGTCCTGGTGAGAAGCATAGCACCTTGGTTTTGGAGGTATTCAGGACTAGTTTAAGAGCAACTAGCTGATGTTGTAGTTTGTTGAATCACCCTGTAGCTTAGCAATCACGTCATCCGGAGAGCGGCCAGCAGTAATCAGTATCGTGTCATCTGCAAAAAGATGTACCCTGGAATGATCCAGGTCAGTGCCCAAGTCATTGACATGAAGAGAGAACAAAAGGGGGCCGAGGATGGAACCCTGTTGAATTCCTTTTGTTATCTTAACACTGTTTGACCTCCAACCATCTGTGAATACAGTTTGGGTGCGAGAAAAGAGGTAATTTTGTAACCATTTTACTGCGTTTTTGGAAAAACCGAGGCAACTTAGTTTACTAAACAGGGTGTTGTGGTCTACTGTATCAAAAGCTTTGGACAGGTCTAGAAAAAGACAGGCACAGTACTGCTTATTATCAAGGCTACTGTAAATGTGATTCAGAGAGTCTAATGCAGCAGATGTGGTGCTGTATTTTTTTTGGAACCCAGATTGTTTTAGATGTAGTAGATTGTTGGTGGACAGGAAACTGCTAATTTGGTCGGTCAATAATTTTTCAAATTTTTTCATAAACGGGGACAAAATTGAGATAGGTCGGTAGTTATTTGAATCATCTTTAGGGGCCCCCCTTTGTGAAGTGGACGGATATAAGAATGTTTCCATTCTAGAGGAACTGATGCTTCTTTGATGGACAGGTTGAAAATATGGGCTATAGGTTTGTATATTAGGTGACCAACAGTAGAGCAAAGACGGGAATACTATCTGCTCCGGTAGAGGAGGACCCTTTGAGGTAGGACAGTTGTTTCAGAACATTACTTTCGTGGATTGGCTGGAAACTAAATTCGTGTAATGTTTGGACAGGGGTGACTCTCAATACATTATCAAAAAGATTACCAGCTTCAGAAAAATGAAGGTTAAAATTGTCAACTATTTTTTGGGATCTTAAAAATATTCTCCATTTTGGTTAAGCTCAGCGGGCAGATTGTCTGTTTTGGATGCCTTTTCGATACATTTGATTGTTTTACAGAAAATCCTGGCATTTCCATGTGATTCCAGGAGAGTGGAGGAAAAGTAGGCATTTTTTGCATGCCGTATTTTTTTGACGCATCTATTCCTTAAAATCCTGTATTCTAGCCAGTCATTGACCAAATTACTTTTCTGAGCACATGCCCAAGCCTTGTCCCTAGTTTTCATGAGCTTTGTAATCAAAGGATCAAACCATGGTGGGCGGTTGCCTTTAGTTTTAAATCTAACCAACGGAGCATGAGGTGGTTAACATCTCGCCGCTGTGGTGAGATGTTAACTACCTCGCCTGGTATACAGGAGGAAGGGGGTTCGATCCATACCCTGATGCCTGCTGTATATTTGAAGTTTGCATGTTCTCCCCATGGTCGCATGGATTTTCCTCCGGTCTTGCCCCTTCCACATTTCGAAACATGCGTTTAAAGAGTATTTGGCTGCTATACATTTCCACGTGATGATAAGCCACTTCTCGTTGAGCTGGCCCAGAGTTCCATGAGACACCACAGTGGCACACTGTCACGTAAAGGTGGGCCCACGGGGGCACTGCCCAACACCACGAGGAGGAACACTCTGGCGGTGCTTCGCCCACCCCCCTGCCGCCACCCCAGAGCGAAGTTTCCTTATTTCGTGCGCCCCCCCATCCGTTTCCTTATCTCGTGCCCCCATCGCACTGCGAGCTGCAGCTAACATCGGCCGACGACGTCAGACTCCTCGCCAGAGGAGTCCATCACCCGCCCCTTTGGACGGGGGAACCTCGGAGATCGTCCGCGCTCTACCCGGGGCGTAAAACACCGCGTGAAAAGCGGGGGGCCACCCGTGGTCGAACGGTGAACTGCGGCCTGACGGCCACGTGGCGACACTGTCATGGCGTCAACCCCCCTCCCCCGCCACCCCTGTGTGGGGTGACACGGTTTGTGTCACCTGAATCGCCGGCAGCGTTGCTGCACGTTGCGCGGCTCGACGGTAAAGACTTGACACTTCTTCATGGTCTGACTACGCAGGAGCTCAACACGCTGGGCACTGCGCTGACACGAAAAGAAACGGAACTGAGGTGGTCGCCCGCGCGGAGTGGGGGGGGGAGCTCATTCCGCCCCGAGGGGCGTGGCATGGGTGGCTCCCCCCCCTCCTCCTGCCTGCACCCCCACCTCCTGTCCCTCCCACCACCCCCCTCTTGCCCCCCCACTACCCCCCCCTCTTACCCCACCACCACTGCCGTCCTGCCCATTACATGGATGTGGGAATACCGCAGAAATTTTTACTTATTTACTTACTAGCCTATTGCCCGTCCAAGGACGGGTGTATTGCAGTAAATCTGAAACTTGCAAGCGAAAAGCAGACCGCGACGTTATATTCATTGCATCAATTCGCGTGCAATTTGTAAGGGCGCGGTGACACAGACCTATTTCATTTAAAGGTTATAATCCCTTGTTCATCATGACGTCCTTTTTACTTTGATGTCTCAACAGCGTTACGGAGATCACGTGAGGTGAGGGTTCTGCCTTTGTAGTGAGGGTTGTCAGTTGACGCCGAGGAGGGGGGAGGAGGCGCCTCGCCCCCCCCCCCCCCCATGTGGAGTGACGTCACCCACTAATTTATATTAATG
Source organism: Petromyzon marinus (assembly GCF_048934315.1). Taxonomy (NCBI): domain Eukaryota; kingdom Metazoa; phylum Chordata; class Hyperoartia; order Petromyzontiformes; family Petromyzontidae; genus Petromyzon; species Petromyzon marinus. The sequence goes on from NC_133697.1 coordinate 11,135,838, forward strand.
GCGGGGGTCCATTTGGAAGACGTCACCTCTTAATGATTATTAATGAGGGGGGCTGTTCTATGTGGAGTGACGTCACCTCTTCATGATTATTAATGAGGGGGGCTGGCCAACGTGGAGTAACGTCACGCGCGGGACACAATTGGCTCATTATAGTAGTTCATTATTGGGTGCCTCTGTGCTGTGCCGCAGCAGTGGAACCGAGTTTACTAAGCGCGGTTCGGAGTCGGGACGAGACTACTGAGCTAATAACCACGGAACCAGGTTTGCATTTGTATTGGCCACAAATGCGGTGGGGTTGGTGGTGCACACGGTGGCCGGGCACACTGGAACCACGGAGTCCGCTCACATGAGTTTGATTCACAGCCGCGGGTGACGTAAGTGGTAGTGATATCTGAACCGGTCCTGTGGGTGGGCTCCCTGCTGAACCAACAACTCGCTGGCCGACATGGTTGTAATATGGACAAACAAACCCTGACTGATGTGGGAAGGGCCGTCAGAGGTGCATTGTCAAAGGATTACAAATAACGTCAGTGTCTAAAGCGGTACCTGTGACACTGACATCATGTGGTACTGATTCCACTCTGGAACACAGACGACAACGACGATTTGAGCGAGGAAAAAAAATGCTTGACAACAAATCATGACGTAGAAAGCCTCCGAAAGCTGTCCAATTCCTTTTTTTTAATTACAACTATGCCATTTTTATGACAGATAATACAAACATACTGTAATGACTTAAGGAATTGATACAAAGCAAAGGGGTAAAGAAGAATGCCAACTACAGGAACTTATAAAACCTAAGAGACGCGCACGCACGCACATAGTACACGCTCACACGCACACACAAAAGTCCAAAATAATACAAAATTGGTCTGGAAAGCGGTTATGTGTCAGCCAGCATACAACGTACAGGTACGGCCAGACTCCACTCTTCTATAGCAGCAGCAGCACTAGCAGTGGCTTCATCAGCAGGCGATTACATCGATGAGCAAATCCCCCCACGATGCTCCCGAGTGGTCAAGGAAGCTCCCCCCCACCCCCCTTTCACAGCTGTCGCAGCAAAAATGCCTTACGGGGTCGCGAGGCGAGAGGCCAGCAATAGCAAGGAGAAATGGCGCTCCAAACCCATACCTGAATTCCTCGGGAGACATTTCTGAGCATTCGTTTGTCCCCCCCCCCCCCCCCACTTGCTCGCAGATTTAACAATGGACAAAGGTTTACTCACACATAGTATTCGGAAGGCACGACTGTCATGCGTGTCACGTGTTCACCACATTGCACGTACAACTCAAGCCTTGTCCAGACCACCAGCTCAGCAGCTGAAGCTGTGGCCCATATTAATCTTTAAACCAACAACTCGATAGGGTTGAGTAAACGTGGCCAATGCCAAATGGCCAGCAGTGAAACGGAGACAACTGGCGGCAATTACACAGAGGCAAAACTCTGATTAAATAAATTTGTTTCTGGCTTGCAGCGCATGTTCCTGTTGTTCCGGGTTTCCTCACCATTTCAAGACAAGTGTTGGATTTGAAATGTTCACTGCTCATTTGTAAGTCTTTCCGTATTCTCCGAAAATGGCGATCAATTATTTTCAGGGCCTGGAGCACCATTTCCTGCTTCGCTGTTTCCCCACCAGCAACAGACTTCAATAGTGAGCGCGAGATGCAAGAAACCCAGCCTTCACCCGAAATGACAATTTTTTTTAAACTAACATGATCGTTACCGATAACCGTAATTGCTTATAAAGGACACAGACTTGCACCGTGGCGCCGACTGGTTGTTGTGGTTGTTGTGTTTATTAGAGGCATGTAATGATTCAACGCCCATCACCGTTCCATTAATTGCCACCATTCGCAAATCGCGACCCGATTAAATAAATCTTTTGTCGTTTTTCTTTACGTCGCCTATAGTTTTCTGTCCCCGTACGTTCCAACGTCTTCATCTCCTTTCGCGGGCATTGGCATAGCGGTAACATTTTGCATAACATTTTACACGTCGTTTGCACGAATCGGAAAAATTTAACCCAATCCTATGCGCGCCGTCGGAGACGAGCGTATCGCGAGCGTAAGAAACGGTGGGAACCAGATGGATCGTTACATGCCCAAGGTGTTTTTTTGTGACGCGCGCCGGTCAAGCCGCGAAGTGGAGAGGTCGGCGGGCAGGCGGGCGCCCTCCTCTCTCCCCGTGGCTTTTATTGCGAGGGGACAGCGAGGAAAGCTCGACCACGCGAAAACAACGAGCAGGTTTGGGAGATGGTGGTGGTGGTTAAGGTTTCAGAAATGTAGGTTTCGCTAACGGGAGTGACGATTCTTGCCGAATCGCTTGCTCGGTCGCTCGCCGCGCTGCACGCTGTGCCAGGGTTTAGGGGGGGGGGGGGGGCGGCGGTGGGCAAATAAATTTGGGCCCACGTCGCGAATTTTGTGCCGGACATTTGGAGCAAAAAGTGGGGGGCGGCTCGTGGGCCCTTCGGGAGCCACGAAAATTTCCGTAGCGCCTTGGCGAGCTTTGCATCAATCGCTTTTGTCAACTCTCAAACGTTATAAATAACAAGTCGGTTAAAAAAAATAACATCACTACACTATGACCGTCATACCCCCATCACGCACCCACCTCCCCCCCCCCCAAACCAATCAACCCCCACCCCTATCTCAACCATCGCAGGGGCAAGCGGTCTCACGAGCATTTGCTCAGCAAATATTTTGGACAGTAAAAAAAAATCTTCCTGTTAACAAAAAATATTTGCACGATGCAACAAAAACAAATGCGAACGGAAAGGTAAAAATTCGAAGGGTTGGTCAACAGCGTTGGGACATCGGCAACAGTGGCGGCGTTTTTTTTTTGGGGGGGGGGCGGCAATAGATGTCTGTACAAGCACGTTGACGCTGCACGTGCCCCCCTCAATCGCTACCGCCGCCACTGTTGCCGCAGCGCGTGAAAGAGGGTCACACACGCCAACCCGTCCGCAACCCCTCCCCGGGGAAAAAAAAAAACACGGCTCCTACCCACGCACGACACTAATGCTACGCGGGGGGCGACAGAGTGAGCAATGCATTATAATAGTTATATATTAATTGACCTTAAAAGAGGTGGTGTTGCGAGGGGTTTTTTGGACGGGGGGCGGTGGTACAGAGGGGGGGGGTGGAAGGAAGTTTTGAGGGAGGGGAGCAGTTGAATGGTGGAGGGGGTCACAGCAAATGTGACAGATAAAATTTGACAATCAATCTTTAAGTCTCGTTTTTTTCTCTCTCTCTCTTTTTTTAAGGCCCGGATTTTCAAGTACGCTAAAATAAATCAAGCAAATTCAAGGACGGTTTAAACATGGCACTAAAGCGCTCTTTGCTCCATGCAAGAAAACAGCGGACCTGACTCGGGGGGGGGGGGGGTCCCACGTTGGCTGCGAAAGTTCTGAATTCCATAGGGGGTGGAGGGGGGTGGAGGGGGGTGGGGGGGGGTGGGGGGGGCACATGGGTGGGGTGTGCACACGGTTTATGAGCATCCACCCCCCCCCCCCCAAATGCTTTTTGCAACAAACAAAAAAAATCGTACATTTCTTTGTTGTCTGTCCTCGTTTATCTTCCCATAAAGCAAAAATAAAGAAAAAACCATCGACTCTTTCACACAAAATGCAGTTGAGCGCAACCGGTACGTTTCAAAATGAAAAAGATTAACGAGGGAGGAAAAGGAAAAAAAAACTTAAAATGAAATAAAACCACGTTTTGCGTTCTTGTGCCACAGCGCCTCTCTCAGGAGACGGCTGGCGTGCAGAAGATAATGCTTGTTTTATTCCGAACGAACGAACGTCAAAGTCAGTGAGGGCGCTCAGAGGGTCCCCCCATCAGACGGCTCGGGTGCGGCGGGGGGGGGGGGGGGGCCCTAAAGTGGCTTGAATCTCCGCGTCTCGTGTTAGTGTTTTCCTCGGGCCGTCGTGGCGACGTTCTGGACGGCCGCCCACGTCCTCTCTCGTGGTGCCGTCGCCGGCAAGACGGGCGGGTGGCGATGCGAAAAGTGTTCGGCGACGGACGCCGCCGGTGTTTTGCGCGGTGCAGTTTCGTGGAAGTAGTGCGGAGGAGGCCAGAGGGTAGGTAAGGAGGGGGGGGGGGGGGGGTGAACAATGCTGCTCTGTTTGGGGGTAGCTCGTTTTTTTTACGCCCCCTTGGCCAGGTCATCCGTCCCGGTCGGTCACTCGGCGAGACAGGACGAGTGTTCTGTGCCGTCGTCGCTGCCGCCGCCATCGCTCGATCGCCGCTCGGTCGTCGCTCTGTCGCTGTGCGTTGATGACGCAGACTGGGGGACCGCTAGTCCCCGCGAAACCGCTTGAGATAATTTTTAAAGAAAAAAGTAAATGGGGGGGGGGGGGGGGGGGTTGGGGGGAAGTCCCAACGCGAGATGCGAAGACGATGCGATGGCGACAACGGCAACGGGATACGGCAGCGGCCTGGGGCTCGGCCATTTTCAACGAAGACCGTCCTCGTCTCCCGAGCGCCGTTCTGCGCGGCAAAGAGTCTCGGCATGACGCTGGAAGCATTCGTCACCGCTCCCGCCGTCGCGGGTGGTGCGGGGGAGGAGAGGGGGGGGGGGGGACGGCGGCGACACGGCGGGCAGGTGCGGTGGTCGAGCATCGGTGAACGCGTCGTCCTCCCTCTCCCCGCCACTGCCAACACCGTACGTCGCGACACCACCACCACGGCCGACACCGTGACGACCAGTCCTCTTGGTCGTTACACACCGCCGCCGCCGCCGCCGCCCGCCACCGCCGCCCCCCCCCCACTAGTTGTGCTGCAGCGTGTTGGACTCGATGGGCGGCGCCGAGTCGTACAGGGTGTCCGTGTCGTGCGTGGGTTCGCCCGCCAGCGTGCATGGGTTGGACAGCGTCCCAGCGCCGCAGTCGCAGAAGAATCTTTCGTCGGCAGACGGAACCACGAATGGCGAGCGTGCGTCGAGGACGTCCCCCGTGAGGGTGCACATGCAATCGGACACACATTAGGACAAAAGCACACACGCGTATACACACGCATGCATGTCCACGCAGAGACGCGCACGCACAAAAGACAAGGTCCCCTGTATTGCCTTTAACTGGCTGTTGGGGAAAGTGCTTTTAGTGAGCTCCTATGGAGGTCGGCATGGCACACGAGGGGGTGGCAGTGGCCAACACTCCGCCGGGCCGCCTTTGTCACCCGAGTGGGGACGTTTGCACATTGCATCAGATTCTGATTTGAGGCCGAGTCGACCTCGGGAAGGCCCAGGACTGGTTCAGATAATCGTCACCGGTGTTGGCCTCGGACGGGAATTGAATTCGGGTCGCCGGGTTCAGCGCAGCGCGCGAACCGCTGCACGAACACACCTCGCCCAGTCGACTCGCGCACAAATGAACATGCACAGACACACGGATGAAGAAGTTTCCCATTCAGTCTCGACATAGCCCTGTCAGCAAATGATTACAGGGCACTCGTTGACATATGCGATGGGTGCGTTCCTGGTAAAACGCTCATTTCAAAATCTCGTATGTCAAAAGGAATTTCCCCGTAAGAAATGGTAAAGGAGGGGAGCGGGATAGGGGATTTCACTTGCCTATATTATCCTAACCAATATCAATACACGTACACAATATAATACTCGGTCCTTTAATTCTTACCCACCTGTGTTCTCTTGCTACAGTTCCCTCTCGTTAATTATCCCTTCACCACCTGTGCCCCTTCCTCTCCGGATGCGAGACATCCGGCCAACTGTGTACTTACTTATTCCTTCTCTCGGCACCCCGTTTGTTCTATCTCCTAACTCAGCGGCTCTGTGTAACGTTTCTTCCCCATTTAGTCCACTACACTTTGTATCTTGGCCGCCGTTGGTGCGGGAGCACACGCGGCGAGATGCTGGCACAGTGCAGCACACTCCTTATCGTACCGCACTGGCTGATGGCAACGCCATTGGGTCTCGGGTGCCGCCTTGGGTGGGGCGTACGTCGCCGATGACGTCGTTCCGAAAATGACCTCGCGCGTGTCTCAATACAAAGCGCGCGTCATTGCAAAATGGCGTACCACAAGAGCGCGTCAAACCCGAGGATTTCCTGTAAAAGGAGTGGCACTGCACACGAGGTCACAGACGTGGCATCACCACAGTGAACCAAGTGCGGTCTTGCGGGTCAGGGCTGCGTTCCGTGAGCTCGTCTTCCCTCGAGCTTTTTTCACGCACTGCTGCGGTGGGGGGCGGGGGGGCAGGGGGGGGGCACCTCCACGAGGTGAACGAAGGAAGCCTGCGACGGTGGGCACGTGCGCGGCGACACCCACCTGTCGTGCCGGATGAACTCCACGTCGTGGCCGAGGTGGCACTTGGTGATGCAGTTGATGCAGATGGCATTGCGCTCCGTGGTGTTGCACGTGTGACACCTGTGCTCCGCACGCACGAACGCAAAAGGACAAACTTTACAAAGGTCGGATAACCCTCGCCTCCAGCGGGGCCGGACCACAGGGCGTGCGCCCCCACCCCCTCCCCCCGTGCCGGGCTAAGACAATAGATTTAGGCAAGAGTCTCCAAAACTCGGGTGATCGTGACTTACCGCAGTCCGTTGGACCATTTGAATGTATATATATTTTTATAACGTCTATGCTTGTTTACCTGGGAAGGCCTCACCCGGGGCGATCGTGGATTTTGCAATTGCGGCACCTAAACTCTGGAACTCGTGACCTTGAAGAGTCACGACGCTACAGATCTTTAAATCTCGACCAAAAAAACATATCGGTTTAAAATGGCTCTCCCTTTTTAGTTATTTTCAAACGCCTTTCTCACTTTTTTCCTTGATTGACGTTAACTATTTCCGTCTTTCCGTGCAAAGCGCCCTGAGAACGATTGTTTTGTAAACTTAAATGTTTATTTTAATATAAATCTTCATGTCATCGCACGTGGTCCCCACTTGGGTGTGGCAAACGAGCCTAATTTTCCCCCTTCACAGGGGTCCTGTTACGTCAAAATCTGGTTGCTATTCGCAGAGTTTCTGTTCATCCCCCACCCACCCCCCACCGGACTGCAGTCGGTGTATTGTCCCCGGCTCGCGTTGAGTTGCAATAAAAAAAAAGTGGCCGCCGTGTGTGTGTGTGGTGAGGGCGAGCGGGGCAGTAAGGATCCGCCACCTGTAGAAGTCGTGCATGGGGTAGCTGGTGTAGCTGGAGATCTTGTAGAGGCAGTGACCCCGCGACACCGCCTTCTCTATCGCGTCCTGGTTATTGCCGACCTTGTTGTCTTCGCGCATGCAACAACGCACGCACGCACAAGAAACAAAATGAACTCTTAGCAGAAGTGTCTCACTTTAAACTGCATGGACAAGGCACTGGGCACAAGGGATGAAGGGGATTTCAAAGGCAATCTCAAGTCAGGTGAATTTTTACAGATGGCATCATAAAGGCCATGTATTTTTTTTATTTTTAAAGGAGGTATAATGATTTAACACTTCTTTGGCAGAGTTAACTGTCAATTTATAATCACGTTTCGCTTTCATCTTTGGCCGTGATCCATCTGCTGCCGACTGAAGGCCTCCCTCCCCCACCCAAGCCATCGCCATCCCTAGCAGACGCAAAACTGCAACAATCCATCTCGCTCCAGCACACGAGCGGATCTCATCGCTCCACCTCTGCGGTGGACGTTCAAGTGGGCACGTTCCTCCCTTTTGGCTGCCATTATAGTCTCGACCACTGGCCATTATCCCGCGTGCCCACTTAACCCGTCTTAACGGTCAACACGACTGCCTCTAACTCGCCTGTCCTCTCGAATCCAAGCGTTCCTCCCCATTCCCAGTCTCTCGTATTCTATTGACTTACGTCCCTCGTATTGCAGCATAGCAAGCCTCACAGCTGTGTTTTGCCACTTTCACCCACGTTAGCGATCGTCGGCACATCACAATGCGACGTTCTGTGCCACCGTGACCCGTATCTCCCCTGAGCGCGCACCTTTCATGATGACCTGGACACCCGTCGCAACAAAAAGGCCCCCAAACTTGTTGTTGAATATCTGATTGTCTTCCAACGTGGCGGTGGCGTGGTTCGTGATTTCTATGCCTGCCGGGGAGACAGGGGTACAGACAGGAGAGAGACGCAGGTAAAAGGGGACGCGCAAATGTTTATTTATAGAGTGCCTTCGAGACGATGGTGGTGAATGAGGCAGCGATGAAGGTGGTGGCAGTGACCATGGAAGCGGTGGTAGTGGTGATGGTGGTGGCGATGGAGGTGGTGGAGGTCGTGATGATGGGAGGTGGTAGCGGTATTGGAAGTTATGACAATGGAGATTGTGGTGGTGGTGGCAGAGATGATGGTGGAGGTGATGTCGCTGGCAGTCGTCATGTTGGCAGTAGAGATGGTCATGATGGCAGTGATGGTGATAGTCGAGATGATGGTGGAAGGTGGTGATAACGGCAGTGACAGTAGCAAAGGCAGCAGACGCGGCGTTGATGGGTGGCGGAAGCGTCGATCGTCATGGCCAAACGATGTTGACTGTGTAAACAGGGACCGGGCCCGGTCGACCCTGGCCAGCTCACCGGCGGCGAAGCCGTCAAAGATGCGGTTCTTGCGGAGTGTCGGGTGGCTGTTGGTGCTGATGAGCACCCCTGCCTGAGCGTTCCGGAAGATGTCGTTCTCCTCCAAAACGCCTTCACGTACGGAAACGAAAATGAACGTTTGAGTAAAAAAAAAATATAACAATCTTTCATCCATAAGACAGGTTTTGTTTTTGGTTACATCACGTAAATATAAATTTGTCGTTGAACCCGCCACCAGTAAGGTTTGTCATGTAAACAGAACGTGCCAATTCGTTACTAGTACAGCACACCGGTGTGTTGGAGAGCAAATCCACAATATTTTTTCTCCACCATACCGGTGTGCTGTACTAGTAACGACTTTGCATGTTCCGTTTACGTGACAAGCCGTACTGATTGGCTGTGTTTGGTGGTGGCGGGTTTAGCGACAAATTAATATTTACGCAATCTTGCCAAAAAAAAACCTGTATTATGGATGATATTGGTCGCGAAAGCCTATGTGATAAACAATCTTTTAGACATCATTATCTTTACCAGACTTATCGTGACCGCCACCGTCGCCACCACCCCTCCCTGCTATCGAAAGATGAACGCAGAGAGCTTATGCATTAACGTTTATCAATGTTAGTTAGAAAACGTAAAAAAAATTAACAAGCGGTTCCAGCAATGATAGGGCTATTGCCACAGGTTTGCACCCGAGTTTCTCACCCCTAAGTATATATGCGTAGCCAACCGTGCTAATTGGAGGTGCGGGGGAAGGACAACAAACTAAACACAAATCAGTTCTAAATAAATGAGTTTTCAATCTACGGTGATCACTGGGGTAGCCTGGAAGGGTTACCTCTGCCGCCGTTGAAAATGCAGATTCCTCCGTCACGTCCGCCGTGGATCTTGTTGCGCCGCAGCGTGGGGTTACTGTCGGTCTTGATCCAGACGCCCGCCATGGCGTTGTCGAAAATCTCGTTGTCTTCGATCACGCCCAGGCCTAGACAACGACCATCGTCATGACAAGTTTGACGTCGCGCGTGATCGCCGGGCGTCCTCAGCTTTTCTGCGCGCACCTCACCGCCAGTTGAGACTGAGATGGAAGGAGATGATTTGATGGCGGCGAGATGGGTTTTCTCACCTGAATTGTAAACCAGAATGCCTCCGTTCTGCCCTCCCCAGATCTTATTGCGCCTGATCTTCGGATTGCTGCCCGTCCTGTGGGGACGACGGCAAACAGATCGACGTTAAATGACCACTAAAAAAATTACAAAGTTGCCAAGCCGGTGCATTAACCCCAAGAGGATGCAACCTGGGTCCACAGCAGATCAGGCAATGATGTATCCGGCATACATGTTACTACATACTCTTATGCGAGACATTTAACATCTTAATACATCTTATTAACATGATGAAACCGTGACTTAAATCTTTCGTGACTGCAGGAATTCATATTCTTTGGCCTTTCGGTAAAGTCACGTAGATAGGTTCAAAGAAAATAACCTATCTACGTGACTTTACTGAAAGACCCAAGAATATGATGAAACCAGTAAGTCGTCTTCTGTGAGCTAATATATACATTATTGCTTGTATGGGTCTTCCAAATTGGACCATTGGAACAGCACAGAGTATTTCAGTGGCGCAGGCAGGTCTCCAATGCAAACGTATGCATTCTAACACATGTTAATCAAGCTGGCACACAGCGTAACACGGCAGGACATTTTTTTATCAGTGAAACGACTGGAATAATTCTACTGCAGATTTTTGCCAAAAAAAGCGATACGGAAGTGTCCGTCCATATTGGTGAGCTGCACAGTAAGTTTTGCAGCAAATGGTTGAAGGGTTTTGTAATTTTCACGTAACCATTAAGTGTCCTGTGAAGGACGGACGCACGGACATTGTATTTCCTGGGCGTAGTAGTAAGTTACCGAGCGGCTTCATTAACCAGGGGCAGCACTCCATTTTCCCTCGCCTCACATAAATCGTCATGCTCCATCACATGGTTCCCCACTTGGGTGTGGCAGTCAGCCCAATTTTTTCTCTCCCTTCATAGGGGGGGAGGGGGTCCCCCCCGTCACGCCGAGATCGGGTTGCCGTTGCGGAGTTTCTGCATCCCCTCTCTTTTGCGATCGACGAATTGTACCGGGTGCTCGTTGAGTTGCAATAAAAAAAAAGGGCAGTGCTCACCTGATCTGCACACCCGAGTACATGTGGTTGTAGATGTCATTGTCCTCGAGCACCCCGTGCCCATTGTCGTAAAAATACACCCCGACCTGCAAGCATGCGCGCGCACACACACATTGACAATCGCGACAATGAACGGGTAAGTAATGACTCATCGATTAAAATGGACTCGTGCGCTCGTGGTACATACATGGAACGACGCGTGCGGGAATCGGTTAATTACAGTTCATGGAAAAGACAAGTGGAGGTCAGATGGCTCTGGCGATAATCGTCTCCCCCGTATCTCTTCGCCTCTCACTTTCTCTCTCCCTGCATCTCCTCCAGTCACCTTGTTGCGCGTCTTTCTTTTCATTACTTGTAGAAGTGAGGTATCAGTTACCCAAGCAAAATCGCTCTCGATATCGTGCAACCTAATCTGCTGCTTACGTGTGGACGTCCCTGGTTGCAGAGACGTCCACATACAATCTATTCAGTTGCATGCAACTAAGTCGCGCAACCGGCCGATGAGGTGTGGACCCGCCTTTAAGGTGTGTGGGTGTATGTGCTGTGTGTGTGCATGTGTACGTATATTCACAAAGCCTCAAAGTGCACCTAGCCTGGCCTAAAGCCTTGTGATGACATCACCGCCACTTTGTGGCGAATGGCGGCTGTTATAGTTGTTGATTGATTTTTATGGGAAGAGCGGCAGAAGAGATTGTGATGATGGGGAGGTGATTAAAGGCGGTAGTAGTTTTGGCAGCGCTGACATCGCATGTAACAATGCATCGACTCGTCGATTCATATACGCTCTTATGCTCGCGAGAGATTCAAACTGCATGCAAATTATTGTACGTTAAAGTTACATTTAGGTGAATGGATTGAACAAAACTCGACAAAATGAGACAATTATAAACAATACTAAGCAGACGGTAAAACAAAAAAAAATCCTTGTATTGAATAGCGACGCCCAAATCACGACAATTCATCGAATTATATTCTTGGTTCTTTCGGTAAAGTCATGTAGAAGGGAAACAATTAAATAATAAAAATATAAAACAATAAAATTCTCACGACGTTTCGACTGCAACACAAGCAATCATCATCAGGTGTGAAAACCACAACAAGAAATGTTTTTAAAAGTGGCGTTTTTTTAACGTTAGCACCACGGAGAGCGATTTGACAGTTTGTTCAGATGGACGAGTCCATCTATGTTCGGAAAAGAGGAGGGGGGAGACGAAAAATAATGGATGCGGTCTGAAAGCCACCGTAAGCGTGATCAATCAATTAAGATCCGAAATGGTTCATCAAATCCTTCCAATGATTGCTAAGATCCACGAGAGGGGCCAATCATGAGACGCTTTAGCGACGACGGCGACCGCGCCAGGGGTAGCACCGGCGATGGAGACGGCACGGTGGGTTTTGCGCGCCGGTCTCTCTACCTGCTTGCCGCTGTGAATGCGGTTGCGACGCAGCACCGGCGTGCTCCCCGTCGTCACCCAGACTCCCGCCAGCGTGTTGCTGTAAACCTCGTTCTCCTCAATCACTCCCTGGCCCTTCTCGTGCTGCCAAGGGGCGCACGTACGCGCAGACAGACCGGCAACAGCGACAACAACGGTTAAAGACACACAACTAAAGCAAACACTCAAAATGTGTGACGCGTTAGGAGGACGGCAGTAGGACCAGTACATTTGGTATTCATGCCATTCTTATAGCGCAAGGCTATTACGAAGGTGTTATGTTCCACAGACGCTTACAGTCTGCAGTAGTTTTACAGTAGAGGGTGACGTTGCTCCGTGGCTTCTTCCAACTTGGGAATTTGCGAGTAATTTCCAAATGTGGATCGTGAGACACCCAGGCGCACACGGCCCACCCTTGTTTTTGAACAACCTCATGGGATTTTAACGTCCACTGCGAAGAAGACGGTGCACGTATTTTAAAGGTTAAATTACATGGTGCGCATTTTTATTGCGTGACAAAAAACAAGTGTTCGCCAGGGCGGCCACTGGCTACGGTACCGCGAGCCTCTGCAACAAGCGCCAAAAGCGTTAAGCCGCCGAGCCGTGCCGCTGCCCGGCCGTGTCGACCATCCACAATCGGGACGGGGGCGGACGATGAGCTGCCAAGAATTCTGAGCCGAGCCTCCGCCCACGCCACTCACGACGTAGATGCCGCCGTGCTGCCCATCGTGGATCTTGTTGTGCCGTACGATTGGACAGCTGTTGCTGCGGATCTGGATCCCCGCCAGAGCGTTCCCTGCGGAGAGAGAGAGAGAGATAAAAACAAACAAACGAGAGACGTCTCGGACAGAAATCGCCATGGATTGTTCTCATCTTGCTTCTCTTTTTTCCTGATGATATTGTCCAATATGCTCTGAAGCACTGAAGTATGGTTAAAATAACACCCATGGCCTGGTGATATGGCGAAGGCATTCCTTCATCCAGCAGAACACTGCCAAAGGGAGGTATACAATTTTTATGACTATTATCATTATGAATATATGTTCCAGTCGTGCTCCTGCCATTATTATGATGATGACGATGATGATGCAGATAGCGTCATGTTATGAGATGCGCAAGTTACCGTAAATGTCGTTGCTCTCAATCAGGCCACGGCCGTCGCCAAAGATGTACACCCCGCCCTGGTTGCCATTGAAAATGGTGTTCCCTCTGCAGAGCACACACATTCAAAATCTGTCACGGAACGCAGGATGACGGTAAAAACTAGGGTATGCAACAATGTATCGGATCATCGGTTAAAATGCAGGCTTACGATCACGACACATAGATCGAATCACACACACACACAAGCATTGGTAAATGTATAGAGAACCTTTGTTGCAAGTATTTGTTTAACAATCCCACTTGAATGATTTTAGCTGCAGAAGTGGAATTTGCTAAACCTTGTAAGTAACGAAACACAATGTTTTTTTGTGTGCAGACATTGCACATGCATTGTGTGTGTCATGTGTGCTTATGAGCGTATGTCGTGCGTGGGCAGCGGTAGTGCAGCGGTTCTGGGAATGCCCTAGGTCGACTCGGCCTCAAATGAGTACCTGGTGTAATGTGTAAATATTGATGACCCACCCCCTCGTGTGCTGTGCCAGCCTTCATAGTTGCTCGCTAACAGCACTTGCCACAAAAATATGTTACGGCTATACGGGGGGGTGGAATGTTTATCTTTGTTGTCCGTGCGTTCCTCCACGTGTCATGCGTGGCTGACCGGATGGTGGGGTCGCTCTGCGAGGTGACCCAGACGCCGGCGAAGTTGTTGCTGTAGATCTTGTTGTCGATGAACTGGCCACGGCCCTTCTCGTGCACGTAGATGCCGCCCGTCTGCCCGTGGTGGATCTCGCAGCGCACCACCGTCGGGTTGGCGTACGCCTTCACCTCGAAGCCGGCAATTCGGTTCCGGTGGATATTGCAGCTCTCAAAATATCCCTGGAGGCGAGCATGAGTTTGTAAGCAATGTGAAGTGGAGGCAAGAGTAAGGAGAGGGATGGAAAGGAAAGAGAAGGGAAATCGAGCCAAAGGAAGAGAAGAAGAGTTAAGGGGGAGAGAATAAAGTGGGAGGACAAGGGTAGAGAACAGGGAGGAAACTTTGGAGCTGTGGATTGACAGTGGAAAACTGTACATTCTCAACAACAACAATCGTCATTCGCCACTAAGTGGCAGTAATGTCACCATGGCGCTTGTGTCATGCTAGGTGCACTTTTAGGCCACGTGAAGTGTCAACGGCCTACTGGTAGGCGGTCACGGAGCAAACTCAGGTGCCGTGAGTTGACTGGGATGATGACTGGCAGATGCACCAACTGTACCCCCCCCACTGTGCAAACTTTCTACCTTTTAGCCACCAGGTACTCTGCTCGCACAAAAGATCACCCTTATAGCCTTAACAAACTGTAGGAGCAAGTGCTGTTAGTGAGCGAAGGCCAACATGGCACACGATGAGGTGGGTGGCCGGCACCACGCCCGGCCACCTTTGCTCACACACGGACACATGCGTGCATTTACGAGCGCACCCCTCTGTCCGCGCGCACTCACCATGCCGTGGTCGAATGTGAAGACGCCCACATCGCGTCCGTGGTGGATGTGATTTCGTCTGATGATGGGGTTCGCGTGGTTCTTAACCCAAATCCCGGCCAGCGCATTGTTGGAAATTTCGTTGTCTTCATAGGTTCCCTGTCACAAACGCCAAGCCGTTTGGTGTTAGCTGGTGCTCCAGTTACACCTCAGTGAGTGGGGGCATGCTGGGAGTCGGCTGTGCGTGTTCTTCTCGGCCGGGCAAGGCCACAAACGTCATCGTGCACATTGTTCAGCGCTCTCAGTCAGCTCAGTACATTGTAAAACAAAAGATGGTCACTATATTGCGTGCTTTCAAATGCGCTTCTGCGGCCATCTGGAACATTGTATCTTGCCAAACTTTATCGTTCCATAATTTCCAGGTAATTTTTTTCACTTTAGATGTACAGTGAGAGAAAAAAGTATTTGATTCCCTGCTGATTTTGTACGTTTGCCCACTGACAAAGAAATGATCAGTCTATAATGTTAATGGTAGGTTTATTTGAACAGTGAAAGACAGAATAACAACAACAAAATCCAGAAAAACGCATGTCAAAAATGTTATAAATTGATTTGCATTTTAATTAGGGAAATAAGTATTTGACCCCTCTGCAAAACATGACTTAGTACTTGGTGGCAAAACCCTTGTTGGCAATCAGAGAGGTCAGATGTTTCTTGTAGTTGGCCACCAGGTTTGCACACATCTCATGAGGGATTTTGTCCCACACCTCTTTGCAGATCTTCTCCAAGTCATTAAGGTTTCGAGGCTGACGTTTGGCAACTTGAACCTTCAGCTCCCTCCACAGATTTTCTATGGGATTAAGGTCTGGAGACTGGCTAGGCCACTCCAGGACCTTAATGTGCTTCTTCTTGAGCCACTCCTTTGTTGCCTTGGCTATGTGTTTTGGGTCATTGTCATGCTGGAATACCCATCCATGACCCATTTTCAATGCCCTGGCTGAGGGAAGGAGGTTCTCACCCAAGATTTGACGGTACATGGCCCCGTCCATCGTCCCTTTGATGCGGTGAAGTTGTCCTGTCCCCTTAGCAGAAAAACATCCCCAAAGCATAATCTTTCCACCTCCATGTTTGACGGTGGGGATGGTGTTCTTGGGGTCATAGGCAGCATTCCTCCTCCTCCAAACACAGCGAGTTGAGTTGATGCCAAAGAGCTCCATTTTGGTCTCATCTGACCACAACACTTTCACCCAGTTGTCCTCTGAATCATTCAGATGTTCATTGGCAAACTTCAGACGGGCATGTATATGTGCTTTCTTGAGCAGGGGGACCTTGCGGGCACTGCAAGATTTCAGTCCTTCACGGCGTAGTGTGTTACCAATTGTTTTCTTGGTGACTATGGTCCCAGCTGCCTTGAGATCATTGACAACATCCTCCCGTGTAGTTCTGGGCTGATTCCTCACCGTTCTCATGATCATTGCAACTCCACGAGGTGAGATCTTGCATGGAGCCCCAGGCCGAGGGAGATTGACAGTTCTTTTGCGAATAATCGCACCAACTGTTGTCACCTTCTCACCAAGCTGCTTGGCAATGGTCTTGTAGCCCATTCCAATCTTGTCCCTGACATCCTTGGAGAGCTCTTTGGTCTTGGCCATGGTGGAGAGTTTGGAATCTGCTTGAATTATTGCTTCTGTGGACAGGTGTCTTTTATACAGGTAACAAGCTGAGATTAGGAGTACTCCCTTTAAGAGTGTGCTCCTAATCTCAGCTCGTTACCTGTATAAAAGACACCTGGGAGCCAGAAATCTTTCTGATTGAGAGGGGGTCAAATACTTATTTCCCTCATTAAAATGCAAATCAATTTATAACATTTTTGACATGCGTTTTTCTGGATGTTTTTGTTGTTATTCTGTCTCTCACTGTTCAAATAAATCTATCATTAAAATTATAGACTGATCATTTCTTTGTCAGTGGGCAAACGTACAAAATCAGCAGGGGATCAAATACTTTTTTCCCTCACTGTAATTTGCTTAATGCGGCACTTTTAAGGAATGCATTGACCGCGTTAAATGAGAACTCACTGTATCTTGTTCCAAACTTTGTTCGGCTAACCATCGAAAAAAAGACGGTCACAGCATCGCGCGCTTTCAGGTGCGCTTCTGCTGCCGTCTGGAACCCTCTTCCTTACAATATTAGGAAGCCACTGGAGCTGTGCATTTGTAAATCTAGATTGAAAACTAATTTCTCTCGCAATGCTTTTTGTGTTTAGTTTGTTGTCCTTCCTCCGCACCTCCGATGAGCACGGTTGGCTACGTACGGTGCCAAAGAAGTTCAACATGCATACACAATTGTAACTGACGATGCGTCTGCCACGCAGCCTTCGCAAATTTTCCGAGTTTTGGGTCGTGCGGTCCATGAGGAGGCGTGACGGGAGTTTACGGCGGCTACGTACCTGCGCGTGGTCGGTGATGTAGAGGCCAACGTTCTCACAGTCACTGATATTGCAGTACTTGAGCGAGGGGCAGGCCCCGTGTCCACTCACGCACACGGCCGAGCCCACTGTCCCGGCCATGGAGAAACGCGGCACAAACGCGCACGACAGGGCACGGTTTGACGATAAAGATTCGCATTCATTAAATCGCCAAAAGTCTCAAAACGACTTATCATGAAAACCCTGGCAATATAAAAAACACATCGAGGGGAAGAAAAAGACAAACAAAAAGACAACAAAGATCAACGGCAAAGGGGCACGAACGCGGCAGGGCCAGAGTGATTTGTGCACACTTGGACACAGACATTCAATGGAGAAAATCTGAGGGAAGTCTCAAAAAAACAATGGAAAAAAGACACTGCAGGCTCAGGCAAACAATCCCAGCATCCCACCCCTAACCAAAATCCACCCGACCACCGCCACCACCACCACCCATTGCCACTAACCACACCCCACCCAACCACCATCAGCACCAAAAATCCCCACCGCAAGCTCCACCAAAACGAGTCTGATTGTTTTTCTCGGTGCGAGTGGCAGGGCCAATTAACGATGACAGAACCCTAACCCGTGCCACTTACACACGCGGGCCAGGCTTGCCGGCAGCCTGCGGAGTGTATGGGGCTCACCTGTGCAGGTGCTGCGGATAATGGAGCGGTCGATCACTGGGCAGCAGTTGACCGTGATCTCGAGGCAGTGGTGCGCGTTGTGGTGATTTCCGGAGCGATCGTCCGGGTTGAACTGTGGCATCAAGTGGCAAGACGAAGGCATAAAGTTCATGATAATAGTAAATGTAACGATATCCTCTTAGTCCATAAGCCTAAGGGCCGTCTGAACTGATGCTTACCATCGGTATTCATTTAATGAGCAAACTCTGGACTGTTTTTATTTTCTTAAGTTTCACCAGCAGCCAGGGAAGTCGAAAGAATGAGGATGGGTTAAATAATAACCAGAAAGTAATTAACAAGGAAGAAAATGTATTATAATTTACAGCCCTCTGTCAACAATCAACTGCTGGTAGCCATATGCTTCACAGCGGACGTTAAAGCTCCTGTGACATTATTAGAAAAAGTAGTCTACGTGTGCCAGAATCACGGTTCAAATTTCCACAAAATTCGAAAACTGCTCTCAAACTAGCTAAGTGGGTAAAGTCACAAACTAACATCGCCCCCTACTTGCAGAATAATGCCCAATTGCAGGCCAGTGCTGCTTTGACCTTGTGCCCTCACAGGGACGGCTGCCACCGGGGGCTCTCCTAGACGTGGCTCGCGCGTCACGATGTACCGCACGAGAGGCGTGGTATAAATATTAAGCGACGATGACGACAAGCCGCCCGGCCACCGGCGCCAACCTTGATGGTCATGAACCCAACGTAGGCGTCGTCGGAGCCCTCCATGAACACGAACGTGGAGTCTCGAGTGTTCTCGATGATCACTTTGTCCGCCACCTTGCCCGGGGCTGTGGGGTTAGACAACCGCAAATATTCAAAACAAAGCAAGGAAAAATGTTTCCACCATTCCAAATTCGTTAATAGCTCGACAGTGAAGAACATATGACGCAAAACGCCAACCGATGTTATCTGGGTTCCGTGTTCCTTGCTATCCAATGTAAATGAACAAAGTACAGCCCCTTTTGTTGATCCAGTACTGAAGGCCTCCCCTGCAGCGTATTGGCCATGGGAGATTTTTGATCATACTGAGCAACGGTGGTCGGTGTGGAATGGTTAAGGTGATGAGCGTAGACGTGAGACCATAAAAGTACAGTCCAGGTGCTGTGGATGACGGAACAACGCACGTGTTCAAATTTTACGATAACAAAAATCCTAGATCTCAGAGGCACTAGTTCAGCACTCCGATCTCCGAGCCACATCATGGAACGACTTTAATCAGTGATCTGTAGTATTCCTACCGATCGCCACCATCCCGCCGTGACCCCTGGGTTGCCCTCTGCCCGTGTGAACCCACCGGCTCCGATCATGGCGACAGGCGTCTCGACGTAGATCCACTCGTCGGAGTACACGCCGGCGTGGACGAAGATGAGGCCGTCGAAGTGGCCCTCCTGCACCCCGCCCAGGGCGTCCTCGATTGTGTCATAGTACTGGGCGACACGGACATACAAAGATTCCCCGAATAGCCTTTAACAGACTGTTGGGGCAAGTGCTGTTCGTGAACAGCTATGAAGGCCGGCACGAGGAGGTGGATGGCCAGCACCACGCCCGACCACATTTTTCTCCCTCGTGGTGACGTTTACACACCGCACCAGGTACTCATTTGAGGCCGAGTCGACCTAGGGGAGGCCCAGGACCGGTTCAAATAATCGTCACCGGTGTTGGCCGTGAGCGGGAATCGAACTCGGTTGCGCCGGGTTCGTAGCATGCTAACCGCTAACCTCCCGCTCCCCACATGAACACAAGGACACACGGACACACATGAATGCATGCAGTCAGCAGCCCAAAAGGAACCGCAATCCTTCGCCAAATCCAGCAGGTTGCAACATGGCTGAAAAAAAAAATTTCTTTCCATTTTTGTTTTTTTCACCCCACTGTGTTCCAGCCAGAACAGGTTGGAGGGCTTTTGGAATACCAAACTTAAGAAATTTAAAGCAATGTAACCACGCCTATAGAATAAGATTTTCAATCACTTCATATGAAATAGACGCCGACTCAAGATTCATTCTTTTTTTTTACAAAGTGATGAAAATCGTCCTAGTATTGGCTGCAGGGGCCATAAATATCTAGCCGACGGTGGGAAATTGAATTGACATCCCCTGGTTCATAGCACAATGCAGTGACTGTTCTACTGCTCCACCCCTGATTAGTGCGGTTGGCTACGTACGGTGCGAAAAAAGTTCAACACACATACATAAGATACTTCAAATCGAAACTGTCCCAGAGAGAAGTGCACCACGCTGTCAGTGAAATGGCCATGGAAGATCACATTGGAAAAACTTCTAAAGTTCCTTCCATCATCCTCGAATAGCAGCTTTCATCAACAAGAGTTTCTCGAGGATGCACACAGAGACGGCGGTGCGCACCTGTGCCTTTAGTCTGGGTCTTTTAGATTGTAAATCTGTGAAATACGATTCACAGCATATTGGTGGTAAATTTACGTGTTTAGCGAGTGGTGGTGGTGGTGGTGGTTTGAGAGCAGCACCATGGTGGCTCAAGAGGCAGGATTCCCTTCGCTCACCAGAATGTTCGCTCGACCTTTGAACCTTGCCGGGTTGTTGTAGAAGTGTTCCGCGTAGCCCGGTTTGATGTGAACCCCTTTGTACTGAAACGCAACGACACAACAGACGGGCAATTAGAGCACCTTCTGGTGCTATGAGACCCTTGAGACTCGGTGGGTAAAGTCTAGGCCATGTCCTCCATTTGCTCTTCATTCCAAACGATTGTAGGCATAACCAATAGCGGCGTTCCGGAAATCACGTGACAGAGGACATCCGTTCTCCGCCAGTGACCTTCACTCGGTGCAACTCTGTAGTTTTCCCTGAAAAACGCTTGAATTTTTATTTAATCAATAAATAATTGACTCTGGCGTCCTTTTACCTGGAGCGTGCAGTCCGCCTTAACACGATATTCCGAGTGCCAAAGACGCGTCACCAATACCAACGCTAAAATCCCTACTCCGGCGAGGATAGCAGCAATATCATAAAAGGTCACTGCATTCATAATCCAATTGTGACAAATGTATTTGGTTCAAGTATTTGTGCCCTTTAATGTATTACCATCTTCTAGTGTGTAGCGTGCAGGGGCGGGCCCCAATCATGACAATGATGATAATAATATAATCATGATAACAATGTGACTTGGAGGGTCCTGCTTGCAAAGTTTGGCCAATTTCACTTACTAAGCATTTTGCTCATTGTAAATATGATGATCACAATCATGAGGATAATAATGACACTGCCACTGCTGGTGATGATGGTAGTGGTGATGATGACAATGATGATGATGCTGAAGATGTTGATGCTCCTGGTTATGAAAATGCGAATGGTGATGTTGTCTCTTCTGCTGGTGATGGTGAATGCAATGATGATTATGCTGACGACGACAATTATGACAAAAGATGCCAAATGTTCTGAAAGTAATTCAAAATCACCGGTAATGACAATAACAATTGTAACAATTGACGTTATCACCCTCATAGCAACATTTTCCATGTCCATCATCCCAATACCCAAGAGTGGTCGCAATCTAGAACACCTTCAATAGTGTGGTTCGTTTCTAGCCGCTAGGCATTTGGGACCTCAAGACCCAAATGTGTTTAGTTTGTCGTCCTTCCTCCGCACCTCCAATTCGCATGGTTGGCTACGTACGGTGCGAAAGAAGTTCAACATACATACATGCTTGTGTCAAAAAGAGGGCAAAGCAGGTGACAGGCAAAATAGTTCAGAAGGTAGGGGCATTGAGAATGGTTTCTGGACAGCCGATTCAAATGGGTGCCACCACTTTATATAATGACAAACGGTAACATTTTAATTGTGCTGAAAATAGGGAGATGAGCTGCTAGGTATTAAAAGGTGATGAAAATGCTCAAAATATAATTATTACTTAATCATCATTATCACTGTAGCACCACGACAGCGTATCAATGCGTCACGATCACTGTCAACCGCGATTTTAAAAAATCGTCCCCCACCCACCCGCTGACGCAGCTCCAACCGACGGACGCCAGGGCAACCCGCGGGCACTCACCAGTTGGCTGAAGCTCTCCTTCCACGGGTTGGCATTCTCGCAGTCCTCCACGTTCACCTGGAAGAACTTGCGCGGCTCTGGGTGCAGCATGGGTCTTGTGTACTCAAAGAGGTCCGTGTACAGTAGCTTCCTGTTCGCGTCGGGCGAAACACGTTCAGGCGAAATGGGCATGATGGCGAGATGTTAACTTCCTCGCCTGGTATACAGGAGGTTGTCGGTTCGATCCCGACCCTGACGCCCGTTGTATATTGGAGTACGCATGTTCTCCCCGTGGTCGTGTGGATTTTTCTCCGGAGCCTCGGGTTTTTCCCTCCACATTTAGAAACGTGCATTTAGAGTAGTAGGCTGCTATAAATGTCCACAAGATAAGCTACTTCGTTGAGCTATCATTTGTGATAACCAGGTCACTTCTGAAAAAGAGCTAAATAGCTCAGTTGGCCTTACCTGGTAAAATAAAATATAAATATTTTTTAGGTTCAGGTGCAACATGACAAGTCCAGCTGCGGCGCTTTTTCGTAGGTGGCGGTTAATTTGACAAAGACACCCCCCGTATAGCCTTAACAGACTGTTGGGGCGAGTGCTGTTAGGGAGCACCTATGAAGGCTGGTATGGCAAAGAAGGGGATGGGTGGTCAGCAACACGCCCAGCCGCCTTTGTCTCCCAAGTAGCGAAGTTTACACATCGCACCAGGTACTCATTTGTGGCCGAGTCGAACTGTGACAGCCCAGGGTTCTACCACCACTGTACTACCACCTCGCACAATGGACATGTGAAAGAGGCTCTGTCCTGTTCATGTGTTGTTTTTTTGTATATGTCTTAACCCACACCTCTGAATGTCCTTTGAAGTTCAATTTGTGCACGTTATAAATGTAAAAATGAATGCTACCACTAATTAGTTTGGTCTGCTCTTGACTTTCGTTTGTAGGCTTGTACTCATCACCTGCATCCCCTCCACCAGGAGATGAAAAAAACCTAATACCAGCTCTCACGGTTGCCAAGAGACACGATTCACACTCCCAGGCGATTCGGTGAGTTGTAATGATTTGGTGTGATGGCGAGATTGAACAATCGATTCTTTTTAATGCCTTCCAACTAACAGTGAAGCATTAAACCTGATCTGCGGTCTATCTGTAATGAGCGGCACGATACATTTCACGTGCCATTTTATGTTTTTTCGGCCTATGGAAGTCCTGGTTCCTGCACGTCTGCCAAAAGCACAACTGATATCTATCACGAATCAAGTATTTCTAGGCTGAACACATTATAAAGCCTTACAAAAAGCATACAATGACTAATTTATCTGCCTCGTCTCGTTTATGTTCTCATTTATGCCGCCTCGATCATACAGTGCAAGGGTCACACATCAACGTAAACGCAAAACATAACTGCTTAAAATCGTAAACAATCGATTTCTTGCAAGCACGATTCCACGCGAGTTGCCGCCAGCATGAAAGTCGACGCTACATTCAGCACGCAGTCACTGCGGCCAGGCGCGCCCACCCCCCACGCCCCACGCGGCGCGTGCTCACCACAGCAGGGGGTCGTTGGCGAGTGTGTTAAAGCGCTTGCACACGCAAGCCACGCGACATAGGTCCTGCTCGAGCAGGTACGAGAACACCTTGAGCACCACCTCGTCCGGGAGCTTCTCCTGCAGGTATCGCTCGGCTGGAGCTGCGGAGGGGCAGGGGGGGGAGAGGGGAGGGGGGCGGAACACCAAGCAGGTAAGCGCCATAAGATCTCTGTCCACTGCACGCTAATTTCACGGTAAGTCCTCGCTTAACGTGTGTTCTTCACAAAAACAAAGTTCTCGGAAACGCGGTTGTTCCACTCGGGAACCCTTTTCGCACAATGCGCACAGTTACAACGCGGTTTCTGAGCGGTCGACGACAAACTACTTTCTTGAGCTGCGCGGCCGAGCGATGGAATACATTACGTGGAATGATATCTCGTCATCTTACTGTGTGTGTTGTAGTATATCGTATCTCGGCAGACTTCATAGTTACATTTTTTGTTGGGGAATAGTTTTCGCTTTACACATCTCCCGCGTTAACCAAAAACTGACTGTACACTCAACGGTATGCGAATTGCACTGCGGGTCACCTCAACATCTCTTTATGCTTCTTCCACACTGCTCCACTTAGGAATTCCCCACCCACCTCCAATTGTCTCTTTTCCCAAGCACTTGTATAACATTTCTCACTAAAAAGAAAATATGTTACACTCTTATTTATTACAACTTGGACAGTGCCATGCGATATGTTGCTAACCGCTTGGCATGATGGACCTGTGCTTAGCAACCGTAATAAAAAATGACTAAAAAAACATTGTACCCAAATTGTACAGTGTGCTAATAGTACGTTGTACCACAATTATATATTGTAGCCTAACTTCACACTATTTTAAAATTTGAGTGGTAAGTGTTGTATGTATGTACGTTGAACTTCTTTCACACCGAACGTAGCCAGCCGTGCTAAACGGAGGTGGTTCACAGCCAAGCAGGTGGCACTGTGACACCCATGTACATTGTTAGCTCTCGTTGTACACCGAATGCAGAGGAGTCTAATGGAACCAGGAACCGGAATCAGGAACTGGTTTCAACCGTGACATTTTCTCGAACAGAAACTGAAAATCAACCCCAAAACATGTGCTTTTTCTGGAATTAAACCGCTCCCCCCCACAAAAGAATGCACTTACCAGTTAACACCTGTGGGGGGGGGGGGGTGGGAAGTGATGTGCTTTGTAGCTGTGGTGTTAAAAGTAAAGAAAGCCACAATCCCCAGCCAAGGCCACAGTTATAACCTATTACGCTAGAGGGCACGTTAGCCGTGGTCCCGACAGTGACTCGGTGAGACATTGTGCAGAGCTTCAGTACTCAGCAATCAGTCAAGTCCACAAGGTGAGAGACGGTCATACTTGCCGAGACTCAGAGATATTTCTAACTATAGACAAAGATCCCCCGCCGTATAGTCTTAAACAGGCTGTTGGGGCAAGTGCTGTTAGCGATTAGCAACCATGAAGGCCGGCATGGCACACGAGGGAAAGGTGTGGCCAACACCACACCTGGTCGCCTTTGTCTCCCCAGTGGCAATGTTCACACATCGCAGCAGGTACTACATATTTTCCTCTAGAAACATAAGTGAGAGCTAGAGATGCCAATTTTTGAAACGAGAAACAATAAATTTTCTCTATATTTAACAGTACATTTCTATTTCAAGTGATTAACTAGAACATTTCATAGAGGATACAGCATAATCATGAAAACTATTTTTCAAATGATATCATGCGATTGGTAACATCCACTGTGAAGAAGACTGTCTCTTTTACACTGTATGCTAACTGTACATTGTACACGAATAGTTAGTGCACCACTGCATTGCAGTTACACCCCCTCGCCCTTTCTCCGCCTCTCTCTCCCTATTGCTCCATCTCTCTTGCTGTCTCTGTCTCACTCAAGACAGTCCCCGTCTCCTCTCGCTCTCTCTACCCGATCTCTATCGGAGCCCCTCTTGCTCTCACTATGTCTTTCAATGATCCGAGTCGGACGTTCCACCACACAGGAGAATGAATCGCAGAGAGGCTCGGTGGAGTTGCGAGGAGGTGAGGAAGGGGACTCACGTGGCGGCTCCTGGGTCCGGTTCGACATACGGGTGCGCTTTGCACGGTGGCTGGAGCTCTCGGTGCTGGTCGACGACATCACCTACAAAAAGACATCATCAACGGTCACGGATCAATTAATAAATCCACTGCTGGATGAAGATCTCCCACCCCACCATGCTCTGTGTTCTTGGCTGTCCGACATGGGATTTTTAAGCTCTTTTCAATTATATATATATTTTTAATTCAGGGTCAGGTGGGACAAATTATAGCAATCAATATATGACATAGCAATGATAGTGTACTAAAATGTATAATAATATCAAGCCTCGCTGAGTCTCAATATGCTTATTGGTTCAGGAGGATCATGTATCGGGATGTTTGGCTTCATGTGGGAGTAAACCAGAAAACCCAGAGAAAATCCAATTGGAATGGAAGGGGGTGACACTGAAAGCTCCATAAAGATCACTTGAAGAATTAATTGATGAATTGTCATCTCCAGCCCACCTTGCAGCCCAAGGCAACTCCTGGTATTTCCAGGCGGTTTTCCATCCAAGTACGAACCTAGCCAGACTTAACCCCACTAAGCTTCTGATATTTAATGAAATAGAGCACATTTAGGGTGATTTTGTCTGAAGGAAGTGACATCCATCGAGCCATAATTACAAACCCATGATTTTAAAGTCTTCTTCCTTCATAATGTCGCTTCAACCTCATGTCAGATAGCACAGGACACTCGGCCGATGGATGCAACTCCAAAATAGCTGGTCTATGAAATCTGAATTAGAGGAGATGCTCTATTAGTCATTTATAATTGTTATCTTGCATCAAATCATAACAGCTAAGCTGTAATATGTTTGGTGCAATGGATAGATAGTTCAAGCGTGAATCAGTTGAGTAGATTGATGAGTAGGTTGGCCGAGTGGGTGAGTGAGCGAGTTTGTGAACAAGAGAGCGGATCAGAGTGTGAGCGAGTGGGTGAGTGGGTGAGCGTGCAAGTGAGTAGATTAACAGGGCGAGCGGGCGCCTATATGAGCGAGCTTGTGAGCGAGTGAGTGGGTGGGTGAGCGGGCGAGCGGGCAAGCGGGCGAGAATCTGAGTGGCCGGACGAGCATCTGCGTGGTCGGGTGAGCATCTGAGTGAGTAGGTGAGCAGTTGAGCGAGCGGGGTCACGTGTGGCTGAGCGAGAGGGCGAGCGGGCGGAGGCGGCGCTCACCTCAGCCGGGTTTGCTGTCGGTGCGATTTGCCGCTTGCACGTCTGTGGCTTCCGGCGCAGCTGGTAGGGGCTGCGCACACCCGGCGCAGCCGGGACATCCGCCGCACGTGGCTGCACCACAGCCGGGCCGGGCGCCGGCGCCTGCCCAGGGCCGGGTGCCGGATCCGGAGCCTGGATCCGAGCGCCATCATCTGTCGCGCACACACACACACACGTGCACATGATTCACGTTCATCGCAAACACGATACACGTTTGTCTCGAATGCGTACACGCGTGATGCAGTTCTTGTTCATCAACACAATACTCTGTCGATTTGTACAGCATCTAAATGGGACTGCGCATCTCAAAACTGTATAAAATAGCAGCCAGTGGTGGCGCTCTGTGCAAGACTGTGGATCTCTGGGAATCTATGGCTGTTTGGCGAGTCTATGGATCTATGGTCAGTCTCTCAGTGTCTATGTAATTATGCATAAGTCCAAAGAAACCTACATAATATAATTTGGATTTACATAGGATCTCATTATGACTGCATCTCCAGATGCTAGACAGAAACAATGGGCATCGTTATTTTATATAGAGAGGCAGTCAGTTGTAGGCAGAGGGAGAAAAGGTCTTGGGCCTGGAGCTGAACAGGGGCAGGGAGTCAACAGCATGAATGGAATTCTGTACCATGGGGGGTCGCAAGGACCGGGCTTGAGAAACAATGGTTGAAAGGAAGATGCAACCCATGAACATTTTTCTCCAATCTTGATCATTAAATGTTTTTTAGGGAGAGGTGGCCGCTTGGGTCAGAGGACAGAGTTGACTGAAATCCTGGGTTCGTCAACAGGCAGTCAGCCACGTGTGATTAAACTGAATTCTCAAGTGTAAGGAGTTGATCGACAGCACTTTTACTTGGATAAATTCCAGCTCTCAGACATCAATATATCGGTTGCATTGTCATGCAATGAACAGAAACTGTCGGTGGCAGGGCAGGTGGCAAAATGCTGCCCCCTGTTTTGTGGACAGAGGTCACTTGAGATCTCAGAAGTAATTCTGCGAGTTCCGCTTGTGCGGGGTGGTGGTGGTTTCTAACACGGCCACACTTCTGCTACAGGTCCAAACAGATTCCTTGTTTCAGGACATGATGCCAATAGTGCAATCTGGATAAAAATTATGGACGGCTTTATTTCTGTAACGTCTCCAAGCGCTCTGGAAAAAAAGCAGTTGGTGGTCCCAGACAATGCCTGTGGATAACACAAATAAAACATATACATGACCGGCTTCAGTCCCGTTACGACACGGCCAGTCTTTCAGTCCTCCGTCAGGGGTAGATACAACCCAGCTGCCCTCATAACCAGCATTTAAAGTTCTCTTGTAGATTCGTACCGACGCTATGTCTCGGGCCATCTTAAATGTTTGAAGAATTGTTTAATGTAAAAAAAGACCTTAAAGCGATGGCTAGGCACGCCACTATAGTGTACTCTGCTGACACCACTTCGATGATGTTATTTAAAATACAGGAGAGAAGTCACGGTGATGTCACTCGTGCACAATCATGCGCGCGACCACAATTTTAGAGTCTCTCGTGTCATTAACGACGCTTCAGACTCATGTCGGACACATGGCCGAAGGGTTTCACCTAAAGAACTGTTTGTTGTCCCACTTAGATCATCCCTAAAATAATATACCAAGTGGATATCGAAGTGTTAGACACAATAAAAATTTATGAAGGCAGTGCAAAAACACAACCAAGAAAAATCGGATATAGGCATGGATTCTGTAATGCTTCTTTGGTCACACGTTTGTCTTCAGAAGTATTTAATCAGCGATAATTATTCATAATAAAGTATCACTTCAATTGGACTATCTTTATGGGTGGTATAACCCCTCCCCCTCGCAACAGAGACAGGCAACAGGACAGAGATAATGCATTAACGTTTTCAAACTTATTTGGCACGTGTTCATAAGATACCCCATGTGAGCGCACCCAGGATAGAAAAACAAAATTTTACGGCAGCCCTCACGGCACCCGATTTGGCATGCAGACTGCTCAGATAACGGCTAAAAGTTCAAGAGGGCCCAGTGACTATTAAAGTTGCATGACTTCAACATCTGCGACATCCAAATAAAAACGTTTAGAGGCAGTCGGCTCCCGGAGGACGAGAATTCTGTGCCTCTGCAGAAGGGCAGCGAAACTGCCGTCAACGAGGCAACCAAAACCAAGTCATCAATAACACACAATTGATTTCATTATGCTTTCAAAAACAAGCTTATGCGCAGCCATTGCAAATCCGGACGTACATTACACATGAGTGTCATAGTCTGACATTTGTGTGTGCACAAAAAAATAACATGAAGTGAGGTGGTTGTGAGGATCAGAGATCGGAGTACCGAGCAAGTGCACTTATGAGATCCTGGGTCAGCCACACAGGATTAAACTGGGTTCTCAGGTGCAGCAAGTTGATGGGTCTCAGCCCAGTCACCAATAACTGCACAGAAAAAAATGTATAATGTTAAGTTTAGTTTTACACTTAAGATTTCAGCTTTGAGAGTTACACATACGTTTGACTAACATGCAACAATGTCACTGCAGAGCACATGTGGAAGTGTGCCCTCTCTACTTTGTAACGAAAAGAAAAACGTTGAATGGATTATCTCCGGGCATGATTCCGAGAGCACGTTAAAAAAATGTTTGTATTTTAAAAATAACCAAACTAAAATAACGCGTTCCTGCCATCTCAATAAAATGGCATGCAATGTACAATTTGGCGGTGGTAATGCATCACACCACCCATGTCAAGACAGCTAATGAATGGAACACCTCCTTTCTGCACACGCTGCTTTATGTACGCGCGGAAACGTCCAATACAAGATGCGTTATTTTCATGGTGGGGGGAGGGAACAGGCGTGTGGTGGTCTGTGGAAGGGATGGCGCAGAGGGTAGTGAAATCGACTTAAAATGGATATGGCCAAACATCCCACTGCAAGAACCTCATGCAAAAAGTATCAAGGCTGCCTTGAGACTTTCCCCGATAACTAAACTACATTTATGTATTGTTACTCTGCTGGCAACCAAATTACCCTGAACGTGTCCGATCTCGTCAGATCTCAGAAGTTGAGGATCGAGCCTCGTCAGAGCCTGGACTGCAGAGTGCCTCGACATACCAGGTATTGGGCTATGAAGTGGCCAGAAGGTGGCAGTACAACAATGGATCGTTGGATCTATGCGTGCATTGTTGGAGCTTTGAGTGATATACTGTACCATACACTGCATGGTTTACTCAGAGCACTCCGGTTCCCTCGCACACACCAAAAAATAATTAATGGAATTGGCCAAACATCGCAATGCAGGACCCTCCTGAACATATTTTATACCTCAGTGAGGCTTTCGTGTACAAATGATGGGCATTACCATGTTATTATAACGAAGGTGGGGCGGGGGGGGGGTCGGTCACCTCCCTTGACACATTTACATACTTACTAATTACCCAACGCATGCCATGTGGACTGGCTTAATTTGAATGAAGATTGGCAGACACAGAGAAGGCTGGCTGTGACAGGGTGCGAGACTAGATTTTGAGCAGCCCTGGCCTACATACCTACTGACGCCGCACTGGATGTTAAAAAAAATGTACTCCACAAAAACAGGGGACCGATGTTTGCTAAAGCACTGCATGTTGGAGGTCAAGATAGAGGCCAAGCTTATTACAATACAGCAGCATGCTTAGTTATCCAGCTATCACATCCAATAGGGTTAGCCTTGTTAATATGCAAAGTGACTCGTGTATGGCTGGGTTCAGTAGCATTCAATCAGGTTCCAAAAGGCAGTTTGTTTATATACAATGCGAATACACACGGTCAAGCGTGGTGTGTGTACATGTATGTGCGCATCTGCATATGTATGTGTGGACATCTGTATGTGTATGTAATGAAGCGCATGTATATATCTGTGCGTGTATGTAATGTGGGGAGTGGTGGTGTAACGGTTCGCTTCGCTACGAACCAGGCAACCCGAGTTCGATTCCCGCTCACAGCCAACACCAGTGATGATTATCTAAACTGGTCCTGGGCCTCCCCTAGGTCAAGTCAGCCTCAAATAAGTACCTAGTGTGATGTGTAAACATTGAAACTGGGGAGACAAAGGCGGTCGGGCGTGGTTCTGGCCACACCACCCCCTCGTGTACCGTGCCGGCCTTCTTAGGTGCTTGCTAACAGCACTTTCCCCAACAGCTGGTTAAGGCTATGCAGGGGATCTTTGTCCTTGTATGAGACTATATGTCTGCAAATCTGTGGGAAACCGTATAAACATGTCTGAAGGTGTATGTCTGTATGGGGGTATGTTAACATCGGTATGTCTGTGCATCTTTGTATGGGGGTGCGTGGGCATCTATATATTTGTCTCTGTGGAGATATCCACGTGTACAGATATCCACTGTACATGCATGCCTGTGTGTCTGCGCGAGTCTGTATGCTTCAGTGTGCATCTATAAATACAGTACATACATCAACACATGTATGGCCGTATGTGTAAGCACTCTCTGTATATCCTGTATGCCTGTGCATCTCCTGTATGCCTGTGCATCTGTATCTGTCTAAGTGCATTTGTAAGTGCACGCCTGTGTAGCAGCTGTACGTATCTAAGTTCTACAAATGTTTATCTGTGAGTCTTCATACATCAATGTGCATCTACAGTGAGGGAAAAAATATTTGATCCCCTGCTGATTTGGTACCTTTGCCCACTGACAAAGAAATGATCAGTCTATAATTTTAATGGTAGGTTTATTTGAACAGTGAGAGACAGAATAACAACAACAAAATCCAGAAAAACGCATGTCAAAAATGTTATAAATTAATTTGCATTTTAATGAGGGAAATAAGTATTTGACCCCCTCTCAATCAGAAAGATTTCTGGCTCCCAGGTGTCTTTTATACAGGTAATGAGCTGAGATTAGGAGCACACTCTTAATCTCAGCTTGTTACCTGTAAAAAAGACACCTGTCCACAGAAGCAATCAATCAGATTCCAAACTCTCCACCATGGCCAAGACCAAAGAGCTCTCCAAGGATGTCAAAGACAAGATTGTAGACCTACACAAGGCTGGAATGGGCTACAAGACCATTGCCAAGCAGCTGGGTGAGAAGGTGACAACAGTTTGTGCGATTATTCGCAAATGGTAGAAACACAAAAGAACTGGCAATCTCCCTCGGCCTGGGGCTCCATGCAAGATCTCACCTCGTGGAGTTGCAATGATCATGAGAACGGTGAGGAATCAGCCCAGAACTACACGGGAGGATCTTGTCAATGATCTCAAGGCAGCTGGGACCATAGTCACCAAGAAAACAATTGGTAACACACTACGCCATGAAGGACTGAAATCCTGCAGCGCCCGCAAGGTCCCCCTGCTCAAGAAAGCACATATACATGCCCGTCTGAAGTTTGCCAATGAATATCTGAATGATTCAGAGGACAACTGGGTGAAAGTGTTGTGGTCAGATGAGACGAAAATGGAGCTCTTTGGCATCAACTCAACTCGCCTTGTTTGGAGGAGGAATGCTGACTATGACCCCAAGAACACCATCCCCACCGTCAAACATGGAGGTGGAAACATTATGCTTTGGGGATGTTTTTATGCTAAGGGGACAGGACAACTTCACCGCATCAAAGGGACGATAGACGAGGCCATGTACCGTTAAATCTTGGGTGAGAACCTCCTTACCTCAGCCAGGGCATTGAAAATGGGTCTTGGATGGGTATTCCAGCATGACAATGACCCAAAACACATGGTCAAGGCAACAAAGGAGTGGCTCAAGAAGAAGCACATTAAGGTCCTGGAGTGACCTAGCCAGTCTCCACACCTTAATCCCATAGAAAATCTGTGGAGGGAGCTGAAGGTTCAAGTTGCCAAACGTCAGCCTCGAAAACTTAATGACTTGGAGAAGATTTGCAAAGAGGAGTGGGACAAAATCCCTCCTGAGATGTGTGCAAACCTGGTGGCCAACTACAAGAAACGTCTGACCTCTGTGATTGCCAACAAGGGTTTTTCCACCAAGTACTAAGTCATGTTTTGCAGAGGGGTCAAATACTTATTTCCCTCATTAAAATGCAAATCAATTTATAACACTTCTGACATGCGTTTTTCTGGATTTTTGTGTTGTTATTCTGTCTCTCACTGTTCAAATAAACCTACCATTAAAATTATAGACTGATCATTTATTTGTCAGTGGGCAAACGTACAAAATCAGCAGGGAATCAAATACTTTTTTCCCTCACTGTATGGCCATATGTGTAAGCACTCTCTGTATTTCATGTATGCCTGTGCATCTCCTTTATGCCTGTGCATCTCCTTTATGCCTGTGCATCTCCTTTATGCCTGTGCATCTCTATCTGTCTAAGTGCATCTGTAAGTGCACACCTGTGTAGCAGCTGTACGTGTCTAAGTTCTACAAATCTTTATCTGTGAGTCTTCATACATCAATGTGCATCTATACGTCAGCACAAATATCTATCATTCCTGCATGTCTCTATATGTGCCTGTGATGCGTATGTCTGTCCATGTCCAAGTGTGCCTGTAAAAGCATGGTTGTTGTGCCTATGCGTCTCGTTACACATCAATGTGCTTCTACACATCAGTGTGTACATATGCCATTGTATGTTGGTACTGCATGTGTCTTCAGTTGTTCCTGCATATCCTGTGCATCTATGTACAACGTTTGCATCTGTGTATCTGTCAGTACTCTATAACTATGTCTTTTTGACAAATGTTGAATTGTATTTGTCCTTGTGTACCACTGCCACCAAATAAATTGTATCCGTCTTCATGCGCTTGTACATCCATGTCCGTGCGAGTCCCTGTGCGCTGCGGTGAGCATCTGTAAATCAGCGGATAAATGCGTGTGCTCCTGTATATCTGTATGTTTGCACACGTCTCCATGCATCAGTGTGCTTCTATAAATGTCGGCAAAATGTACATACGTCTGTACGTCTATCAGTACATTACACGTGTCCCTGAGTGTTGGACACAAGTCCTCCTGTGCACGCCTCTCTCCCTGCCTGCCTTCTCTCGTGTGGCGTCACGCCACCCTGACCCCCTCAGCCACAGATGGGCCCCTCCGTGACCCCGCGGTCCCCTAGGCCCCTGCGTCTCAGGGCCATTTCACCGACACATCGCCGTGGTGAAAATGGACGCGCATTACATTAGGATGAATCAACCCACGACACATTGTACTTTAACAGGCCGCGAAACATCACGGCTACAACCACATGGCACACTACATCATCGCACATCACCTACACTACATCACCTATTCATCACACGGCACACTACAGCACGTACACTATATCACGAATACACCACATGGTCCACTACAATATACTACACCACATCCACTATATTATATACACGACATCACCAATACACCACAGCGTACACTACATCACACACGAGATAAATCACACATGACCATTATACATCATATCACACCACTTCACAAATCAGATCACATCACACACGACGTCGTCACATAGTATATACCACATCACATCATACCCCATCACAGCACATGTTAGATCAAAACTAAATTGCATCAAACAACATGACATCACAATACCAAATTACATTACACGACACCTCGCATCACTCCAGATACCACATGGCACAAAATCCCATATTACAGACCAATACGCCACATCATACACCACACAACATACCAATTGCATATCGCACCACATCTCATACATAATATCACACTATACACATTGAAACAAAGGACATCACACCACTTCAGATAACCGAACATCATAGATCATCACAAATGATAACACACATGATACATCACATCACCCCACACAGTAACATACCTACAACATTACACCCGCACCACATCATACACGACTCCACAACACATCAAATACACCAAACACATCACTGCATACCAAAGACTACATCACAGCACAGAAAACCATACACCACACACAATTCATCCCAGGCACACCCCTACACATCACATACCACACACACCAGACTGCACATCACACAACGCTCCACATAGCAACATCTCATCACCAACCATACCCCACGAGGCATACAACCACACCACATCATAGCACACCGCAGACTACATCACAGTAAAAATACATCACACAACACGTCATCACCACATCAGAACCTCATCACAGACCACCAAACCACGTACTTTTGCACACACACAGACTATATCACAGCACAGAATACAATATACCACGCTACATATCACAAACATCATCCCAACCTCACCCTACATATCACACACCACACACGGCATCACACCATCACCACATTGCATACCACATACAACCACAGCATACCGCAGACATTACAGCAAAGAGTACTGCACATCACACAACATATCACCACCTCAGACCTCATCACAGACTACCACACGACATCATTACACATACACAGCATCACAACCCACACAACCTTTTGACGCTCGCGTCAGGCTTTTTTGTTGTTACTGTACACCGTCAGACCATTGTAACAACAACCACCACCACACCACGACGTGATAATCAATAAGGATAACATTGAACAAGAATCAGCCTCGTGGGTAACAAACAAACGAAACATTTTTTTTTAACACATCGCAATTCGTGAACGTGCCAGTTTAGGCACGAGTCTTGTGCCAGGCCTCGTCCGCGATGGCAAAAAGAAACAACTACTAACACATAGCGAGCCCCCGTCGGTAGCGACAATGGCCATTTCCCTAGCAAACAGAGCGGCCCCGTCACACGCGAGGGCTGACACCGGGAGGTGGGGGGGGGTAACCAATGCTTACCAGACATAAACCATTACAATTGTGAGGTAAAACTTGCGCATAGCAAGGCAACATATCGCCCGTACAAGACGTCTGAAAGAAACGTATCGCTACCTCGCACCATCATCACCACCATCACCATCATCATCCTTCACGCACATCACCACACGAACGCCGTTGACGTCCTTGGCCCATCTACATAAATTATATCGCAATTATTTTTTAAAAACTATTGTCATCGTTATCTAGACCAATTATTGGCGTTGTCAATGATCGTTGTTAATAACGATAACGAACGCTGCACGGCCAATGCCACAGAAGAGAGAGAGGAGGCGGCGGGGAAGGAGGAGTCGGAATGGAAGGAGAATGGACACCAAAGAACCACAACAAAGCGCCGGCCCTACCGCTCTCAACGCCGCAGCCAACGCCACCAGCACGATAGCAACGACCGGTGATGATGGCGAAGACGATAGTGGAAGCGGTGAGGGTGTCAGGGCTCGCCTCAGCCTTACCGGCTCCAGCCACCTCGTCTCTCTCCGCCGGAGGTCGAAGCCGCGACACCCGCCGGCTTCGCCTGCCCAGCCTGCCCGAGCTCATGGCTCCGGGGCCCCGAGAGCCTCGCCTGGGCCCCTCGCTGCTCTTCCCCTCCTCCTCCTCCGCCTCCTCCCCGTCTGTCAGTTCTCCTCCCTCGGCTGTCGTCCTGTCGTTGTCGTCGTTTTCGCTCGTTACGACAGCGCCATGCTCGAGCTACAACCACTCCCGCCCGTCCCTTCCTCTGTCCCCTCCGCCTTGTCCACCGCGACCACCAATAGCGGCGGCGGCGGTAGCGGCAGCAGCAGCAGCAGGCGAGCAGCGCTTCAGCGGCAGCCCGACGTCGTCGTCCTCCTCCTCTTCGTTGTCGATGTCGTCGCTCGCCGCGGCGACCGGGGCTCCGCCTCCTGCACGGCCGTGCCCCTCCCCTCCATCCCCCTCCGTCCCTCACCTCCTCCCCTCCGCTCCCCTCCTCCTCACCTCCTCCCCTCCACTCCCCTCTCTCCCGCTCCCCTCCTCCTCCCCTCCTCCATCTCCACTCCCCTCTCTCCCGCTCCCCTCCTCCTCACCTCCTCCCCTCCTCCTCCCCTCCTCCTCACCTCCTCCCCTCCTCCTCACCTCATCCCCTCCTCCTCACCTCCTCCCCTCCTCCTCACCTCCTCCTCACCTCCTCCCGGCCCCCTCCTCAACTCCCCCCCCCCGACTCCTCCTCCAACACGCGAACTCGTTCAACACGGCGCAACGCCGCTCTCCAAAATCGCACAACCGATAATTGAACGCCGCCGTTGCGCCGCCTCCCATTGGATGAGAGCGAGGCTCGCGGGACGCCGGCGACCAATCGGGCGCTCAGACACGGGCGCGAGTGCCGATCCACATTGTGGAATCTAAACGTGGGGGGTCGGGGTTGATGTGGGCGGGGGGAGGGGGTAAAGACCCCCACCCCACCGACCCACCCAACCCCCCGAGCCCAACGACCCCCCCCCCCCGTGGCGCTATGACGTCACCGCGCAGCGGGCTTTCGGTCAAGCGAGAGCGCGTCGACGTCATCACGCACGGCGAGCGCGGCGCGCGTCGTGACATCATCACGCACGTTAGCGAGCCTTCGTCGGTGTGGTGTAGCGCGGCGCGGTGACGTAATCACGCACGCCAGGGCCCTCCATTTAAGCGGAGCGCGCGGTTGAGGAGGCGTCATTCCGCACGAGGCTTCGTAAAAGCGGAACGCGGTGACGTCATCACGCACAACGAGCCTCTTGTAATGGCATAAACACAATGCATTAAGCAGGCGATGCGACTCTCTTTGTGCACGTCTCTGCACAAAAAAAAGTATCTTTAACACAACCCACCGCCCCCCACGACCTTCGGAGATTGGATAATTTCCGCATAGTTGTTTTTCTATTCAGCTCGTTTACTACTGGACATCTGTGAAAAAGAGCTTTATAGCTCATCGGATTCCTCCAGTATAAACATTCTGATATCCAGCAAAGCCTCAGTCTATTTTTTTTGCAGTAGGGTGCGATATTTGTAGATGCGGTACAATAACTACGGTATAATGTTTCAGTCATTGGGATGTTTGGTGCAATACCAGTTGCACTACATTTGTTTTTTAAAGTAATGGGAGAAAACCCTATACATAATTGGGAGAGAACATTCAGACTCCCATAACCTGTCAACCCATACGGTTTACCCCGTATTCTTGTACAGGGACATTGAGTTTTCAGATCCATACGGTGTACAGCCGTTTCAATAGGGCACATTTTTTTGGGGGGGGTCTATTCGTTTGTGTTTCTCCCTTGTGATGGGACTTTGTAGGATGAACGTTGAGATTTATAACGGCACCGGGGGGTGACCAGATAAGGTCCGAATTGGTCTGTGATAAGCGGTTGACAGGTACGGACTCCGCACAGAAAGGCGCCACGAGTTTGGAAATCGAACCCAGGCCCCTTTTGTGCCGTGCGGCGCGAGAGTTGCCACTGCCGCCGGTGATTCAGCACCAGTCGACTCTGGGACCCGTTTCGGCACGCGGCGGTGGGCTCTCTCAGTCAGTCGTCAGCCGGCCTCGCTTGAATCAATGGGGAACTGCCTGCCAGATGCTTATCGGCACAAAATACTCGTGAGCGCCGTTGTGGTTGAATTTAAAGAACTCTCGCGGAGATGTGCTATGAAGACGGGCCATTGTCCGAAACGTCGATTATATTACAACTTTTTTATTTTAATGCCACGGTGTTATCGACGATTGCATACCTGTCAATCCCTTATCAGTGCTGACCTTATTACAGACCACTTCAGACCCTATTGGTCACCCCGTGCCCTTACAAATTTCAACGTTCATCCGATAAAGTTCCATCGCAAGGGAGAAAGACAAACAAATAGACCAAAAACATTCGCCCGTATTGAAACGGCTGTACGCCGTATGGACCTTAAAACTAATTTGCCTGGACAAATTATACGTGGTAAACCGTATGGGTTGACGGGGATGCGATTGTGTCCCGTTTTATTGTACGTGAACATTTTTTTGTCTGCTCAAAACATAAGTCAACATTAAATACTGTAATGCATTCCCTGTTGAGACAGTCCGCTCAGGAAGATTATGTTTTTAAACTGGTTCAATGGTGTGCTTGTGCACCGCCGTCAACGTAGCAGCAACATCACTAAATAAGGTCACACGCAACATTACTATTGTTGTGTCTTGCATATAGCATCGGGCAGTTCAACAGCAATGATTCAAGCAAGCCTGATTTTTGCCGATGATACTCTCTCTATGTCAAAACCAGTCCAGGTCGAGTTTGCTCGTCTTGCATCAATGCTGCTAAAATGATTCACTCCCAGAAGGAGAAGACACATAGGTCTAATATTATATTGTCGCGCATGGCAGCAATATGTTCGAGAGATAATTGCCACTGTCGACAAGAGGGAGCTTCCGTTCGTTGAAGAAGACGCAGACCACATTGGTTGACCTATGGTCCATAGTTTGTGCTGCCTGGCCACAATCGCAGCCAGCACCTGGGTGGTCTGCTCATCTGCTGTACGGTAGGTCCTCGCTTAACGTGTGTTCGCACAACGCCTTTGCTCATCTGCTGTACAGTAGGTCCTCGCTTAACGTGTGTTCGCACAACGCCTTTGCTCATCTGCTGTACAGTAGGTCCTCGCTTAACGTGTGTTCGCACAACGCCTTTGCGCTATAACGCGATTCTTCTATCAGACAACACTTTCCACACAACGCGGAACACGCACGTTATTACGCGGTGCGTGCACCGCGTAATAACGCGGTTTCTGAGCGGTCTCTGAGCAGCCAAACTACTTTCTTGAGTTGCACGACTGGGCGATACGATACGGAATCAGAATATGTATTATACTGGAGGAATTCGATGAGTTATAAAGCTCTTTTTCACAGATGTCCAGTCGGGGCGGGTAAGAACGTTACAACAACAAACAGTACAAAAACCTGATAGGAGTGCAAAGTACTAAAAGGGCAGTTGAACGTGTAGGCTTTCGCGATCAATATTATTAATAATAAATGTTTTTGGGTTAGATCGCGTATGTGTCGTAACCCTCCACCATCCGACACAGTCAATTAGTATGGGATTTGTCACGTAAACAAAACGCCAATTAGTTTACTTGAGCTCTCCGGTGTAAATGTTGTGGATGAATTCTCCAACACACCGGTGTGTTTGTAAATTCGACTTTTTTCGCATGAACTGCACATCATGCGGCTCTCAGGTGTACAAACGTAATGTGCGCACAACACGGGTGAAAAGTAAACACAGGTCACGTAGGTAAAAAATAAAACAACAAAAATCACGACGTTTCGGCCACAACACAAGCGGCCTTCATCAGGTGAAGGGACCAGGTGAAGGGACCAGACTGTCTCGAGACAGTCTCGAGACAGTCTGGTCCCTTCACCTGATGAAGGCCGCTTGTGTTGTGGCCGAAACGTCGTGATTTTTGTTGTTTTATTTTTTACCTACGTGACTTTACCGAATAGAACCAAAGAGTATGGATCCTTGCAGTCACGAAAGCTTCAAATCTAGAAGTAAACACAGGCACAAGCTCGGGGTGCGTTGCGCATTGTCGTCGTATCTCGCCAGACGTTATCGTTCCATCGTTTGCGAGGGGGGGGGGGGAAACATTTTTCTCGCTTAAGGGGCCGTCCATAAATGACGTCACGCACCTAGGGGGGGGAGGGGGTCAGACATTTGTGACGATGTGTGACGAGGGGGGGAGGGTGTTTGAGAAATGTGACGTCACATCAAAATGCGCAACTTTAAATAAATATAGACAACACGTTCTACTTAATTTGATAGACTTTTTAATAAATGTTTTCTCCTACAACATCAGAGTGCGGCCCCACATTAAATACGCACTACAGTGACAAATAGTTGAAAGCGATTTGTTAAAAAAAAATTGGGGGGGGGCAGAGCTTTGTGACGTCATATTTGAGGGGTGGTCTGACTTTTTGTGA
Source organism: Petromyzon marinus (assembly GCF_048934315.1). Taxonomy (NCBI): domain Eukaryota; kingdom Metazoa; phylum Chordata; class Hyperoartia; order Petromyzontiformes; family Petromyzontidae; genus Petromyzon; species Petromyzon marinus. The sequence goes on from NC_133697.1 coordinate 11,176,276, forward strand.
CGTCGTGTGACGAAGGTAGGGGGGGGGTCAAAAATCCTCCAAAATCGCGTGACGTCATTTAGGGACGGCCCCTAAAGGCGGCTCGCGCGGTCACTTTCCAGGAACCCATCGGCCGCCGTTAAACGAGGACTCGCCGGTTTACGAGCGAGAATCGATTCGCTTAAAATTGGAATCGCGCGCCGAATCACTCGGACGAATTGTGGAATCGATACCGTCCAAGGCTCCGGGTTTGGCGGCCGTGTTGGCGCTCTCTGAGGGGTCCTTTTCAATCGGGGTTATTTTTTAAAATTTCTTTTTATTATTTACACCAAACAAACTCGGTGAGCTTCGTCAACAACGTCGAACGTACGGCACCTCTCTCCATTTCTCTTCACGATAGCCGTTTGTTAAAGTAGGGCGGGCGGGCGTGGGGGGGGAGGCTGAGGAATAAGCAAGGCATGGCTGCGCTGGATAAGCCTCAGATCATAATTCACGTGCAGAAGAGTCTGAATTTCACCCTCTTCGATTGCAGGTCAGGCGGGTGTGGTGTGTGTGTGTGGTAGAACGGTGTGTGCAGTCTCGCTCCACAGCTTGGATGAGTTCGCTCCTCCACCCCACCACCTTTAAGCCGACGTCCGCGACGCCAGCGGGTCGTTGCGGAGTTACAGTAAATTGTTGACCGTAAACTTCGCAACCTACCAATCAGCACGGCTGGCTACGTACGGCGCGAAAGAAATTTCGACACGCATACCGTACTATTTTGTTCGTGTTTTAGTTGGTTGTTGACAGTCACCCACCACCACCGCAGCCGCCGCACCTCCGATAAGCATGGTTGGCTACGTACGGCGCGAAAGAAGTTCGTAACACACACGGTAACCTCATATTCTTAGCTCTTTCGGTAAAGTCACGTTGAAGGGAAACAATAAAATAATAAAATATATGTAAAACAAAAATTCTCACGACGTTTCGACCATAACACAAACGGTCATCATCAGGTGTGTCGGTTTTGCATTAAGTTATTTATTTTTAAACGGTTTATTTATTTATTAAAAAACGTCAGCGCCACGCGCAGCGATTTGGCAGTTTATTTAGAAGGACGAGTCCATCTATGTTCTGAAAGCCACCGTAAGCGTGAACAATAAATTAAGACCTGAAATGGTTAATCAAATCTTTCCAATTATTGCTAAGCCAGAATCCATCTTCTCGGTTGAAATTGTCTCTATGCTTGTATATGTGGTACCGTAACGTGCATCAAACCCACGGGGGGGGGCAGTCAGTCATTGCCGGGCCTTGGTGAAGGCGCTGTGGGCAAAGGGAGCCACGGCCTCACCCACGTCCCCCGTTCAGATACCAACTTGGCCGCTGACGTTCGAGGCCGTGGGCGGGAGTCGAACCGGCACGCTCAGGGGGTTCATGACGCAAAGCTTTAAAACCGCGATATATGACAAGATTGTGAATGTTGTGGATTTGCTCTCCCAACACACCGGCGTTGTTTGTGCTGGGTAACGAATTGGGCACGTGCTGTTTACGTGACGAACATTATTCATTGGCTGTGTCGGGTGGTGGTGGGTTTAACGACACATTGATATTTAGGCGATCTAACCGCCCCCCCCCCCAAAAAAAAAACCTGTATTATGCATAACAATTTCTATGCGTCTTCTTGGTTCTTTCGGTAAAGTCACGTAGAAGGGAAATAATACAAATAAAGCAATAAAATAAAATATTTGTAAGTTATTTTTGTATAGTTTAAATTTAATTATTTTATTATTTCCCTTCTACGTGACTTTACCGAAAGAACCAAGAAGATGAGTCCCTGCAGTCACGAAAGCTTTAAATTGAAATTTTATTTGTATGCGTTTGTCAATCCACTGATGTTTCAGAGCCTCATCTTTCCACGCCGTGCGAATCGTTGGAAGGCACGGTGGGGATGGGGGGGGGGGAGTGCATTTCACCATACTTCACCACGCACACCAGGACGGATTGGTGAACGTGGGGGCATAATACACGTGGGAGCTTAGAAAGCACCGTACCCTACACAACAACAATTGATACTGCTGCACTGCTGTCTGACCCCCCCGCAACGTAGCGTAACTGCGCGGCAGCCTATAGCAACTGTTTATGCACGATGGTGGTCGTCCATCCGAACATTGTCCAGGCCAGACCCTGCTTCGGGGTTGAACCTGTACATAGGTTGACTCGTAAGTAATACCGAGTTGTAAGTTAGATCCGGAGCATATATTCTCGTCCAAAGAGATGACGTGTTTTGTTGATTTCGGTGATGCTGGTGGAAGTGGTGATGTCCGTGCTGGTGATTTCGGTATCGGTAATCGTGGTGATGCTAGTGATGATTCTGGTGGTGGTGGTGCACCTAGCCTGGCACAAGCACCGTGGTGAGGTAACCCCCACTTAGCGGCGAATGGCGGCTGTTGATGCTTGTGATGGTAGTGGTCATGTCGGTATTGGTGATGGTGGTGACGCTCGTGGAGATAGTGATACTGGTGGTGGCGATTCAGGTGATGCTGGTGACGCTGCTAGTGATGCTGGGGTTGATGCTGGAGGTGACGCTTGTGGTAATGCTGATGCTGGTGGTTATGCTGGTGACGCTGGTGGTGACGCTGGTGGTGATGCTGATGCTGGTGGTGACGCTGGTGGTGACGCTGGTGGTGACGCTTGTGGTGACGCTTGTGGTGATGCTGATGCTGGTGGTTATGCTGATGGTAATCCTGGTGGTTATCCTGGTGGTGCGAGCAGATGGGTGCCGTGCAGTGCGCGCCTCGTGTGCCTGGGCAGCACGGCGAGGGGCACGGGCGCCCTGCAGGTGTACGAGGTGACGCAGGGGCAACTCAACCTCGTCACGGAGGTGCCTGCCCGCACCCGCACTCTGACCCAAACATGGACAGAGGACATGGGCTCCAACCTTAACCCTAACCTGTGACATAAGACCCCTACTTCAACCCTAATCCTATTCTGAAGACAAAATGCGGACTCCAAACCCTCATCCAGTAACAGAACACAGACTCTAACCCTACCCCTAACCTGAACACAAGACCTTAGTGTTAACCCTAACCTTAAAGTGGACACTTTAATCTTGACCCAAAACTGAATACAAGACCACAACTCTTAACCTGACCCTAACTCACACAAAAGACCCAGACTCTAACCATAACTTGTGATCTGAGGCCCCAAAGCTGATCACAATCCTAACGCAGACACAAGACTCCAACTTTATACCTAACACTGCCCATACACAGCACCCTCACTCTAACTCTGACCCTTGCCTGGAATCGACATCCAACATTTTAACCCAACCCCAAAATGAACACGTGCCTGACAAAAGACCAAGACTCCAAGACACGAGCGGGTGGTACGGCAAGTACCACGCCTGACCGCTCTTGTCTCCCCACTGCTGATGGTTTACACGCTGCACCACGTACTCATTTTAAGGCCGAGTCCACCTAGAGGAAGAGCACAGAACCAGTTCAGATAATCGCCACTATTATTGCCCCCGAGTGGGAAGCGAACGCTGCTTGCCGGGTTCATAGCACAGTGCACTGACCACTGCGGCCGCTGCTGCATAGACAAACACACAGAACGTGCACCAAAAAACTATTTTCTCCACTTAAATTCACGCGTGCACAGAGCCGTTGTTGGCAACGGTTGGGGTCTCCAGGCAAACTCGGCAGGGGGGTGTAGGTAATGGGGGCGGCCCCTCCCGCGTAATCGGCCGTGTTCATCTCCCGGGGTGACCGGAGGAAGTTGTCGCCGTTTGCCGAACTTTACCCCCGCGCACGGGAGGCGAGCGTTAGGGCAGTGGCCGTGCCTCGCTTCAACTCCCGGTGTCATGGATGAGGGACGAACGCCGGCTCTGTTATCCGCGGCTCGACTAACCGCGATGCCTATTATCCGTGGAACCAATCGACGTGTAAAAACATCGTGCGATCCTCGTATGGATTTGTTTTTCGCAGTTTCGCTCAACGCATTGACATATTTGTCAGAGGAACACAACTGGAAAACAGCGGAATGTGTGTACCGAAGAAATAGCTCTCCGATGTATTTTCGGGTTGTACCGCATGCTGTAGGTATGACGTCCTGACGAGGACGTCATGCCGAACAACATGCAGTGCAACCATAAAAAAAAACATCGGCGGGCCATGCAGCTCGCCGATGGGTTTTCCCAGGGGCATTTGTTGCGGAGGTTAGAGGTTTGAATCCGGCAGGCCGCCTTGGTTATTCCTGCGGGAATAATAACTGTAAGATGCACGCCGTCGTTTTCGTTGAGTATCCCCTGACATCGCTCAAAACGAGTCGGTCCACTGTGCGCCGGCGTCGTGGTCCAAATTTCCAAATTCCAAAAACCCACCCGCAGATTTCAGAATTAGAATTATAACACGGCAACGACGTCCCCCTACCTTGAAACTACTGCACACTGCTGTGCCTGTGAAAACAAACATGGCGCATTCTTTTGCGATAGCCTCGTGCTACGAGACTGGCGCGAATGCCTCGTGTACTAAACCATCGTTAATTATCACGCAGTTACTGAAACAAATGACGAGATCTAGACTGATGCCGCCGAAGGAGGGAACGTGCCTGAGAGAGCACATCGACTGTCGAGATGGAGCGATAAAATCAACCTCGCCTGCACAGTCGCTGACGTGGCCATTATGAGACCTGCCCGCCCCGCGCAAAAACATTTCAAACCGCTTAGTCGCCGGTCAGTTTAAAGGGACGTGGCCCTTCGTGGTCGTGCCGGCGGGGATGTTCGGTTCCCGGAGAAGCTCCCCGTTGCGTTTCCGCAGACGGAGAAGGCGAAGCCGTTGAAGTGCGCGACGTTCGGGGCCGCGAGCCTTCAGCAGAGGCACCTGGCCACGGGCGATTTCGACGGCAACATGAGCATATGGTGAGAGACTTGGGTGCGCGGGAGGTTGACGTGCCGTTGGTGCGCGCCCGGCTCTCGGGTTCCCCGTTGGGCCATCGAGACGGGGGAGACGTTTTCGTACAGAGCTCTTGCAAGAAAGCACCCCGCGTTGGAAAACGACGTCTGAAAGATAACACATTGCGCGATACGTCATTCGGTAGTGTCATTTTGGCAACCCAGGTCGCTCTTGCAAATGACACTAATCCTGGTCTCTTTGAGTTTTCACCCGGTTAAACAAAATACATTTGATATTTTGTCAAATTAAGTGACAAACCAAATTTAAATGTCATGAATGTCTGCGCATTCGTTGGTGACTGGGCCGAGACCATCGACTTGCTACACGAGAGAATCCGGTTTGATTACGGCAGAAACTTTGATGTGATCCCTGGATCTCTACGGTGCTGGATCAGTGCTTTGACGTCTGAACCACCCGGCCACCCAGCCACCATATTTTCCCATTCTGCTTTATTGAAGCTATCTGGTTACCAGGCACTTCCGATTAGCACGGTTGGCTACATATGGTGCGAAAGAAGTTTAACATACCTACAAACCCATTTTGAGATCCTGGTATAAACACTTTCGGGTAAAACCTGGATTAGATCCTCTGAGATCTTAGTGGTGCCAGCTTTTAAGTGTTTCTGACACAACCATCATTAACCTCCAGAGTCACACACAACCGCCTTTTTCCATCTCCCAGGAACCTGGAGGCGACGTCGCTGCCTGTGTACACGGTGAAGGGACACACGGAGATCATTAACTGCATCGACGGGGTGGGAGGGCTCGGCGTTGGCGAAGGGGCGCCTGAAATCGTCACCGGCAGCAGGGATGGCAAGTTCTTGCGCCACCCCGCCGCCGGTCGCCAGCAACTCGCTGCGTAGATGAGGGCCTCCCCCGCCTCGTCCCGCGCGGGTCTTGGGTGCTGTTTGAGGTGCCGTATGCAAAGATTGTGGGAGATGGCGACGGCTTGGGGAGGCGTTCCTCCAGCAGTGGATAGATCATGGCTGGGGATTATGATGATGACGGTGATGATGACCTTCCGAAAGCAACGTGAAATTAACCAATATTTCCCTGATGTTGGTTATTTCCTATGGCCAACGACGGGCAACTATCGGAGATTCAGTTCCAAAGTGATTTGGACATTCAACTGCTTTGCGAGTTGGTGAATTGCTCATTCACCCACCCACTTGCCCACACCCTCACTCACCCACCGCTTGCCTTCAAATTTTTTTTGGGGGGTGGGGGGGGGCAGTGCGAAGCTGTACGCTCCACGGTTTGGTGTTTGTTGCCGCAGTCACACGCGGGAGAGAGTCTGTGATTCTCCACTTGTGCATCGGGTATCCGCATCTTCCACGGTTTGCGTGGCTCCCGTTAAAAGCGCTGCCTCCTTATTGTTTCCATGGAAACCAGATAGCCCGGTGGTGGCCTTGCTCGTGAGCTGCACGTTGTTGTTGTGGAAGCCGGGCAGTGTGCTGGTGAGGTGGTGGTGGCGGTAGGGTCGCCGATCAGGCGTTTTGTTGGGCACCGTTGCTTGAAAGCCCACCCGCGGGCCGGTCCACGCCGCTTCGCACTCGGCTACATGGGTGGCGGTCGTTTTGTCTCGTGACGCAGGCACGGTGAAGGTGTGGGACCCGCGACAGAAGGACGTCCCTGTCGCAAACATGGAGCCCGTGGAGGGAGAGAACAAGAGAGATTGCTGGACGGTGGCGTTCGGTACGTGCCGCTCAGGCTCGCAACGTCGCAACACCGCCTGCCGGTAAAACCGACCGCGCTGACATTCGACAGCAAAGCCATCGGAGGTCCCCCCCCCCCCGCGATGGCTCCTAGGGCAGCAGTTAACGTGCACTGATTGAAAAACTTTTATCGTTGGGCACATTGGTAATGCCACTTTTTTGCATTCCAACTTTTGCTCGAAGATAATGGGGTTAAAAGAAATTGGGTGGCTGGGTGGCTCAGAGGTGAGAGCGCTGAGTTGGCACCTGCGATTAGCACACATACACAAAGGTGCTGCTTGACAGTGGATGGTGCTTGGATGCTCGGTACGTGCGCCATGCTTCTTGTTGCAGTGTCCGGAGACGCGCTTGCATTGGGCGCACTCCGTTAACGTGGAACGCGCTGTGTCGTGCAATGCCGACGATTGCTTCAACACACGTGTGGGGGGCGGGGGGCGGGGGCAGCGATGAAACAAAAAGCAATCGACGCACAGGCAAACTAACGCGGCACTTGCAGGGCACGCGCACACCCAGGCGGAGCGCTGTGTGTGCGCCGGCTACGACAACGGAGACATCAAGCTCTTCGACCTGAGGACCATGTCCACTCGCTGGGAGACCAACATCAAGAACGGGGTGAGTGCCGTTCTTGTTGTAGCTTGCTGACCCGCCCCCTCCTACCGGACATCTGTGAAAAAGAGCTTCATGGCTCGTCGGATTCGTCCACGATAAAATATTCTGAATCTGATGAGCTCTTCGCCCGCTCCTCCCACGGAGGTTTCCCTGCCACGTGGCGGGAGGAGGTGGGTAGGGGGGATGTTTTTATAACTAAACAATAAAAACTTATTTTATCAGGTAAGGCCCACCGATCTATGTACCTCTTTTTCAGAAGCGACCTGGCCACAAATGATAGCTCAGCGAAGTGGCTTATTGCGTGGCGTGGAAATTTATAGGCGCCAAATACTCTAAACGCATGTTTATAAATATGGAGGGAAAAACTCCAAATATACAGGCGTCAGGGTCGGGATCGAATCCACGGTCTCCTGTATACCGGGCGAGGCAGTTAACATCTTGCCACTGTGACGAGGTCGCACTCATGGTTGGCCAGGGTTTGCCGCCCTTCGTCGGGACAATGTTAGTGATGTCGTCCTGAAGCTTTCCGCGGTTTAGAAATAGCGACGGCAACTCGAGAGCAAAGCCACCCGAAATGTGATGCCCCCACCTCGTCAGATCTTGGAAGCTAAGCGTGGGGGGCGAGCCTGAAGAGCGCTGGGATGGGCGACCGCCGTGCACCGTCGGGTTGTTGTGAGCTACTGCTGGGGGGGGGGGGCGCTATGTGTTGGGCAGCAGATCCACTGCTGGATGAGGGCCTCCCCACACTGCCTCTGGTGCCCATCACACAGCGCCAGGTTATCTGTGTTCTGCTCAGAGCGGAGTTTGACTAGCGTGCGTGTTGGATTGCCGAGCGTGCGTGTGGTGTGTATCTGCGTTTGTTAGGTGTGCAGTGTGGAGTTTGACCGCAGGGACATCTCCATGAACAAGTTGGTGGCGACTACGCTGGAGGGAAAGTTCCACGTGTTTGATATGAGGACCCAGCACCCCAAGCGAGGCTTTGCGTCGCTCACAGAGAAGGTGGGATATGCAACCCGGTTTCTGAGACGCAAATGGTTTTGTGCTTTATTTTTGTCCCCACCATTGGGCTCAAATTCGATTGCGACCAGTTCAAGTTAACGAGCCTGGATAACGCTTGAATGGGCGACCATCATGCATAACAGGTTGCTATAGGATGCAGGAATACTTGGTGGGCAGCAGTGGTGCCGTGCAGCAAAATCATTCGTTGTGCTGACCGTGATCTGTTCTTTAACCAGCACTGATCGGTGGGGCGAAGTGTAGTCGTTCGTATAACCCCCACAGCGTTGGGACTGCCTCATCCAGCAGTGGCTATAAAAAATGGCTGTGCACAAGCCTACCCTAAGGTGCAAGAGTGTCTGTGGAATGTAACACAACACAACCGTGCTTCACTTGGATAGGCCTCCCACTCACTACACGGGGCAGACCTTTTTTAAATGGCCTGCCAAGAGAGTGTTCGTGGCATGACATTCAAACTGTACGATCTGCACCAAAGTTAAAGTGAACACGTTTTCAAAAAGCCAGCTGAAGACCAACTTTTAATGGCAATTTTTTGTATGTAGCCATTGGTGACTTGCCTACCAATACTATCAGCTGTCTGCACTTGAGAACCAGTGGCTTTTAAGGCTTTTCACGACTGAATTTAACGTTGACGCTTTTCCCTTCTCTCGGTGTGGTCTGCTCTGAAATCGAGGAATTTGGCATCAATCCACTACATGGCCAAAACCAAATAACATATACGGATCATTGGGTTGGCCGCGCTTTAAAGGGTTATTCATCCTATTTAACGTTCTGCCATTTCCTGGCCACTTCATAGTTTAGCGGGTTTGTGAGTTTCACAGCCTGCGCCATATCTGTTAACCGGAGGTGGCGTGCGTGGCTGCGGAGTGACCAGATCGAACGTTTATTGTAGCCGTGCCCCCTCTGACCCTCAGGCCCACAAGTCGACCGTGTGGCTCGTGCGGCACCTACCGCAGAACAGGGACATCTTCATGACGACAGGCGGCTCGGGCAACCTCAACCTGTGGAAGTAGTAAGTCGGTCCATCCGACGAGTCCACATCACGCTCACCGGCCTGCTCGTGTGGAGCAGGCCGGCAGTTTATTTGTCAGTTTATCTGTCCATCGGTTTGACTGTTTATCCGTCCCATCCGTCGCTTTGTTCATCCGTTCGCATGCCTGTCTCTGTCCACGTCCGTTCACAGCGAGTACCCGGCCCAGCGGAGCCGCAAGGATGATGACGGGCACGAGGCCGGCGTGACGGGCAGCGTGTCGCTGCTGCAGAACATGACGGTGGCATCGCAGCCCGTGGCCGGCTTGGACTGGAGCCCTGACAAGCAGGGCTTGTGCGCGTGCACGGCCTTCGACCAGACACTGCGTGTGCTTATCGTCACCAAGCTCGGCCGCATGTGATGCTCCCCCCACAACCGTGTGTGTACACGCACTCACGCGTACACGCACGTAGAATGTGTGCGCACGTGCCCATTGCCACCAAGTTTAGCTGCATGGGATGTTATGGAGAGTGCTGGCACAGTTGTTAGCGCGCCGTGTTGCGAACCCAGCGACCAACGTTCAATTTCTGCTCTTGACCAACATCGGTGACGATCGTCGTCCTGGGCCTTCTACCTAGGTCAACTCAACCTAAAATGAGTACCTGGTGCGGTGTGTAAACATCGCCACTGGCGGCCTGTCAGGCGTGGTGCTGGCCATCCACCCCCTCGTGTGCCGTGCCGGCCTTGATAGGTGCTCGTTAACAGCACTTGCCCCAACAGTTTGTTCGAAGGCCATATGGGGGATCTGTACACGCGTGTGCAACTTATCTTCGCTAAGTTGCACGCGATAGCCCTGTGTGCATGTACCCGCGTGTACGACGATTAACGAGGTCGCAGTGTGGGAGGTGGTGGAGGAAATGGTGGAATTTTATCTCGATGCAAATTCGACAATCAAGTCGGGCGACTGCTTTGTTTACTGCTCCTTGTTTTCAGGCAGTGGCACACACCAGGCAGGTACACTTGGGGCGATCGTTGTTGGCGGTTTTCACCAGCAATTTGTTTTCTTTTGTTTCATAGATGGATCACTATGACTGTCGCTACAATACCCATTTGCTCCGAGTAAATGCGGATCAGGCCACAATTATTGCCCGCAACAATTTCCATAAAATTTGCCCGAGTGCGTCGTGGCATTTGGTGCGGCCAGCATATTGTCAACTCCAGGATTTCTTGATCAGCTGGAGAGAAATTATTTATAGTCTTGAGACTAAGCTACTGTTGGGCCACTGGTTATATTTATAGTTTTTGAGTGGTCATTTTCAGTGTTTGAATAGCTTTGTCGTTATCATTTCGAGTGTCATAGTTTTTTTGTCTTGTTTGAAAGGAGATCAACACTCAGAAAGAAAAGCGTCTTGCCAAGCTGGAGCTGAGATCGATTGTAAGAGGGGTAAATGGATCACTCGGAGCGCAGTTCGATGAATCGTCACCATTCAGGATTGCGGTTTCGTTTTAATAATTTTTTTTAACATTGCGGCGGATGTAGTGGTCACTAGTGGCTGCCGAGTTCATACGAACCCAAGACATCCGAATTGACACGACTCGACCGCGCATCAATTACAACGCGTGAGATTTCACCTGAGCCTCGGAAGCAATATCGATTACGAATCCAGTGCGCTGTTTGAGCTCTAGCAGTTTGACTCATTGCGATGTCTTGTATCGCCAACGGTTATGGATATGGTTTAACATTGCTGTACTTCCGATGAGCACGGTTTGGTTACGTACGGTGCGAAAGAAGTTCAACGTACGTGCTTGGCCAACGCTTTTTAGCAATGCTCACCCACCCACCCGTTCAACTGCTCAGTGACATACACGCATACAACACGTGGCTTTGTTTTCGATTGGTCTGTTACGTTACGTAACGTAACTTGTGACGATCCGGTGGTGCGCGGTGATGTAAATAAACTTTTGTGGCTTCATCGGTGGGCTGTGGTTTCGATAATTTTAAACGCGAGACTTGAAAGCGTAAAATCTGCGTACATTTATTGATGGGGCCTTTAGGCTGTACAATGCAAAATAACCTGGTCATGCAAGGTGCTGCGATTTGTTTTCTTGAAATTGAAAGATGCAACTTGGGGAAAAAAAGCTCTTATCAGGAACAGGTAGTAGACGTATAGCTTGTACAGATTCACACCTCCCAGAAATTCATTGCCGAGATTCGGGGTCAGGGTTCTATTCAAAAATATATTACCTTGTTTTTTGTCCATTCTGGCTGGTTTGTACCGCTATGCCCACTCTCGTTAACCGATACACACCATTAGAAAATAATTTGCATAAACGTTTGCACAATTAATAAACATTCGATGCTGACATACGCACGTGATGCGTGGTTCGCACGCTGTATTATGAACCCAGCGACCCGAGTCCAATTCCCAGCCATGGCTAACGAGTAGCGATGGAAATATAAAGCTGTCCTAGGCCGACCTGCAGTGACCAATCAGGGTATGGTCGAGCAACCCCCATGACGAACATGCCATGAGGGGACCTTCAGCAGCAGATTGGGGGGGGGGGTGTGTGTGCATCGCAGTGTGCGGCTAAGTATGGGTGGCAGGGGGTCAGGGGTCACATCACTTGGGGCCCAGCATGTCCTCTGGCCGCACCCATTTGTCAAACTCCTCGGCTGTGAGGAAGCCGAGCTTCAGCGCCGCCTCCTTGAGGTTGGTGCCTTCCTTGTGTGCCAGCTTGGCGATCTTGGCCGACTTGTCATAGCCTGGCAGTGGCGACAGGACGCACAGAAACGTCGGGCGGTTTTTAACAACCGTTAGCGTGACCCTTTTTTTAAAGTGGGGGGGGGGGGGGGGGGTGGGACGGGGGGGACGGGTGGCATACAAAAATTCGAGGGGGCACGACAGTCAAAATGCACACGGGGACACTTTTTACGATTTAAGTGTTCGTCGCGACGAATACGTTCAGATTGTATTGTTTTCCTGTCACTTCCTTTCAGCTGATAACAAAAAAAATCATCACAAGTGAGCGAGCCTTGCTGGCCCTAACCAGCCATCTCTTATGGGTCACGACCACCACGCCCACCACACACGGGCGTCACGGTGTGTTATCTCGGGGGATGGACGGCGCGCGTGCGTGTGTGTGCGTGCGTGCGTACGCACCGATGTGCGGGTTGAGGGCGGTGACGAGCATGAGCGACTCGCTCATGAGCCTGTCGATGCGCTCGCGGTTCGCCTGCATGCCCGCCACGCAGTTCTCGGCGAAGGAGACGCACGCGTCACCCAGCAGCCGCGTCGAGTTGAGCACGTTCTTCACCTGCCGGCGGGCGGAGAGAGGAGGAGAAAGAGGGAGACGGAGAGAGGGGGCACGATCCATCACGGTTACGATTCACACCCTCGATTCATGCACCCTCGCCTTTAACGATTGACCGCCTTCATGGATCTCCTCTTCATATCACTCCCAAGATTCACGCCCCTTCAGTTCCTCCTAAATTTACTTCCTCCATTCAGCCCCCTCCATCCAGTTCCTCCATTGATCTCCATTTTCTCCACCCTCCCCCCCCCCGCCCCATTAAATCCCTCCATTCACTTCCTCTATTCAATCCCCCGCATTCATTCCCTCAATTCACTTCCCTCCATCCTTTTTCCTACTCTCCAGTGGCCGTATGAGGTCACGTGACAAAAAACACGCACCTGCAAACCAACACGTGTTGCTTCTCGCATGCCCCGTGAGATGCGTGCGTGGTGAGCTTAAGAATCGACACGACTCAACGCATCATTGAATACCTCATTGTAACGACGAGGGCAACAACAAAAATTACTGCGGAAATAATGAGGGTAACGGTGGCAGAGAAGATGACGGTAATAATGGCGATGACGGCGAGGAATGGAGTGAGCGGGCGCGTACAATCATGGGCTTGAAGACGTTGAGCTCAAAGTGGCCGTTGCTGCCGCCGATGGTGACGGCGACGTGGTTGCCCATCACCTGCGCGGCCACCATGGTGATGGCCTCGCACTGCGTGGGGTTCACTTTGCCTGCACCGCCACACACACGGGGTCACACACAGCGGCACAACGCCACGCACACGGGGTCACACAGCGGCACAACGCCATGCAAATGGGGTCACATACAGCAACACGAACACGCTGGGTCACACACAGCGGCACAACGCCACGCACACGGGGTCACACAGCGGCACAACGCCATGCAAATGGGGTCACATACAGCAACACGAACACGCTGGGTCACACACAGCGGCACAACGCCACGCACACACGGGGTCAGACACGGCAACACGCTGGGTCACGCACAGCAACACAATATCCACACGGGGATACGCACAGCAACACAATTCTATACATGGGATTACACAAAGGCCCACACAACATGCACACGGGGTCACGCACAGCGGCAGCACGACACACACACAGGCGAGGTTACACAAAGCAACACGGCGCAACGCGGCACAGACGAGGGGGGTTTCGCACAGCAACCCAACACAAACCTCACACAGCGAGCGGGCAACCGTTGGGAGGGAACGGGCTACGGAGTGAGCGAGCGAGGGAGGGATGGAGCGAGGGATGGAGCGAGGCGTCACCAGGCATGATGCTGCTGCCGGGCTCGTTCTCGGGGAGGCTGAGCTCCCCCAGGCCGGAGCGCGGCCCTGAGCCCAGGAAGCGGATGTCGTTGGCGATCTTCATGAGGCTGCACGCGAGCACGTTGAGCTGCCCGCTCAGCTCCACGAGAGCGTCGTGCGCCGCCAGCGCCTCGAACTTGTTGGGCGCCGTCACGAAGGGCAGGCCTTCCTCCCCAGGAGTTCGGGAGGTTACAGCGGGACGGAGTGGACACCGGGGGTCGGAGGTCAGGAGGAGTGATGGGGGGCGGGAGGGGGAGAAGGGACAGAATGGTTTGGTGTGGCGACACGATCGTCGTAACACCACCCCGCCACCATCATCATAATTTATGGCCACCGCCTACACCACCGCCACTACCCACCGTCATTACCGTCACCACTAGCACCACCATAATCATCACCACCTGCTAACATGACCTCTACTTATCACAATCACTGATAACACCACCGGTTATCACCAAGACCATCAGCAACTACCACCACTCATACAAAGGCAAAGATTCCCCCATATAGCCTTTGAACAGGCTGCTGGGGCAAGTGCTGTTAGCGAGCACCTATGAAGGCCGGCATGGCACACGTGGGTGTGGGTGGCCAGCACCATGCCCGGCAACCTTTGTCTAGTAACAGACCACACCAGGCACTCATTTATTCAGGCTGAGTGGACCTAGGGGTGGCCCAGGACCGGTTCAGAAAATCGTCACCGATGTTGGTGGCCGTTAGAGGTAATCGAACTCGGGTCACAGAATTCGTAGCGCAGCACGCTACTGACTACGCGACCATTCACCCCCCTAATAACATCATCATCACAACCATCATTGCTGATGCCACCACCACCACGGCCACCGGTTACTGCGACTACAGCTACAACTTACCGCCACCACGGTCATTGCCGCAACCACCATCACTGCCACAATCACGACCACCATCATCACCACCACCTCAATCACTGTCAGCACCACATCTGCCACCACCACCACCGGGCGTACCGGTCTGCTTTGCCACCTGTGCCGCCACCTTCTCTGCGAATCCGATGCGCGTGTTGAGTCCGGTGCCCACAGCGGTCCCACCGGCCGCCAGCTCCAGCACGCGTGGCAGCGCCGAGCGCAGGCGCTCCATCCCGTAGTGCAGCTGCTGCACGTAGCCACTGAACTCCTGCACCAGCACCGCCACCGGCATAAACACCACCACCACTACTACCAGCACGACTACCACGAAGATCCCCACCACCTTAAGAAACACTATCATCGTAAACACCTCCACCACAACATCATCAGCTCCACCATCAACACCACAACCACTGTCCGCAACAACCACCACAACAATCCCCATAACCACAACACACACTATAATCATAAACACCCCGACCATCAATACCACCTTCACTACCAGCACAACACGCATCAATGCCAGCATCAACACCACCACCATTACCACCAGCACCACCATCAATACCAACACCACCAACATCAGTACAAACACCACAACCATCAACCCCACCAGTGGCACCATCATCAATACCGGCACCACCACCACGACCACCATCACCACCAGCACCGCGTCCATCCATGTGGCGCTGGGGTGACAGAATTGCGCTAATAACAAGAGCGACTCCGCCGTGCCACAAACCCCGCACCACCTGGGCTCAAGCGACATCTGAACCGGTCACGAGTTTTGCATAACCCGCACGCATCCTTCAAACGGCCGAGTGTCAAACGGGTTGGGGAGTGTGGGCATTGCGGGCATCGCGGGCATCGCGAGCATCCCGGGCATCGCGAGCGGGTGTGAGCCGTCACCTGTCCGAGCGTGAGCGGCACGGCGTCCTGCGTGTGCGTGCGCCCGATCTTGACGATGTCGTGGAACTCGCGCGCCTTGGCGTCGAGCGCGTCGTGCAGGATCTGCAGGCCGGGCAGCAGCACGCCGCTCACTTCACGCACGACCGCGATGTGCATCGCCGTCGGGAACGTGTCGTTGGAGCTCTGCGTGGCCACGGTGGTAGGGAGGGGTGGGCGGCAGAAGGTCGGAAGAAACCGCTTGGTCATCGTTAACTCTGCCCAATTGATTTATTTAGCCATCCAGCAGAGCCATGCTAATATGTGGCACTTGTTTTCACAAGGGTGCTGCATTGACTGTGTTTGTTTTACACACGTGGGAGGAAGCCAGAGGGCCCCGAGAAAACCCACACGCACGAGGGGGCAACACTCTATCCCCGTACAGATGGAAGCAGATGGCAAATAATCCACTTGCTGTTCCTCCTTCTCTGGGCGAGCCAGGCTATGGCACTTCCTCGATGCCCACGGGAAGCGAGTTTCACAACATCTGTGCAGCAATCCACCAACTCTAGCTGCCTCGACAGTGCCGGATTACAGGCAGCTATGTGCATAGAGCCACCACCGCTTAACGGTGGCGAGATGTTAACTACCTCACCTAGTATACAGGCGGTCGTGGGTTCCTGACGCCTGCATATTTGGAGTTTGCATATTCTCCGCGTGGTCGTGTGGATTTTTCTCCATATTTAGAGTTAACGTGCGTTCAGATTATTTGGCTGCTAAAAGATTCCACGAGATAAGCCACTTCGTTGGGCTATCATTTGTGATGGCTTAGGAAAAAGATCCGTATAGCTCAATGTGCCTTACCTGGTAAAATAATTAAAAAGTTGTAATACATATTACAGTTTAGTTTGAAGAGTACCCCCTCTGGTCAGGCACCAGAGAAACCGCCACGGGAGGAGCGGCGTGGAGGCGGTAAAATAAAAAAAAAACATTCTTTGGGTCTTTCGGTAAAGCCACGTAGATAGAAAAATAATAAGACCCAAAGAATATGAACTCCGGCAGTCACGAAAGCTTTGAGTCAAGAGAAAATAAAAAATAGTCAAATTTTTGTTTTTATTTATCCTAGAGGCGGCATCTTGAAGAGGGCGCGCGGAGCGACGCGAGGGGGCGCGCGGAGCGACGCGAGAGGGCACGCGGAGCGACGCGAGGGGGCGCGCGGAGCGACGACGGTCACGCGCCGCACCTGGCTCTTGTTGACGTGGTCGTTGGGATGCACGGGCGTCTTGCTGCCGAGCTGCCCGCCCATGATCTCGATGGCGCGGTTGCTGATCACCTCGTTCACGTTCATGTTGGTCTGCGTGCCGGAGCCCGTTTGCCAGACCACCAGCGGGAAGTGGTCGTCCAGCTTGCCGCTCGTCACCTGTGCCCGGCACAAGCGCAAGGGACGAAAAGGTTCCCCCCCCCCCCCCCACCCCCGTGTGGCCTTTAACAGGCAAGTGCTGTTTAGAGAGCACCTATGGAGGCCGGAACGGCACACGAGGGGGTGGTGGCCAGAACCACGCCCAGCCGCCTTTGTCTCCCCGGTGCTGATTGTTTACACACCGCACCAGGTATTCCTTTGAGGTTGAGTCAACCTAGGGGAGGCCCAGGGGCCAGTTCAGATATTCGTCACTGATGTTGACCATAAGCGGAAATGGAACTCGGGTGACCGAGTTCGTATCGCGGCGCACTAACCACTGCAACGCCACTCCACACACACACACACATCCACAGCACAACACACACAAGTACACACACAAGTACACACACAGGTGCACACACACAGGTGCACGCGTGAACACACACAGACACGCATGTACAACAAGCAATCCAGGAGCATTGTTAGGTTACTACTACCACTGGGAATACACTCAAAATTAATCGCGTTGTTGCACGATGTTAAAAAAAAAACCCCGCTTTAATTTTGTTTAGTTTGAGCGATTTTTGCTTCCAGGCAACTCAAACAAGACCTCGTCAGCCGCCTGGATAATGGCGTCGGCGATCTTGGGGTCCAGGCCGTAGTCCTTGTTGACCTCGGCGGCCGCGCGCTTCAGGATTCCAAACGCATGGATCACCGGGATCTGCCACACGAGCACAACAACAATAGCCATGTCAACAACGACGACAACAACAGCCACACAACAATAATAACAACAACAAAGATAGCCACGTTAACAACGACAACAACGATAGATAATGGCAAGGACGGCAATGTAAACAATGACAACAATAACAACAGTGACAATAAAGGCCACAACGGTGATGACAATGTGGAGTGAAAAGTTATTGCAGCAAAAGCTAAACACGGTATATATTGTTGGTTCTTTCGGTAAAGTCACGTTGAAGGGAAACAATAAAATATATATAAAACAATAAAATTCTCACGACGTTTCGACTGTAACACAAACAGTCATCATCAGGTGTGTTGTTTGTGTTACAGTCGAAACGTCGTGAGAATTGTATTGTTTTATATATATTTTATTATTTTATTGTTTCCCTTCAACGTGACTTTACCGAAAGAACCAAGAATATGAATCACTGCAGTCACGAAAGCTTTAAATCAAAAGCTAAACACGCTGTTTAACTTGAGCTTAAACAGCGGTGTTTAGCTTTTGAGGTGGGCGGCCGACCAAGTGGTTTAAGTCAACAGTGATTAAAAACCAGGTTCTCAAATTTAGGAAGGTGAATGGTCTCAGTCCGGTCACCAATGACTGTACCAACAAAACCCCCCCATGAGATTACATTTGGTGTTATTGTAAATTTTGATAAATTCCAGTCTTGAGAATTAAGCGTTTCAGGTTTGATTGAGATGTGATGGAAAGCTCTGGAGGGCAACACATGGTGTAACCTCTCGTAGGGATAAGGATGACCTTGGAATTAGGTTCCTGATGTCATCTTCCCATGCCATTACCCGAACACAAACCGAGGCACTTCTCGCTGAGACAAACCACAATGAAAGTGTATCAGTCTCACGAAACAAGCACAATTTCAATCGGTACAGCTAAAGCAAAACATGTTTTAAATTAAATTATAAAATTATCTGAGACCGCTCGATGTTGTATCCATACCGGTCAGCATATACCCGACATTAAATAGAAATGCCCTTTTGGGAAAATATACGTCATGCTGAATTTGTGGCACTTGACAACTGAACCTTATGGTGGGACCCCGGGGTTCCCATAAGGCCCCCGGCTCTCTCATAAACTGCGTTGCGACGTCATTTAATGTCTGTTGAAGGCGAACGACACGGCAATCTATTCCTCTCGACGAGCTCGACACGATGCGCTCATCAAAGTGAAAAAGTTTTGTGTATGACCGACATTCGTCCTCGCTGCTGCGCTTGGACGACACGACAACAGAATGATCCGCGCCAGGTGGGTCGCGGCGTTTATGTGCGCGGTGGGACCGAGTCGCCAAAAATAAAGAAATGAATTACGATTTTTGCTTCCGTTTATTCGGGCCCCCGGGGTCTCGCCATAGGGTTCAACTCTACAATTTGGCTTAGTTTAAGACCAATGGTTAACTTGTGATGGAATTTGAGCCACATCACAGACCACAAGGTCATCGTATCACAATCCCATGGGCTCAGGGTTAGCCAAACAACTGATGAAATTGGCCAAACAGCCCAATACAGGACTCGAAATAAAAAGTTGAGACTCGGTGAAACTTTTCTGGATTAGGGCTCAGGAATTCACTGCCCCATGAAATCACCCATTAACCACTTCACGGTCTCACCAGCGCAACGACCCCTTTAAGCTCACCAATTCACCGGCCCCCTAAAACCTCCCCGATACACCGGGGGAACCTATGACACCACCCGGTTCGCACCGGGGCTGACTGCCACACCAGCTCACCGGCATGCGTTCGCTGGGGCCACCGATCTTGAAGTTCATGAGGGAGCGCACGGTCTGGGCCCCGTAGTAGCGGTCGCTGGGGACCTGCAGCTCTCCGAACGTGTCCGACTCGACGCGGTGACCGGAGGTCGCCTGCCGTGGGGGAGGGGGACGGGATGGAGGGGGTGTGGGAGCCATCAGCCAAGTATCGGTTGTCGTCGGGCGTCATCATCACCAGCTGTGTGTGACGCAAGTTGCACTTCGATTTTAAAACAAAAATCTCGTTTGAACGCTCATTCGTTTAGAACTGCTTTTTTTTGTGTTTAGTTTGTTGTTCTTCAACCCTGCACGATTGGCTACGCACGGCGCGAAAGATGTTCGACATACATACAAACATACATTCTCGTACCAACGAGAGGGAAAAGCTGGTGACGGGCAAAAAGGCAGGTCACCTGGAAAGGTGATGAAAATGCCCAACATAGAACTAATACTGAATCATCACCATCATAGTTCATTCCACAGTTCCATAGTTCATTTATGTTGGTATAGCCCTGTGAGCCATTCGGCTCTTGAATCGGGTGCAACAAACAAAAAAACATGAACAAGAAAACATCTTAAAGTGATTATGTGACTGTGCAAACAGAAAATCCAGGAAAAAAAACCATCAAAATATTCCTGAAATAGCACCGTACACCAACGCTGTGTGCAAAAATCCCAGTGGGATGCAAATCAAAATAACAACAACCACAAGACAACTAAGATTAAGGCCATCAGTCTAACTCCGTACTACAATCAACAAAAACATGGCCAAACAAAAAAAAACGTTTTCTAAATCACCAAAATAAAAGCCATCAATGCAAAGTAACAGTGATCATAGAGACTGTGACCGAATTTTTAACAATAAAACTACATAAATAAATGATAACACCAAAATCTAGAGCCATATCATCACTGGAGCATCAGCATTGAGAGCGTATCAATGTGCCATGATCACTCTACCATCGCCGCTGCTCCTGACGCGCTTATCCGGCCTCAGCCACCTGAATGTGAAATTGTAGCCGCTGCTCTGCATCTACACATCATCGGCCGTACGGTATAAGAAGAATAAGAGAAGACGGTCATCATCCACCATCATCGTTGGTGTCAACCGAGTCTCAGGAGCTGCATCGCGACCACAGTCCCAGGGTTCTCCACCTTACAACCTCACCACGATCTACCATTCTACCCCCCCCCCCGCCAAGAGAATATCTCCCCCACACTCCAAGGGAAACCCCACCAAAGGGACCCGTTGTCTACGCCTAGGCCTTCGGACCTTCCTTAAGCCTTGGCTCTTTAACTTAGGGGGCCGTTCATAAATGACGTCACGCGATTTTGGACGATTTTTGACCCCCCCCCTCGTCACACGGCGTCACAAAAAGTCAGACACCCCCCCCCTCAAATATGACGTCACAAAGCTCTGCCCCGGCCCCCCCCCACAAACCATATATCCATTTTGAAAATAAAACTTGCTTCAAAGCTCTTTAAAATATTGTCATTGTAGCGCGTATTTAATGTGGCGCTGCACTCTGATGTTGCAGGAGAAAACATTTATTAAAAAGTATATTTAATGAAGTAGAACGTGTTGTCTATATTTATTTAAAGTTGCGCATTTTGATGTGACGTCACATCTCACCCCCCCCCTCCGCCCCTCGTCACACATCGTCACAAATGTCTGACCCCCCCCCCTAGGTGCGTGACGTCATTTATGGACGGCCCCTTAATCTGTTAGCCCCCCCCTCCCCGCCGCTCCCCAGACCCATCATAAAAGACCTGGCCGTCCTTCACAAGGAGCTCCAGGGACCCGGTCCCTCACAACCCACAGGGTTACAAACTCCACGATTAACTTTCTTTCGCACCGTACGTGGCCGGCCGTGCTACTCGGAGGTGGTCCCCTTTGATCCGTGGTCTCGCCATAATACCAAGGTGCCCCCCCCCTCAGCTCAGCTCCTCCCCCCTCAGCTCCCCCTTAGCCCCCCCCTCAGCCCCCCCCCTCAGCTCCCCCCCCTCAGCCCCCCCCTCAGCACCTCCCTCAGCTCCCCCCCCTCAGCTCCCCCCCCCCCTCAGCTCCCCCCTCTCAGCTCCCCCCCCCCCTCAGCTCCCCCCCCCCCTCAGCTCCCCCCCCCTCAGCTCCCCCCCCCTCAGCTCCCTCCCCCAGCCCCCCCCCCAGCCCCCCCCCCATGTCTCCCCGCGGCCTATCTAAGTATAACAACCCGCATGGAGCACCAGGACAGTCGACCGCTGGGGGGAGGGGGAGGGCTCCGTCCCGTCGCGCTGCCGCTCCCTCTACCGCCGCTCCTGCTACCCCTCTGCAACCCACCGCTCACCATTCCCCGCACGGCGCCGAGCCCCGGCAAGGAGGAGGTGAAGGAGGAGGTGGAGGAGGAGGTGGAGGAGGAGGCGGCGAGCGGCGAGAGGCCGCGACCCGTCCTCAGCGAGGTCCTGAGCAGCAGCATCAGCAGCATGGCCAAGCGGGGGACAACGCCGACTGGGGGGGTGGTGCTTGGGCGGCGTGACGTCATGTCACCCCGCAACATGCCGGCGGCCATCTTACTACGGGATTAACTTTAAAAAAGACCTCGCCCGCCTCACCCCCCAGATAAATAAATAAATAAGCATCCCTGTCCAACATTCCCTTAGCGATGCCCCCTACCTGAAAACTCAATACCCTGTACAAGAATACGGGGTTAACCGTATGGGTTGACACGGTATGCAATATCCATGTATCACCATGGTTCTCTATGTATCTCTATGTATCTTTATGTATCTCCATGAGTCTATATGTATCTGTGGGTCTCTATGTATCTCTGTGTCTCTATGCTATATCCATGTATCACCATGGTTCTCCATGTATCTCTATGGGTCTATATGTATCTGTGGGTCTCTATGTATCTCTGTGTCTCTATGCTATATCTGTGTATCTTTATGGGTCTCGATGTATCACCATGGTTCTCTATGTATCTCTATGTATTTCCATGAGTCTATATGTATCTGTAGGTCGCTATGTATCTCTGTCTCTATGCTATATCTATGTATCACCATGGTTCTCTATGTATCTCTATGAGTCTGTATGTATCTGTGGGTCTCTATGTATCTCTGTATCTCTATGCTATATCCATGTACCACCATGGTTCTCTATGTATCTCTATGAGTCTATATGTATCTGTGGGTCTCTATGTATCTCTACGTCTCTATGCTATATCTGTGTATCTCTATGGGTCTCTGTCTATAATAATACCTGTCAACCTCTTATCAATGCCTACTTAATTCGACTAATTCATAACTTATTGGTCACCTCCCAGTGCGCTTATAAATTCCAACGTTCATCCTACAAAGTTCTATCACAAAGGGGCCGTCCATAAATGACGATGTGTGACGAGGAGGGAGGGGGTTGTTTGAGAAATGTGACGTCACGTAAAAATGCGCAACTTTAAATAAATATAGACAACACGTTCTACTTAATTAAATAGACGTTTTAATGTTTTCTCCTACAACATCAGAGTGCAGCGCCACATTAAATACGCACTACAAAGACAATAGTTTAAAGCGATTTGAAGCATGTTTTATATTTTTTTGGGAGGGGGGGGGGCAGAGCTTTGTGACGTCATATTTGAGGGGGGGGGGTCTGACTTTTTGCGACGCCGTGTGACGAAGGCGGGAGGGGTCAAAAATCGTCGAAAATCGCGTGACGTCATTTATGGACGGCCCCTTATGTATTTATTGGTGTCAACCATGCTACTTACTGTCTGTCTGTGATCTTGCATGCTGATGCTGTATTCATTGTTAGTTTTTGCCCGTATTGAAACGGCTGTACGCCGCGTGGACCTGAGAACTCAAATTTCCCCGTACAAGAAATACGGCCGGAACCGTAATGTGGCTTGACACGGTACGATTTACATATTCGGTGGTAACAGCGTTGGCGGTAGTGGCCGGGGCGTTGTTATCGTAGCACGGCCCACCGAGCCGGCTTATAGAGCACTGTGGAACGTTGCATACAAACTTCAAATCTGTACCTACTCGCATTTTGCATTCGTTGCACACCCCCACCCCCCATTACTGTATTTAATTCCCCTTAGTAATATGGCCGCGCATCCTGTGACGTCGCGATCACGTGGGAGTTTCAACCAATCCACCCGCTACAAGTTGCCCCCTCCTCTCCCCCCAATAACAACCATCTATGCGCATGCGCACGACTGACAGCTGTTAAACGCCCTTGACGGTGGGGTCGTTGCAGGCACGCACCGCGACCAATCAGATCTTGCGTCGCTGCGAGGTTGCCCCAACCAATCGGAAGCGTCGCTTGCACTTTCCCCATTGGTGATCGCCACTCGTGGCCATTTTGTCAGGGCGGCACGTGGCAGCCACATCGTCAAGTAACTGTCAAATGTACGGTTGATCGTCGATTAGAATCAGAATAACAAACAATACAACACATATTCTTGGTTCTTTCGGTAAAGTCACGTAGAAGGGAAACAATAAAATAATAAAAATATAAAACAATTAAAAAAATGTAATTTTCTTGATGTGGTTTTCACACCTGATGATGATTGCTTGTGTTGCAGTCGAAACGTCGTGATAATTTTATTGTTATTTTTTATTATTTTTTTGTTTCCATTCTACATGACTTTACCGAAAGAACCAAGAATATGAATCCCTGCAGTCACGAAAGCTTTAAATCAAAGTTTAATACAACACATGATAAGAGTGCAGAGTGCAAGAAAGTTAAACAAATAACCCAAACACATAAATAAAACGAAACAATCTCCATCCGACTTGACAAAGCCCACTGAGGTATTATTTTCAAAGCAACCTGACCACAGTACAAAAACATGATAGTGGATTATCTGACGGCTTCGAGGGTAAAGCATACCTGTCAATCCATACGGTTTACCCCGTATTCTTCTGCAGGGAAATTTAGTTTCCAGGTCCATACGGCGTACAGCCATTTAAATACAGGTGAGAAGAATTTTTTTTGTTTACTTGTTTGTGTTTCTCCCTTGTGATGGGACTTTGTAGGATGAACGTTGAGATTTATAAGGGCACGGGGTGACCAATAAGGTCTGAGTTGGTCTGTAATAAGGTAGGGCACTGATAAGGGGTTGACAGGTATGGGCAGCGGGCGCTGGCTTTTCAAAAACACCGGATAATCGAATCATTATTTAAAATACCTTATTTTTGCACATTCTTCAATAAAAGTATGTTTTTGGTTTTGTGTATGTACTTACCGCTCCAATCTAGGACTGCAAGGGGATGATGTCCGCTCCTGTTTCAACACAACCGTGGGTTTGACGATGGCTGGACTGATGCGAACGACGGATTACACGCACTTTTCCCCGGATCTGTTTTTTTGCGACTAGCTATTAACCACGAAAAATGTACATCGTGTAGTATTTTCATTGTTAAAGTTGTATGTAGTGGATAATGTACTGTCAATATACATTTGACCCTGATATCGAGCGTAGGTATTTTTCATTTATTTTTGTCACGCACACGGTGCCTGCCGATCGCCGGACTGGTACAGACATTGGAGCTGTTTTTTTTTTTTACCAGATCGGCCTGGGACCGCCGGATAATGTTGGAAGCCGAATAATTGCGCGCTGGATAATATAATGAATCGATGATCAACTTGGACTTTGTTTAGCCGAGTGATCAACTCAAGAGACCAGGATGAGTCTCATTGGCAAGAGTGACCACGGGGGGGGGGGGGGATGGTCACCAAAATAACAAAAGCAAATCAAATAAAGTCGCATTGAAATGGAATAAATAGAAAGCAGCGCAGCCTACAGCACCCACTCACTCGTGCCCCCCCCCGACCCCTCCCTCCGCACGCCCCCCCCCCCCTCCGTCAACTATATCGCGCGTATCATGTTACACATATTAGCGTGTCAAGTGTAATTACTTTGTTTTTTTTTATATTGTAAACTGATATCAATATAATGCGTGTACTTTCAAAGAAGGGCCATTGACCAAAACGTTTATTGGCTATTGGCTTTCCAGATCCTCACAATCAAGGAGCGATTGTTTAAGCGAGTAAATCCATGGACCGGGTTCGAATGTCCGTCCCTGCGCGTCATGGGGCACGCGAGTGCCCGGAACGAACCCGGGACGAGTTTATGTTCAACCCCCCAAAAATGCCAAAGACATTCGTTAATAACGCTGCCTTCTCAAGAAGTGTCATTGCCCGAAACGTCACCGATTACGTGTGTTTTCCTTTTTATTCCACGCAGTGTCATTTGCGGATGTGTTGAGAATGTTGTTTTTGTTGAGTTGTTTTGTTATTTGTGTTTGTATCACCGAATAGTTTGTCGCTCAGTGTAATCTCGTGCTAATTCCGCTTGACCCTGCGCATTACTCGTCGCTATTTGCACTGCGGTCAGCCGAGTTATGCAATGGAGCCTGCGTTTTTGGGCACGCCGAGGTGCGTTTGAAGGCAACAAATCCAGATCACAGCTGCCAATGCAAAAAAACCTGTTTGAGCTGTCAGCGTCTCGTCGTCACGCGTAGTTATCCGTTCTGATCTAAAGCAGAGCAATGGTACGGAGCAGTGGTTCTCAACCGGGAGTTACGCCGTACCCCTGGGGGTACGTGGCAATGTCCCAGGGTGGTACGTGAGGTGATGTATAAATGTGTTAAATTATGTCATACATGAGAGTCATTTGTGAATAATTATGGATGAATCTGTCAATATAAAATAGCTACGATAAAAGTACAATTCCATTTGGTAACCTGGAACAATTTCTAAATTCATTGATCGTAAACAATGCGATTTCCAAGAGTTATCGGCGAGCGCGAACAAATAATATCATGCATGCAGTGCGTCCATTGAATTCGCTTTTCATTCACTTGCAGTTGCTCGCTAGTTAGGATAGCTCACAAAATGGACACTCGGTTAAAATATTGATGTTCATTCATAAATTTATTTATTAGGACCATGTTGGGTCAGGCAAGGGGGTACTCGGTTGAAAAAAAATTCAACAAGGGGTACATTAGCCAAAAAATGGTTGAGAACCACTGGTGTAGAGAAAGGCTCCTGGAAGTTGATATCACAGAGCTAGGATCCGTTCCAGTGAGCCCTAGCCAACACAGTAAATCATGTCAATCGCATGACAATGCATATATTATCATAGTATGTTTTTTGTTTGCATTTTGACTGCAGGTATTGTGGTTAATGCAGACATGAATCCTTGTAAAAAGGTTTCAGTTTTGTTGCCAGAAAAAAGGGAAAAAACCCGATTATTACATTTTGGTACTGGCAAAGGAGGTCTAATGATGTAATCGCATGACTGAAGTTATATTAAAATTCTGAAATGATTTGGTGATGCTGTAATCAAGTGCAGTCGCCAAACACGTACGATACACGTATTATCCATCTGCTTCTCTCTGTGTGCTACGAAGGACCATCGCCCGGAACGTCGCATATTACGTATATATTTTTCATTTTAAGGCCACAGGGTTATTGACGAATTTGGTGAGTTATACTGTTGAATTTCGATTTAAAGCTTTCGTGACTGCAAGGATTCATCTTCTTTGGTTCTTTTGGTAACGTGACTTTACCGAAAGAACCAAAGAAGATTATACTGTTGAATTCTAGGTTGGAATTTTCAAAACTAAAAATGTAATATGACGGGTGTTTGTCCATCAACTCAACTTGGCCATCATCCCGCAGTTGATTGACAAATGACATGGATATTATTGTCCTACAAACTGTAACCACCCCCGGCGATTAGATGGCTTTGTAGATAATGGCAACTCAAAACATTTTGGCGGCTGTGAGATCCATGCTGAAGTACTGTGCATGTAAACCCATTGCAAACGATGCGTGCTCAACGATGCACGGACATTGTTGTCAATTCACCCCTGGCCCATGAGCCCGTGGGTCGTGGGGGTTATTTGACCGTACATAACTTCGCCATGCTGGTGTGTGAGAGGGATCAATGGATTAACATACACCACAAGGGAATTTGCTCCACCTGCCACCTCCAGCCCCAATCACGCAGCGCCTTCCGCAAGCGCTTTGGAAACCGGTTTGGGAGCTGTGGTTGTTACCCACCCATCCAACCAATGTGTATACAGGCTCGATCCCGCTGGGCTTTCGAGATGAGACGAGATCCGGTGCATTCCGGGTGATCGGGTCATCATCAGCAAAGCAAACGGCTTAAAAAAAAAACTCATCGATTGTTCCACACGGGATTCCATGCATGGTATCGCGAGCTGAGATAATCAATGTGAATGCATCATAGATCCACCCGTGATGTGTTTGTTTATGCAGTACAATTATACTGCACACACTCTAAAGGCGCAGCCCTGCAACTGCTCGCTTACGGCGCCGCTGATAGAAGGTTGCTCCACTAGTGGGAGCTTTTGAGAACCCCTCTCGAGGCTACTTTGATGAATTCTCCCACGGTGGCCAGACGTCCTGCAAGACACCCGCACCACACGCGACCTGCCGATGAAACGTGGTGTTGTCCCGTGTGTCGACTCGCTACTCCACTCCTTCGTCGCGACAGAGGATCCCTTTCTCTCCCGTGATCCGCATCACGATATATCATTTCAGCCGTGGTTCTTTTTTTTTGTACACAAGACGAATCGGGGCAAGTTAACTACTGCACCGTGATCCGGATCGTGTCCCACTGGGCCACGAGAGCAGTGTTTTTCCAACCTGATGACGGGACGCTTGGGTTGCGCCCGAAACGTGACTTTACCGAAAGAACCAAAGAGTATGGATTCCTGCAGTCACGAAAGCTTCAAATCAAGATTGATGAGCAGTGTTCTTCATTGCGAGGCCCGCGGGCCCCTGGCGCGCGGGCCCTGGTGGCCTTTAGTGCGGCCCCTGACAATACACAAATGGTGAAAACATCACCGCATCATCATCATCATCATTTTGCACAGTCACATAATCACTTTAAGATGTTTTCTTGTTCATGATTTTTTGTTTGTTGCGGTTGCACCCGATTCAAGAGCCGAATGGCTCACAGGGCTATACCAACATAAATGAACTATGAACTATCATCGTCGTGCTGCTGCCGTCAAAACCCAACAATTGTTTGAAATGCCTGGCAGCCCTCGCGTGCCTGTGAAAGTGGGCCCTCTCCTGAAAAATGAGTGAAGAACACCGCCCTGGAGGGCGCAGAGAGATAACGGGGATTTGGAGAGGATTGAGGTTGCTGAGTAAAGACGCAGGGGGCGCTATGGAGTGAAGCTGGGACTACAAGAGAGACAAGAGAGTGAGAGCGAGAGAGAGGCGGCAGCCGCTGTTAGCGATTCGCTCGCGGTTCCAGGCTCCGTCGGAACGAACGGAGCTTTTGTTAGCCCTGCGCGAAGTGGAGGCATTGCAGGGGCGAGAGGGGTGGGGTTGACGGCGGGGTGTAGGAGGAGGAGGAACGGAGCAATATCCCGCCCTGCGGATAGCAACAAGCATCACCCATCAGCAGCAGCAGCAGCCAAAGCAATCGGGTCAGGGAGACCCCCGACGCAGGATCATGGACGACGTGCCGAGCGCGATGAAGATCTCGATCTCGCTGAAGACGCATCCGTCCGACGGCGCCGTCTTCTTCAAAGTGGACGGGCAACGTTTCAACCAGACGCGCACCATCAAGCTCCTCGTCGGGGCCAAGTACAAGGTGGCGGTGCTCATCAAACCCGGCACCGTGAGGACGAGGTGAGTTGGGCGCATTGGGTGGGGGGGGGAGGCGTCCTTCATCGGGATCAGCAGCAGCACCACCACCACCATCAGCACCACTAATCAGCACCACTATCATCATCACCGCCATCACCATCAGCACCACCATCATCAGCAGCACCACCATCATCAGCAGCACCACCATCATCATCAGCACCACTATCATCATCAGCACTACTATAATCATTATCACCACCATCAGCAGCACCATCAACACCACTATCATCATCAGCACCACCACCATCATCATCAGCACCACCATCATCATCAGCAGCACCACCACCACCATCACCACCACCATCACCATCGTCAGTGCGCGCACTGTATTCCGCGCGCGTGTTACTGGTAGAGCCGGGATTGATGTGGTGATGGATTGAGACTGGTGATATGGTGGTGGTGGTGATGAAAGTTGTGGTATGATAAGGTTGATGATTATGGTGATAATTACGTGTTATGTTAGAGCCCCACACGTACGGCTACACATTGATGACAGAGATGATCATGTTGGTGATGATGATGATCGTGGCGGTGGTGTGATGTTGACGTTATGATGTATATAACTACAGTACACGCTTACACATCCGGCATGCCTGATGATGATGATGCTGCGTCTTCTGTCGATGACAATGGCATTGTTATGTTCATTATGACGTTGCTGATAACGACGTCATTATCAGTGCCACTGATAATGACAGTACTGATGCTGGCCGGGCTGCTGTTGCTGATGATGGTGGTGGTCAATACGGATAGGGCCTGTGCCGTGCAGAATGAAGGCCCCCGCCGTGTAGCCTACACGCGATTACACACACGAGGTGGGGGGAGGGTGTCCAGCACCACGCCCGGCCGCCTTTGTCTCCCCATGGCTGATATTTACACACGCGCGCACACACACACACACCGCACCGCGCACACATTTAAGGCTGAGTCAACCTAGGTGAGGTGGAGGGGGGGGCACCAGGAGCGGTTCTTCAATGAATTATTCGCCACTGATGTTGGCCGTGAGCCGGAGTCGAACTCGGGCCGCGGGGTGTCGTAGCGCAGTGCGAACCTCTACGGCTGCTCTGCACCAAAGACAAAGACACTCCCCTCCCTGGTGTAGCCTCAACAGACAGCTGGGCCAAGTGCTGTTAGCGAGCAGCATCTGTGAAGGCTGGGACCGTGGCACGCGAGGGGAGGGGGGTGTGGCCAGCGCCACGCCCGGCCGCCTTTGTCTCCCCCAGAGGCGACGTTTTCACTCATTTGAGGCCGAGTCGACCTAGGGTAGCAACCAAGACCGGTGCAAGATAATCGTCACCGGTGTTGCTGTTGGTGTCCGTGAGCGGCGATCGAACTCGGGTTAGCCGGGTTCGTAGCGCGGCGCTAACCGCTGCGCCACCGCTCCCCGCGTGCACTCACGCGCACCGAATCAGGACCACTGCCACGTGGGAGATGGATCGATTTACATCTGTGGGTGGTGTTGGGGGTGGGGTGCAGCAGCTGCACCACGCGACGTCTTGGGAGGCATGCATCTTACGGAGCTTGCGGGGTGGGGCGCGGTGGCTTCGTCCAGCAGTGGATCGACCATGGCTCGTGATGATGGCTCGTGATGATGGCTCGTGACGCATCTCTGCTTTGTTAAATGTCACAACGCGGTTGCAGAAGGGGCGCGCGCGCGCGTGTTCGCGTCGCTTGCCAACATCCGACCACGATTCGCCTCGCCCGTGTATTGCACAACAGGGGTCCCGGCTGTCAATCCACTGCTGGATGAGAGCATGTCATTTGACCATACTTCACCAAGGCAAGCAGCATCGTCATTGACGCTGGAGCGTGGTTACTGTGAACTGTGAACAGCACTGCCCTCTGCTGACCACAACGCAGGCCCTCGGCAGCAGCCGCAAACCGCAGCCTATAGCACGTGCTTGATCAGAATCTCAATACAGTAT
Organism: Petromyzon marinus; assembly: GCF_048934315.1. Taxonomy (NCBI): domain Eukaryota; kingdom Metazoa; phylum Chordata; class Hyperoartia; order Petromyzontiformes; family Petromyzontidae; genus Petromyzon; species Petromyzon marinus. The sequence goes on from NC_133697.1 coordinate 11,207,407, forward strand.
TTATTTATACTGTAGGAATCCGATGAGCTATGAAGCCGTTTCATTTTGGCAGGTGTTCAGTATGTACGGTGTTGGATCAGTGGCGGCGCTGTTCAGGCTAGAAATCCAGCTTTGCTTCTGGGATCTGTAGGGGGTGACTGTGCTGACCTATGTCAGCCATGTGCCCATGCAGTTTCTATTTATAAGACGTGGATGGGTATTATTATATAGGTATATGGGCTGCGACGGTGGCGAGATTTTAAATACCTCGCCTGGTATGCAGGAGGTTGTGGGTTCCATCCCGACTCTGACGCCTGCTGTATATGTGGAGGAGTTTGCGTGTGTCTCTCTCTCCCCGTGGTCGCGTGAATATTTCTCTCCGGGATCCTCCGGTTTTTCCCCATCCACATTTAAAATCGACATCACGCGTTTCAGAGTATTTTTGGCTACGACACATTTCCACGTGACGATGATGAGCCCACTTCGTTGAACCTTCATTTGTGGCAGCCAGGTCGCTTCTGAAAAAAAAATAGCTTTTCAGCTCAGTGATAGGCCTCGGCAAGGTAAGGTAATTTACCTTTTTTACCGGGTCGACATGTCAAGGGGTAAAGGGTAGGGTAAAGGTAGCGCGAAGTATTACCCGGTAAATACGGTGCCTTGTTTACCGCTAAAAGCTCCGTGGCGCAGTCCGTGGCCTACATTTAATAAGTAACATTTAAAAAAAAAACTTTTTTAAAAACACGTTGTTATGAATCTATAATCTACGAGTAATGGCAGAACTCCACGACTCCAGGAAGTGGCCCCGAAGCTCGCCACAACGTAAGGGGGCCGTGGACAATTAGACCCAAGCCGAAACATAACATAAAAAATAATGTTTAAAAATATTTTTTTTATTTTATTCTTAATGAAAGAATATAGTATTGTCATCAGTATGACATACGTATACCAAGTTTGCAGTCGATACCACATTGGGAAGTGGGTTAAAATTTAGTTACAAGATTTGAGGATACAACGACAGAGTGAGTTTAAAGATAGCGTGTAAAATTGGAATGATCGAGAGTATTCTATATGAATAAAGCGCTCTACCTAGCATTTACCTGTTATAAACCTTTTTTCATGTGTAGTACCCCAGTAATTACCCTGTAATCGGGTAATTTGTATGGGGTAAGGGTAAAAGGTAGGGTAAAGGTAGGCTCGTTGCTTTTAACCTTTTACCTTACCTGCTGAAGGGTAAAAGTTAGGGCAGAGTGATTGCATTATGGTAAGGTAAAAGGTAGGGTAAAGGTAGGCTCGTTGCATTTAACCTTTTACCTTACCTGCTGAAGGGTAAAAGGTAGGGTAGAGTGATTGTATTGTGGTAAGGTAAAAGGTAGGGTAAAGATAGGCTCGTTGCTTTTAACCTTTTACCTTACCTTGCCCTACTGAGTGGTGCCTTACCTGGTAAAAAAAACCCAGTTTAGTTTTGTCTATTTACAGATGGGTATATGTGGGTATGTAATCCACGAAAGCGAATGCTAAGTATGCCTGGCCCAAAGGCCTTTGATTGTGTCTATCATTTGAGATTTCAACGCGGGTCTTGTGGCCCAGCCCCACTGAATGTTTTGGGTGCACCATGCACGATGGAGTGTGGCCAAAGCAACAATCCCTTAATGCTGCTGCCTCGCTTATTATTTAGCGCGGTCGGCAAAGCCTCAACCGAGTCTCGAGACTCTTAGTCATCAAGGGTCCTCCTCCATTGTCACGTTTGGTAAAATTCCACCGATTGTGCCGCTATGCTAGGCTAGATAATAATAATAATGTATAATTGTTATTTACAGCTCTTTTGTAATCCGCTTCTGGATGTGTTGGGCCATGGGGGTTGTTTGACCATACTTCACCATGCCGTACTGTTCGAGTTGGTGATAGGGGAGGGGCGGGGCACGTACCCTGGACCGGTTCAGATATCGCTTGCCACTGATGGTAGCCGTGGCCAGGAATCGAACTCAGGTTGCCTAGTTCAAAGGGTCACACGCTTACCACTGCGTCGCCGCTCCACCCCCCCCCCCCCTTTAGCAGGAACTCGCGTGCAACCCCAGCACTTAGGGTTATATGGGGGTGTCAGTTTTTTGTGCCAGTGAAAAGGGTAAAACCTATTACTATATCTTGTTACTGGCAAAGGAGGTCTCATAATGATCTATGTCTTTGTTCGACGAAGTAGCTAACCATGTGGCTGGCTGATGATTACTGTGAACGTGTTCCATTCGAAGAAACTGGCTGTAAAAATCAGGCCAGTAAACCGGAACGTACTTTGTCTTAGTCTATTTCCACGCGCGCCCGCGCAGGTGACCAACTCTCTGATTATCGACGAGCTCCCCCCCACCGCTCTGCCTTTGCCATGGGCAATCACCTTGCTTCCTCCCTTAACTTCATAAATGTTCCTTCAAAAATATTTTGAAGCAGAAGTCTAGTGCTGAATATAGCCACATTGGCCAATGTGATATGTCCTGGGCAAACTGCCAATCGTTGCGCGTGACGCAAACGTTATTTTTTTTATATAAATAAATAAATATGCCGTTTTCAAAATAAATTTATGCAAACCGACACACCTGATGATGACCGTTTGAGTTATGGTCGAAACGTCGTGAGAATTTTTTATTGTTTTATATATATTTTGTTATTTTGTTGTTTCTCTTCAACGTGACTTTACCGAAAAAACTAAGAATATGAATTACTGCAGTCACGAAAGCTTTAAATCAAAATTTAAAAATGTATTGAGAGTTCAATTTTAATGTATCGCTTTTATCGAGGGGGACTGTGTGTTGTCTTGGTCTGGTCTGGGACTATTTTTTGCTATCGTTCTACTGCCTTTCTTTCCGAAGCTTGGGGGATTGATGCTTGGGAATTGATGCAATTGAAACGAATACACTTTATTTCTTTATTAAAGGGGCACCACGGTGGTGAGATGTCATCTTCCTCACCTGGTATTCAGGAGGTCGGGGGTTCGATCCCGACCCTGGCGCCTGTATATTTGGAGTTTGCGCGTCTCTCTTCCCGTGGTCGCGTGGATTTTTTTCCTCCGGGTCCTCCGGTTGTTCCCTCCACATTTAGAAACATGCATTGAGGTTTTAGTTTGATTATTTTGGTGCTTTAAATGTCCAAATGATGGGGGTCACTTTGTTGAGCTATCATTTGTGGCGAGGTTGCTTCTGAAAAAGAAGTTTATACCTTATTGAGCTTTGCCTGGTAGAGTGGGTATAGTTTCGTTTTATTTGCATGTGTTTAGGTGATTTTTTTTTGTACTTTGCAGCACTACTATCATGTTGTTGTGTTTTTTGTTGTAACGTTCTTACCCGTATTCCTCCAGTATAATTAAATATTCTGATTCTCAAGCGGGCAGTCGAATGCCGTGACAGCGACGGCTCCGTCTCTCTCTCTCTCTGGCGCTCCCTCCGCAGGGCGATGCTGATCGGCGACTGCGAGGTGCCGCTGGAGGAGGGTGCGCGTGACCTCGCGCAGGTCACCTACGCCGGCTACTTCGACACGGCCGCCCTTACGGCCACCAAGAGCGGGGAGCGGCAACCCACGGCCGTCAGTATCCGGGTACGCCCTGGGCAGCCGGGGGCTCCACGCCCAGGCACACACGCGCGCGCGGCTACGGTCGCACGCGGGCACACTAAAAACAAAACTATTTTTTATTTTTACTGGGTAAGGCCCCACTGAGCTATGTAGCTCTTTCTCAGAAGCGACCTGGCTACCACAAATGATAGCTCAACGGAAGTGGCTTATCATTGTGTGGAAATTTAAAGCAGCCAAATACCGTAAACGCGTGTTTCAAAATGCGGAGGGAAAAACCGGAGGCCCCGGAGAAAAATCCACACGACCACGGGGAGAGCGACACGCAGACTCCAAATAAACAGGCATCGTCAGGATCAGGATAGAACCCACGACCTCCTATATACCAGGCGAGGTAGTTAACATCTCGCCACCGTGGCACCCACACGGACCGGCCAGCAGGTACAATCGTGCACCCAGAGCCACTGAAAAGTTTTTAGAGGCCTGGGACAAGATTGTAGCCACATGTGGCCCACTCTGAGACCCCCTCGACACTTCATGACGCTCCCGCGTATCTGACGCCTGAGGGAAATGTCCTCACCACCCCCTCCCCCGCCATCCTCTTCCCCCACCCTTGCCAGCCGTCTGAGCCATGAACGTACCAAAAAAACAACCCAATACTCCTTTACGTGTTTTTATCAGCTACGACCAAATTATGCTGAATGAGATGGATATCGTCGGATGATCGAAGCCATGCAGCGTAGACTCAGTGTGGTTCGTACTTGAGTGGGGAGATTGCCAGGGAATACCAGGCGGTGTAGGTTTGGGCCGCGAGGTGGCTAGGAGGCGTCAAAACAGCAGCAGCAGCAGCGGATTCTTGAGTCTATCGGTGCGGAGCACTGAATGTCACCCCTTGCCCGTGTGGTTTTCGACAGGGTTCTCCGCTTTCTCCCGGGATGAACAAAAGACGTGATTGTTGTTATTCAGTTAAGCGCTTATTTATTGTGCAAAAAAATGTAATCGGGCTCCAACAGTGCCATATGTGTGTGTGTGTGTTTTTTAAAAACGCGTAAACAATGTGTCTTGCCACTGGAATAACATTCCGCAACAGTTACAACATCGTCAAAAATGAACATATTTAAGTAGTAATAATAATAGTATTGCTGTAATGTCCTTCGATTCCTCACGAATGCCTCACCGAGTCTCAAGACCGCTGTTAGGAGCGTGTCCTGCTCCATTGGGATGTTTTGGTCGTTACATCGATGAGTGATTGACAGTACTTGGGAGAATACCCCCCACGATTATGAGGGTGGGGGGGGTGGTGGAGGGGGGGGGTAACGCTTAAATCTCTGCACAAATAGCTTGAGGAACTGTGCTGCCATCTACCGGCCACCTCACATATGACTTGCACAGACAGCAGCCCATGCCATCAATTTCGTGCGACACGTCGAAGCATTTATATAAAAAAAAAGATTGCAAGTTGAACAAGGCGAACACAAGCCACACATCGCGTACAAGTGGCGCGTCGTTGCGACGTCCCCCCCCCCCCCCGGGGGGGGGCTTAGGGGGCCGACGAGCGACGCTGTCGGCTAGTCGACAATTCACAGCCGGAGCCCAGAATTAACACCACGGCTCCAGAACGCTTATTATTATTATCATCATCATCATCCTTCTTCTTTCGTACGGCCGTCGATAGTAGACGCAGAGCAACGACTGCAATTTCACATTCAGCCGGTGGTGGTCAAAGCCAGACAGCCGCATCGGGGAGCAAGCGGAGTGCGTCGCCGCGATGTCTCCTCCGCATGCTCGTGTGGATCGGGCCATTTGCGGCGGCGTTGCTTTGCTTGTCTGTTGCGGACGGTCACAGGTCGCGCGCTGCTGGAGAGTCTTTAGTTTTCCATTCGTGCATCGGGTAAACCGCGCACCTACTGCTGTGGTTTGCGCAGTGAGATGGGGTTTAAGGGTGGACCACGAGCTTCGTGGAAGCGCAAACGCAGGGGGCATCTTCTGCGTTGGGTCTTTCGCGCCCCCCACCCCCTCGTGCGTGGACACGGCTGATATCGGGGACCCCGAGGGAGGCCTCGGTGCCCTCTCGGACGAACGGCCATTTTATCCGTATATCTCCACGACGTGTTTTCGGGTTGTCCCGCGCAGCCGTTTGATACGACGTCCGACGTTTCGACCCACGTGCTGGGAGCTGCCTCCTGAAAAAGCTCGCAGGATTGCGGAGCGAAACGTTGGACATCGTGCCAAACGACACGCGGCAAACACAACCCCCCCCCCCCAAAAAAAAAAAAACCACACACACATGGGATAGCTGCGGTGACCTTTCATCCAACCTTTTGTGTGCGGCAGCCATCGTTGTCAGTGTGTGCGTGTGTGTGTGCGGGTCTGGCATGGGTGGGTGTTGAAGCAGCTGTCCAGTTAAAACAAATGGCCTGGCAAAAATACCGGAGACAATTTGCCATCATTTACCGACACGTCTCGGGCAGATCCCGCTGTGCAGGATGCGTCTGGCTTCGTCAACTTATTATTCATTTTTTTCCATTAAAAAAAAAGAATTTGTCCTGCCACGTTTGTATTTTACATCGCTGCTGTATGAGTCTGCAACCGGAGTTCGATTCCCGGCCACGGATATCATCGGTTTCCCGAGTGATGTTTGAACCGGTCTTGGGTCGCCACTTCACCAACCCGCGCAGACCTGGCGTGGTGAAGCATGATCTGACAAGCCCCGTGACCGACACGGGATGATTTGTCCTTCATCTAGCAGTGGATTGACAAAGCAGGCGGGATGATAGCTGCTTAAGACGCCACTCGCCATTGATCTTAGCCCTGGCCAGGACTCAAACTCGGGGTTGCCAGGTTCTTAGCGTGGTGCATAAACCACTGCACCACCACTCCCCATACGACAATAAATTGATGAACAATAATGCTGTAGAAAATGTTGATAATGTAACATTTTTTTGCCATGTAATATGATCTAGACCACAATAATGAGATGAATTAATGCCCAAACAACAAAAATCTAAATGTTCCATCTAAACCCGACTCTGGGAAGACGTTTAATAGTTGAGTGTACACAAAATGGTAAAATGTAAATTCGAAACAATATCCCTTTCTTAAAATAATTTCAAATCCTTTCGTTAAGAGTCCGAATGATTTCCGCGACCATTGCATTTCCAATGAATTCTTTCAACGCATTCGACGCACCGTAGGCAACAGTGATGCAGTAGCTGGCGCTGTGGAAACGCTGGCGGTATTCTCCTGGGGTTTATCTGCCTTAATGCTCGAATGTGGGTCACGCTCGCATCGCCATGGTAACCTCTGGGGGGGGGGCCGGGGGGGGCCGGGGGGGGCCGGGGGGGGGCCCTCCTAAGCCGTGTTTTTCCAGCTTGAAAATGAACCGGATACCATCAGGCGGGGTCGGTCTCTCGACAATTCTCGAGCTGCCGGTGGTAGCGCGCAGGGCAACGCGTTCAGTGTTAGAGCACCGAGTCCCAGGTCGGGATTCGCACAAATTATTTAAGTAAAAGGCGACAATTTCGGGCGGACGCGGTAAACAAACGTCGGCTGACGTTTCGTCTTAAGGGGCCGTCCATAAATGACGTCACGCACCTAGTGGGGGGGGAGGGGAGGGGGGTGGTCAGACATTTGTGACGATGCGTGACGAGGGGGTTGTTTGAGAAATGTGACGTCACATCAAAATGCGCAACTTTAAATAAATATAGACAACACGTTCTACTTAATGAAATAGACTATTTAAATGAAATAGACTTTTTAATAAATGTTTTCTCCTACAACATCAGAGTGCAGCGCCACATTAAATACGCATTCAATGACAATAGTTTAAAGCGATTTGAAGCATGTTTTATTTTTTTGGGGGGGGGGGCAGAGCTTTGTGACGTCATATTTGAGGGGGGTCTGACTTTTTGTGACGCCGTGTGACGAGGGTGGGGGGGGTCAAAAATCGTCCAAAAATCTCGTGACGTCATTTATGGACGCCCCCTAACGTCAAACCAACAATGGCACGACATTGTGCATGTTTTCTTGGCAGGTCACGGAGAATTGATATTAGTTGGTGCAGGATGTACTTGACAGAATGGAGGCTGATATAAACAGTTTTTATTATTATTTATAATTGGATTATGAATACTAATGAGTTTGCTATTGAGTAACAGGCAAACCCTTAAATAGCCAAACATGTACAACGACGTCAGCTCATTTGTATTCAAAGTAATACTTGTTGCTGGAACATTGCATTATGGGTAGGCCTGTTGCAGTGAGGTCAACCAACGCAGCATTATCCACTTAGTGATGCACCAAAGAATACGTATTCCAGTTTGAGTTCATCAGAATCAGAATAGCGTATGTACTTACGCTGCAGTAATCCAGTGATCGATAAAGCTCATTTTCACAGATGTCCAGTTGCATCTAATTTGTTACACGGATGGTCCCGCATTGCCAGTTTCTATTTCACACGAGGGATCCGTGGTGCTTGAGCATCGAGAATGGAGCATCAACAATCATCACAACAACTCCGGTCACCCCTCCCAGCAGCAGCAGCAGCGGCAGCTTTTGACTGCTCGCCATCGGACAAAGACGGTCACCGCATCGCGTGGCGCTTTCAGAACGCGCTTCTGCGACCGTCTGGAACGCTCTTCCTTGGGATGTTAAGGGAGCCACCGGGGCTGTGCACTTTTAAATCGTCCAGAAGACTTATTTGTTTAGGGCTGCTTTTTTGTGTTTAGTTTGTTGTCCTTCCACCCGCACCCCCAGTTAGCACGGTTGGCTACGTACGGTGCGAAAGAAGGCTAATCGGTTTCAAAGACTTCATATTGCATTATCAGAGCGTGTTTGTTTGCATGTTTTGCCGCATGTATGTGTCGGTTAACGCAGACTTGATGCCTTGCAAAAGGTATCTGTTTCATGTTTGAACATCTTTACACCGGTTTTATTGCCAGAAAGGGTAAAACCAATTTTTATTTTTACACGCTTTTATTTAAGTCGCTCCGTCTGTGGTCGTATCCTCAAAAAATCTTGTAACTCAATTTTTACCCACTTCTCAATGTGCTATCGACTGCAAACTTGGTATACGTATGTCATACTGATGACGATACAATATTCTATCATAAAAAATCCAAATAAAAAAAACACATTTTACACGCTTTTATTTAACTCACTGTTGTCGTATCCTCAATTCTTGTAACTCAATTTCAACCGTCTTCCCAATGTGGTATCGACTGCAAACTTGGTATAGGTATGTCATACCGATAACGATACTATATTCTAGCATTAAAAAAAATATATATTTTTAAACAATCTTTTTTACGGGTCTAATTGTCCACGCTCAACTGACGTTGGCTGTAAATCACCACGGTCCCCTTACGTTATGGCAAGCTTCGGGGCCACTTCCTGGAGTCGTGGAGTTCTGCTATTACTAGTACGGTACATTTCCTTAAAGCGTGTTTAAAAAAAAAAAGTATTTGTAAATATTACTTATTATTTTTCATCAACACACGTACATACAGCAGCAGCAGGAAAAACAAAAGGCACGTTTAGTACAGACAGTTTGTTTCATGTGCAGCACTGTGGTCACCACCCGTGCCAAGTTAGTTTGGGGAGTCCACACTTGTATTCCAGATGGGTCCTCGTCGGCGGTGATGGAGCTGTGCACGATCATTGTACGCAAACGTTTAGGGCCTTGAGCGGCTCATAAGAGCCACCGTTAAAAGACATATGGGTGCAGCAAGTTATCATCTCAAACTAAGAACCAACAAGCGATCATTCAAATAACCCTGATAAAAAAAAATATTGTCAAGTACTGGAATGTAATAAATAATTTGTTAACAACTGTGATGTAATTAAAAGCTATGTGCTCGTAGTTTGACCGGCATATACAGTATATGTTTGGAGTCAATGGAAGCGCCCGTAAATTAATTCTGCTTAGGGCCCTGAATGAGTCTGTACCCCCACATCTGCTCCCGAGTAAACATGAAACGTTGGGCCAAGGTTGCACCAACGTTCGTGCAACGTTGGGGCAAGGTTGGCCCAATGTTGGGGCAAGGTTGGTTCCAACCTCATGCCAACGTTTTTGTTCAACGTTACATGTTTACTGGGTCCTGGGCGCAATTTGGACTGATTTTGCCTCTTTAAAAGACAGTGAAGTGATTTGATTACCAAAATGGGACCTTTTTTTCCAGTATCAAAGTATGAGAAATTAAGAATAGGTGTTACCCTTTCTGGTAATGAAACAGGTGGTGTTAAAATGTTCAGACACCAAATAGAAACCTTTTGTAAGGAATCAAGTCTGCATTAACCACACGTACTTGAGGTGAACATGCAAATAAACATGTTCTGATAAGATATGCATCGTCTCTTTGAAACTGATTGGCCTACACCAGAGACAGCCTTCTTGATGAATTGATTCTTTTTTTGATTTGATAACGATTCTCTCAAAAAAAATATATATTTTTTAGGATATACGACGTTGAAAATAAACACTCAGCGTGTGGTGTTTTTCCTGTAATTGTGTTCAATTCAAAGGTGGCAACCATATGCAGCATGAAGTATGTTTTAAAATATAAGAATACATTTACAAGAAATTAAGCAGGTGGCAACCATATGCGGCATGGAGGTCGCGTGTGGTGGGGTAAAGCGTGGGTACTCCCAACATGTCTATCGAGCGTGGAAGAGGAGGCCAACAATATCTTGGCCTCACTGGAGCGGCGCTCTTCATTGCAATGCCCGCGGGCCACTGGCGGCCCCCTCACGTGTGCCCCCCCCCACCCCTCCCTGACAATACACAAATTGTGAGAACACTCACCCGTCATTACCGTCCTGCTGTCAAACCCCGATGGTTTAAAATGGTGTGGCGGGCCTCACACTGGCGATGTCTTATCGGTGAAAGTGCTGCCCCCCCTCCCCCCTTCTGAAAACGAGTGAAGGACGCTGCACTCAAGGCTCCCCCCCCCATTGTGAAGGCCCTTTCGCCGGCATTGGCGTGAGTAAGGAAATTTCAGAGCTGCACCTTAACTTTCTTTTCGTACATAAGCACAGTTCTGATATAAGCAACGCATCCTTACGTTGCACTCGCTGGCGAAGGAGGAAGGCGAAGGCAGTGGCTAGTTTCGATGCAAGCGTGGCTTCTGATGTAAGCGCACCCGCACCTGCGAGCAAGGGGCGAGATTATGACCAGCTTTCAACTGCACTGCGATGTCAAAGCATATTTTGAGAGGGGGGACCGATTGCGGACGTGGTGTCCAGCCGTGGGGAGCGGAGGTCGCGCTTGCGTTGAGAAGCGAGGGGGATGAACCGGGAGCCCTCCGACTGATCTATGAATAGAAAACGGTTTTTAGTGTGCACTGCAAATGGTCCCCCCCGCTCTGCGATGGTTTTAACGCCGGGCATTCGCCGGGCGCCGAACGTACGCCGTCACTGGTCAACAAACAAACGTGAATCTCATTTAATATCAAGACTGTAATAGTGCGCAGCCCCTGCGTCCGTCCGCTGTTGGATGAAGGCCTCCTCCACGCCGACCTGGCTGCAGGCATTATTTGACCCACACTACACAATGCTAGTCGGTGCAGGTCATTATAAAGGGTGAGGATCAGTTCACAGATCACTGGGCCAGTGATGTTAGCCATGACCGAGTGTCATACACTGTACCACCTGGTGACACAAAGCCAAAAAAGGCCTCGCTTGTGGCCGTACACACTGGTGGGGCTTGTCGTGTTAGTGAGCGCCTATCAAGGCTGGCACGGCACACGAAGGGGTGGTGTGGCCAGGACGAACACGGTGGCCACCTTTGCCTCCCTAGTTCAGATTTTTTGCACCTCGTTTATGGCCGAATCGACCTAGGAGGAGGCCCTGAACCGGTTCAGATATCACTCGCTACTGATTTTATCAGTGTCCGGGAATCGGCCTTTGGTCACTGGGTTCATGGCGCATTGCGCCAATGCACTGTGTCGAGTCTTATTTATTGTGTTCATATATATTTATTTCTCTGTCATTTACCATGAAAAGTCAGGGCCTCCAATCTCGCCGTCTTCAAAATAAAATAAAACTACGCTGGGAAGCAGTCACGTGATTTGAGGAGGGATGGGGCGTGTGTAGTGCCTTTTGTCCTTGGAGGGGTTCCTTGAAAAACATCATAAGTTCGCAGAGTAAGGGAAGTGGTAAAAATGTTTTTTTTAACGTACACTCGTGACTGCAGCGTTTTTTTGGCAAGTCAGAAATCTGCAGAATTGTGCCAATGATTGTTTTAGGCCGAGACCTCTTTCCCCCTCCTCCCCTTGCCACATACTTCACAAAAAATACAACTGGCATCGTGGCACATTATTTCTTTCAGATGTTCTGAGGTTTTGAATCGTAATAATTTTCCTTTTTTTCACGTTCTATTCACTTCTATAAAACCCACATTGTGCATTCCAACTTCGCTGTAATCCGTTGTTTCAGGCCATTTTAAAAATAATTTGCGCGCAAAAAACGTGCGACTATGTGAATGTTCACGTAGGTAGAAAAAAACCCTTAAATATATAATAATTAGTTGTAATAAATAATTATGAATTTGTGACGAGCACAAGTTTTCATCCACTCTCGGAAAGAGAGAGAGATTACGAGGCACGGCAAACCCCAAGACGAGTCGGAAGGCAGTCAGAACCAGCGGCAACAATTTCCCAAGCTCTGCGGTCCTACATTGGGATGCTTGGCCAACTCCATTTTAACGAGCGTTTGCACACGCGGCAGGACAGTGGAGCATCCAGTGAAAACCCAAGTTACTTAACACCGATTGGTGCCACCGTCTGCTGCGATAGATCCCGGATTAAAATATCACAAATCCCCAGGTGGTGGACCAATGGCGCAGTGGCTAGCGCGCTGCGCTATGAACCCAGTGACCTGAGTTTGATTCCGGGCTACGGCCAACACCGTGGTGAGTGATATCTGGATCGATCCTGGGCCGTGCGGAGACCTTTATCCAGCAGTGGGTTGACAATGAACCATAAAAGACAAGTATAATTCCTGCTACGCAGGTGTTCGCGGTCGTCCTGCACGGCTCCCTCCGACGTGCTTCCGGGTTGTTACTGCGCGTTGTTCGGCGCTGTGTCCGACATTTCGCTCCACGAGCTGGAAGATTCTTCAGGAATTGTCCCGCGCATGCTCGCCTCCTCCACGGAGGCAGAAAGTCAGCTGCGCAATTCATTTCCTGGCCGCCTCCCAGCCCGTCTGTGGTTCCTCAGCGATTACTGTGAGGTGCAATTTGCGTGAACGACGCAGTGGACGATTAATCTTTCGACGCAGTTAGATCGTAGCCGACGGCGATGACACGACGATGACGACTAATGTGTCGCGCTTCGCTCCGAACCTCTGCGCAGCTGGAGGACATCGGAACGTTCGAGGCCGTGTGGCAGTGCAAGTTCTACAACTACCCCAAGCGCGACCACTGCCAGTGGGGGAACAGCTTCGCGGCCATCGATTATGACTGCAAGCCCAACGACACGCGCACCCTCCTCTGGGTCAACAAGGAGGTCTTCCGGTAGCCGTGGTGACGCCAGGGGCGGCGGCGGCGGCGGCGGCGGCCTGCACCAGCCCGGCCACTTCATGCGGTCACGAGCGTTCGGCGATCCAAACGTCCAACGGTGGTTTTGTTGGAAACTCATTTGTGTTTGTTTTACAAGTCGGTTTCGTCCACCCTCCATCCCCCACCGTCGAGAGAGCTGTGTGGCCCCAATATAGGAACCAGAGAGCTTGGGCAATTGTTGATTCGAGCTCTCTTGGGCCCTATCCGCAAACGGTAGTTGCAGGGCCACTCCTTTACCTTTTAAATTTGCCCTTCCCCACATAACCCCTTGGTGCTGCGTTGTTGGTGATCTTGCTTCACGTGTGGGGCGCTCCAGGGGCGTGATCGCTTTTACGCGGGGCGGGGCACGGCACGTTGGGAACGTCGCCGCTTGGCGAGCTGGGAAACTCCGTCGGCCGTCATCTGACCGTTTTACGAGGTAGGTTAGGTTGATCCGACCGTTCTGCTTGCTTTCGCGAGAGTTTCCACGAAGTGAAAAACAAAACAAAACGAAGGGCTGCCTTGCGAGTGAGTAATATTGCATAGCTCCCTGATGTGTTTTCGGGTCGATGCCGTGTGCTGTGCGACACGATGTCTTGACGTTTTACTCCACGTGCCGGGAGCTGTGTCAGGAATGGGATTAAAGCTCCCGGCAACGTGGAGCGAAACGTCGGACGTTGTGCCAAACAGCACGCGGTATGACACAACGAAAAAAGTAAACGGAGCGCCACATGGCACAGCCGTGGAAACCTAAGCTGCAGTATAATTCGAAGTTTATTTAAGCAACCGTCGAAAACAAAAACGGTCCCTCTTTTTAAAAAGAAGATTTATGTATTGATTTCAAGCTTTCGTGACTGCAGTGATTCATATTCTTGGTTCTTTCGGTAAAGTCACGTTGAAGGGAAACAATAAAATAATAAAATTCTCACGAAGTTTCGACTGCAACACAAGCAGTCATCATCACACCTGATGATCAAACCTGATGATGACTGCTTGTGTTGCAGTCGAAACGTCGTGAGAATTGTATTGTTTTATATATATTTTATTATTTTATTGTTTCCCTTGAACGTGACTTTACCAAAAGAACCAAGAATAAGATTTATGTAGCTAAACTGGTCAATGTGCAGAGACTAAATAAATCTTCTTCTTCCACGCGTTAGTCCCACTCTTGTGGGGTCCGCTGTCCTTGCTGACCTTCTCCATGCTGTCCTGTCTTGCCCTATCTCTCTTTCCGCTCCTCGGGCCACCGTGTCCGATGGCACCACATCGCCCCCCCCCACCTCTTCTTCTGCCTTCCTCTCGGTCTCTTTCTGTCCACTTGCATCACTTGCACCTTCTGACCCACATCATTTTCCTGCATCTCCAAATTTAAAATTGATAGGTAACCATCATTTTTGGTCTTGTGAATTCGATTTTGTTTTTTTCGTGAGAGATGATTGGGTTGGATAACCAACAAAAAATATTCGTAGAAATAATTCAAATAAAAAATCAATACGGGAAGGTGCCATTTTCGCTATTCGTAACTAATCACGTTAAAAACACAAAATATAATTGTCATAAACATTGGGCACATTTAATCAAAAGTACAAGTAGTTTATGGGATTAGTCCTTGGGAAAGAACTTTGTCTTCTGTAGATTGTGTTTTGTTCCAGTAGGAAAAACAAAAACTCTTTATCCCGAAACAATCTTAGTCCAATGCATGCACAAAAAAAAGTTACAAAAATAAGACCATTAAAATCATTCGCTGAGGCTTTTGGGCAAAGCATCACGTCATCGGTCGTGGCATTGGCGTGAGGTTTTCACGGCTTGACTTGCAGCCGTCCTGGCAGCTGATTTTGACCAATTGGAGTGTTCGCACGGTGACAGTCGCTGGCGTTTTTATTTTAAGTGGGAGCTGATTGTGTTTTTCACGAAAATGTGCCACACACACACAACCAGAGGTCCATCGTTTACAAACAACAACACAAATTTGAACCTCGTGTCCTACTTCCAAGGTTGGGTGATGTGAGCTCAGGATTATTGAAGGGCCTTCGCAAAAAGGGCCCAAAAACGATTCTTTTGAAAATATTTTTCCTTATTTATCCCGATTTGTGTTAAAAAAAAAAAACGTTTCCTCAGTTTTACCCTGCTCGTGCTCACACTGTCACGTGATGAAGAATCCACTCGGATCTGTCGCACGGGAGTGCGACCCTCCATGTCAGACAAATTATTTGGTGACGCTTTTTGCTGCTGCGTTACCAGTGGCGCACAATTAACAACGAAAACACATTCGTGAGAAAAGGGCCATTGTCTGAAATGTTACCTATCGTATATATTATTATTTTTCTTTTTAAGCCATTGTCATTGACAAAATGTGTTGGGTCTGCGTGTTAGAGAATGGCCTGCGGAAATGGATATCACAGAAATACTTCTGAGATCCCTTCCAATGACTGATGGTGCACACAGTCGTGTGGGTGGTGGGGGTGGGGGGCAGCACTTTCCCACCCACCCTACTTCAGTAATGTTTGACACAAGACAGTCACAATGGTATATTGAATTCTTAGTGGGAATTAAGCCAAATTAATTGCATCCCTAAATGTATTGATGCTTTTTTGTATTATTATTGCAGTTCATAGTGACCAGGTTGAGGCAACTCAATACACTTGAGAACCCGGTTTAACCGGATGCGGCTGCCTCAATCTGACAGCAGGATCTCAATTGTGTGAGCTCTAATCTGGCCAAAGGTTTTAAAACAATCTCCCACACAAGGTGTGGCCAAATAATGTTGCAACCACTTTTAAATTAGCTCTCCTGGTCATAAAGTGATAATTTTCAAAACCTTGTTTAAATGTGTGTACAGCACTCCTGAATTATTTTTCTTTTTTTTTATCAATAAGCTATTTAGTTCATGCAATTGTTTACTGTGAGCCTGACCTCTCAAAGACCAATCCTCGGTTTACCCATAGTGCACGTTTACCAGATGCGACGATGAATCGTCACGATTGAAGATCTCAAGTGGCTGCAGGAGGTCACCTGGACGCATTGCATCCAACATACAGGACTGTCATCATCAGCAAATTGCTAGCCACTGCTGGATCGAAGGCATCCCTTTGCTATCGCCATCACTCAGTCCTGCGGGACCCACGATCCTTCTCAGTCCTGCACGCGAGATGAACTCATCACTCCATCTCCGAAAAAAAAAAACCGAAATGGAGCAAGAGAAGCATGGAGCGATGCATGTTTCGAATTATGTTTAGAGACGGAGAGAGGAATACGTGGATTGGAGAACGGACGCAGGATAATTACATCACCTAAAGCTGCTTAGAAAAGTAAGTGGGCTCAGGCAGCAAACGTTGCTAGAAGGGATGGTGACCGATGGTCAAGAATAATGATGGCAGTGGCAACTGAGGGACGGAACGTGTCCCAGAGGATGTCCGACATGGACATGGAACGATGAAATCAGCTGCTGAGCCGGTGCTAGTGGATTGCTGCATCGCAGGATCGTGAAAGATGGCAGTGTCTTGGGAGACTCCTTCAACCAGCAGTGAATTGACCAAGGCTGCTGCTGATGACGAAAGCGTGTAAATGCGACCGCATCTCAATGCGATCGGCGAAGAGAAATTAAACATTGTCACAGAACCCGAATTATGACACTTCGTCGCATCTCTGTGACGGTCAGGCAAGTAAAGTTTATCTTTCACAGCCTGCGAGCCACAGTGTCCGCTCCCCTTACGTTCACGCGCACATTCGGTGACGGGACGGACAATGCACAGTGTCAAAATTCGAGCACCGCTCCTGGAGGCATTGATAACAGCGGGAGGCACTGATAAGTTTAGCTGCTCTTCGGAAGCAGTAGGCACGGTTGCGTTCAAGCAATTGGCATTTACGAACGACGAGTGAGATTTCGCGTTTACCCCAGCGGAAAACTTTATTGAGGGTTGGCGTGAGACTCGGTGGGAGAGGTCGTGCGACGTTGGTCACAGTTGCCGTTCTCCTTCCAGCCTCGTACAGTTTGGAGATCTGCGTTTGACCTGACGTATGCTTCGCTAAGAGCGTGCAATTGCTTAAGCTTGCGGTAAGCAGTGACGAGCGCAGCCGTTCCACGAAACATTGCAAAGTACAAACTTTTTTAAACGGTGTGCTACAGTGATTTATTTTCCGAATGATTACATTTTACAAACGTGTGATGAATACATGCATATCACTCTCGTTTTACTTAATACCTTTCACATAATTGTCTGTGTGACCATGTATATGAATTTAATTGGTACGTTTAATTGCAATGTAATTTTATATAATAGATTTTTTCTTCTTCTAGAATTGGCCGTCAATGTTTTGGGAAGTAGAGATGAAGTTGTGATAGTCGTACACAATAGAAGTCTGTCATTCTGTTTACCGTTATTACAAATTGTAGTTGACGTTGCTTCGTGCACTGTGGTTATAGCCATCGGAGTGATATTCCCAACGCCATGATACACTGGGGTAATCGTTGCTGGCAACTGTCACCAGGAATAATTGTCGCACCACTATTATAAAAACAATTGAAGTCGCAAAAAATATGGACGAAATGCGATCGCCGTTTCTTCGCCTCGCGGGCAACTGGGATGGCATCTTCAAATCGAATAACTGGCGGAGGTCATATGGCCACCCGAGGTTGTTGTGCTCTGTAGACCCAAATCATTGTTCACCAAAAACGTAATTTAAACAAGCTGTGGTTTAGTTCTCAGAGGCGATTTTCGGAACTGAAATTCCTGAAGAAGCTCCCAGCACGTGGAGCGAAACGTCCTTCGGACATCGCGCCAAACGCACAGCGCGATCCGGAGTGAGCCGCTACGGCACAACCGTAAAAAAAAACCCAAAACCTACGCGGTCGTGAACGGTTTTCGCTGGCCGGGAAGGACTCCGCCAATCTGCACCATCATCGTGTCGGTGCGCTGTGCTAGCGGAGGCCGCTCACCGCCAGAGCCCTCCAACCTTGGTAGCACTCGCAGGACACTTGGACGGACGGGCTCGACACCAAGTATCTGCTCGTCGAAAGCCTGTCCATTGAAATGTCCTGCAAATCCAAGGCAGGTTGGCGTGCTTGCAAGGAGGCCGAGTGGCCTCCGCGAGCACACTACAGCGACAAAACGTCCGGACGAGCGTGGTCACCTCCCAACCGCAAACTATACATGTAGCTCACCACCATTGCTACACCAAGTTTGCCGTTGTTGGTCAGAGTAAGTGCGTTGCCGGTCGCAATTGTTTAAACATTTCCTGAGTGCATCATGGCCTTAAGGGTGTTTTAAACATAACCTTGATGAGTAGCAGAGGGCTAACAATGATTTCCTGTCAGTAGCCCGGGTGTGCATATCCAGATTGTTTGGTTCACTCGCTGCATCTGTCCCCGAATTTGACACGGCCGAGTTAAGTGAAACCGTACTCGTAGAAAAAAAGTATTTTTTTAAAGTTGTCGGTGACCTATAGCATTTGACAACGTGCGAGTGTTAGATACGGAAAGCACAGCTTTAGTAATGACTTTTGTGTTTGATGCGGGTGTCGGTCATGGTGTTGTTTCCTTGTTACCAAAACCTGCACACAGACGAAGTGTCCTCTCCAAATGTATTAAAATGCAAAATGACACCAAGTGTTTGCTCGCCCATTATTTGGTTTCCTCTTGTCTCTCCCAATTATTTTCCGGTTGCGCGATTGGCATAATGCACGGCATGAGATGAAGACATTTCCATTCAGAACTCTCGCAGCATGCAGTGCACCATCTTGCGTGAGAGTACCACCGTGGAAGACGCTGTTGTGGAAAGTCTGATTTCGCTTCATTGGGCCCGCTTTGCATACACATGCAAAGAATGTTTCTCGCATGTCATTCAACACGTGCTTTTTAAAATGTATCCGATTTGAAATTTAGCCAAATTAAGCGAAAATCCAACAGTCGTTGGTGACCGGGCTGAAACGATCGGCGCACTACACGTGAGACACCAAATTTATACATGGGCAGCTGAATCCTCGCTTTGAAGCCAGGGACTCGGTGATGCCAAGTCAATGCTCTGACCTAATATCAGTCCACTTAGCCACCGTGCCCTTTGTTTGCCCTTGTATCCGTAGCTTTAATGAAATCATCGGTTGATAATTTTGGAAAAAAACCAATGGCCTTAATTAAGCAGTAACAGCCATGGTCTATCCACTGGTGGATGAAGGCCTCCCCATGCCATCACCATCTTTCATGGTAATGCAACAATCCTCATAGCTCCTGCACAGGGGATTATTGCATCACTCCATCTCCATGGTGGGCATCTCCTCGGGTTGTTGTTTCCCATTTGGCTACCATTCAGCTGCCAGTCTTATCCATCAGCCATCATCCCTTCCCTCGGCGTGTCCTGCCCATTCCCACGAATGTTATGCCCACTCAGTCAACGCGATGTTTCTTAACTTTGCGCATATTGCCTAATCCCAAGCGTTCCTCTTCCTGTCTCTCAGAGTAATTCCTAACATGTTCCTCTCCATGACCAAAATGACGAGTTAAACTAAACGATTTTAAACTAAAAGGCGGCGGATTAGAGCAGGTTGGGAGTGTTTTTGTTGTGAAATGTAACAATGCACGTAATGAAACGCAACGTACGGATATGCCTGAAGAATAACGTTTTCAATCGTTGCACGCTACCTGCTATGACACATGGTTCAACAACATGGACATTGTGCATCACGGCTAAAGTGACGGTGCGGAACTTTAGTCCAGTGATGAATTGCAAGAAATGAATTGGTACAATTCGAGTTGTCACGATTCAATGTAAGAATTGAGTCTCAGCAGGGGGGAAACCGCCCCCCCCTTCCTCCTCCCCTCCATAATGTGGTGCAATCGGTAAATAACACGAACCGAGGATGGATCTACAGTATTTATTGTTCGACACTTGTAGAGTGCGTCAAATCAATTTTAGTCGATGATTCCGATGCATTGCTGCAACGACGTCGCCACTGCAACCGCTCGCTGTACCACCGCACAATCGCCACTAGGCGGCAACAATTACTCTTACAAACGTAAAACTCAGCACGCACCGTCACCTTAAAACGAATGATATATACGCCGCACAAGTAATAGGCAACGTTTCGAGCAATGACCCTTTCTTTGTAGCACATTTCCCGAAACTATCCCCACTTTATTTAAAAAAAAAATAAGGTGGTGTCAGTGACGAATGTTTTGCGTTTTGTTGTAAATGTTCCTCGTGCACCACTGCCAGCGTTTGTAGAAGCAGCGTCACCCAAATAATCTGTAGAGAAAAAAAAAACCCACACACATCAGGTTTACCACTCTTTGAAGTTAAATAGTCGCGATTCGATTCGGGTTCCCCTCCTCCCTCACTGATCCCATCTGATAGAGTTTACATGGAGTGCTCTTGCCAATAGCATATGGTAATTCATCCGCTAAAATTATTTGGTTTTATTTAACCAGGCAAGGCCCACTTGAGCTATATGGATCTTTTCCATAAGTGACCTGGCCACAAATGATAGCTCAACTAAGTGGCTTATCACGTGGACATTTATAGCAGCCAAAATACTCTAAAAGTCTAAACGCATTATTTCTAAATATGGAAGGAAAAACCGGAGGACCCGGAGAAAAATCCACACGACTACAGAGAGAGAGACATGCGAACTCCAAATATACAGGCATTCGGGTTCGAACCCACACGCTCCTGTATACTTTGCGAGGTGGTTAACATCTCGCCACCGTGGCGAGATGCTGATGAGACCCAGAAGGTCAAACCCATTCCAGAGATTGCGTGCTTAAACGGAGGCCGATGGATGTGGCGACATTTTTAAATATATATCCTTTTCCCCCTGATGTTCCATGACAACGCGTGGTGGATTTGTGTTAGTTGTGTGCAGTATGTGCGAGGAGATTGACATCACGGCATTGAAGTACCTGGGTTCGATGCTCGACTGGGGCGCCTTTCTGCGTGCAGTTTGTACGTTCTTCCCCTGTTCTGCATTGGCTTTCTCCAGCTTCCTTCCAGAGCTCAAACATTGTAACCGGTAACCAGTATTGTCCGAACATATTGCAATGCTGCAATAATGCTGCGCAGTACCTGCAAGTTACTCAATTGAGATTACACACGAGGCAACATCGCCCACTTCCGAGAAAACGTGGATTTTGCTGCCCGGTAAATATGCTGTCGCGCAAACGTTTGTCCAACGGTTCAAACCACACGCCAAGATTGGCGACAACGTTGCCATGTTCACTGGGCAGCTGCCCGTGCCAACCAGTTTTGTGCATGGTGGTCAACCCACCCAAGTTACAAGAACAGGCTTAAAACCAGCCGAAGGTTCCGAGATGCCACGGTGCCCACGTAAACCGAAACACCGAATAAACCAAGACAACTCCAGCCTTCTTTCTGTTATGAAAGGCCGGCGTTCCGCTTGTCCGTCAACTAATTACAAGAGCCTTTCCAGAAGGCCCGATTCATCAAGGTATAGAAAGTGGACCCCCCCCCCCCCCATGTGAGGGTAAAAAGTTGACCCCCCCCCAAAATGGTTTCACTCCCCCAACAAAAGAAGTATTTTGAAGGCATATATGCCTACCCACACTACACACAATAGTAGTACCTACTGACTACACTACACACAATAGTAGTATCTACTGACTACACCACACAATAGTAGCATCTACTGACTACACTACACAAAATAGTATCTACTGAGTACACACCATAGTAGTATCTACTGACTACACACCATAGTATCTACTGACTACACACCCTACATACAATAGTAGTATCTACTGACTACACACCCTACACACAATAATAGTATCTACTGACTACATATCCTACACACAATAGTAGTATCTACTGACTACACACAATAGTAGTATCTACTGACTAGACTACCCTACACACAATAGTTTATACTGACTACACACAATAGTATTATATACTGACTACACACCCTACACACAATAGTAGTATCTACTGACTACACACAAGAGTAGTATCTACTGACTACACACCCTACACACAATAGTAATATCTACTGACTCCACACGATAGTAGTATCTACTGACTACACACCCGACACACAATAGTATCTACTGACTCCACACAATAGTAATATCTACTGACTACACACCATAGTAGTATCTACTGACTACACTGACTACATACCCTACACACTAGTAGTATCTACTGACTACACTACCCTACACACAATAGTATTATCTACTGACTACACACCCGACACACAATAGTAGTATCTACTGACTCCACACAATAGTAGTATCTACTGACTACACACCCTACACACAACAGTATTAACTACTGACTACATACCCTACACACTAGTAGTATCTACTGACTACACTACCCTACACACAATAGTAGTATCTACTGACTACACACCCTACACACAATAGTAGTATCTACTGACTCCACACAATAGTAGTATCTACTGACTACACACCCTACACATAATAGTATTATCTACTGACTACACACCCTATACACAATAGTAGTATCTACTGACTACACACCCTACACATAATAGTATTATCTACTGACTATACCCTACACACAATAGTAGTATCTACTGACTACATACCTTACACACAATAGTAGTATCTACTGACTACACGCAATAGTAGTACCTACTGACCACACACCCTACACACAATAGTATTACCTACTGACTACACTACCCTACACACAATAGTATTATCTACTCAGCACACACCCTACACACAATAGTATTATCTACTGAGTCCACACAATAGTATTATCTACTGACTACATACCTTACACGCAATAGTAGTATCTACTGACTACACGCAATAGTGTATCTACTGACTACACACAATAGTATTATCTACTGACTACATACCTTACACGCAATAGTAGTATCTACTGACTACACGCAATAGTGTATCTACTGACTACACACAATAGTATTATCTACTGACTTCACACCCTACACACAAGAGTAGTATCTACTGACTACACACCCTACACACAATAGTATCTACTGACTACACGCAATAGTGTATCTACTGACTACACACCCTACACAAAATAGTAGTATCTACTGACTACACACAATAGTAGTATCTGTTTAACATGTAGGCTTTCGCGACCAATATTCATAATACAGTGAGGGAAAAAAGTATTTGATCCCCTGCTGATTTTGTACGTTTGCCCACTGACAAAGAAATAATCAGTCTATAATTTTAATGGTAGGTGTATTTGAACAGTGAGAGACAGAATAACAAAAAAATCCAGAAAAACGCATGTCAAAAATGTTATAAATTGATTTGCATTTTAATAAGGAAAATAAGTATTTGACCCCCTCTCCATCAGAAAGATTTCTGGCTCCCAGGTGTATTTTATACAGGTAATGAGCTGAGATTAGGAGCACACTCTTAAAGGGAGTGCTCCTAATCTCAGCTTGTTACCTGAATAAAAGACACCTGTCAACAAAAGCAATCAATCAGATTCCAAACTCTCCACCATGGCCAAGACCAAAGAGCTCTCCAAGGATGTCAGGGACAAGATTGTAGACCTACACAAGGCTGGAATGGGCTACAAGACCATTGCCAAGCAGCTTGGTGAGAAGGTGACAACAGTTGGTGCGATTATTCGCAAATGTAAGAAACACAAAATAACTGTCAATCTCCCTCGGCCTGGGGCTCCATGCACGATCTCACCTCGTGGAGTTGCAATGATCATGAGAACGGTGAGGAATCAGCCCAGAACTACACGGGAGGATCTTGTCAATGATCTCAAGGCAGCTGGGACCATAGTCACCAAGAAAACAATTGGTAACACACTACGGCGTGAAGGACTGAAATCCTGCAGTGCCCGCAAGGTCCCCCTGCTCAAGAAAGCACATATACATGCCCATCTGAAGTTTGCCAATGAACATCTGAATGATTTAGAGGACAACTGGGTGAAAGTGTTGTGGTCAGATGAGACCAAAATGGAGCTCTTTGGCATCAATTCAACTCGCCATGTTTGGAGGAGGAATGCTGCCTATGACCCCAAGAACACCATCCCCACCGTCAAACATGAAGGTGGAAACATGCTTTGCGGGTGTTTTTCTGCTAAGGGGACAGGACAACTTCACCGCATCAAAGGGACGATAGACGGGGCCATGTACCGTTAAATCTTGGGTGAGAACCTCCTTCCCTCAACCAGGGTATTGAAAATGGGTCGTGGATGGGTATTCCAGCATAATGACCCAAAACACACGGCCAAGGCAACAAAGGAGTGGCTCAAGAAGAAGCACATTAAGGTCCTGGAGTAGCCTAGCCAGTCTCCAGACCTTAATCCCATAGAAAATCTGTGGAGGGACTAGAAGGTTCGACTTGGCAAACGTCAGCCTCGAAACCTTAATGACTTGGAGAAGATCTGCAAAGAGGAGTGGGACAAAATCCCTCCTGAGATGTGTGCAAACCTGGTGGCCAACTACAAGAAACGTCTGACCTCTGTGATTGCCAACAAGGGTTTTGCCACCAAGTACTAAGCCATGTTTTGCAGAGGGGTCAAATACTTATTTCCCTCATTAAAATGCAAATCAATTGATAACATTTTTGACATGCGTTTTTCTGGATTTTTGTTGTTATTCTGTCTCTCACTGTTCAAATAAACCTACCATTAAAATTATAGACTGATCATTTCTTTGTCAGTGGGCAAACGTACAAAATCAGCAGGGGATCAAATACTTTTTTTCCCTCACTGTAAATGTTTTTGGGTTAGATCGCATTATGTATAAATGTGTCGTAACCCTCCACCACCCAACATGGCCAATCAGCAAAAAAGTGTCACGTTGACAAAAGACAAATAGTTCACTACTTTAGCCCACCGGTGTGTTGAAGAGTGAATCCACAACATTTACAGTTTGAGTACGACGTTTCGCTGGTAATTCCATCCAGCATCATCGGGCAATTCGCCAGAATGGTAAAGCCCTCTCCACTTGCTCCCGGTCTTAAATAGAGCAGCAGGGTGACGTCATCATTTAACTCATTCAGGTGCAGTGATTTGAGGCGGAGGGGGGGGGGGTATTGTAGAGTATTATAATCACAATAACACACATTACAACTAATTACTAATCTACAACTCATTACTAATCATAATCATTGACTGATTACCAATCGATTATATAATTACTACACACCCTACACACAATAGTAGTATCTACTGACCACACACCCTACACACAATAGTATCTACTGACTATACCCTACACACAATAGTATTATCTACTGACTACACTACCCTACACACAATAGTATTATCTACTGACTACACACCCTACACAATAGTAGTATCTACTGATTACACACAATAGTAGTATCTGTTTAACATGTAGGCTTTCGCGACCAATATTCATAATACAGTGAGGGAAAAAAGTATTTGATCCCCTGCTGATTTTGTACGTTTGCCCACTGACAAAGAAATAATCAGTCTATAATTTTAATGGTATGTTTATTTGAACAGTGAGAGACAAAATAACAACCAAAAAATCCAGAAAAACACATGTCAAAAATGTTATCAATTGATTTGCATTTTAATAAGGGAAATAAGTATTTGACCCCCTCTCAATCAGAAAGATTTCTGGCTCCCAGGTGTCTTTTAAACAGGTAATGAGCTGAGATTAGGAGGACACTATTAAAGGGAGTGCTCCTAATCTCAGCTTGTTACCTGAATAAAAGACACCTGTCAACAGAAGCAATCAATCAGATTCCAAACTCTCTACCATGGCCAAGACCAAAGAGCTCTCCAAGGATGTCAGGGACAAGATTGTAGACCTACACAAGGCTGGAATGGGCTACAAGACCATTGCCAAGCAGCTTGGTGAGAAGGTGACAACAGTTGGTGCGATTATTCGCAAATGTAAGAAACACAAAATAACTGTCAATCTCCCTCGGCCTGGGGCTCCATGCAAGATCTCACCTCGTGGAGTTGCAATGATCATGAGAACGGTGAGGAATCAGCCCAGAACTACACGGGAGGATCTTGTCAATGATCTCAAGGCAGCTGGGACCATAGTCATCAAGAAAACAATTGGTAACACACTACGGCGTGAAGGACTGAAATCCTGCAGCGCCCGCAAGGTCCCCCTGCTCAAGAAAGCACATATACATGCCCATCTGAAGTTTGCCAATGAACATCTGAATGATTTAGAGGACAACTGGGTGAAAGTGTTGTGGTCAGATGAGACCAAAATGGAGCTCTTTGGCAACAACTCAACTTGCCGTGTTTGGAGGAGGAATGCTGCCTATGACCCCAAGAACACCATCCCCACCGTCAAACATGAAGGTGGAAACATGCTTTGTGGGTGTTTTTCTGCTAAGGGGACAGGACAACTTCACCGCATCAAAGGGACGATGGACGGGGCCATGTACCGTTAAATCTTGGGTGAGAACCTCCTTCCCTCAGCCAGGGCATTGAAAATCGGTCGTGGATGGGTATTCCAGCATAATGACCCAAAACACAAGGCCAAGGCAACAAAGGAGTGGCTCAAGAAGAAGAAGTATATTAAGGTCCTGGAGTGGCCTAGCCAGTCTCCAGACCTTAATCCCATAGAAAATCTGTGGAGGGAGCAGAAGGTTCGACTTGGCAAACGTCAGCCTCGAAACCTTAATGACTTGGAGAAGATCTGCAAAGAGGAGTGGGACAAAATCCCTCCTGAGATGTGTGCAAACCTGGTGGCCAACTACAAGAAACGTCTGACCTCTGTGATTGCCAACAAGGGTTTTGCCACCAAGTACTAAGCCATGTTTTGCAGAGGGGTCAAATACTTATTTCCCTCATTAAAATGCAAATCAATTGATAACATTTTTGACATGCGTTTTTCTGGATTTTTGTTGTTATTCTGTCTCTCACTGTTCAAATAAACATACCATTAAAATTATAGACTGCTCATTTCTTTGTCAGTGGTCAAACGTACAAAATCAGCAGGGGATCAAATACTTTTTTCCCTCACTGTAAATGTTTTTGGGTTAGATCGCATTATGTATAAATGTGTCGTAACCCTCCACCACTCGACACGGCCAATCAGCAAAAAAAGTGTCACGTTGACAAAAGACAAATAGTTCACTACTTTAGCCCACCGGTGTGTTGAAGAGTGAATCCACAACATTTACAGTTTGAGTACGACGTTTCGCTGGTAATTACATCCAGCATCATCGGGCAATTCGCCAGAATGGTAAAGCCCTCTCCACTTGCTCCCGGTCTTAAATAGAGCAGCAGCAGGGTGACGTCATCATTTAACTCATTCAGGTGCAGTGATTTGAGGCGGAGGGGGGGTATTGTAGATTATGATAATCACAATAACACACGTTACAACTAATTACTAATCTACAACTCATTACTAATCATAATCATTGACTGATTACCAATCGATTATATAATTACTACACACCCTACACACAATAGTATTATCTACTGACTACACTACCCTACACACAATAGTATCAGCAGGCGCTATAATTTATACGGCCACGAACCACCTAACTTCTAATAAAAAAAATTGCAACCGTAACTACTAAACACGACGTCGTCACGTATTTGACCAACTACAAGTGACACGCAATCAGTGTTAAATATTGTTGCGATGTATTTATTAGGCGACGGATAAAACAAAAAAAAATCCGTCGTAATATTCGGGCACGATTAATCCGACGCTGAATGAAGTCCTCCCCTGCAACACAATCCACCTAGAAACTTTACTTTCTACGCACTAACTTGTTTCATCGCTCCATCTCCGCGACCGACGACGTCCCTCAAGAACGCGTTCCACATCGCCCTGGGGGTCTTACAAGTCTTAGTATAGCGGCGTGAGAGTCTTTGGCTGAAGTAAAACTATAAGACGTTTCGTAAGACACCCTCAGCGTGAGATTAACTTCGTTTGTCACGCAAGTTGAGGGAAAACCCAACTGAAACTATTTCTGCAACTTAACCCGGGGACTTAAAACCGTGACATTTTTTAAACGAAAATCGTTTTTTTTCCTCTATTGCCACAGAGCGAAAAAGTGTGTCCAAAAGTGTGTACACTGTTAGGCCTTTTTTCTTTCGAGCCGGCGAGAAAACCCTGAGAGAAACTCCCTCCAGAAACACTAAAGGCTGCCTCTAAAAACCCATTTTTTCACACATTTTGGAACGCTGATACTTTCCCTCCAAATTGTAGTTTTAAAAAACCCTCTGACCTGGCACCGACCACCAAGCCGCTACACCCCCCCCACCACACAACATCGCCACGAGCTTTCCGGAGCCGCGCTATTACATTGCGTAGCCCGCACGCGCGCGCGCGCGCGCGCGCCCGAGCGACGCGATTGGCCCGCGGGCTGCAGCTGCGACCAACGGGCGTCGAGAAGGCGGCGGCCCGGCGCGCGCGCTTCCACCAATTGCGATGCGCTCGATGCGTTGTAGGGTTTCTAAAGCGACGGGGATGGGGTGTGGTGGATGTGGGTGGGGTGTAAGTGGGTGTCGTAACCCTCCACCACCCAACATGGCCAATCAGCAAAAAAGTGTCACGTTGACAAAAGACAAATAGTTCACTACTTTAGCCCACCGGTGTGTTGAAGAGTGAATCCACAACATTTACAGTTTGAGTACGACGTTTCGCTGGTAATTCCATCCAGCATCATCGGGCAATTCGCCAGAATGGTAAAGCCCTCTCCACTTGCTCCCGGTCTTAAATAGAGCAGCAGGGTGACGTCATCATTTAACTCATTCAGGTGCAGTGATTTGAGGCGGAGGGGGGGGGGGTATTCTAGAGTATTATAATCACAATAACACACATTACAACTAATTACTAATCTACAACTCATTACTAATCATAATCATTGACTGATTACCAATCGATTATATAATTACTACACACCCTACACACAATAGTAGTATCTACTGACCACACACCCTACACACAATAGTATCTACTGACTATACCCTACACACAATAGTATTATCTACTGACTACACTACCCTACACACAATAGTATTATCTACTGACTACACACCCTACACAATAGTAGTATCTACTGATTACACACAATAGTAGTATCTGTTTAACATGTAGGCTTTCGCGACCAATATTCATAATACAGTGAGGGAAAAAAGTATTTGATCCCCTGCTGATTTTGTACGTTTGCCCACTGACAAAGAAATAATCAGTCTATAATTTTAATGGTATGTTTATTTGAACAGTGAGAGACAAAATAACAACCAAAAAATCCAGAAAAACACATGTCAAAAATGTTATCAATTGATTTGCATTTTAATAAGGGAAATAAGTATTTGACCCCCTCTCAATCAGAAAGATTTCTGGCTCCCAGGTGTCTTTTAAACAGGTAATGAGCTGAGATTAGGAGGACACTATTAAAGGGAGTGCTCCTAATCTCAGCTTGTTACCTGAATAAAAGACACCTGTCAACAGAAGCAATCAATCAGATTCCAAACTCTCTACCATGGCCAAGACCAAAGAGCTCTCCAAGGATGTCAGGGACAAGATTGTAGACCTACACAAGGCTGGAATGGGCTACAAGACCATTGCCAAGCAGCTTGGTGAGAAGGTGACAACAGTTGGTGCGATTATTCGCAAATGTAAGAAACACAAAACAACTGTCAATCTCCCTCGGCCTGGGGCTCCATGCAAGATCTCACCTCGTGGAGTTGCAATGATCATGAGAACGGTGAGGAATCAGCCCAGAACTACACGGGAGGATCTTGTCAATGATCTCAAGGCAGCTGGGACCATAGTCGTCAAGAAAACAATTGGTAACACACTACGGCGTGAAGGACTGAAATCCTGCAGCGCCCGCAAGGTCCCCCTGCTCAAGAAAGCACATATACATGCCCATCTGAAGTTTGCCAATGAACATCTGAATGATTTAGAGGACAACTGGGTGAAAGTGTTGTGGTCAGATGAGACCAAAATGGAGCTCTTTGGCAACAACTCAACTCGCCGTGTTTGGAGGAGGAGGAATGCTGCCTATGACCCCAAGAACACCATCCCCACCGTCAAACATGGAGGTGGAAACATTATGCTTTGGGGGTGTTTTTCTGCTAAGGGGACAGGACAACTTCACCGCATCAAAGGGACGATGGACGGGGCCATGTACCGTTAAATCTTGGGTGAGAACCTCCTTCCCTCAGCCAGGGCATTGAAAATCGGTCGTGGATGGGTATTCCAGCATAATGACCCAAAACACAAGGCCAAGGCAACAAAGGAGTGGCTCAAGAAGAAGTATATTAAGGTCCTGGAGTGGCCTAGCCAGTCTCCAGACCTTAATCCCATAGAAAATCTGTGGAGGGAGCAGAAGGTTCGACTTGGCAAACGTCAGCCTCGAAACCTTAATGACTTGGAGAAGATCTGCAAAGAGGAGTGGGACAAAATCCCTCCTGAGATGTGTGCAAACCTGGTGGCCAACTACAAGAAACGTCTGACCTCTGTGATTGCCAACAAGGGTTTTGCCACCAAGTACTAAGCCATGTTTTGCAGAGGGGTCAAATACTTATTTCCCTCATTAAAATGCAAATCAATTGATAACATTTTTGACATGCGTTTTTCTGGATTTTTGTTGTTATTCTGTCTCTCACTGTTCAAATAAACCTACCATTAAAATTATAGACTGATCATTTCTTTGTCAGTGGGCAAACGTACAAAATCAGCAGGGGATCAAATACTTTTTTCCCTCACTGTAAATGTTTTTGGGTTAGATCGCATTATGTATAAATGTGTCGTAACCCTCCACCACTCGACACGGCCAATCAGCAAAAAAAGTGTCACGTTGACAAAAGACAAATAGTTCACTACTTTAGTCCACCGGTGTGTTAAAGAGTGAATCCACAACATTTACAGTTTGAGTACGACGTTTCGCTGGTAATTACATCCAGCAACATCGGGCAATTCGCCAGAATGGTAAAGCCCTCTCCACTTGCTCCCGGTCTTAAATAGAGCAGCAGCAGGGTGACGTCAT
The DNA here is from genome assembly GCF_048934315.1 of Petromyzon marinus. Taxonomy (NCBI): domain Eukaryota; kingdom Metazoa; phylum Chordata; class Hyperoartia; order Petromyzontiformes; family Petromyzontidae; genus Petromyzon; species Petromyzon marinus. Next base: position 11,238,408 of record NC_133697.1, read on the forward strand.
CATTTAACTCATTCAGGTGCAGTGATTTGAGGCGGAGGGGCATTGTAGATTATTATAATCACAATAACACACATTACAACTAATTACTAATCTACAACTCATTACTAATCATAATCATTGACTGATTACCAATCGATTATATAATTACTACACACCCTACACATAATAGTAGTATATACTGACTACACACCCACACACAATAATAATATCTACTGACTACACACAATAGTATTATATACTGACTACACACCCTACACACAATAGGAGTATCTACTGACTACACACCCACACACAATAATAGTATCTACTGACTACACACAATAGTATTATCTACTGACTACACACGATAGTAGTATCTACTGACTATACACAATAGTAGTATCTACTGACTACACACGATAGTAGTATCTACTGACTATACACAATAGTAGTATCTACTGACTACACTACCCTACACACAATAGCATCAGCAGGCGCTATAATTTATACGGCCACGAACCACCTAACTTCTAATAAAAAAAATTGCAACCGTAACTACTAAACACGACGTCGTCACGTATTTGACCAACTACAAGTGACACGCAATCAGTGTTAAATATTGTTGCGATGTATTTATTAGGCGACGGATAAAACAAAAAAAAATCCGTCGTAATATTCGGGCACGATTAATCCGACGCTGAATGAAGTCCTCCCCTGCAACACAATCCACCTAGAAACTTTACTTTCTACGCACTAACTTGTTTCATCGCTCCATCTCCGCGACCGACGACGTCCCTCAAGAACGCGTTCCACATCGCCCTGGGGGTCTTACAAGTCTTAGTATAGCGGCGTGAGAGTCTTTGGCTGAAGTAAAACTATAAGACGTTTCGTAAGACACCCTCAGCGTGAGATTAACTTCGTTTGTCACGCAAGTTGAGGGAAAACCCAACTGAAACTATTTCTGCAACTTAACCCGGGGACTTAAAACCGTGACATTTTTTAAACGAAAATCGTTTTTTTTCCTCTATTGCCACAGAGCGAAAAAGTGTGTCCAAAAGTGTGTACACTGTTAGGCCTTTTTTCTTTCGAGCCGGTGAGAAAACCCTGAGAGAAACTCCCTCCAGAAACACTAAAGGCTGCCTCTAAAAACCCATTTTTTCACACATTTTGGAACGCTGATACTTTCCCTCCAAATTGTAGTTTTAAAAAACCCTCTGACCTGGCACCGACCACCAAGCCGCTACACCCCCCCCACCACACAACATCGCCACGAGCTTTCCGGAGCCGCGCTATTACATTGCGTAGCCCGCACGCGCGCGCGCACGCGCGCGCCCGAGCGACGCGATTGGCTCGCGGGCTGCAGCTGCGACCAACGGGCGTCGAGAAGGCGGCGGCCCGGCGCGCGCGCTTCCACCAATTGCGATGCGCTCGATGCGTTGTAGGGTTTCTAAAGCGACGGGGATGGGGTGTGGTGGATGTGGGTGGGGTGTAAGTGGGTGTCGTAACCCTCCACCACCCAACATGGCCAATCAGCAAAAAAGTGTCACGTTGACAAAAGACAAATAGTTCACTACTTTAGCCCACCGGTGTGTTGAAGAGTGAATCCACAACATTTACAGTTTGAGTACGACGTTTCGCTGGTAATTCCATCCAGCATCATCGGGCAATTCGCCAGAATGGTAAAGCCCTCTCCACTTGCTCCCGGTCTTAAATAGAGCAGCAGGGTGACGTCATCATTTAACTCATTCAGGTGCAGTGATTTGAGGCGGAGGGGGGGGGGTATTCTAGAGTATTATAATCACAATAACACACATTACAACTAATTACTAATCTACAACTCATTACTAATCATAATCATTGACTGATTACCAATCGATTATATAATTACTACACACCCTACACACAATAGTAGTATCTACTGACCACACACCCTACACACAATAGTATCTACTGACTATACCCTACACACAATAGTATTATCTACTGACTACACTACCCTACACACAATAGTATTATCTACTGACTACACACCCTACACAATAGTAGTATCTACTGATTACACACAATAGTAGTATCTGTTTAACATGTAGGCTTTCGCGACCAATATTCATAATACAGTGAGGGAAAAAAGTATTTGATCCCCTGCTGATTTTGTACGTTTGCCCACTGACAAAGAAATAATCAGTCTATAATTTTAATGGTATGTTTATTTGAACAGTGAGAGACAAAATAACAACCAAAAAATTCAGAAAAACACATGTCAAAAATGTTATCAATTGATTTGCATTTTAATAAGGGAAATAAGTATTTGACCCCCTCTCAATCAGAAAGATTTCTGGCTCCCAGGTGTCTTTTAAACAGGTAATGAGCTGAGATTAGGAGGACACTATTAAAGGGAGTGCTCCTAATCTCAGCTTGTTACCTGAATAAAAGACACCTGTCAACAGAAGCAATCAATCAGATTCCAAACTCTCTACCATGGCCAAGACCAAAGAGCTCTCCAAGGATGTCAGGGACAAGATTGTAGACCTACACAAGGCTGGAATGGGCTACAAGACCATTGCCAAGCAGCTTGGTGAGAAGGTGACAACAGTTGGTGCGATTATTCGCAAATGTAAGAAACACAAAATAACTGTCAATCTCCCTCGGCCTGGGGCTCCATGCAAGATCTCACCTCGTGGAGTTGCAATGATCATGAGAACGGTGAGGAATCAGCCCAGAACTACACGGGAGGATCTTGTCAATGATCTCAAGGCAGCTGGGACCATAGTCATCAAGAAAACAATTGGTAACACACTACGGCGTGAAGGACTGAAATCCTGCAGCACCCGCAAGGTCCCCCTGCTCAAGAAAGCACATATACATGCCCATCTGAAGTTTGCCAATGAACATCTGAATGATTTAGAGGACAACTGGGTGAAAGTGTTGTGGTCAGATGAGACCAAAATGGAGCTCTTTGGCAACAACTCAACTCGCCGTGTTTGGAGGAGGAATGCTGCCTATGACCCCAAGAACACCATCCCCACCGTCAAACATGAAGGTGGAAACATGCTTTGTGGGTGTTTTTCTGCTAAGGGGACAGGACAACTTCACCGCATCAAAGGGACGATGGACGGGGCCATGTACCGTTAAATCTTGGGTGAGAACCTCCTTCCCTCAACCAGGGTATTGAAAATGGGTCGTGGATGGGTATTCCAGCATAATGACCCAAAACACACGGCCAAGGCAACAAAGGAGTGGCTCAAGAAGAAGCACATTAAGGTCCTGGAGTAGCCTAGCCAGTCTCCAGACCTTAATCCCATAGAAAATCTGTGGAGGGAGTAGAAGGTTCGACTTGGCAAACGTCAGCCTCGAAACCTTAATGACTTGGAGAAGATCTGCAAAGAGGAGTGGGACAAAATCCCTCCTGAGATGTGTGCAAACCTGGTGGCCAACTACAAGAAACGTCTGACCTCTGTGATTGCCAACAAGGGTTTTGCCACCAAGTACTAAGCCATGTTTTGCAGAGGGGTCAAATACTTATTTCCCTCATTAAAATGCAAATCAATTGATAACATTTTTGACATGCGTTTTTCTGGATTTTTGTTGTTATTCTGTCTCTCACTGTTCAAATAAACATACCATTAAAATTATAGACTGCTCATTTCTTTGTCAGTGGTCAAACGTACAAAATCAGCAGGGGATCAAATACTTTTTTCCCTCACTGTAAATGTTTTTGGGTTAGATCGCATTATGTATAAATGTGTCGTAACCCTCCACCACCCGACACGGCCAATCAGCAAAAAAAGTGTCACGTTGACAAAAGACAAATAGTTCACTACTTTAGTCCACCGGTGTGTTAAAGAGTGAATCCACAACATTTACAGTTTGAGTACGACGTTTCGCTGGTAATTACATCCAGCAACATCGGGCAATTCGCCAGAATGGTAAAGCCCTCTCCACTTGCTCCCGGTCTTAAATAGAGCAGCAGCAGGGTGACGTCATCATTTAACTCATTCAGGTGCAGTGATTTGAGGCGGAGGGGTATTGTAGATTATTATAATCACAATAACACACATTACAACTAATTACTAATCTACAACTCATTACTAATCATAATCATTCACTGATTACCAATCGATTATATAATTACTACACACCCTACACATAATAGTAGTATATACTGACTACACACCCACACACAATAGTATCTACTGACTATACCCTACACACAATAGTATTTTCTACTGACTACACACAATAGTATTATCTACTGACTACACTACCCTACACACAATAGTAGTATCAGCAGGCGCTATAATTTATACGGCCACGAACCACCTAACTTCTAATAAAAAAAATTGCAACCGTAACTACTAAACACGACGTCGTCACGTATTTGACCAACTACAAGTGGCACGCAATCAGTGTTAAATATTGTTGCGATGTATTTATTAGGCGACGGATAAAACAAAAAAAAATCCGTCGTAATATTCGGGCACGATTAATCCGACGCTGAATGAAGTCCTCCCCTGCAACACAATCCACCTAGAAACTTTACTTTCTACGCACTAACTTGTTTCATCGCTCCATCTCCGCGACCGACGACGTCCCTCAGGAACGCGTTCCACATCGCCCTGGGGGTCTTACAAGTCTTAGTATAGCGGCGTGAGAGTCTTTGGCTGAAGTAAAACTATAAGACGTTTCGTAAGACACCCTCAGCGTGAGATTAACTTCGTTTGTCACGCAAGTTGAGGGAAAACCCAACTGAAACTATTTCTGCAACTTAACCCGGGGACTTAAAACCGTGACATTTTTAAAACGAAAATCGTTTTTTTCCCCTCTATTGCCACAGAGCGAAAAAGTGTGTCCAAAAGTGTGTACACTGTTAGGCCTTTTTTTTCGAGCCGGCGAGAAAACCCTGAGAGAAACTCCCTCTAGAAACACTAAAGGCTGCCTCTAAAAACCAATTTTTCCACACATTTTGGAACGCTGATACTTTCCCTCCAAATTGTAGTTTAAAAAACCCTCTGACCTGGCACCGACCACCAAGCCGCTACACCCCCCCACCACACAACATCGCCACGAGCTTTCCGGAGCCGCGCTATTACATTGCGTAGCCTGCACGCGCGCGCGCCCGAGCGACGCGATTGGCCCGCGGGCTGCAGCTGCGACCAACGGGCGTCGAGAAGGCGGCGGCCCGGCGCGCGCGCTTCCACCAATTGCGATGCGCTCGATGCGTTGTAGGGTTTCTAAAGCGACGGGGATGGGGTGCGGTGGATGTGGGTGGGGTGTAAGTGGGTGGGGGGAAGCGAGGGGGGGCGAGGGGGACAGCGAGGGGGGGTGAGGGGGGGGGTGGGCGAGGGGGGGGCGAGGGGGGGGTGAGGGGGGGGGCGAGGGGGAGGTGTCGAGGGGGGGGGGTCGAAGGGGGGGGGTCGAAGGGGGGGGGTCGAAGGGGGGGGTCGAGGGTGGGGGGTCGAGGGTGGGGGGTCGAGGGTGGGGGGTCGAGGGGGGGGTCGAAGGGGGGGGTTGGGGGAGTTCTCGGGGGGGGTCGGGGAGGGGTCGAGGTGGGGGGGGTCGAGGGTGGGGGGTCGAGGGGGGAGGTCGAGGGGGGGGGCGTGGGGGGGGGTCGAGGGATGGTCGAGGGGGGGCGAGCAGGCGAGGGGGTGGAGCGAGGGGGACAGCGAGGGGTCGGGGGGGGCGAGGGGGGAGAGCGAGGGGGGGGGCGAGGGAGGTGGAGGGGGGGCGGGGGAGGTGGAGGGGGGGCGGGGGAGGTGGAGGGGGGGGCGAGGGAGGTGGAGGGGGGGGAGGTGGAGGGGGGGGCGAGGGAGGTGGAGGGGGGGCGGGGGAGGTGGAGGGGGGGCGGGGGAGGTGGAGGGGGGGCGAGGGAGGTGGAGGGGGGGCGGGGGAGGTGGAGGGGGGGGCGAGGGAGGTGGAGGGGGGGCGGGGGAGGTGGAGGGGGGGCGGGGGAGGTGGAGGGGGGGGCGAGGGAGGTGGAGGGGGGGCGGGGGAGGTGGAGGGGGGGGGCGAGGGAGGTCGGGGGGGGGGTGCCAACTCAGCAGCGCCGACGGTGGTGGCGGGGGGGGGTAGAGGCGGAGGGGGAGGGGCAGTGGAATCGCCCCGTCCAGCGAGAGAACAATAGCGACGGTGCCTCACTCGCTCCCTCGCTCGCTCTTCATTCTGTCGGCTGGCGGACCACCGCTCATTGCCACCACCACCACCAACCCCTCCCCCGCCGTCGTCATCTTGGGGGTTGTCGCTGCTGCCCCTGCTGCTGTTTGCAGTAGCGCGCGAGTTGAAGCGCGAATCGCCGGCGTGAGGGAGAGACCGAGAGGGGAGAGAGGGGAGAGACGGGAGAGGAGAGAGGGCGACCGAGAGAGGAGAGACGAGAGGGGAGAGGAGAGAGAGGGGAGAGGGCGACTGAGAGAGGAGAGACGAGAGGGGAGAGGAGAGAGAGACGGGAGGGCGACTGAGAGTTGTCGCTGACTGGCAGCGCGCGCGGGCTGGACCCGGGCCGGACCCGCGCTTTGCCTTCCCCACCACCACCACCACAACCACCACAACCATCACCACCACAACCATCACCACCACCACCACATGGCCGCGATGTTTCCCCCCTATGGCTGCGACTGCTGCGTCTATTTCTTCATCCGTGTGGGCGGCACGGGGCTGTGAAGACAAGGGGGGCGGTGGGCCTGCCTGCCTGCCTGCCGTCTCGCTCTACGGTGGTATTTGCCGAGTTGACGTTCGTGGTTTTTAGTGAATATCGTGCAGTAGTAATCGTGGTAACAGCGCTGGCAACAATAACAGTCGCAACAGCAAGCTGCGCTGTAGTTGAACTTTAACGAGCGGCGACAAGAAGTACAGTGGTAACATCGACAACAGGAACTTCGACAGTAACAGCGGTGGCGGCGAGATTTGCAGCAGTAACAGGAATAGCAACAACAGCGGCGAAAAACAGAATCAAATGTAGCAGCAGTGACGGCACTGGGCCGCGTATAAACATTGACGGGTAGCAGCGTCAACTTCGCCATCAAACGCAAAGCAGCAGCGAACATCAAAAACGCCATCGATATTAACAACAATAATAACAAAAAGGGAGGTTTGGGCAAGAGGACATCAGGACGAAGGTGAGGAAGGGTACCGTTAACTACACACTCACTCACTCCAGTGACATCTCAAAGCCAACAAACATCATCGGCAACACTCAAAACGCGACAAACTCCCTCTACCGTCCAACGTGGACCTTCCTTCCGGCCAGCCACCATGGCAATGTCCACCGCCAACACCACCACCAGCAGCAACAACAGCAGCAGCAGCAACGTTTCGGGCCCTCTCTCCAGCGGAAGGGCCACCAACGGAGGACCTGGGTTGACGATGGCCCCGTGCAACCGGTACCCGTCGACCATCACCACCATCACCACCACCACCATCAACAACAGCGCCAGTAGCAGCAGCAGCAGTGCCCTGCCAGCCACGGTGACTGCTGTGTCGGGCAGGGAGGCAGCCACGGGGGTCTCCTTCCAGCTGCAGATCGGCCTGGCCCGAGAGACGGTCACCGTGGACTCTGCAGAGCCCCCGGGGTCATCGGCCGTGCGGAATCTCGCCTGCGCCGTCGTCGATCAAAAGGTCTGGGTTTGAGATGTCCGCGTCAACACGTGCGGGGAGTTTTTAACTCACCCACCCCCCCACCCCCACCGTGTTATTGCACGGGGAAATTGAGGTTTTAAAAAACACAATTCAGGTCTGTACGAGCGTTACAGACGTTTTGAATACGGGCAAAGAAAAATGTGTCCTTACTCTTTGGTTCTATTGGGTAAAGTCACGTAGGTAAAAAAATAAAATAACAAAAATCACGACGTTTCGGCCACAACACAAGCGGCCTTCATCAGGTGAAAGGGACGAGACTGTCTGGAGGACAGCGCTGGAGTGAAAAAGCCACGCTCAGATCACGACCTTTAAGCTGTGTGAGAAGAAACAAAGCGCCTTGACAAAGGAATTGGCATATGATTTAGCATTGAAATGGTTGAGTGATTAGCTTGTGACTGGTCCTGTTTGTTTGTTTGTGTTTCTCCCTTATTCTTGGTTCTTTCGGTAAAGTCACGTAGAAGGGAAATAATAAAAATAAAACAATTCTCACGACGTTTCGATTGCGACACAAGCAATCATCAATTTTCTTGCTGTGGTTTTCTTCACACCTAATGATGATGATTGCTTGTGTTGCAATCGAAACGTCGTGAGAATTTGATTGTTTTATTTTTTTGTAGTTTATTATTTCCCTTCTACGTGACTGTACCGAAAGAACCAAGAATATGAATCCCTGCAGTCACGAAAGCTTTAAATTGAAAGTTGTTTCTCCCTTGTGATGGGACTTTTTTTTAGGATGAACGTTGATATTTATAAGGGCACGGGGTGACCACCAAAGTCTGTAATAAGGCAGGCACTGATAAGGGGTTGACAGGTATTATAGACAGAGATCCATAGACATCCATAGAGACCCACAGAGATACATAGAGATCCATAGATATAGCATTCCTGCAGTCACGAAAGCTTTAAATCAAAATATAGCATACCCTGTCAACCCAAACGGGTTAACCCGTATTCTTGTACAGGGAAATTGAGTTTTAATTTTTTGTCTTAGTTTGTGTTTCTCTCTTGTGATGTGACTTTTTTTTAGGATGAACGTTAAGATTTATAAGGGCACGGCGTGACCAATAAGGTCTGAATTGGTCTGTAATGAGGTACTGTAGGCACTGATAAGGGGGTTGCAGGTCTGGGTTAATGTGAGTTGTGTGTTGGACAAACTATTTAAACTTGCAAACTAAACTTTATTTATGTTACCAAGGTGAAGGCCCACCGAGACCGTGTTGCGCTTTTTTCAGAAACGACCTGGCTATCGCAAATTATAACCTCAAACGAAGTTGGCTTATCGTCACGTGGACATTTCTAGATGCCGGCATACTCTGTTGTGGTGTTCATTCGAAATGTGAAGGGGAAAACCCGGAGGACCCGAAGAAAAATCCCAAGCGACCACGGGAGGAGAGAGACGCAGACTCCAAATATATAGGCGTCAGGGTCCGGATCGAACCCACGACCTCCTGTATATCAGGCGAGGTAGTTACGTGTGGTGGTTGTGATGGTGAGTGAATGTTTGTGTGGTAGGCAAGTCATAATCTGAATATGCATTCATACTGGAGGAATCCGATGAGCTATAAAGCTCTTTTTCACACATGTCCAGTAATTGATGTGTAAGGGGCCCTTAAAGATATTCTGTTGTCTGTGTACGGTATAACTCAAATGGATTTCTGTTGATAGTGAATTTGCCGGCTTCTTTGGAATACCAATTGAAATGACATTTCGATGTCGTTTCATGGTGAGTGGTGGCTCTTAAAGTTCTGATGGGTATATGGTACACGCTACTGTATATACCACCGTAATGTAAGTAACATTTCCAGTTTCGTATTGTTCCATGGTGATGTTGAGCACAAATGTCAATATCACCTCTTTACATGGTCATAGTGAGTGGTTAGCCCTGAAGGATGTTCTGGGAACTGTGGCATAAAAAAACATGTTGATATAGCTTCATTGTGATTGTGAGTGGTGCTTAGGAATCTGCTTGGATCTGTGGGGCATAAAACCTCAAGTTGAAATAGTTTCATGGTGATGGTGCGCGAATGGGTGAGGTGCGTTACATTTTGCTGGGATCTGTGGCCTAAATAACTTATTGGATTAGTTTCATTTTAGTGACGAGTGAATGGGAAAGTGAGCGACTCCTCAACAAACTGGGAGTTATGAAATAAACAACGTAAGCTCAAGTAAAATTAAGAAAAGTTTTTATCCTCTCTGGCAATAAAAGAGGAAGTGTTAAGATGTCCAAACACCAAATATAAGCCTTTTGGAAGGCATCAAGTCTGCATTAACCACACAGTACTTGTGGCAAAACATGCACACAAACATGCTCTGATCATTTTATTAACATTGTCTATGAAACGGATTGGCCTACACCAGTGTTAGATCAGAGAGCGCCAAAAGGCGAACAGTCGAAAGACAATGCAGCTTTTTTTTGATACTGGCAAAAAGAGGTCCCGTCGATAGTTAATCTGAAGTGGTTTCAATAACACACGTTGAGTGATTTGGCGAGTTGGTGAGCGAGTGATCGTTTCGAATCTGCTCTGGGTCTGTGGCATAAGTCGAGTGGAATGCAGTACATGTATTTAATGTGCCATTTAAAGCAGTCGACGTGAATGAGGGGGAAAATGAATTGAGTTGTTTTACACATATGGCCACTGGCATGTCTGACTTAAAACAACTTGCGTTAAAATTACATTTCCTTTGTTTTTCAAGTTAAGGTGTTTATTGAAGCAAACCTCTGAAATGCGGCTGCAGGATGTCATCCTGGGGTTCACTGGCCTAAACAACGAGTGAATATTTATGTTGGTTTCTTATCTATACCAATGTAAACGAATGTGTTCTTGTAAATTAAGGGAATTTTTCCAATTAAGTCGTTTCAATCTAGGGGAAATATTTGCTTAACGTGGTGTGTACGTAACTGGTCACTATAGTTGGTGGTCGAAAAACACTTAAGCGTCAACGCCATATAAAGGTTTCTGGGGATTTTTTTTCACGTTGGAGTACTCTTGCCGAATGAACACTCGGGCTATGTTCTTAATAATAACAGACGTATAAACTGACGTTTCAGGTAATGGTCCTTCAAAGATCGAGCTGCTTATGGGTGGAGAGCGCACTTTTTACTCTGATGCCTTGAAAATTGTGCAAGGAGCTGATGTAAACAGTTTTGAAATGATATACTATCAGTTTTTTTCCCATTAGCAGATACCGCAATGTGTTATCGGCAAACACCATCTTATTTACACAGTCACGGTCTCGCAGGGTTTGTTTGCCACTCAATAATTGTTGAGTGGAAAATACCGTCCATGTCACTTCAAACCTGTTCGTATGGCTTTGTTTGAAGACTGCATACCACGTTGTGACAAGTCAACAGTGGATGGTGACATGCGCCCTTACTGGCCACTGCTATATCAATGCGGAATGTCCACCAGTTGTGCACAGTTGTATAAAGAAGGGCACGGAGCCACACCACACTTGTATGATCAGCGAAACCTGCTTCGACTTTTATTTAAGAATATGATTACAATATCGGTTTGTGATAAAAGAGGCTGGTGCTTGGTCTTATTGATAAACTGGCAACTGCCATAAGAATGTGGAATTCCCACGAGTAGCTCAGAGCTGTGTATGGGAGATAAATGCCATCCCACGCTCGTGTGAGCGGTAAATTGCTCCTATACGCAAGGTCCAGTATAATAGGTTTGGAATGCAACGGTGGCCTCTCAACAACATCTACAGTTGCTACGGAATATAACTTAATATTTAATGCAACGCTTCTCCAAAACCCTGAATATTCACAATGCATATTAGGGACCTTATTAATAATAATTTAAAGTTATTTGTTAGATCACTGCTGGGTGAAAGCCACCCCCTTGCCAGGATGGTCATGGGAGTTGTTGCATTTTAATTTATCGTGGTAAATTGAATCAAACTTAGCCTAGGACAGGAATGGAATACAACCTTCTGGATTTGCAGGGCAGTTTGTGAACCACACAAACCACAGTTTCGCCACTCTCCCCACTCAACCTTCGTTATGCTTAGTGACATCCAATTACATTTTGTGGAATTGAACGTATTTGAAATAGCTGATTGAACATAGTGTGATCATGAGCGTCACTCTTAAGGTTACATTTTTGCCGTGTCGTGGAATGTTTTTTTTAATTTGTAATTGGGATGCACACATGCCTTTATTGACACATAAAACAACCATAAGTGTGGATGGTGAAGAGCCACAATTGCTCTGTATTATACCTTAAATAAACAGTCAAGAGCAATGGTGACAGCTCTTGTACCGTGAAAGTTAAACGAGCAGGCTCTACTGGTCCGTGTGGCACTAAATTATTTTTTATTATTTCTGCAGGTGCAACCACATTTTCCACCCCTCTAAAAGTCATATTTTTTTTTACACATGAAGTGGTCCATGGCATACGGATCCAATGTGTAGCTTGAACCATGCTTAATTTATCTGGCCCTTATGTCATTCTGCAAGAGGTTCAGTGAGGAGTTGTTTTTTTTTCCTAATGACAGCCACCACATAAATCACTGTTCGGACACTGTGGGTGTTGACCACGAATTTGGACAAGTAAAATATATTTATATCGTACTGTAGGTGAGCGGGACGATCGGCGTCAACGCCTAAAATGACCACATACTTGAGTGCCAGAGTGGAACAACTTACATAATAAGTGTATTCTCATGGATCAGGAAAGTAAAGTTGGTGCCTTAGATGGTGGGACAAAAACACATGGTTAGGCCACGATAACACGTCCACCGCACCTCCGATTAGCGCGGTTCGCTACGTACGATTCGAAATAAGTTCAACGTACATACACATAATAAGTTGTGCTTGTGTCGAAAAATGGGCGATGCCTAGAGTGAAGAACTATTTTAACATGGCCAGCATTGAACTCAACCCAACTGAATCAGATGTTTTGTCAGAAAGCATGGACTTGATTGAGAGGCTCTCACCAAAGTTGGAATGCTCTTCCTTCAGATATTAGGAAGCCACTGGAGCTATGCACTTTTCAAATCTAGATTGAAAACTCATTTATTGAGAACCGCTTTTTGTGATTAGTTCGCTGTCCTTCCCCTCACGCCTCCGATAAGCACGGTTGGCTACGTACGGCGCGAAAGAAGTTCAACATACATACGAAACACACACCCACTGTGTCATGCCGCTGTTTTTTTTTTCGAATTGGCAACCACTGTTTAATTTAATCGTGAGCTACAGACCGAAGCAAAAAAAAAGTTTGGTAACAATGCCAGGTATTGTATAATAGCCATGTAGCAGTTGAACCCACAAGCGATTCAGTGAATCGACTTGATTTGGGATTGCGATTCGCTTCAGTAAATGATAATTTTTGTTATCTAAATTTTATCGTCTTGTTTTGTTATTTAAAAAAAAAGTATTTTAATTGTCTTGTTATTACAGTCTAGTGTGTTCCAGTAGCCTAAATGTAACACCGTATTATTTGCAATAATTGTTCATTCTCCATGCCTACTATTTAATGCATGTACAAAGCAATTTTAATCTAGTAATCAATATGTCTGTAACATGCGATACTGTTAGGTGGCCAGGTGCCCCAGTGAGGGCTCGCATTGCCGAAATCCTAACTTCAAATCCAAGAAGCTCCACGTTTCTCCGGTGTAGTTGATGCTCTTAGCCCGGACACCAATAACCACAAAGATAAACATAATTTTGTTCTGCACTTATTTAACAAAGGACATAATTCCCAGTGACAGATGGATTGGGGAAAGTGCCGCCGCTGTCGCCTCCTCCTACTGCGTTAATTAAATAGACCTCGGAGGTAGCTCTGTGATATCCGCTTCTGCGGGCTGTTATCCGACACGGAAGGATTGCACTGCCATGCGATAGATCCGAATGTATTCTTCGTCTGGTGAGACGGCATTGATAGCGCAATCAGGATAAAATTGGGGAAAAAACCAAAATAATTGTATATCGTACAAATTACGTGTAGGTACACTTTACAGTGTAGGGTAGCATGCACATTGCAACCTGTGAACGTTCCCATGGCCATATTCCAGTTCATTCTTTAAACAGGTTTTCTTGCCGTGTAATTTTTTCCAGATGCCCCTCGCTTGCAGCCCTCCTCATGCTTCTTTAAAAGCGTTGCGTTTGTTCCCATACAAAACGGGCTTGTAACCACGAAATCCCTGCTCCGAGGTTTTTTTCCACCCCCCCCACACTCTCCTCCGTCTCCAAACACATTAATTAGACATGCAACTTTCAGAGGGAAATTCTGTACTGTACATCAATACACGTGTGTATGTGTATACATGTGTGTCCATTGAGGCTGTATGCTACCAAAGAGGAGGCGCCTTCAATCCTTGACCAATTAGAAACATAGCTGTTGGAGTCTGTCCAGGCAGGAAAGGGTTATGCCATGATGTAAGTTTCCTGTGGTATAGTACCTAACGTCAATGATTTTTGGGACCGTCGGTTCAACACGGATGTTTATTTATTGGATCTGTGGTCTAAGCCGCTTAGCGTTGGCATTGAGAGAGTAACGGGCAGCGCTTTTGGCTGTGTCAAGCACAGTGCAACGTTTACAGCGCCGTGTTTTAAATGGTAAAAGAAGAGGGAGGGGAAGAGGAAAGTGAGCTCAGTAATTCATGAATAATTCAGCTTGAGCTTATTCAGCCTGGCGGTGAGTGTGGCGTGCCATGAACCTGGCGACCAGATTTCGATTCTTGGACGTGGCTAACGTCCGTGGCAAGTGAATATTTGAACTGGTCCCAGGTAGCCTCTTTTGCAGCCTGCACTAACCAATGCAGTGAAGTATTGTCAAACGACCCCTACGACTGACATGGTGTGGGCACGCATTTATTCAGCAGTGGATTGTTAAAGGCCTGAAAATAAATCCACTTTGTGGTTTCCACAATGGCCGGTAACTATTAGCCCCCCCGCACCCCCCCCCCCAACTCAATTTGGTGAATTGTCATGATTCAAGGTCATGATTAAATTCATGATTGGATTCTCTTTTAATCTCGTTCTCATCTTGTTAGTTTTGTTTATGTATTTATTTATGTCTAGTGCAGTTTTTATTCACTCCATCTACCTAAATATAACATGCGCAAATGATCATCAAAAAATTTGGTTATACAGCATTTAATTATCCCATGCATCGTTCAACGCATGTATCTTGAGCGTTAGAATTGCGTTAAATTGATGCGTAGGTGCAGCATTGTCACACGGCAAAATTTTCTCATCTGGCACCGGTTGGACGTATAAAACATGTGTCTTAAAGCTCAGCTGGATTTTGTCAACCGGGTGGCCCGGTTCTTGGTGTGCCGTGCCTGACACCCCGCTGGTTTGTACGAGTTCTACGGATTGATTTTTGTTGTTGCCCACCATGTAACACCACAGCCATGTTGTTGCCAAAGCCAACTGTCAGCTATAAAGCATTTAGGTGATTCTACAGACCATTTTACATTGTTTCCAGGTGTAGGCCTTTGCGTGCCAGTGCTAGACCCTGAATGCCTGATTTCAAACGATTTCCGCGGTTAAATTGTGGCCATGTGGCCCAGCGGTTAGAGCGAAATGCTCGCAATATGAAGGTTGCGAGTTCAAATTCTGTTCGGGGACTGATTCGTTCCATTATGCCCTGAAGGTAAAAAAAAAGAGTGTCGCTTTCACGAAGATTCACGGTAGTTCATGGATTAGCTTCACTCTCGCCATAAGAATATGGAATTTCTACTACCCGGCTCAGTGTTGTAAAGGGAGGATAAAAAATGATCCCATGTTCATTTCCTTCACAATTTTATTAAAATAATAGTCCTTCGTTTTGACTTCTTTCTAAAGCAGAGATTGTTTAACGACCCTTTTGACCATCCTCTGTTGTATGAGGGCCTTTCCATGCGGTGTGGGTCATTTTAGAGTTATTTGACCACACGTCACCCGCTGGTCGGTGCCGGTTGGTAAAAGCAGGGGCCAGAGATGTCGGAGCATTGTGCAGTGGAGTGAAGGACTCGCCCGATGTAAGAAAGGAACCTCCAGTTGCATTTGGCCCAGTCCTACGGTGACATCGTAAGAGCCGCGTTTTGTTGTTGTTTGTCAAAACGTTGGGCAGATTGAAGCGAGACCAGGGCGCACTGTGTTTAGCCCGCCTGTGCATTCATCCCTGGCACCCCGCAAGCACGTGCGGCGTCGCATGAATGGGGGTCCATTGATTGTGACCCCAGGTGGCGTTTGGTCATCGGCAGCGTGAGCGTCGATGCTGTTCTGCCGTTGGAAGTACAGGCGTTTTGAATTCTGTTCTTCTCAGAAGTGTATCTCCCTCAAGCTGGGCAGTATGGGGGACCCTGGCGAAGATCAAAGGGCACTTGGCAACACCGTGTTTCCTATTTAGAGTGCGGCACCATATCTTGTAGAACGGGAACAAGTTTCGCGTGCATTTTTGGTCGAAGTGAAGTGAGAAGTCGTTATGACCACCACTTCTAATCGTCGCTTCCTCCCTTCTGCAAGGTTGTGCAGTTGTTGCAAAGTCAACACCTGACCCCCAAGGTCCGCTCTTATACGAGTCTACGTGAACGGACAACTTGAGTCGACTCAAATCCAGCCGAGTAGGCCGGATTTCTCCCATAACTCGTGGGTGAACAGTCTCGAGTTGTGTGTAAAAAAAACAAGTGGTGTTTGCATAATTCTCCGAGTTACTCAAGTTATCACGTCAGTTGGTCAGGTCACTACCCCAGATGTAAGACTAATCATTGGCACCGTGTAGAACGTTTTACATTTTTACTGTTTTTGCAAACGTGTTTCCGCTCAGCCTGAAATATGATGTTGGAATCCAGGTCTTGAGATACTGAAAGTAATTTATATTCTTGGTTCTTTCAGTAAAGTCACGGAGAAGGGAAACAATAACATAATAATAATATAAAACAGTACAAAATAAAACAATATTATAATTTTATTGTTTCCCTTCTACGTAACTTTACCGAAAGAACCAAGAATATGAATCCCTGCAGTCACGAAAGCTTTAAATCAAAATTCAAAATAATTTGTCCGGGATGATTCAGGGGCCCTCTCTTGAATTGGCAGCCAATTCTAGTTTTGTCTGAAAGCATGGATACGGGATGTTGGGGATGCGGGGTTGGCAACTTCTAATTTTTCTACTCGAGTTATGTACACAGACTATTACATTCTCATTATCACCAGCGTCTCGCTTGAATAACAATGGTCTTCCCTTTGTTATTCATTGTGACACCGCTGGCTGTTTCAGGTTTTCCACCTTCAGTCGCCAATCTCTGGGTGCCACTCGAGTGACCACCTCGGCAACCAGCCCTCCTCCATCCTGCGCACATGTCCCCACCCATCACAAACACACTACCACATTCTAATCATCATCATCATCACCACACCAGGCTCTCGCTTTTGGTCTTCCTCTTGTTGCACAGTCATCACGCGTCCATCAAGGACCACTCTTAAAGTCATCATCATCACCATCACTTGGCCATCTTTAGATTTTCCCCATTGGTTGGTCTACTCTTCTTGGTTGCCACTCCACTGGCTGCGTTGGTGGCATGACCTCCAATGTAACCGACATGAGAGACAGTCTTTCACTTTCGCATCACTTTCATGGGAGGGGCGGGGGCGGGGAGAAAGAAATTTCCAGATGACCGACTGCTCCCTTTTGCTGCAGATTAATGTTTATTGCATACAAATGTATGCGCCACCCATACCTCCAGCAGAGTGAAATGCGCGCACACACACACATTGGGGTATATTCCGCTTTTGATGGCGACAGCCATGGCCTGCGTTCCCCAAGGCGTGGAAATGTTTGCTCTCCGTTGTGTCGGGTAACAACAAAAAATGGATACAAATTTTTTCACGGAAAAAAACGGGAGCATGGCTTTTAGAGTGGAGGCTTTGCAACGCAAATGGATGGCAGGGATGCAATGATTCACTCTCCCCTGGTGAGGCGATGATTCGTCATGATTCGAAGTTACAGTTAGTGTCGAGAATCGCTTGATTTTTATGTCTAGTTTGTACGGTCTCATTTTTTCTTGTCTGTCTCGTTTGTGCTGTCCGTCTTGTTTGAGCTACCTTACTGTGTCTCATTCGTTCCGTTAACCTAAAGGTATAATTTGCATTCATTGTAAATAATATTTAATTCTATGCATGACTCAATGCATTTATTATAATTGTAAATAATATTTTTCAATGTTTATATTATTACATGCCTCGTGGATTATATCCCATTTCCCCCAACTTGGATACGGGGGAAGGGGGGGATGCTCGCTGATAACCAAATCACCATTAATGTGCCCCATCTCATCAGATTTCTACAGATGAAATGGGCCTTACAAATGTCAATTATTATTGTATGTGAAGGGCTTCTCCAAGTGGTCTGGTTTCCTCCCACACAAAGCTACTATTGGTCAATCATTCTAATTGCAGGCGCCCTGCTGAAAATGTGTTGACTCAATCAGGCTTTGCTGGGTAAAATAATCGGTTAGAAGCAACTTGCTTTGGCAACTGTCGTATGGACACTTTGCTACAGACGTTGGGTGCACGCGTGGCTGATGTTGCAACGAAAAGAGCCCCTTGGCATGTCGTGGGAACTCATCCACATTGCACACACTCCCGCAGTGACGCATTACGCGCCGTCAGGATCTTCAGTGGCATTGTCACTTTCTCAAAATCGGTTATTTTTGTGTGAGCTTCATTTTTTTTATCACACATCCGCACATTTAACTGCAGATAGGAAGGAAAAAATACGCATGAAGGGAAGTGATACAGCATTGAGTAAAAAACTTGCGCTGGGTGTAGAGAGTGCGCGTGCATGTGTGTGCTTTGCTCACACGTGGGGGGGAGTGGTAGTGTCGCGGTTAGCACGCTGCACTACGAGCCCAGCGACCCGAGTTCAATTCCCGCTCATGGTCAATGCCAGTGACAATGATCTGAGCCGGTCCTAGGCCTTCCCTAAGTCGACTCAGTCTCAAATAAGTACCTGGTGCGGTGTGTATATATCACCACTAGGGAGACAAAGGCGGCCGGACGTGGTGCTGGCCATCCACCTCCTCGTGTACTGTGCCGGCCTTCGTAGGTGTTGCCCTAACAGTGGTTAAGACTATATTGGGGATCTTTGTCTTTGTCTTTACTCACAAGGGCTTCTCAAACTCCGGTCCACATATGTCGGCACGGCACAGGTTTCCCTATTTCCCAGCCACCATTCACATGAAACGTGTAACAATTAAATGTCTGTACAAATGTGGATAGTTGGATGGTGGTTGTGGTGTTTAGCTAAATTGAGTTTGAAAAGGCCAGAACTTCAATAACACACACACCATTCTCCACTCGCCAGCACCACATTTGTCACAAAATCCCCAGCCGTCCCCTATATGGGTCCTATGAAATAGTTAATACATAAATAATGCTGTTTATTTACCAAGCCAAGCCTCCATAATCTTTCTCAGGAGGGTTCTCTATTGGGATGTTTGGTCGATAATCGCGTCGAGTGGTTGGTTCGATGTGTGAGGAAAGCAGATGACCCTCGCAAACTCTCACACGCATATTGTGAGGTAACAATCAAAGCTCCGCTTAGAATCATGCAAAAATAAAATATCTGCGCTGCCATCTCTTTGCGAACTCGCATCCCAGACCCACAACACCTGGTTATCTTTAGCAGTCTCCCATTGAAGTGCCAACCAGGCTCGGCTTTGCTTAGCTGCTGAAATGTGATTTGAGATTTGTGTTGCACATTGGGCGATTTCAGTCGTAGGTCCCAATTGTCACGTATGTCTGTATGTATGTATGTTGAAATTATTTCGCACCGTACGTAGCCAACCATGCTAATCGGAGGTGCGGGCAGTGCTTTAAGTAATGGGAAGTCAGTCAAGTAAATTGGGTGTCTAGTGGGCAAGGCAGGGCACTTATGTGGCCAGGCGGCTAGGCACCTAGGGGCAGGCACGCACACAAGGGTGGGCAGGCAGGCAGGACCCGGCTGGCCGACAGGAAAATAACATGTTTGTCACACATTGGGCCCCACACGGAAAGCGAGGTGGGACGTCCTGTGGGGAGGCTTCTCCCGCAGGAAATCGCTTTGCGCGCCCACTGGCTTAGCCTCTTCCCCGCGGCTCCTCCGTCCACGCCACCGCCCCCCCCCCCCCTTGCTCCATCGGCAGATGTGCGAGCCGATAGGCAGATCTCCTGTCTCGGCTCTGCTCAAACTGGGTGTTGAACTGCCAGTTGTAAGCATTGGACACGTGGTGATGTAAAAGTTTGATGATTGAATTGAGTTTTGTAAGCAAGAGGTGAACTTACACGTGTGTGCAAGAATCGATTATACACGAGTTATGAACGTGATGTAGTTAATAGGTTTATACTCATTTGCATGTACAAACCGCGCAATTTTGAATCTCCTGTCCAATTATATAGTTTTGTTGACTCCATTCACCTAAATGTAACTGAAGGATATCATTTTCATATAATTCTTAAAAGTATAAAATGTATTCTCACTAGCACGTTTTTTTCAAGAATAGTTTTTAATTGTATCGTTATGCGCCTCCCAGTTGCATTGAGGTCACTGAAGTCTACAGAAATGCAAACAGCGCAGGACGAACGAGAAACAAATCGACGATGTATCACCAACAAGATAAAGAATCGTCGATCACTGAATCGAAATTTCGACCATTTCGTGACCGTTCATCGCTTCTCTTAGGGCGGCGATTCGTTTGTCGAGCGGGCGCCAGAACCATCCCGCAACGCGCTAATTGCCAAATCCCGCGTTGCTTCCTCTCTCTTTGATTTTTCTCCCGTCTTCGTGTTCCAGGAAGCATGTTTGACGCATTCGCCTGTTTTCGCAACGCGCCGTAACCAAAATTGTTTTTGCCTTTTCTATCGCCGCATTTAACGTTGGAGAAGTTTTATTTTTTTAAAAAGCGCCTTTTAAAAGATCACGCAACGTGCCGCCGTGGCGTTAAAATGTTTTAGTTTCCGGGCTTCCGGCAGTTTATTTTATTTTACTTAGCTTTTGTTTTATTTAGCGTCCCCACCGTATTTTGTGCACGTCTCGCCGCCGCCGCCTCCTCCCGCCCACGCTCGCACGCCTACGCAGACGATTGCGTTAGCGCCATAAGCAACCTGCTCCACTTCCCGGCTCTTTGAGCATCTGGTTGTTGATGTCCCCGGGTCTGCTTCCCCCTCTTTCCTGTCGGTCACATGGGGTTCCGGCCCGGACGCCGATAGAGAGTGTGGTCACTCCGCTGCACTTGTCAGCCAAAAACCTTGCGAGAGCAAACACGGTGAAGTACTTGGCCCAAGTTTCGGCGGGTGCCGATTTTTGACTTGTCCAAGCAGCATTTCCAAAACGTTTAGGTCATGACCCCAACGGGGCACTTATGTCATTGTGCAGTGGGTGGTTGTGACTCCTAGTGGTATCATATCTTGCTGACCATCTTCAAGATGCTTCATGGGCTAGCTCCTGCCTACCTCTCCACTCTCACCTCATTCTGCTCCCCTCCACAAACCCTTCGACCTCTACCCTCTCACCTCACCGCCATGTATAAGCTTAAAAGTCGTATTTCCTGAAATGTGTCAGCCTTCAGGATAGCAGCAGTGTTCCCCCACCACACTAAGGTATAGCCAAACAACCGGGACGAGTAACATGGCATGGAGGAGGCCTTCAACCTAGCAGTGGATTGACAAAGCGCTGTCATTCACTTACTAATGAAGGTGTGGGTGTGCCACCAGCGTCACGGAAGGCCATGGGGCGTGTGGGAAGTACTGCAGCAGGCATGTCACCCTTGGGGTAAATTGCCGTAAGTAGGATGCCCTTCTCCCGCGAGACAGCTCGCATGCAAAGCGTGCGACGGGTGACCATGCGCAAAACTATTTGTGATATTTCAAAATATTTGCACACGGGGGAGGGTAAATTTACCGGCACCTTTGGCTGGGTGTAGCTCACTTTTCTGCGCAAGTGTCACGTAAGGTGTGAATTGCCACCGTTTTCAAGTTTGTTACGCTACAGCTGCAGCGTGAATTAATGTTTTCTTTTTACCTGCAGCGCAAATTCAACCCCAGAAACGAAACGGCCCTTGATGTGTAGATTACGCCCACCTAGGTTGATGTGTTCCAGTCTGCCCGACCAGAGATTGAAGCTCCATTTGCGATGTAAAAAAGTCTTTAAATTCGAAGAGTCGTGAGCACTGCCGCTGCGCTCGAAGCGACGCCACCGCATGCCGTGGCTCTCGTATATTAAAATTCTTCAATGTAATGAATTTCACAGGGCCATGCTATTCTAGTATGCTGGACCGTAACTGTAAAGCCTCATTTGTGTTTAATCTCATGAATGAAGCCTCAAGCTCATGGTTGGAGGACGGTTGATATAGCCGCGCCTCCGGTTAGCACGATTGGCTAGGTACGGTGTGAAAGAATTTCAATATACAGCCACATTTTTTGGTTATTTGAGTAGGATCTTCATGTGAAGAGCACATTCCTCATCAGCCACCCCTTATCTCTCTTACTCGTATATTGAAAGGGCACGTCTGATGGGTTTTTTTTTACATTGAACCGTAGGCATGGAATTATTTATTGATTAAAATCAATTGTTACTTTCGTGATACATGCATTGAATCATGCGCGCGAAAAAATATAATGAATCACTTCTGTAAGTTTTATGCAACTGAAACGAATGTATGTTGAACTTCTTTTACACCGTATGTAGCCAACCTTGCTGATCAAAAGTGCGGTGGGAAGGACAACAAACTAAAAACGAAAAGCAGTTATAAAAGAAATCGTTTTTCAATTTAGATTTAAAGGGGTATAGCTCCAGTGGCTTCCTGATATCGGAAAGAAGAGTTACAGACGGCCGCAGAAGCGCGTCCGATGCGGTGACCGTCTTTGTTCAATGGCTAGGCAAAAGGCCGCCGCAAGGATGACCGGAGTTGGTGGGATACGCCAGCGAACCAGTGAACAACACCAAACGACGAGACGGATCAAGTGAGGCAATACAGACGTTCGAAATTGCCATCCTTAAAAGTCGGTATTCTTCAGCTCGCGTTAGGAGGGGGGTAAAATTTGCCCCCCCAAAAGACAAAGGTAGAAGGCATGAGATCGTAAAATAACGTGGCAGCGTTGTTGAGTGAACGGTGTCGCTGTACGCAGCACAAGTGACGCTTGGGTCACGGTACTTGTTGCAGCACACAGCACAAGTGACGCTTGGGCCATGGTGATTGTCGCTGTACACGGCACAAGTGACGCTTGGGCCATGGTGATTGTTGCTGCACACAGCACAAGTGACGCTTGGGCCATGGTACTTGTTGCAGCACAAGTGACGCTTGGGCCATGGTACTTGTTGCTGTACGCGGCACAAGTGACGCTTGGGCCATGGTACTTGTTGCTGTACGCAGCACAAGTGACGCTTGGGCCATGGTACTTGTTGCAGCACGCAGCACAAGTGACACTTGGGCCTTGGTACTTGTCGCTGTACGCAGCACAAGTGATGCTTGGGCCATGGTACTTGTTGCAGCACGCAGCACAAGTGACACTTGGGCCATGGTACTTGTTGCAGCACAAGTGACGCTTGGGCCATGGTACTTGTTGCTGTACACAGCACAAGTGATGCTTGGGCCATGGTACTTGTTGCAGCACACAGCACAAGTGACGCTTGGGCCATGGTGATTGTTGCAGCACACAGCACAAGTGACGCTTGGGCCATGGTGATTGTTGCTGCACACAGCACAAGTGACGCTTGGGCCATGGTACTTGTTGCAGCACAAGTGACGCTTGGGCCATGGTGATTGTTGCTGCACGCAGCACAAGTGACGCTTGGGCCACGGTACTTGTTGCTGTACACAGCACAAGTGACACTTGGGCCATGGTACTTGTTGCAGCACAAGTGACGCTTGGGCCACGGTACTTGTTGCTGTACACAGCACAAGTGACACTTGGGCCATGGTACTTGTTGCTGTACACAGCACAAGTGACGCTTGGGCCACAGTACTTTTTGCAGCACAAGTGACGCTTGGGCCATGGTGATTGTTGCTGCACGCAGCACAAGTGACACTTGGGCCATGGTGCTTGCGGTTGCCGCAATATCGCAATTCGTTTCACACGAAGGGCATTTGCCACAGGTGGTTGATGTCCGAAGGCTCGCGTGTTATGCGAACGCACGCCCGTGGAGGGCAACAACAATGCAAATTGGCGTTTGAGTCAAAATGGCACGTGACAGTGGGGTCGATTTAACATGTATCCTTTGTGCTCACGATGCACGGATCAAGTGGCGCTCGTGAGAATTGATCGTCTTTCGATGAGGCGATGTTGTTCGTAATCGGTGAACATGAGCCGCCATGGTGGGATAGTTGCGGAGCTCCGATTATCGCTGCAGTTCAAACAATGACTTTTTTTGTCGTACTGCTTTCCTCCGTAACAAACACACCCTCACAGTGCATGCCAGCGTGAGGTCATTCGTTTAATGTCAGTGCACGCACGATGAGTCAGAGGGCATGGGTTCAAGACAGTCGCCGCCGTTGTGTTGTGTCGCCCCCGTTTGTCTCTTTCATTCGTCCGTCTACAATGGCCCCTTTTTGATGCGAGCATTAAACATCACCCAGAGCAAGCAACACGAATCGTTCGTACGCAGTGCGCTTTGTTCAATCCACCGCGAGATGAGGGCCTCGCCGCACAGTGTGTCGTGGTGGGCGGGGGGGGTGGATGTATTTGACCATACTTCACTGCGTGAGAAGGTGGAGAGAAGCACAAGCGTGGGAACACGGTGGCAAGATGTTTATTACCTCGCCTGGTATACAGGAGGTCTTGGGTTCGATCCCGACCCTGACGCCTGCTGTATATTTGTAGTTTGCGTGTCTCTCCCCGTTGTCGCGTGTAATTTTTCTCCGGGTCTTCCGTGTTTTTTTTTCCTCCACGTTTAGAAACGCGCATTTAGAGTATTTGGCTGCTGTACATTTCCACGTGATAAGCCACTTGGTTGAGCTATTATTTGTGGCCAGGTCGTTTCTACAAAAAGAGTTTTATAGCTCAGTGGGCCTTACCTGGTCGATTAAAAATAGCTTTTTTAGCATTACAGGAGAGCAATTGATGTTGCTGCACTCCCCTCTGCTGCCTATGACGTAGTCCCTCACTTACTTGCCGAGTCGTTTGACGTGAATTTTGTACGTATCTGTATATTAGAATCTGAATATTTATTTATACTGGAGGAATCAGATGAGCTATAAAGCTCTTTTTTATAGATGTCCAGGAGTTTCACTTATCCGAAGTAAACCAGAGAAATTGAACAAATGTAAAGTATGACGGTAACATTATTTGTCTTTAACATATATACCGCGACACAAACATCTTTTCTAAGCGTCTCTTTGGAACGTAACGTTTATATGCCTACGCCTACGAACATTCTGCGTTGAGCCACCGCGCTCTGTCTGTCTTCATCTCGACGTGCGATCTCTGCTCTGAAGGTTATAACGACAGCGTGACTGCGGTCGATCGCTGGCTCCGCGTCAACAAGTAACGACGCACGTTTACCGCGGCGTATTCAGGCGGTGAGCCTCGATGTCGCCGGGCGCGCCCTTCACCCCCGCTCCTATTTCCTCGTATCCTCTCGCGCCAGTGCAAAGGGCGCACTCTCACCCCTCTCTTTAACCTGGTTGCACGCGACCCAATCGCCACCATTCAGGATGCCATGCCGGTCCTGAGCAAAGTCGCGCTATTTGTGAGAGCCGTTTTTGGTTCGCGTAAGCGATCGCCAAGGTGAAGTTATGTATGTGCTCTACGTTGAACTTCTTTCGCAACGCACGTGGCCGGCCGTGCTAATCGGAAGTGCGGGAGACGAAGGCACGCAAGGACGTGCCTTCAGAAGTCGCCCTCAGCATTCTTGCCGCACAGTTCGGATTTTCCTCTATATGATGATGTTCAGCGCGTGTTCCTTGCCGTGTAATATTTATCACCTCCATATTTGTGAAATCTTCTTGCCCATGTTATCTATTTGCTTTGTCTTGTGGCTCTGCATAAAAGAGAATAATCCATTGTCGATTGGTTCAGACCTAGCTTTTCAACATTCTGCAGTGAGCCATAATGCTCTGTTCTGTTTGACAAAAGGTGGGTGCTGATCTCGCGGTCTGAGATCTCTTGAAGTCATCCTGAGATCGATTCTGGATTTTAGCTACCTGTGGTTAAACCAGGTTCTCAAGTTTAGAGACTTCATGGTCCAAAGTAATTTTATATACAATTTTTTACGTATCATATTTTGATCTAGACAAATTTTAGCCGAGAATTAAACAACATCGGTTGCGGATATTCCATGCGGCGAGCATGTATCTCTGCAGCAGGGGCGTGTGGGAAAGTGCAGCACCATAAGTGTAGATAAGAGGTCACTTCAAGGGCTCTCAGAAGTTGTTCTCTGATATCTCCTTCCACGGGTCGTGCTCTGGCGCAGGATGAAGCGCTGCACGACAGAGTTCAGAGCGTAGTCTTCAGTGAGTGATATGGTGCTGATTGCATGATCGTAACAACAATGGGGAAACAAGATGAAAAGTGAAAGTTGTTTTGGTTCATTTTTGTAGAAACCAAGGCGTGTTTTAACTGTACGTGACGACCAAGGTGGTTCTTGTTAATCCGACTTTGTCCCAAGTAAAAGCTACAAAATAGTAATGAAATAAGAATAGTAACCATAACTCTGCATCCAGCTTTGTAACTTTTGTTGTGTACCCTGTAACACCATGCTGTATACTTACGTGAATAACTGACAGAGCCCTATAAAAAAATAAATTCCTTAAAATAAGCCATGGTAGAGACCTGCCCAGGCGTCTCGGCGCCATAATTATTGGCCAGAACGATCGAAAGGTTTCGAGTTAAAGCTCTGCTTGGGGGGTTGCCCAAGCTCCTCATCCCTGCACAATCCGTAAAATTATTATCAATTGGTGGTGAAGTCCAAAGTGCTTGCCCTGACGAGAGATTCGCCCTCTCGATTGCAGTGGTGGAATTTCGACCGTTTAAAAAAAAACCCGTTTTATTTTATGCCACCAGGTAAGGCGCCCCACTGAGCTATATAGTTCTTTTTCAGACTCGGCTGTCACAAATGAAAGCTCAAAGAAGTGGCCTTTCACGTGGAGATTTATAGCAGCCAAATTCTCTTAAACGCCGTGATGTCGATTCTGAACGTGGAGGGAAAAACGGGAGGACCCGGAGAAAAATCCACGCGACCACAGGGAGAGAGACACGCGGACTCTAAATATGCATGCGTCAGAGTCAGGATCGAACCCACGACCTCCTGCGTACCAGGCAAGGTGGTTGAACATTACCCCACTGCAGCGCCCTGGCGCACGGCTGTAAGGAGGGGTTGAGCAACACTCTGAATGCTCATCTGAGCAAGAAATGACTCACTTTTTTGAGGAACTGTGTTCTTGATCAAGCTTGTTTTCATCTAACACAGGTCAATCCAGAATACTGAGAAAGTACACGAACAGAGAGTCCGCTGCCCTTGTAGTTGGACGTAGTTTATTCGAGAATAATGTATTGCGTTTCAGCAAAATGCCTCGGTCGGTATATTCGGGCGGCCGTGTTCACATCTGGAAAGAGTAGAACGGTGTTGTGATGGTAAAAGTGGGTGGTTGGGTCCATGCCAAGTTCTAGGTTGTGAGTAATAAAACTACAGAGAACAACATGCCAAACATTGTGGTTCAAAGCCCTTGACTGTAATTCATTGCGTTGCATTCATTATTAAGCGATGTGTGTTTAAAGTTTTCGTATAAAGCCGGTATTTTATAATACTCTGTATTTATTCCACAGGCTCGGTGAGTCTCAAGGCTCTCTTGTTTTCAGAAGATCCCACATTGGAATTCTTGGCCAGTTACATTAATGGCTGTTTGGTTTAATCAGGGGGGAAAACCCATTACTCTTAAGAAGGCATAACGCTCAAAGCTCTGCACAGACGGGTTCAATATATAATCAGTTTGATGTAATGTCATCTAGTGATCGCTTACACGGCTTTATATCGGGAGTCTTTACTTTCATAAACCTGTGTGATGCACCGCCCCTTGTCTCAAGTATTGGATTCCAGGCTTGCACCGCTCTGCTGCCTGTGATGGTGGTGTAGTTTTACACGCGCCATATACAGAGCAACGTTTGGATGCGGCGGTCCTGCATTGCTTAGTGTACTGTGTTTTTCAATCCTGGCAGCCTGAGTTCGATTCCCGGCGGCGGCTAACGTCCGTGGCAAATATACGAATCGGTCCTGGGCCTCTGCCGAGGTCAACTCTGCTTGAAATGAGTAGTACCTGGTTGTGTGTAAACATCGGCACTCGGGAGTCAAAGTTGGGCGGGGCATGCTGCCGACCACACCGCCTTGTGCGCTGTGACGACCTTAACTGCTCATGGCACTGAGCCCCCCCCCCCCCGCAGTCCGTCAAAGGCCGTATGAAAGATCCGTGCTGTTGCTGTGCGTGCGGCAGTTCCCAGAGTGCGGCTTCTTCGGGATGTACGACAAGATCCTTCTCTTCCGACACAACCTGCAGTCGGACAACATCCTGCAGCTGCTCACGCCGAGCGACAGCGTGCAGGAGGGCGACCTTATAGAGGTGGTCTTATCAGGTGTGTGTGTGTGCGCGCGTGCCGGTCTCGCCTCTGTTCACACACAAAGTCAAAGGAGAGTTCCGCGCCCCGCCCCCCATAGCCATTCAGACCGTTGGGAAGAGTGATGATCGCGTGCACTTGTTAAGACGCGCACACACGCACGATAACAAGGCCAATCGCGACATCAGTGCGGCTCCATATGTCTCGACCGTGAGATCTAGCTCAAGAAAAAGACGCGGGGGAAACACACTGTTGTGAAGGATATTTACGTGAGGCAGAGTCAAAAAAGAGAGCTGGACTACACAAATGCGTACACACACACACAAAAGCATTCTATATAACCGTACAGACCGTGGGGCAAGTGCTGTAATTGAGCACCTATTAAGGCTGGTAGAGTGCATGGAGGCAGTTTTTGTACAACCAACCAGGTACGCATCAAGACTTAAGTCTACCTACGGGGTAGGCCCAGCACCGGGTAGGATAATTTCCACTGATGTTAGACGTGACTGATAATCGGACTTGTGCCGGCCGGTTGTTAATATAATACATTGCGCTAACCACTGTGGCATGCGTGTATGCAACATATATTATTATAAAAAAAAATCGAGAACCATTCATCAATTAAAATAAAAAAAAATTTCTCGTGCGCACGACTCCATATGTGTACCATGAGCATCTCATTTTAACCGACGGGTTCGTCACGTGGCGACTTAATATCGCTCGTCTAGTCCTGGAGCTATTTGGCGACCTTGAATTTTGACCCGAGCTAATCGTGACGCATCAGGTGACGCCGCTCGTGGTTGTTTTCGCGCGACCCCTTCCCCCCCCCCGCTCGTTTCTGCCCCAGCCTCGGCGACGCTTGAAGACATCCAGATCCGGCCGCATGCACTCTTCGTGCACTCGTACAAGTCGCCCACGTTCTGCGACTACTGCGGCGAGATGCTGTGGGGCCTCGTGCGGCAGGGCCTCAAGTGCGAAGGTGACTGGCGGCCCGTTTTCGACGAGGAGGCTTCGGTCGCTTCGCCGGCCGCCTCACAGGGCCGCGACGGAGTCGGGGGCAGCGGACGGTTACGGAGAATGGGCGTTGGAACGGTCCTCGCGAGTCCGGCGACCGAAGGGAAAGACCCTGAGAGCGGACGGTGCCATTGGAGCAGACCCTCGGAGGTCGCGTGTCTTACTGTGTGACAGCTGCGGAAGGATCTGGCGTCGGGGGTTGATAGACTTGGTGAGGTGTGGTGGCATCAACGGTTTCAGGCCATCGTGACATCTTGATCTTTGATCTGAAAAAGTCAGAGAGCACTTACCAATGACATCTGGCGGAACGGCAGTGTTTTTTGGCAAGCAAGTATTTATTTTGCTGATTAGCCCCTGTAAGGTTGAAACCTGTTTCGAGAAAAGCTGCGCACAGATCATTTCCATCTGTTGGCCACAATGCAGCCTTGGCCTACAGGACCTAGTATTCTCTGGCAGTCTTCCATTCAAGTATTTATCAGACTTAACGCAGCTCAGCTTCTCAGTTCTGACAAGATCTTATGCATTTTTTGCAGTGATTTGGTTGCAGGCAATGTAATGCATTTTAACCCCTGCACGTAAGTGTGTACATGCGTGTTTGTGTCACTATTTCAGTTTTGCCCATATTGACAACCGCTTTGCCCGCAGGCTGTGGTCTCAACTACCACAAACGCTGCGCCTTCAAGATCCCAAACAACTGCAGCGGCGTTCGCAAACGACACCCATCCAACATCTCGCCGAGCCGAGAGGACATCTGCCCGGTGAGCTGGTATGCGGTGTGGGTCGATGTCTGTGGTAATGGAAGAGCCCGGTGGGTTTTTCCTGCCAAACGTCAACATCCGTGCATACAAAAGAAAGTTTCTAATTGTTGAACATTCCCCACTGTGACGCATGGATTAGAAACACGGTGCAACGGAACGCAAGCTGACAAATGCAAGTTACAGATGTCGTATTGATTCCGGCAGGGCATGTCACTAGAAGGGATGATAATAATAGTAGGATTTCGATTTAAAGCTTTCGTGACTGCAATGATTCATCTTCTTTGGTTCTTTCGGTAAAGTCACGTAGAATGAGAATAAAATAATAAATTGATAAAATAAAATAACACAATAATATTCTCACGACGTTTCGGCCACAACACAAGGCCGCTTGTGTTGTGGCCGAAACGTCGTGAGAATATTATTGTGTTATTTTATTTTATCAATTTATTATTTTATTCTCATTCTACGTGACTTTACCGAAAGAACCAAAGAAGATAATAGTAGGATGTTAAATTTTTATTTAAAGCTTTCTTGACTGCAGGGATTGATATTCTTGGTTCTTTCAGTAAAGTCACATAGAAGGGAAGCAATAAAATAATAAAAATATAAAACAATACAATTCTCACGACGTTTCGACTGCAACGCAAGCAGTCTGATGATGATTGCTTGTGTTGCAGTCGAAACATCGTGAGAATTTTATTGTTTTATATTTTTATTATTTTATTGCTTCCCTTCTACGTGACTTTACCGAAAGAACCAAGAATAATAATAGTAGCATGTGTTACAGTAATGATCCACCAACCCACTGCTTAGGTAGTATGGAGCAGCGAGTCCGAAGTTAACTTTTCTTCAAGAGAGTGAACGCGTATTAGCGTGGCGTGCGCAAGCATCTATCTCAGTTCACGCCATGTTGCTTACGTTTTTATGCCGCGTACTTTGGAACCAGGTAAAATTCGCGCCAGATTTTGTTTTAATTCGATTTATATTCACATGCATTGTTTTTTATCATCTTGTTCCAACCAACGTCGCTTTCGGCTTGTTCATAATCTATGCCGGTTGAAGTCACCACGGTTGGAGCCGAGTTCATTTTAAACACCCCTTCCTTTTTGTTTCGGCTTCTGCGACTTCACACGCCGTGAGCCGGGTTCGTTCCTGCTGTCGTCTTTCACTCCGCTCCGTCTTCACGCCGGATCCGCATGGGTCTCCTGTTCCTCCCGCTCTCTCTGTGTGCTGCCTCTCAGCTGTGTCTGCCCCCCACCCCCCGTGTTGTCGCCTGCCCCGCCTCACCTCGCTGCCCTCCTGCCCTCTGGTCTTGCACTCTGCCTGCGGGGCTTCCTGCCCTTCCCTCTGCCTCGCTGATCTCGCCAAGGTAATCGCGACCCTTTCACCCCCACACTAACACTCGCTTGCCCTCGCGAGAATGCGCCGACCGCCGTGGCATCGAGAGGGCGAGCTGCTTTTTAAACGGCACGATAAGTGTTCTTGTTCTTACGCGGTGGAGGTGTGCAGTGGTTCGTGCAAGATAGGATTTAGGCCACGGGGTTAGAATACTACCTATTATTTGAACACAAATTTTATTATAAGCAGTATGACTCCACCCATGGAAGAATGATCTCGATTAGCAAGGTTGGCTACGTACGGTGCGTAAGAAAATAAGCTTAGACATCACCCCCCTGCTGTCAGACTACTGTTTATCCAGGCTTAAGCCCTGCTTAGCTACCGACATCGGATGATATTGGGAGTATTCTGGGTGATTTGGTCACAGGCTTTTCCTGTATGTATGATTTTAAGCGTGTTCAGTACAGGTGGCCACATTGAATTTGTGTTACCTAGGATCACGTGTTCAGTTTATAAAAAATCGAAACGCAGGAATTTATCATGCCTTACTTTTTATTGTTTAAACTAAACTCTGTTGACCTCAAGCTGCTCTGGCTACCGTCTCATCCTTTTCCTTTGAGGACCTTTCAAAAGGAAATGGTGTATTTGTCATTTATTTACAATACAAAGCTTCACACTAATTATTAAAAAAATAAGAATAGGTTTTGTCCTTTCGAAACTGATTTGCCCACCTGACACTGGTTGAGACTAGGCCCTAAGGAATGCCGTCTCTGGTGTGGGCCAGTCAGTTTCGAAGACGATGGATATATTATCGGAGCATGTTTTTGTGCAAGTTCACCACAAGTACTGTGTGTGGTCAATGCAGACATGATTCCTTGCAAAAGGTTTTTTATTTGGTTTTTGAACACAACCTGTTTTATTTCCAGAATGGGTAAAACCTATTCTTATTTTTTAATCCTTCGAAACTGGCAAAAAAAGGTCTTCACCTTCAGTCTTAAAACTGTTTCCAGGACTGCCCTCCATTGGGATATTTGGCAGAATTCTGCCTCTTCAGTTAGATTCGTTTATTTTAAATACATCTATGTTACAAATGCAATACGCTTGTACGTGTGTTACATACACGTAAGCGCAGGTTTCCCTCGCTTTATGCGGTAGATGCATTCCAAGAAAAGGGCGAGACCCCTGTCTGCCGAGTGGCACACACAGTACACATTGTACACAGAGTACACACACAGTATACACACAGTACACGCACACAATGTTGTCCCACGTCCGACCGAATAGCGCTCGTCTGAGTTAATTCAAACTGCATCGCAAAGCGAATTTTGGGTAGAATGGGTTAGACGCATACAAGTGGATTCGCACAAACCGAGCCCACATGAATCTAGGGAAACGTGTACGCATGAGTACAATATATGAGTACTGTGCATGTGACAAATACAGGCGTGCGTGTAGTCCCGATTTTACTCGAAAACGACCCGTGACACGCCATATGAGATTGATGTGCCAAACGGAGTGACAGTTTTAAATTCACGGGAACAGTAGCGCGGGACGAGCGATGGGCAGGGGCGACTGACCCGGCTGCCACCGCCGGGGGAAGCGCGCGGCTGGAGCGAGTCGTCGAGGGACCCCTCGACGTTGCGACGCGCTGTAACAATGTCGACGGCGGTGGCGGGTGACGGGCGCAGAGGGCTCCGACGGAATCTCCGTCGCCGTTGTGGGGGGGCAAGCGGCCCCCGTCGTGGAGTGGACGCCCCGTGTGGGTGGACCGGGTGGTGGCCACCAAGGTGAAGGTGCCGCACACGTTCGAGGTGCGCTCCTACACGCGCCCCACCGTCTGCCAGTCCTGCAAGCGGCTGCTCAAGGGCCTCTTTCGGCAGGGCGTACAATGCAAAGGTCAGAGAGGGCCGCTGTGTCTGCTGTGATGTCGCTCTGGGATCGTGAACGTAATTCGTCCGCTACGCTCGTTTGTTCGTTGCTTCTTTTTTTTTTTAACAACTCGAAACTTAATTTTGCGATTCTGATGCAAAGATGGTCCTGGGTAATGAGTTCACTTGTTGATCTGTTTTTAATTCTGTGATTGACATTTGACAATCATAGATTTCGGGTGACGTGTCAGAGTTCACACAAGTCGGTAACTGCAGAGTTTTGACGAGGCCGCACGTGTGCGTGGTCGTGTGCGCGTTGACCCCATCGCCTGCAGATTGCAAATTCAACTGTCACAAGCGGTGTGCTGACAAAGTGCGCAACGACTGCCTTGGAGATGGGGAAGGGAACGGAGGTGAGGGCTCTCTGTGGCGCCTGGTGGTTGTGGCTGAGTCAATGTCCTCGGGTGTGGGGATTGAGCTGTGGGCCCACACGTGTGTGTGTGTGAGTGTGTGTGGGGAGTGATAGTGTAGCGGTTAGCGCGCTGCGCTATGAACCCGGCGACACGGGTTCGATTCCCGCTCACGGCCAACACCAGTGAAGATTATCTGAACCGGTCCCGGGCCTCCCCTAGGTCGAC
Source organism: Petromyzon marinus (assembly GCF_048934315.1). NCBI lineage: Eukaryota > Metazoa > Chordata > Hyperoartia > Petromyzontiformes > Petromyzontidae > Petromyzon > Petromyzon marinus. Next base: position 11,272,150 of record NC_133697.1, read on the forward strand.
TCAGCCTCAAATGAGTACCCGGTGCAGTGTGTAAACATTGCCACTAGGGAGACAAAGGCGGTCGGGCGTGGTGCTGGCCACCCACCCCCTCGTGTACAGTTACCGGCCTTCATAGGTGCTCACTAACAGCACTTGCCCCTACAGTTTGTTAAGGCTATATGGGGGATCTTTGTGAGTGTGTGCGATCGTGTAGCGGTTAGCGCACTGCGCTATGAACCTGCCGACCCGGGTTCGATTCCCGCTCACGGCCAACACCAGTGACGATTATCTGAACCGGTCCCGGGCCTCCCCTAGGTAGACTCAGCCTCAAATGAGTACCTGGTGTGGTGTGTCAACATCGTCACTGGGGAGACAAAGGCGGTCAGGCGTGGTGCTGGCCACCCACCCCCTCGTGTACCGTTCCGGCCTTCATAGGTGCTCGCTAACAGCACTTGCCCCTACAGTCTGTTAAGGCTATACGGGGGATCTTTGTCTTTATCTTTGTGAGTGTGTGCAAGAGAGAGCAGCAGTGTAGTCGTCATCGCCCTACGCTCAGAATCCAGCGCTCTTGACTTTGTTTTCGAGAAATGGTTAAAATCCGTGACAAGTGCTATCTAAACTGGTCGTGGGCCTCTCCTCATGTCAGCTTCGCCTTACAAATGAGTACCTGGTGCGGTGTGCAAATGCCAACACTTTGGAGACAGAGAGAGCCCGATGGTGGTTCTGGCCACATTTACCCCCCTCTCGCGTGCCGCGCAAGTCTTCGCGTACGCTCGCCAACGGCACGTGCCCCACCGGTCTGTGTAGGCCATATAGGGGTGGGGAGGAATCTTTGTGTTGGCGCGTGCGCAGAGCCGTCGAGTCCGGACGTGGTGATGGAGGAGAGCGGTGACGACGACGGTAGTACAGGCGACGCGTCGGGCTCCTTCCCCGAGGAGGACATGGACGACTCCTCGCTCTCGTCCGTGCCCGCTGCGCGCTTCCTGATCTCGGACGCCCACATGGCCGACGTGGACGCAGACGGCGACGAAGACCTCATGAAACCCATTGCGTGAGCCGCCCGCCCGCCCGCTCGCCCGCTCGCTCACCCGCTCGCTCGCCCAACTACCCATCCCACCTGTCAGTTTTGCAACAATTCACAGAAGCTGCGTTGTTTGTTGAAGACGCAAATCCAGCAAACGCAACGTGAATTATTCGCACTCCGTGCCAGAGACCCGAAAATGTTGATGACATTACCGCCGCATCTCTTCACCTGTCGCGCCCCCCGCTTACAGGCTGACCATCAGCAACAACATCCCGCTGATGCGCGTCTCTCAGAAATTCAAGCAAACCTCGTGGAAGAATAGCGCGGTGCTCCAGGAAGGATGGATGGTTCACTTCACCGACAAGGACAACATGGTGAGGCAGACCGGCGCTTGCCCTGTGGCGCGTGACCCGCGGCCCGTCCTGCCCCACCAGCCCCGTCCCTTCGACCGTGCTTGCGTTGTCCGGTCTGAGCGGTGTTCACTTACTCTAAGAGTTAAATCTGCCCCGAGAATTTGAGATCCTGCCTAAAATACCAGCCGAAACAAGCTGGCAAATACAATGGAAAATTTGAAACTCCAATGCGTACCTATAGCCCATGGGCACGCGATGTTATAATTACCCCCCAGAGGAGGCGTGGCCTAAACGTTTGACTGCTTAAGAAGTTAAATTGATGGGTTGAATATGAGAGAATCACATTTTTTAGATGTGTACCTTGGCTGTAAATCAGATTGTGTGTACTTGCTAGGTGGATTGTAGCATTGCAGGACTTTGAGAGATGGTGGCAGCTAGGATTGATAATGGCTGATGATGATGATGACCTCGGCTATGAGTGCTGGGTGCAGCGCATGAACATCAGCACTGGGGAGGTGAAGGCAGACGAATGTTGTGTTGGTCACACAACTCCACGTGGGCTGTACCAGATTTAACAGGTTCTTGCTATCAGCTCTTGTCGCCAACAGACTGTATGGATGTATGTGAGATCTTTGTGTTTCTGTGTAAATTGTCCGATATTGGTTCGGAGTGTGAATCGATCTCCAGTCGCCGGGTTTGTAGAGCAGTGTGCTAACCACTACACTACCGCTCAAACCCGTCCTGCGCCTTCCCCGTAGGGTGACTCAGCCTTAAATGAGTACCTGGTGCGGTGTTTAAACATCAGCATTGGGTAGGCAGACGGCCAGGCATGATGTTTGCCAACCACCCCCTCGTGTGCTGTGCCCGCCTACACAGGTGCTCGCTAACAGCACTTTCCCCAACAGTCTTTTACGGCCAATACGGAGGATCTTTGTCTTTACGTAAATTGTCTTGATTTGTTTTGTTATTGATTTCCACAGAGGAAGAGGCACTTCTGGCGGCTGGATTGCAAGTGCATCACGCTCTTCCAGTCGGAATCTGGCAGCAAGTACTACAAGGTAGGAGGGCAGCGCATGGAAAGATGTTAACTCCCTTGCTCGGTATGCAGGGGGTCGTGGGTTCGATCCCGAACTTGACGACGCCTGTATATTTGGAGCTTGCGTGTTCTTCCCTGTGGTCGTGTGGATTTTTCTGCAGGTACTCCCCGTTTTTCCCTCCACATTTAGAAACGTGCGTTTAGACCATTTGGACGCGATTACATTTCCGCGTGATAAGCCACTTTCGTTGAGCTATCGTTTGTGGCCAGTTCGCTTTTGAAAAAAGAGCTACGTAGGCTCAGTGGGCCTTGCCTGGTGAAATAAAAAGTTAGAAGTTAGTTAGATGTACTGTGGAATAGGGATAAATAGTCCACGTGCCCTAAATGCTTCACTTATTGATACGTACCACCTGAGATCACAAAACTTGAATTGTACCAATAATCTTTAAATCCTCATGAGAATTGAATTATGCAATAATAAGTACGTTATCACTTAGTGTACTTTTATATGTCCGCATATACAAACAGGTATCGGTAAATATTTGCCACCTCTAGTGGAACTGAATCCTGCTCTGGCTCTTGGACTACATATAAATACAATTAGAACAATAATGTGGTTTGGGAACGACAATAGTACAATGACTAAATAATATTTTTATTTTATGTGAGTACAAAAGGAATTCGGTTTATACACGCTATTTCATAAATAAGAAATCTTCTAAAACTACAGATAAAATGACGTGCAACATATCATACTCTGTAAGTACTATTTAGGATGACTTTTGAATGTGTTTCCCATGAGGTTGACTAATTTGTGGAACTGCCCATCTTGGCTCCAAATGGCGCTGACATGCCGATCGCCTATCCCCCACCGGTTAAAAACAAAATTATTTACTTCCCCTCCCCAACGCCCTTCCTCTTCCCTCGCAGAAAATTCCACTCTCCGAGGTGCTGCAGATAGAAGTGGCCCAGAGCTACGTGCCGCTCGGAACGCACAACACCCCGCACTGCTTCGAGCTGCACACGGCGAGCACCGTCTACTGCGTCGGCGAGAAGGACGCGCTCCCGGCCCCCGCCGCCAACGCCGCCGCCAACGCCGCAGCCGCCAACGCCGCCGCCAGCGCCGCAGCCGCCAATGCCGCGCAGGGACCGGAGCAGGGGCAGAGCCGGGTGCAGTGGCAGGGGCTCGGCCAGAGCACCGGGCAGCCGCAGGCGGGGACGGGAGTCGGCGCGGAGGTGGCGCGCGCGTGGGAGATGGCGATCCGCCAGGCCCTCATGCCCGTGACGTCGCAGGCCGGGGTGGCCGGCGCCGCCGGGCACAACCAGCGCAGCGAGAAGAAGAGTGAGCGGCGCGACGGGGCGGGGGGCGGGGGAGGTGGTGGGGGGTGGTGGAGTTGAAGGCTGCGTAGTGACGGAACAATACTCGTTAGGGCTACTGCTTAGGTTTTTCAAGTTGTGCTGCAGACTTTTTTTTACAGGAGGGTCTGGCAAGAGCATTTTTTGCCAGTTGCTTCTTAAGAAGCGTTTCATGTGTAGCTGGAACAAGGAGCACAGGGAAAATAAGAAAAAAAACACCATGCATTCGAGCCAATAACGTTTAAAGTTCTGCATATACAGGTTTATGAACCCACCTAAATCAGAATATTCGTACTGAGCTATTAAGCTCTTGTCCATTAGGGGCACGGGGTAAGGACGTGACGACAACAAACAGAACAGAAACATGGCAAAGTCCAAGAAAGGTAAACAAAATGCCAAAAAACACGTGAAAACAATCTCGTGGCCATATTGCAACTCCGTGGACTGGTGAGAGACCTCCTAACTCCACGTCCTGATCCACAGCCCTTGCCCTCCCAAAATGTTTGAATTACAGACATGCTCTGTTTCTCTACCAACTGAGCAACATAGCTGTGGGTTCGACCCCGGCCCTGACGCCCGCTGTATATTTGGAGTTTGCGTGTCTCTCTCCCTCCGTGGTCACGTGGATTTTTCTCCGTGTCCTCCGGTTTTTCCCCTCCACATTTAGAAACGTGCGCTTTAGAGTATTTCGCTGCTGTAAATTTCCACTTGGTTGAGCTGTCTTTTGTGACCAGGTCTCCTCTGAAAAAGAGCTAGTATAGCTCATTCAGTCTTACCCTGTGAAATAAAACATTTTGAATAGTTTAGGAAGTACGTTCAGCCTGACAGGCCTGACTGTTAAATACAGAGACATGTGATTGTATTTATGTGCCTGACAACGTGTGAAGTAATGGCAATTTTTGTGTGTGTTTTTTGACGCAACAGAGGAAGTTTGCATCAGCTTCTCCATGTCAAACTGTCAGATACAGGAGAACGTGGTGAGTGACGGTGCGACGCTAACGATCGCGTCGGAGTCGGCACGTCTATGTGCATCATGGCGGGGGGGGGGGTGGGGGGAGCAACCCACAATACTTACAGAAGTCCACTTTAAAATATGAATCCGCAACGGTCAATTGGAGCCACTGGCCTTAAAAAAAAAAAAATCTACACGTCAAAAATGATCATGTATTCATGTCTAAAATAACGAGTAGAATACCCACCGTGCAGACGTTGAAGGAATAGTAGTTGGCGCCCCGAACTGGATGACCCTCGGTTTGTTTCCCCGACCTTGACTGACGTGACGTCAGACGTCAGACCCAGTTCTGGCCTCCCCTAGGTCGACTCAACCACAAAATTAGTGCCTTTTGTGGTGCGTAAACATTAGCACTGCAGTGCCAAACACGGCTGGGTTTGAAGTTCGGCCACACCTGCTCGTGCATTGCCAGCCTTTTAGTTTGTATGTACCTATGTTCAACTTCTTTAACACCGTACGTAGACAACCGTGCTAATCGAAGCTGCTTGCTAAAAGCACTTGCCCCGAGATGCTTCTAAAGGCTCTGGGGGGAGGGGGGTGAGGGGTGTTGGGATTTTTGTCTCTGTTATCTATCCGCGTGCCTGTGTCTAACTTTGCTTTGTTGGTGCGCAGGACATTGGCAGCATCTATCAGATTTTCCCAGACGAGGTGCTGGGATCGGGCCAATTTGGCATCGTGTACGGGGGTAAGGCCTCTGCTTTTAGCCCCAAAGCACCTCCCCTTTTCTCCACACCGCAGAAGTCAGCTGCTGCCTTGTTCCCTCTCGCTTTTTGTTCGATTTTTAGCGTTGGCGGCAAGCTGCTTCGAGCGGTCTTGTGACGGTCACTCGCTGTGACTTTCATTATCGCCGCAGACAGCCAAGTAATCTCCTCTGTGCGTTCACTTAAGATGAATTACATTTGACCTCCCTTCATTCTTCACGCTTTACATCTCTACTCGCCATGTTTATATTTTATCTGCTTCATGTTTTACCTGCCGGGTCAGTCAACATCCCCTCCCCCTCCCCCAACTCATCCAAATGTGCATTGTAATTATTGTCACGATCAAACATCCATAATAATGAATGCACTTATTTATAATAAATAATGCACTTATTTAGAATAAATAAGAATTCCCTTTTCTACTCAAAAGAGTCTCAATAATTTTTTTCTGCCCAATTCCATTTTTACCAACACGTGTTTGGCTTGCGCGAGGAAACCGGGGTGTCCAGATCGCGCCCCCCCACCGCATTCCGTACAGACAGAGCTATGAATCTTTTCCTCTGCTATCTGACAGCCCAAGCCTACAGCACCTGCTATTCCCAGGCAGCCTGCTGTCACCCAAGTAACTAACTAACTAACAAGGCCTGAAGCCAACTTACTTAGAGGTCCGACAAGATCGGGCATGTTTCAGGGCGATCTCGTCTTGGTCCATCCGTGCCACCGTGGCCACGACTCAAGTCGCGCGTGTTACATCTCATCTGCACACCCTGAGTGGAATGTGTTTTTGCGATCGATTGTCATCTGCTCGCGCAGTCGCGAGCTCCGAATTCTGGGTGCATGTATGTTGAACTTCTTTTCGCACCGTACGTAGCCAACCGTGCTAATTGGATGTTGCGGGGGAAGGACAACTAGATCGGAGGTGCCCAGGTTCACCGTTGCGCCCTGCAACGGTGAACCCGACGCGTGTGTCGCTCGGCCCGCCGACCGATTTGTTGCCTCGAATCCGCCAGGTAAACACCGCAAGACGGGCCGCGACGTCGCAATCAAGATCATCGACAAGCTTCGCTTCCCGACGAAGGAGGAGAGCCAGCTGAGGAACGAGGTGGCCATCCTGCAGGTGAGGAACGAGGTGGAAAGGTGGTAGATTAGAATTCAGGTGGCAGTGCTGAAGGTGTCGTTTCGGAGACGGAAGCCACTTGTCTGTCATTTGAGATGATAACTTTTATTGGCTCTAGCTCTGAACCCGGCATAAATCCACCTTCCTGTGAAAGTCGTAATTATCATCAGCCACGATCTATCCACTGCTGGATGAAGCCCTCCTCAAGCCATCGCCATCTCTCCATGGTCTTACGATGCAAAAACCCACGGTAGCGTGTTCCCTCCCTCCGTCGCCTGGCACTCCGTCGTTAGTCTCAACCACTGGCCATCATCTCTTGGCAGACCATAAGATGTTGCTAACTTGCGTATGTTCTCGAATCCCAAGTGTTCCTTTTTATTTTACAAAGTATACTTCTAAACATTCACCTCTCCGTGCCCCTCCTTGCACACTCCTCTGCAGCTTTTTGCCCTAGACCAGTGGCCAAAAGCAAACGGTAATCGGTGCGAAAACAACCAAACAGAAATCATTCGAGCCAAACATAACCAAGTTGACAGAATAAAATATAGAAAAAACGTTCGCAAACATAAATCGATGAAGATTTAGATGAGGTATAAATATGATTTGCCTGTAAGCGACCACTTTTTGTGCATTGTTTACATTAGGTTTTTTTTATGGATGCAGTGTTTTTTTAAATTTCTCACTATAATGCCATAGTGTTTGAGGCTGTACCTGCATTATAATTACGATGGCAGATTTAATTTTTTTTTTAGATACAGCGTGGTTTTTCTTTGATAATCTATATTTAACTTAATTTTCTAAAAAAAAGAGATTTTTTTTATTATTGCTATTATGATATACTAGCAATTTTCTTTCTCTTATCCGTGATTGTTTAAAAAAAAAAAATTACTCTGACTTGTTGCGTTTGTCGGAGAAGCGGTGGCGGTGTTGTTTTTTGGTGATGAAACACGATTTAAGAGCTTCCCGGCTCACTGGGTACGTGAAAATAAACTGAACTGAAACCGAACTGAACTTGATTTGAATAACATAAATATATATCAACGTCGCGTGTTTTGTTCCGACCGCAACAGAGGCTGCACCACCCGGGCGTCGTGTACCTGCAGAGCATGTTTGAGACGCTGGAGCGCGTCTTCGTGGTCATGGAGAAGCTGCACGGAGACATGCTCGAGATGATCCTGTCGAGCGAGCACGGCCGTCTGCCCGAGCGCAACACCAAGTTCCTCGTGTCGCAGGTGTGACCTCGCTGTTCCTCGTGTTGTAGGTGTGACCTCGCTGTTCCTCGTGTCGCAGGTGTGACCTCGCTGTTCCTCGTGTCACAGGTGTGACCTCGCTGTTCCTCGTGTCGTAGGTGTGACCTCGCTGTTCCTCGTGTCGTAGGTGTGACCTCGCTGTTCCTCGTGTTGTAGGTGTGACCTCGCTGTTCCTCGTGTTGTAGGTGTGACCTCGCTGTTCCTCGTGTTGTAGGTGTGACCTCGCTGTTCCTCGTGTCGTAGGTGTGACCTCGCTGTTCCTCGTGTCGTAGGTGTGACCTCGCTGTTCCTCGTGTCGCAGGTGTGACCTCGCTGTTCCTCGTGTTGTAGGTGTGACCTCGCTGTTCCTCGTGTTGTAGGTGTGACCTCGCTGTTCCTCGTGTCGTAGGTGTGACCTCGCTGTTCCTCGTGTCGTAGGTGTGACCTCGCTGTTCCTCGTGTCGCAGGTGTGACCTCGCTGTTCCTCGTGTCGTAGGTGTGACCTCGCCGTTCCTCGTGTTGTAGGTGTGACCTCGCTGTTCCTCGTGTCGTAGGTGTGACCTCGCCGTTCCTCGTGTTGTAGGTGTGACCTCGCTGTTCCTCGTGTCGCAGGTGTGCCTCGCCGTTCCTCGTGTCGCAGGTGTGACCTCGCTGTTCCTCGTGTTGTAGGTGTGACCTCGCTGTTCCTCGTGTTGTAGGTGTGACCTCGCTGTTCCTCGTGTCGCAGGTGTGACCTCGCCGTTCCTCGTGTTGTAGGTGTGACCTCGCTGTTCCTCGTGTTGTAGGTGTGACCTCGCTGTTCCTCGTGTTGTAGGTGTGACCTCGCTGTTCCTCGTGTTGTAGGTGTGACCTCGCTGTTCCTCGTGTCGCAGGTGTGACCTCGCTGTTCCTCGTGTCGTAGGTGTGACCTCGCTGTTCCTCGTGTTGTAGGTGTGACCTCGCTGTTCCTCGTGTTGTAGGTGTGACCTCGCTGTTCCTCGTGTTGTAGGTGTGACCTCGCTGTTCCTCGTGTCGTAGGTGTGACCTCGCTGTTCCTCGTGTTGTAGGTGTGACCTCGCTGTTCCTCGTGTCACAGGTGTGACCTCACTGTTCCTCGTGTCGTAGGTGTGACCTCGCTGTTCCTCGTGTTGTAGGTGTGACCTCGCCGTTCCTCGTGTTGTAGTTGTGACCTCGCTGTTCCTCGTGTCGTAGGTGTGACCTCGCTGTTCCTCGTGTTGTAGGTGTGCCTCGCTGTTCCTCGTGTCACAGGTGTGACCTCGCTGTTCCTCGTGTTGTAGGTGTGACCTCGCCGTTCCTCGTGTTGTAGTTGTGACCTCGCCGTTCCTCGTGTCGTAGTTGTGCCTCGCCGTTGCACACGTGTGCAGCTGTCACTCCCGCACAAGACAAAAGGCAAAGATTCCCCCCCACCCCCGTATAGCCTTGACAGACTTTTGGGGCAAGTGCTGTTTTTTGTTGTTGCTGCAGCCTGTCGCACAACTCGCAAGTCCGAGAGTCAACGGTTGTAGAGAACCGTCCCGACGCGACCCAGCTGTATATAGGGGGTGGGGAGACAGAAGGAGAAGGGGGGGGGGGCGCGTTGTGCCCCAACTGGGGGGGGCAAGTGCTGTTAGCGAGTAGCACCTATGACGGCCGGCAATGTGGCACACGAAGGGGTGTGTGTGGCCAGCACCACGGCCCCGCCACCTTTGTCTCTGCAGTGGTGATGTGTTCTTAATCTGTGTTTTCCTCCTACAGTCTCTGCCTCGCCCAATCCACTACCCTATTTACCCAACCTGGAAATTATTCTCATTAATCTATAATGCTGAAGAGTGTCATAATGGAATACTGATACAACATTTATTGTATGTGTTCCAATGAAGCTACCATGGATGTTCTTAAAACTCTATACGTGGGTTATCGAGTTTTTCCTGACCCCCACCCCTCAATGTTTTTTTACTGCCGGATCAATGAGACGTCGACCGTTTATTTGTTCATTCTGTGCAAAAGATCCTCATTGCGCTGAAGCACCTGCACTCCAAGCACATCGTCCACTGCGACCTGAAGCCGGAGAATGTGCTGCTGGCTTCCCCTGAACCCTTCCCGCAAGTGAGCCATCTCTTCACGCACCCCACCGCCCTCTCACAGCGGTGCACATGGGAACTGGGCGTCATTTGAGCTGGGTGTTGTTGTACACACATGTCATCCTCTTCCTGCTCCTCCTGCTGCTCCTCCTCTTCCTCCTGCTCCTCCTCCTGCTTCTCCTCCTGCTTCTCCTCCTGCTTCTCCTCCTGCTTCTGCTCTTCCTCCTGCTCCTCCTCCTTCTGCTCCTCTTCCTTCTGCTCCTCCTCCTGCTCCTCCTCCTGCTTCTGCTCATCCTGTTGCTCTTCCTCCTCTTCTTCCTCCTCGTCTTCTTCCTGCTCCTCTTCCTCCTGCTCCTCCTGCTCCTTCTCCTCTTCCTCCTGCTTCTCTTCTTCCTGCTCCTCCTGCTCCTCCCCTTCCTCCTGCTCCCCTTCCTATTCCTCTTCCTCCTACTCCTCATGCTCCACCTGCTCCTCCTCCTCCTGCTCCTCTTCCTTCTGCTCCTCTTCCTGCTGCTCCTCCACCTCCCCCCTGCTCCTCTCTCCGCGCCGGCAGGTGAAGCTCTGCGACTTCGGCTTCGCGCGAATCATCGGCGAGAAGTCGTTCCGCCGCTCGGTGGTGGGCACGCCGGCCTACCTGGCGCCCGAGGTGCTGCGAAGCAAGCAGGGCTACAACCGCTCGCTCGACATGTGGTCGGTGGGCGTCATCGTCTACGTGAGCCTCAGCGGCACCTTCCCCTTCAACGAGGACGAGGACATCAACGAGCAGATCCAGAACGCCGCCTTCATGTACCCGGCCAACCCCTGGCGAGAGACGTCCGTTGACGGTACTTGGATGCCGCTCGTTACGCAGGAGGTCGTGGGTTCTGTCCCCGTGGTCGAGTGGATTTTTCTCCGGGTTATTCGTTTTTTTTCCTCCATGTTTAGAATCAACATCACGCGTTTAGATTATTTGGCAGCTATACATTTCCACTTGGTAAGCCACTTGGTTGAGGTGTCATTTGTACGCGGATCGCTTCTGAAAAAGAGCTGTATAGCTCAGTGGGCCTTACTTGGTAAAATAAAACGTTTACTTTTAGTTCAGTATGCACGCGCACCCACGCACGCACTCAACGATAGCAACAATCGCCGTTCGCCACTTCTTTCCATATTCCCAGTCTAGTATGTACGCATGCGTGTTGAACTTCTTTCACACCATACGTAGCCACAGGGTGGCCACGGCGATTCCACGACATCTCACACAGGCGGTGACGTGTGGTCACGCCGCCCACGTTAATGCGGCGGCAAAGTCCACCGCGCGAGTCGGTGCAGTTTTGACGGATTAGGGTTTAGAAAAATAATAAAAAATGAAAGCGTACCGCCTCCGGGTGAAACTCATCGCATTGTTTGTTGGTTTCCGCTTTCCCGTTGCAGCCATCGACCTCATCAACAACCTGCTGCAGGTGAAGATGCGCAAGCGCTACAGCGTGGACAAGTCGCTCAGCCATCCTTGGCTTCAGGTACGCAGGATGGGGGGCTCCGTTCATTCGCCAGCTGGCTGCACGCTCCGTAATCCATGACTTAACAGACTGTTGGGGCAAGTGCTCTTAGCGAGCACCTATGAAGGCCGGCACGGCATACGAAGGGGTGGGTGGCCAGCACCACGCCCGACCGCCTTTGTCTCACCCAGTGGCGATGTTTACACACCGCACCAAGTACTCATTTGAGGCTGAGTTGGCCTAGGGGAGGCCCAGGACAGATTCAGATAATCGTCACTGGTGTTGGTCATGAGCGGGAATCGAACTCGGATCTCTGCCGGGTTCATACGCAGTTGTCTAACCACTACACAACACACACACACACACGTGCGTGACTTCTGACAATTACTTACCATGTGATATCCAGGTGCCATGGGTTACGTCAACTTGTTTGAGGACACCCCTGATCTGGATGTTGAGGTGTGTGCTCCGTGTTAATTGGCACCCACCCTGGCACTTGACACGATCTACCTCCCCTCGCCTCCATTAGCCAGTTCTGCAATACACTCCTTGGAGATGTTCCATCTGGCTTACACAAGGCCCCTTCGTTGGAGCCTGACGTGCTAGAATAATAATGGCACTGAAACCAAATGTCCTTGCCTCTTGTCCCAACGTCTAAACTAAAACGAAACAATTTTTTTTTATTTTACCAGGTAAGGCCCACTGAGCTTAAATAGCTCTTTTTCAGAAGCGAACTGGCCACAAATGATAGCTCAACCAAGGGGCTTATCAAGTGGAAATGTACAGCAGCCAAATGGTCTAAACGCGTCTTTCTAAATGTGGAGGGGAAAACCGGAGGACCTGGAGAATCCACGGGGAGAGAGACACTCAAACTCCAAATATACAGCAGGCGTCGTGGTCGGGATCGAACCCACGACCTCTTGAATACCAGGCGAGGTAGTTAACATCTCGCCGCTGTGGCGCCCCTCCTCCGACCCCTCAGGATTTCCACACGTGGCTGGACCTGCGCGAGCTCGAGACGAAATACGGCGAGCGCTACCTGACGCACGGGAGTGATGACGCGCGCTGGGAGCAGTACGCGCGCGAGCGCCAGCTCGCCTACCCGCAGCACCTCATCCCGGGGCCCAGCCAGGCCGACTCCGACCTCGACGACCCCGACCTCTCGGGCCTCAGCAGCAGGGTCACCGTGCTGTGAGGCACCCTTCTCAATGTTGGCCTGCCGACACGTACGCGGGCGGGCGGGCGGGCGGGCGGGCGGGCAAGCTGTGATCGACCGACGGATGGGTCGATGGGCAGGGACGGACGAGACCGATCAATCGCCGGGTAGCGGAGGTCTTTTGCGGGTCGCGGACGCGACCGGTAAGGGCCTGGCTGCCTGCCGCCGAAAGGCCAAAGGAACCTTCGGCAGAAAACGAAGGATGGCTGAAGACCTTGTGTGCGTGCGGTCCAGCGCTTCGGAGGGGGAGTGGGAGTTGGTGTGGTGTCCTGCAGAATTGTCGTGGACAGTAGACTTGTGGGACTTACGTTCCTGCTGGGCTGGGTAGGTGGTCAAGAAGATAACAGTACCCATCTGTGTGGACCTTGGGAGTGCCCATCCCTTCGTCGAATGCAATGGTGGTTTTTTCCTCCGGGTGCTCCATTTTTTCTCTCCCGCAATACCAAAACACTCCTTAAAAAACAAAATAGGAATGAGCCATACATCCTCTTAAGCTAGCGCCTCCTGATAATGCAGAGGCTTGAGACTCGGGTGACAATGTGAAATGAAAATTGGGAGTGAGAACGCTCCTCTCTGCTGCAAGAGGTGGGGGGTGGGGCGGGGGCCGCGGCCGCGGTGCACAGTCAGTCCGCGTAGCGCACGCGCACTTAATGTCTGACATTACGGTCGCAGATCCGTGCGGGTCGGAAGCTGAGTCTGCTGAAGTGTTCATCGTCTTGTTGCTGAAATGTGTCTTTGCTGTGGTTGCATTTTGCGGAGTTTTTCAGCGCCGTCTTTTTTTTCCCAAAGTGCCCCCCCTGCGTGATTTGGGGGAACGGCAGATGGGTTTTTTTTTGGGTGCGACGGAAAGAGGAGAGGAGGAGTCCACGTGACCCCGTTGTTTTAAGTCGTTCTTTCGTTCGGACTACCCGTTGCATCCGACCGATGTGGGGGGGGGGGGGGGGGAGAGAAATCGTGACCGCAAAATCGTTCGGGAGAGCCACAACAACTAGAGAGTGGGAAGGGGACCGAAGCTTGAACGGCAGCATTCGGCGGACACCCAGCGAGTGTGCAGAGAAAACGGTGCCAAATAATGAAACAAAACTCTGCTACTGTGAAGTCACGACACACTCTGGGCCAAGGGGGGTCTGCAAGCCCCTGCGGGTTCCGGTAAGCCGCGTTGCGGCTCTCTTTGAAGGGACCTGCCTGCGTGACGTTATTCAAACGCATGGGCGGCTCTTTTGTTACCGAATTCTAAAAAAGAAAATCTCTTGTTGTTGTTGTTGTTTTGGTTTTCCGACCCCTGTGCTCGGCCAAGTTCTTGGTGAGGCTGACAACGACTCTCGTGGCTGGGCGTAGCTAACCGGGCTGGCACAACGATCGGGCAGAGCAAGCTTCGGCCATCGTCCGTCGTTGGCGTTGAGAGTTGTGACGGAGCAGTGAAGGGCTCTGTGAACCACGCGTATTCTCATGCTATTTGTTGATGCAGTGTATCTGTTACAGGTTTCACGCCATGTTTTTTTAAAAATATATTTTCCAATTTGTAAAAAGTAGAAATACCCAACATCTTCTGATATGTAGTTCTTAACTCATGCACTTGAACTTTTCCCCGATTTCTTTGTTGTTTAACTGTAAAAGTTTAGCTGTGCGCGCGTGTGTAGTGGGAGACTGCGGCTGTTCTGTTGCGAAAGCAATTAACTGTAAATGAATTAATTTAAGATGCACTCTTTATTTTCACTTAAACTAACGGCTTAATGAGCACAAACCTTTGATCTTAACACAATGCGCGCATATATATAATACTCCTTAATTACTTTCTTTACTTTAAACTATTTGATAGCTTAACAAACTCTGCATTTGGCTACTGTTTTGCCAAGCTGCGTCTTGTACAAAATAAAAAAGGGACTTTGGGGACAAGTGGCAACACGTGCCTTTTAATTTTTTTAGAAAAATACTTTGTACATTCCACCATGCGATGCGGCCTTTTTAGTAGCGTGAAGCCGGTGTGAAACAGCGCCGGTTAAACACCTGCCCCCCCCCCCGTGAGCGATGTGGTTTCTCACCGGTAACTAATTGCTCGCGATCGATCCCCGTGTTAAGTTAACAAAATTGACGGTAACGACGATGATGTCGACCAGCGTTGGTCATCGACGGCCGATCACGACGATGGCGGCGGCTACGACGCCGCTCGCCAAAGCGTGGACGGACGGTGACGCCATCGGCAGAGTCTCAACGAGGACTCGGGCCGAGATACTTTAGTGACGATATCAAGAGACGGCGGTGCGTTGACCAAACCTGGTAATTGGATATATGTATAGGAAAAGATGTTATCAAGTTTAATTCTCTAGTGTGTGACTGTGTTCATCCAGAACAGGCCGTATAACGACGTAACGCCCCGATCGACAATCACGAGGGAGACGTCGCAGCGATGATACACTACTCCGCGGTTACCTGGCTTCATCGCCTGAATGTGAAATTCTAGTCGTTGCTCTGCATCTACGTCAGCTGTATGAAAGAGGAAGAAGAGACTGCAAATGCATTGACCAAAGCTGGTAAATTGGTTATATATTTATAGTAAAAGATGTATCAAGTTCGCCGATTGGCTGATCCGATAATTTTGAGGAGGGGAGGGTGGGGGGGTGTAATTTGCACGCCCCTCATAGCAACGTTTCTAAAGTCAGAGCGTGCGACTCTTCGACTGCTTGCCTGCTCTAGTGGACCAGACTAAGAGAATGACTCGGACGAAATACGCAAACTTTTCAGTCTCCACCTAAAATTCCACAGGGCGTCACCGACGAGTCCATCGCTAAAACACAAATTGTCCACCCAAGTTACCAATGGATCGATCCTGGCCAACGAAAATTTGCGACGGTTCACCCAAGAAGCCAAACTTGTTGAGGTGGGGGGGGAAGGAATGTGCTGCTCACAGAAAAAAATCCCAGCACCGCCCGGCGTGAGATCGCAACACTCCATGCCGGTGACCTTGCCGAGTTATCCGACGTTATTGATCTGTAGCTACGAACCAAAAAAAATCTTTTTCCTTAATATGCAAAACGGAGGGATATTTTTTTGTTTTGCTTTAACTTTTCAAAAGAGATGCTTCGTATTGCAACAACAAGAAACAGAATTTTGAACCAGTTTATAGAGATGTGCCAAATACTTGTTTCGGGTTCAATGCGCGAACAAAATTGGGGCCAGCCTTAGCCACAACTAAATGACCTTTTAAGAAAACACGGGCTGCGGGTGGTTAACGCGTTCCTCGTGGTTGCTGGTCGGTAAAAATGCGAACAATGCTCTCGGAATCCACCTGGGGGCAATGAAGCCTCACGGATTTGCTGCTCTATGCCTGGCGCGTTTGTTCGGGCTGCACAGCGCGTGTTGTTCGGCATGGCGTCCCACGTGCTGGAAGCGGAACGTCGTACACCGTGCCGAACAGCATTGCTGTATAACCCGCTAACAGATTCGGAGGGCTATACAGCAAAGACAAAAGATCGCCCCCTCCACCCCCCCCACCCCCCCCCACCCCCCCACCCCCCCCCCCTCGTTTAGGCTTAATAGACTGTTGGGGCGAAAAGTGCTTTTGGCGAGGACTTGTGAAGGCTGGCACGATGCACGAGGGGGTGGGTAGCCAAAACCACACCCGACCGCCTTTGTCTCCCTAGTTTCGATGTTTTACACACTGCACCAGGCACTCATTTGAGGCTGAGTCGACCTAGTGTGGGGCCCAGGACCGGTTCAAATAATCAGATGTTGGGCTTGAGCGGGAATCGAACTCTGGTCGCCGTGTTCGTAAGCGCTAACCCGCCTTACAGCGCAACCACTTAAACCTTACGCAATGGTATTTGTGGATTGCGTCTTTAAGTTTTTTGTTACTTTTACAAACGTTGCAGGGACCAAAGGTCTCCAAAGCACCGTGTATTCACTGCCCGGCATGGCCGGCTCTTGCTGTTAATTTGTCGCGCGGCGCTGTGGAGGGGGGGAGGCTTTTGGTTTCGCCGCGTCGAGATTGGTGAAACTGCCAAACTTGCCAATCGTGAGATGGACAGGAGATGGAAGTGCATCAAGTGGAATTTGTGAAACCCTCTCTGTGTGTACTCGTTTAGGCTTTTTTTTTTAAAGATACGTGAATGATAAATCGTGTCGTGCACATTGCACGCGTCTGATGATTGGTAAACAATGAATGGCCGCGTTATGGTTGGTCGGCTGGACTGGAATTTGAGAAGCCATGCGATAATGTGATTGTTTACCCTCTTAATCAAACCACAACCATGACATTACAAAGCCTGACATTTATCGGTTAAATGAGAAGCAATATTAAAAATGTTTTGTTTGTTACCACCCCGACTTTACACACGAGCATCGTCTGGTTAAGGCAGGAGATTATTTTTTATTTATATTTGTTTAAACGCCAAAAATACATAGAGACGCCGAGACCGTGGGTACACATCGTCTCGGTGATCGGCGAATCCGAGCGGAATCATCGCGTGCTCCCTAGCCGTGAAACTAAAGATCGAGCTCGAGATAGACGGGAGAAAGGAAGGGGGGAGGGGTAGGAGAATGTTAGTGGGTTGGGGGGGGTGGGGGTGGAAGTGTTGGAAAAGCGTTGTGGGCGTAACATTTCTGATGTTGGGGCAGGATTAACCGGGGGGAGTTATTCGCGCGCGGCGTCGTAAGCAGCTCGTTCTGATGTCCCTCTAGCGCCGCGTGTTGAGGAAGCCGTCGGTCACCCCACGGCAAGAGCAATGCTGCCCGGAGTGATCGTGCCAGCGTGGTGCTCTCGATTACTGCCCATCGGCCCACCGCCAAGTTGCCTTTTTTTTGCCAAATGTCAAGTCGGCTGCTTCAAGGCACCCGCGCTTACCTGGGAGCTTTGTTGACACACGTGTACATCTATTTATGCAATACTGCGTTTTGGGAATACATGGCAGGATGATGTTCCGTGGTTAATTTTTAAAAAAAAGAAAATTAGAATTGTACCTATAAGCTCTTTAATACCTGTGCAATCTACGTGTATAAACCATTGCCAAAAACGACCGTCCATTTTTTTTGTTTGTTTGTTTGTTCCACCTGCATTTTATTTAGAGTTGTGTTAGTGTAAAATTGTGAGAGTAGTCTTGTCGATTGTTGTAATAAAGTTGATGGAATGTGAATCGTGGTCAAAATGGGGCAGCCCTCGTGTCTGTAGTCAACGCTCCGTCATCGCAGAAACACAATCGCGTCGAGCTTGTTATCGCTGGGCGCCGTGGTAGTTAGGAAATGTTAACGACCTCGCCTCGTATACACGAGGTCGTGAGTTCGATCCAGAGACCCTGACGCCGGGAATATTTGGAGTTTGCATGTCTCTCTCCCCGTGGTCAATCGACATTTGGAAACGTGTTTTAAGAGTATTTGGCTGCTATAAATTTCCCACTGTGATGATAAGCCACCTTGTTGAGCCATCAATTATGCGTGGCCAGATCGCTTCTGAAAAAGAGCTATTTAGCTCCGCGGGCCTTACCTGGTAAAATAAAAAATAGTTTAGTTTAGGATGTGACGATGCGTCGCCTTATCCATTGAAACCGATTCGTACGCTGGCAACCGCACGCATTGGACCACGCGCGTGTGTGAGTCGATTATTTATCCGTTATGCAACACATTCACACGCCATTTGCTCGTGATACGAGGCCCAATGGAGCCAACAAAATCGGTACAAAAAAAAACCGAGACCGGGGGAAAGAGGAAAAAAAAAGTTGCATCGATGTCCTCCTCGGGATTTCATCCCAGGAACACGAACCCCGCTCATCGTTGCGCACGTTTCTGCATCGTCACCGGTAAAATCTCTCTCTCCGACTTCTAGAGCGTGGTTGAGACGTGAGAGGGGAACTTGGGAGTCGCGTGTGCCTTCTTCAACTTTTGTCCACTTTTTATGGAATTTATTTTTCTGTTAACTCTCTCGTTTTGTTGTTGTTCAGACTCTCAGACCTTTTTTTTTTAAAGAATTCTCCCCATTTTCCAGTGAACTTCTCAAGCATGACATTAACCTCTGGCAGCTGCGTAAAACATGACGGCGTTAATAATCCGTCTCTTGAAGAAATATTGTCACTCCAGTTATTAACATGTTTCTTTTGTGTCCTTCCATGTCAGGCCACGTGCTTTGCGCGATCACCCAAACACTTCCATGATAAGACGCGTACCCAGATTTAACTTGGATAAACGTGCAGGGATTTAAAAAATATATATAATGATAATGATGGTAGTGGTAACAAGAACGATGATTACTGTTATTGTGTTTCCTCATCAAATATTTTGTTCCTTTGAACCGTGGCAGGTAACCATGAAGTGGTATTTTATATTGGGAGGGAGAGACGTGGTCATTATGAGCGCTGTTATTAACACGGCCACCTTGCGGTGTTCATTATGCACGCAACGGGGGGTGCAAGCGGTACAAGGAGGCTATTGATATGTACGCTCTTCTTTCGCACCGTACGTGACCCACCATGCTAATCGGAGAGCGCACATAGGGCCCCGATGTCAAACAGTAATATTCACGGTGTCACCAAACGCGTCGTAAGTTACGCGCGTCAGATTCATTTAGGAATTTTGTAATAGCGGAGCCTTTGGAAAAATATAAAAAAAAACGACATCGGTAATTCACAACCGTCGTGCCAATCCAGCGCTTGGTCGTTCATGCTGCGGGTCGGGGTTATAACCATACTTCACCACGCGGGCTCCAGTGCAGGATGGTGAGGGTGTATGGGCGGCGATTGCGTTCAGCTCTCCACGACCAACCTCTTTAAAACTGCGGCTGGGAATGGAACTCGGGTTTCGGAGTGCCAACCGCTGCATGCACCACCGCTCACACCGCGGCGTTTAAAAAAAAATAAAACCCGTCCCCCTCCCCAGTGTAACCTGGGCTGAAAATGGCACTCCGTAACAACTTCCAGCAATGCATTTGAATTCGCGCGGTGTTCCCGTCCGAGTTGACGTACCGTCACTGTGATAGCCGCGACAACAGCACGACGCAATGAAAGCGGCAGGAAGATGTTTTGAATGTCCCTTTGAAGCCCCCTGGATTAATATCTCAATGCTAAACATTTCACTTGACGCATTACTACCGGAGTGTTGGGGGGGGGGGGATATAGCGAGGATAGATATTTGTATCATTTTTTAACGCCACGTGTGTGTCTGTGCATACATTGCTCACTGAGATGATGGATTTCCTCGTCCTCTGCAGATTTGATGCTCGATAATAGGGGAGGTGGGGGTTGTGTATCCAAAAAAAATCGATACAAATAGCTCTCATGTTTCAGTTCTCTTACTGGTGGTGGTAGTGCAGTGATTGCTGTGATCCAGGGCGATCCTTTCATAGACCATCGGCCATGGTCAGTCCGCTGCTGGATATGAATGCCTCCCCAAAGCCGCTCGCCCACTCCCTTACCGATCCTCATGGATGTGACCAAATCCGCCCGGCGCCTTGCGCACGAGACGATCTACACTTTAAATATTGCGATTAACTCGACGGAATTCCACGTGTGTTTATTAATTATTAAGGAAATAGATAAGCAGACAATATAAACAACTTAACACGTAGGCTTTCGCGACCAGTATCATCCATAACATGGCTTAGATCGCGTAACTATAAATGTGTCGTTAAACCCGAATTGGCATGTTCTGTTTACGTGACAAACCTTACTAATTGGCTGTCGGGTAGAGGCGGGTTTAACGACACACATTTAGGTGATTTAACAAACAAAAAACCTATGTTATGAATATAAACAACTATTACAAACGATTTGCTTTTATTTTAACAGGTAAGGCCCACTGTGCTATATAGCTCTTTTTTCAGAAGCGACCTGGCTATCACAAATGATAGCTTAACGAAGTGGCCTTATCACGTGGCAATGCATAGCAGCCAAATTCTCTAAATGCACGTTTCTAAATGTGGAGGGAAAAACCGGAGGACGCGGAGAGAATTACACGCGACCACGGGGAGAGAGACACGCAAACTCCAAATATACAGCAGCAGGCGCCAGGGTCGGGATCAAATCCACGACCTCCTGTATACCAGGCGAGGTAGTTAACAGCTCACCACCGTGATGATGAGAGAGAGACACGCAAACTCCAAATATACAGCAGCAGGCATCGTCAGGGTCGGGATCAAACCCACGACATCCTGTAGACCAGGCGAGGTAGTTAACATCTCACCACCGTGATGATGATGAGAGAGAGACACAAACTCCAAATATACAGCAGCAGGCATCGTCAGGGTCGGGATCAAACCCACGACCTCCTGTAGACCAGGCGAGGTAGTTAACATCTCCTAGTCACCGTGATGATGAGAGAGAGAGACACGCAAACTCCAAATATACAGCAGCAGGCATCGTCAGGGTTGGGATCAAACCCACGACCTCCTGTAGACCAGGCGAGGTAGTTAACATCTAGTCACCGTGATGATGATGAGAGAGACGCAAACTCCAAATATACAGCAGCAGGCGTCAGGGTTGGGATCAAACCCACGACCTCCTGTAGACCAGGCGAGGTAGTTAACATCTCCTAGTCACCGTGATGATGATGAGAGAGAGAGAGAGACACGCAAACTCCCAAGTATACAGCAGCAGGCGTCAGGGTTGGGATCGAACCCACGACCTTCTGTATACCAGGCGAGGTAGTTAACATCCCGGCATCGCGGCGTCCCTCACGTGTCTCGTAAATCTGTCCGTCCACAAACAACGAGTCTCAATTTACTGCACGGCGTTTCGCAAAGGAGGCTTCTTGAGAATTGATTCTTGGCCGCAATTTACATCGCCAGGTGCCGAGTGATATTGGAACTTGCTCTCTGGGCCTCCCATAGGTCGATTTGGCCTTAAATGAGTTCCCGTCTTAACTTGGCACTTGGCTGCAAACCCTACCCCCACAATAGTCGATTTGGGCTACAAAATGCAATATTATTTTGATCGGACTGCGCTGACAGTTGTGCACAAACAACAACAACAAACTCATTTAGTCAATAACGCCGTGGCCTTACAAAGAAAAACAGGGTTTGTAATAGGCGACGTTTCGAGCAAAAGCCCTTCTTCACAGCACTTAAGTGAGCACTCGAGAGCCCATCGTGTGTTTTGCCGATATTCCCTCACAGGTGCTCGCCAGAATACACAGCGGCCCTTGTGTGTCTGTGTGTGTGTGTATGTCTGAACCGGTCCTGGGCATCCCCTAAGTCGACTCAGCCTCAAATGAGTACCTGGTGCGGTGTGTAAACATCGCCACCGGGGAGACAAAGGCGGCCGGGCGTGGTGCCGGCCACCCACCCCCTCATGTGCCGTTCTGGCCTTCGTAGGGTGCTCGCTAACAGCACTTGCCCCAACAGTCTGTTAAGGCTACACGGGAGATCTTTGTCTTTTTGCAGTGGCTTGAAGATGCTCATATTTATTGACAAACACGCGACCGGGAGGGAGCGAGGGAGTGAGTGGGCGGATGGGGGTGAATTTTTGTGAGAGGCGGAGGTGGTGGCTACTGCTGACGGGGGGAGGGGGGGGGCGTCTTGCGTGCGATGTAAACAAACGAGGCGGGGTTTGTTTATTTTCCCTCTTTTGTGCGCGCCACGTTTTCACAGGTGCCGTTGCTTGTTTGAATTTCATCCGAGAGCCCTGCGGAGGAGGGGAGTGGATCGTTCGTGCGCGGTTAGGGGATGTGGGGGGGAGGGGAGGTGGGAAGGTGATAGCGGGGCCAGCTCTGGTTCATGCGCTGCGAGGCCCCGACAGGTTCCCACACCTGAGTTTGATAACCGACCACGGTTAGCATCCAAAACCTAAACCAGTAAACGATTTTTCTTTTTAACGTTTTGCCAGGTAAGGCCCGCTGAGCTGTACGGCTCTTTTTTTCAGAAGCAACCATGGGCTATCGCGAATGATAGCTCACCAAAGTTGGCCCTATCAGCGCGTGGAAATGTATTGATTAGCCAAACAAATATAAATCTAGAGCTAAACAAATATACATCTAGAGCCAAACAAATATAAATCTAGAGCCAAACAAATATAAATCTAGAGCCAAACAAATATACATCTAGAGCCATACAAATATACATCTAGAGCCAAACAAATATAAATCTAGAGCCATACAAATATACATCTAGAGCCAGACAAATATAAATCTAGAGCCAAACAAATATACATCTAGAGCCAAACAAATATAAATCTAGAGCCAAACAAATATAAATTTAGAGCCAAACAAATATAAATCTAGAGCCATACAAATATATATCTAGAGCCAAACAAATATAAATCTAGAGCCATACAAATATACATCTAGAGCCATACAAATATAAATCTAGAGCCAAACAAATATAAATCTAGAGCCATACAAATATAAATCTAGAGCCATACAAATATAAATCTAAACTAAATGCCGCCTTTGTCTCCTCAGTGCTGACGCTTACACACCGCATGAGGCACTCATTGTAAGGCGACGTCGACCGGGGGTAGGAGACTCAGGGCCAGTTCAAATCCTCGCCGCCGTTGTTGGTGGTGGTGGTGGCCGTGAGCGGGAATCCAGCTCGGGTCGCAGGCTTCGGGGCGCAGCGCAGTGCGCGTTTCACCACTGCGCCACCGCTCCTCATCACACAGTACCCACACACACAATACACACACTACACACACACACAATACACACACTACACACACACACAATACACACACTACACACACGCATTATCCCACACACACTACCCACATACACACAATACACACACACTACACACACACTACACACACACAATACCCACACACAGTACCCACACACACTACACACACAATACACACACTACACACACACAATACCCACACACACAATACACACACTACACACACACTACACACACACAATACCCACACACACAATACACATACTACACACACGCATTATCCCACACACAGTACCCACACACAATACACACACTACACACACTACACACACACTACACACACACTACACACAATACACACACTACACACACACTACACACACACACTACACACACACACAATACCCACACACAATACCCACACACTACACACACACAATACCCACACACACACACTACACATACTACACACACTACACACACTACACACACACACTACACACACACAATACACACACACACTACATACACACTACACACACACTACACACACACTACACACACACACTACACACACTACACACACACAATACACACACTACACACACACAATACCCACACACACTACACACACACTACACACACACACTACACACACACAATACCCACACACACCAACAACCGCCATTCGCCACTAAGTGGCGGTGACGTCACCACGACGCTTGTGCCAGGCTATGTGCACCGTGAGGCCACGTGAAGTGTCGAACGCCCGCTGGCAGGAGGTCACTGGGCAGACCCAGGTGCCACGGGTCGACTGACTGAGATGACTGGCTGATGCACCACCTGTGCCCCCTACTGTGCCAACCTGCTGTGCTTTAGCCACCCGGCGTTCCGCTCGTTGTTGTGAGCGTCGCTCCTCCGCCCTCCGTTGTTGTTGGAGGGCGACTGCCTCCAACTGCCCAGTAGCATCCTTCACGAGCCTCCTCCACAGAGGCCGATCTTGACACCGCTGGTACCAGTCATCGGCAAGTCCACTCAGCTCCACGTCCTCCTGTACCACATCACTCCATCTCTTCTCTAGCCCGTGCCGCGCCCGCTTAGCCCCCTCAATCCGGCCAAACAAAAGCTGTTTCGGCATGCGGTGGCTGGGCATGCGGGCTACATGACCCAGCCATCGCAGCCTTGCCTGCCGGAGGAGCTCACCGATGGGACCCTGCCCAGATCTTTCAAGGATTTGTGAGCTCCTCACACAATCCAGTCTGGTTAAACCCAGGATGGATCGTAGGCAGGCCAGCCTAAATGTTTCTAACCGGCGAAGATGTTCCACCAGGGGGGTCCACGTTTCGCAAGCGTAGAGAAGGGAGGGAATGACCGTGGCCGAGAAGACCTGAAGCTTAGTGCGGAGCGACAGACCAGGTAGCTTCCACACAGCGTTACGCAACCGATGAAAAGATATTGCCGCTCGACTGATTCGGAGTGAGACCTCTGCTGTTAAACTGGAGCCAGTCATAAGCACACTGCCCAGGTATGGGAAACTCTCCACTCTCTCCACAACTGCCCCATCACCGATTGGGAGTTGTGGGGGTGGAGTGTCCGATGGTACAAAATACCCAGGCAGGTGCTTAGTTTTGGTGGGGCTGATGGTAAGGCCCCACCTCTTAGTGGCACGCTCCAGTCTCAGCAGCAGCGTCTCCAACTCCTCCTCTGACTGAGCAGCTATTACCAAATCATCAGCATACATAACGTGGTTGAGCAATAGGGAGCCATCCCTTGACCGCACCCGGGCATCGATTAGCCTCCCATTATATCTGTACCATATGGAGATTCCCCCGGTACAGCTATTGAAGGCTTCACGAACTACGTGGTCAAAATAGATGTTAAATAATGTGGGAGCCAGAGGACATCCCTGTCGCACCCCAAGGTGTACAGGGAATGGCTCTGACTCCCGGCCACGTAGTTTTACCCGGGCCCGCTCACCATCATGAAGGTCCTTAATGATCGTGAGCAGAGGGTCAGGTACTCAAAAAGCACGAAGAACGACCCAGAGCCCAGGCCTACTGATGGTATCATAGGCCTTGACCAGGTCAATAAAGCAGAGATGTAGGTCACACACTACACACACACAATACCCACACACACCACACACACACTACACACACACTACACACACACAATACCCACACACACAATACCCACACACACACTACACACACACAATACCCACACACACAATACCCACACACAATACCCACACACAATACCCACACACGCACACTACACACACAATACCCACACACACACACTACACACACAATACCCACACACACACGATACCCACACACACTACACACACACACTACACACACTACACACACACAATACACACACTACACGCACTACACACACACAATACCCACACACAATACCCACACTCACTACACACACACACAATACCCACACACACTACACACACACAATACCCACACACACACAATACCCACACACACTACACACACACAATACCCACACACACAATACCCACACACACAATACCCACACACACACACACACTACACACAATACCCACACACAATACCCACACACACACACTACACACACACAATACCCACACACACAATACCCACACACACAATACCCACACACACTACACACACACAATACCCACACACACAATACCCACACACACACACTACACACACACAATACCCACACACAATACCCACACACAATACCCACACACACACACTACACACACACAATACCCACACACACACACAATGCCCACACACACTACACACACACAATACCCACACACACACTACACACACACAATACCCACACACAATACCCACACACGCACAATACCCACACACACTACACACACACACCACACACACACAATACCCACACACACACACTACACACACACAATACCCACACACACACAATACCCACACACACACTACACACACTACCCACACACACTACACACACACACAATACCCACACACACACACTACACACACACAATACCCACACACGCACGCGATCCGGGAGGCTTAACGGGGATGAGAGCTTTATACCCTTTGTCGGGAGGACAGGTGGAGGCTGTTGTTGTGGTCTCAATGAATGAATGTCTTCTCGTTTGTAAAGTCATCTCCATTGATGCGACTTATCGACCCCCCCTCCCCCCGCCGCCGTTTTTGCTTCAACATCTCGAGTCGGGGGTCTCGCCCAGATGAGACGTCTAGGGGAGTGCGGCGGGCCGAGACCTTGCTGATGAGATACCCAAGTGTCGAAGCCGGTCCAACGTTTGCAACGCGTGTGTGTTGTTGAGTTATTGTGTTATTAAGTTATTGTGTTATTAAGTTATTGTGTGTGTTATTAAGTTATTGTGTTATTAAGTTATTGTGTGTGTTATTAAGTTATTGTGTGTGTTATTAAGTTATTGTGTTAAGTTATTGTGTGTTATTATGTTATTGTGTTATTAAGTTATAGTGTGTAATTAAGTTATTGTGCGTGTTATTAAGTTATTGTGTTCAGTTATTGTGTGTGTTATTAAGTTATTGTGTGTGTTATTAAGTTGTTGTGTCATTAAGTTATTGTGTGTTATTAATGTATTGTGTGTGTTATTGAGTTATTGTGTGTTTTTAAGTTATTGTGTTATTAAGTTATTGTGTGTTATTAAGTTTAGTGTGTTATTTAAGTTATTGTGTGTTATTAAGTTATAGTGTGTAATTAAGTTATTGTGCGTGTTATTAAGTTATTGTGTTATTAAGTTATTGTGTGTTATGAAGTTATTGTGTGTTATTAAGTTATTAAGTTATTGTGTGTGTTAAGTTATTGTGTGTGTTATGAAGTTATTGTGTGTGTTATTAAGTTATTGTGTTATTAAGTTATTGTGTGTGTTAAGTTATTGTGTGTTATTAAGTTATTGTTATTAAGTTATTGTGTTATTAAGTTAGTGTTATTAAGTTATTGCGTGTTATCAATTTATTGTGTCGCCCAAGAATAGCCTATTCAGTGGAGTTTACGGTGTAATTAATGAAGCATTGGGGGGTCACGTTCTTTGAGAAGGGTCATTGTCCTGAAACGTCGACCCATTCCATCTTTCTTTCTCCGTTTGAGGCCACGCTGTGATTGACGGGTGTATCGTGTGGGTATGTTTGTGCGCGCCGCGATGGCGAAATGTCAACTACCTCGCCTGGTATACAGGAGGTCGTGGGTTCGATCGCGACCCTGACGACGCCTGCTGCTGCTGTATATTTGGAGTTTGCGTGTCTCTCATCATCATCACGGTGGTGAGCTGTTAACTACCTCGCCTGGTATACAGGAGGTCGTGGGGTCGATCCAGACCCTGACGATGCCTGCTGCTGCTGCTGTATATTTGGAGTTTGCGGTGTCTCTCTCTCATCATCATCACGGTAGTGAGCTGTTAACTACCTCGCCTGGCATACAGGAGGTCGTGGGTTCGATCCCGACCCTGACCATGCCTGCTGCTGCTGTATATTTGGAGTATGCGGTGTCTCTCTCCCCGTGGCCGCGTGGATTATTCTCTTGACGCGTATCTGGCTGCTACACATTTCCACGCTACGATAAGCCACTTGGTCTTGCTCTCATTACGTTTGGCCAGGTCGCTTCTGAAAAAAAACCCCAACCCTGTCTGTGGCTCAGTGGGCCTTACCTGGTAAAGTAAAAACAACAACAACAATATAATAGTTTCAGGTCGTAAGACGCAGGCCAACTTCTGCCCGGTGGCTGCGCTGCGCTCTGCCTCGCTACGAACCAACATCAACCGAGTTCGATTCCCGCTCACGAGCCATACCGGTGGCGAATTATCCCCACCGTCCCTGGGCCTCCTCCCCATGTGCCGGCTCAGCCTTCAACGCGCGACCTGGTGGCGTGTGTGAAACATCAGCAACTCGGGGAGACGAAGGCGACCGTGCGCGGTTGTTCCAGCCACCCATCGTGCGCCGTAGGGGAGGTGCTGATGATACTCGCCGACGGCACTTTGCCCGCGACGCTCTGATACAAAACAAGGGGGGAGGCGCTCACTTAGGGGGGGGGCACCTTTGTCTTTGCAAGCTGTGCGAGCGCGTGGACTGACTCCGTGTTGTTGACTGTCGACTCGCCCGCAGTTCATTTCCCGGGGCCGATGAGACGCTTCGATAACGGCCGGGGAATCTGTCCCGAGGCAGCCGTGCAGGCCTCGGGGCGAGAATGTCGGCGTGCATTGTTGAACCTCTTTCGCACCGTACGTAGCCAACCATGATAATCGGAGGTTCGCGGAGGGTGGGTGGAAGGACTAACAAACCGAAACCAGAAAAAAAACAGTTCTTAATGATTCCTTTGGTTCTTTCGGTGAAGTCACGTGGAATGAGAATAACAAAATAATACAATAAAATAAGACAATAAAATTCTCAGAGAATTTTGCAGTCACGAAAGCTTTAAATCGAAAGTTCTTAATGAGTTTTTAAAATCTGGGTTATTTAAAAGTGATACATGCATTGAATCATGCGCGCAAAAAATATAATGAATTACTTACGTAAGTATGTTGAACTTATTTTACACCGTACGTAGCCAACCTTGCAAATCAGAAGTGCGGGTGGGAAGGACAACAAACTAAACACAGTTCTAAAATAAATTAGTTTGTCAATCTCGATTTAAAGGGGCATAGCTCCAGTGTCTTCCTAATACTTCTCGGAAGGAAGAGCGTTCCAGACGGCCACAGAGGCGCCACTTCCCGGTGGGGGCGCGGTCCATCATCCCGAGGGTCTAGCGGGCCGGTCTGCGTGGGGACATCGCAAATGTGATCAAGAGTGCAAAAAAATTTATTAAAATATTTCATCAATCTTGATTTGAAGCTTTCGTGACTGCAGGAATCCATACTCTTTGGTTATTTCGGTAAAGTCACGTGGTAGGTAGAAAATAATATACATTTTTTTTATCTACGTGACTTTACCGAAAGAACCAAAGAATATATATTTCATCACCTCTAATGTGGCATTAAGCCCCCACACATATTCGGCAGCCATCAAAGATTCTTCCTCATCGGCAACACCACCTCTCCCCCCCCCACCTCTCCCCCCCCCACCTCTCCCCCCCCACCTCTCCCCCCCACCTCCCCCCCCACCTCTCCCCCCATCTCTCCCACCCCACCTCTCCCCCCCCCACCTCTCCCCCCCACCTCTCCCACCCCCCCACACCCCCCAATTTGCTTTTTCGGATCCAGCCCCAAATGGGGCCCCGGTGAGGATCGCACGGCGAGACGTCGTCAGGAGACGCCGGCAGGAGACGTCGTCAGGAGACGTCGTCAGGAGACGTCGCCGCATCGCGCTGTCCTACCAGACAGTCTCGTCCCTTCACCTGATGAAGGCCGCTTGTGTTGTGGCCGAAACGTCGTGAGAATATTATTGTGTTATTTTATTTTATCAATTTATTATTTTATTCTCATTCTACGTGACTTTACCGAAAGAACCAAAGAGGATGAATCATTGCAGTCACGAAAGCTTTAAATCGATATCATTGTGATTTATCGCGACGACGCCTGTTTGTTATGATGACGTGCATCGACGTATGATGAGGATGACCATGCCTGCGTTTTGTCCCCATCGTTAATGTTGTATCCACCGCTGGTCACAGCACTGTAGTATTAGTAGTAGTATTGACCGCTGGTCACAGCACTGTAGTAGTAGTAGTATTGACCGCCGAACCCTTCACCCACCACTTGACCTCGCGACCTTCCTCTCCACTGCTAGCGTGGCAAGCCAGCAACCACTCTCAATTTAACACCGACATGTGGAACAGAACCGAACATCTCTCGCGCACGGTTCACCAACAACCGTGACCCCAACGCCACTCCAGAGGTTACAGCTGGGGTCGGAGATCATTTTTTACGAGGGGTGGGGGGGGGATGAAGAAGGCTGGGGGTATGGGGGGGGGAGCGCGGGGGGGGGGGGGCAAGTGACAGGGGGAGGAATCTTGACCCTGGAAGTTTCTCCACGGCAGTGTTTGCCTTTCTTCTCGCCTCGCACTCCATGCATCACCGCCGGCCACTCGCGTGCAATGCGGTGACAAATCGCAGATTAATAAAACAGAACGAGAGGCTGCTGCTGACGGTGGGGAAGGAAGGACCAAGGGGGTTGTTAGCGAGCACCTGTGAAGGCCGGCACGGCACACCAAGAGGTGGGTGGCCAGCAACACGTACGGTCGCCTTTGTATTCCCTAGTCGCGATGTTTAAACACCGCACCAGGTACTAATTTGAGGCTGAGTAGACCTAGAGGAGGTCCAGGACCGGTTCAGATAATCGTCACCGGTGTTGGAATTGAACTCGGGTTGTAGCGTAGCGCGCTAACCGCTGTACTACCGCTCCCCAGCAACACACACCCACACACACTTTAACTCCCGTGTATATATATGGCAGTGGTGGTAGTGGAGGCGGTATGTGTTTGGTGTGGGTGGTCGTGATGTTAGCTGAGCAATGCAAGCGATACTAGCTCAGCTAAGCCCACTGAGCTATAGATGGCTCTTTATTCAGAAGCGACCTGGCCCACACGTAATGATGGCTCAACAAAGTGGGCTTATCATGTGCGCATTGATAGCAGCCAACCACTCCAAACGCGTGATGTTCATTCTAAATGTGGAGAGAAAAAAAACCGTAGGACCCGGAGAAAAATCCACGGGAAGAAAGAGAGAGAGAAAGAGAGACGCAAGCTCCAAATATACAGCAGGCGTCAGGGTTGGGATCGAACCCATGACCTCCTGTATACCATGCGAGGTAGTTAACATCTCACCACTGCGGCACCCTGATATGTTTTAGCCTAGTTCCAAAGGCTTTTTCTCAGTTATCCATTTCCTTTCGGGGGTTTTACTACTCAGGAGTAGTGTTGCTTCTACCGCTCGCTCAGCTATCTTCTTCAGTTGCTAATGCCTGTCTGTCTGTGCCAAGGTGAACATCTCTGACTCTGATGAATGAGGCTGACAAGTGGCAGACCACCCGGACATCCAAACCCTTGCCTCGAACCCAGTCCATTAAGCTGTTCACTTTTCCTCCTGTGATAACAAACAAAAAATAAATGTTTACAATCTTAGGTTTGAAAGAAAAAAAATATATATAACAATAGGGGGTTAAAATAATAATTGAAAAAAAGAAAAGTCTTAACATTCTAGCGGTTATAAAAAAAACGGCGATCGTGATAAATTGGGCAGGATTTCTCAAGCGAAGGTGCCAGCAATGTGTTTGTGCGATGTCTCCCTCCGCCCCCTCTCTCGAGGAATTCTCTCGCCTAAATTGTTTTCGGGATATTTGATGGAACATTTATCACGCAGTGACTCGCAGCAGCGATTCCGAACAGCTTGAGCGGGAATTGGTCTTCCACGAAATATAATTGTCCTGAAATTATCATTATTGCGCCCTTATCAGTTTCAGTGTTGTATTTATACATGCGATTTTTTTTTACCGGGCATTGCTACTGATGATCATATCCATACAAAAAAAGAAAATAATAATAATAATAGCAAAGCCCTTTAAACCCAGTCAGGAAGGAGTCCCAAGACCTCCCTTCATGAAGAAAGGTTCCATGCTACACTGAGAGGATGTCTGGCCTATCCTGACCCCGTGCCCCGACTGGATATCTGTGAAAAAAAGAGCTTTATAGCTCATCGGATTTCTCCTGCGGTACAAATAAACATTCTGAGTCTATTGCGTTAGCGGAGCGCGTTTGGAACTGACCTCTGTGTGTACAGCAGACCTCTCCGGCGTGCTTCTATGCACGTTGAACTTCTTTCGCACCCCACGTAGCCAAGCGTTCACATCGGTGGGGGTCGCGGCTCGTGACTACGGCGCGTTGTTCGGCATTCGTCCGACGTTCCGCAACTGCGTGCTTGGGGAGCTTCTTTCGAATTCGCTTTCAAGTTTCCGCACGGGGAAGCTTGCTTTGCTTTTTCAGAGCGAGGTGGACCTCAGTACGGCACTGGACAAGACAAAACGAGTGGGGAGATTCGATACAGCGGCTTTCGTACGGACGAGTCGAGCGAGGGACTCTAAAGTCGTAGCAAGTACCCTAATCGGATCGCCGGATGTTACTTTACTGGAGGAGTTTTGGTCGTGAGCCACGGCTATCGTCTCTAGCAAAAGTGACCCTTTGGATATGAACTTGCTGTTGCACTTTGACCTGGGGCATCTCTGACCCAACATTAACCCCCACCCCTTGACCTCCTCCCCCCCCTCCCTCCTCCTCCGTGCCCCCCCCACCCTCTCACTTCCGCTATTCAGCTCAAGGAGCACACAGGGTGAAGCTATTTCATTGGCGGAACAAATACAGCAGCGACCTTTTGGAAACCTTACTCATTCCTGTTTGACCTGGATTCAATAAATAACGGATGCGTGTGCGTGTGTGTGGCTGTGTGTCTGTGTGTCTGCGTGTGTATATGTATGCGTGTGCGTGTGTCTGTGTGTCTGTGTGTATATGTATGCGTGTGTGTCTGTGTGTCTGTGTGTCTGTGTGTGTATATGTCTGTGTGTTCGTGCGTGTGTCTGTGCTACGAACACGGCGACCGAGTTCGATTCCCGCTCAAGGCCAACACCGGTGACGATGATCAGAACCGGTCCTGAGCATTGCCTGGGTCGGCTCAGTCTAAAATGAGTACCTGGTGAGGTGTGTAAACATCGCCACTGGGGAGACAAAGGCGGCCGGGCGTGGTGTTGACCACCTACCCCCTCGTGTGCCACAGTGCCGGACCTTCGCAGGTGCTCGCTAACAGCACTTGCCCCAAAAGTCCTTCCCCACGACCATCACCACTAGCACCACCACCACCACCACCAGAAGCTCATTTAGAAAACACAGCGAATCGTGAAATGTCTGTCGTGAGCTGCGGAAAGAGAATTGAGTCCGCTAAGGCTACACGGGGGGGAATCTTTATCTTTGTGTATGCAGATCAGGATGTTAGGGGGTGGTAGCATAGTGGTGTAGTGGCACTCCACCACGAACCTGGAGCACGAAGTTCTATTCCCGGCCCACGGCCAACATCGGTGGCGAATCTGATCAAGTCCTGGACATCCCTCCCCCTCCCCCCTCGATCGATTCGGCCTCAAATGCGTCCCTTGTGTGAACGGCCAGCACTGGCGAGACAAAGGCGGCCTTGCGTGTCGCTGGCCACAGCACCAGCGTCGTGGCAACCTTAATAGGCGCTCGCTAACTAACAGACCTCGCCCCGGCAATCCGTGCGAGCCTCTGCTCCATCTAAATTTGAGCATTGAGGACCGTCCGTAAATGACGTCACGCTATCTTGGACGATTTTTGAACCCCTCCCTCTCTTCGTCACACGGCGTCACAAGAAGTCAGACCCCCCCCCTCAAATATGACGTCACAAAGCTCTGCCCCCCCCCCAAAAAAATATTAAACATGCTTCAAATCGCTTTAAACTATTGTCATTGTAGTGCGCATTTAATGTGGCGCTGCACTCTGATGTTGTAGGAGTGTTGTTATAACAATTCATGTTGTTATAACAATTCTATATAAAATTTGTATTTAAAGCTTTCGTGACTGCAGTGATTCATATTCTTGGTTCTTTCGGTAAAGTCACGTTGAAGGGAAACAATAAAATAATAAATATATATTTCATTTTTGATTGTTTCCCTTCAATGTGACTTTACCGAAAGAACCAAGAATATGAATCACTGCAGTCACGAAAGCTTTAAAACCAAGAATATAACAATATATTAATTTAAATTTGTGCATTTTTATGTGACGTCACATTTCTCAAACCCCCCCCCCCCCTCATCACACATCGTCATAAATGTCTGACCCCACCCCCCCTCTAGGTGCGTGACGTCATTTATGGACGGCCCCTTGCCCGTGAGCAGGGCAGAGCGGACGTGCGACTGTTCGCAAACTGCGCTACGAACCCGGCCCGCCTGAGTTCGATTCCCAGCCACGGCTAACGTCCAGTGGGCGAGCGCTCACCTCATCTCGAAACCGGTTTTTTTGCGTTGTCTCCTCCGTCGATGCCTCCTCCCATGCACCAAACCAAGTACTGTCGAAGAACCACCAGGAGCCCTTCATTCAGCAGTGGATTCATAGTTCAGTTTCATAGTTTTTATTTATGTTGGTACAGCCCTGTGAGCCATTCGGCTCTTGAATCGGGTGCAACCGCAACAAAAAAAAAACGTGAACAAGAAAAAAAAAACCTTAAAGTGACTATGTGACTCTGCAAACAGAAAATCCAGGAAAAAAAGCCATCAAAATATTCCTGAAATAGCACCGTTACACCAACCACGGCTCACGGCACACGGCTATGGCAGTGATGACGGCTGTTATTGGACGTGGTGCATCAATGCCGTTCCGTTCCAAACTTCGCGAGGTGCAGGGCGCTTTTAACAATTGCAAGTTCAATTTCGATTTCAAGCTTTCGTGACTTGCAGGGATTCATATTCTTGGTTCTTTCGGTAAAGTCACCACGTAGAAGGGAAACAATAAAGTAATAAAAATATTAAACAATAACAAAAAAACATTTCTTGCTGTGGTTTTCACACCTGATGATGATGATTGCTTGTGCTGCAGTCGAAACGTCGTGATAATTTTATTGTTTTATATTTTTATTTATTATTTTATTGTTTCCCTTCTACGTGGTGACTTTACCGAAAGAACCAAGATTATCTTCTTTGGTTCTTTCGGTAAAGTCACGTAGAATGAGAATAAAATAATAAATTGATAAAATAAAATAACACAATAATATTATTTTATTCTCATTCTACGTGACTTTACCGAAAGAACCAAATAAGAGGAATCATTGCAGTCACGAAAGCTTTAAATCGAAACCAAGATTATGATTGCAAGTTCGCTCCAAATCCACACGGGGGCAGCGCAACTCCACGCGGACTCTGAACGGTTCGGGATAGACACCCGGCACGGGTCCGGTCCTTCAAAGCCCCTAATGGCTCCAGAAAGATTCTTATCGGGACCCCACTATAGGGAGGCAAACGCTAACAAGGATTTTTATTTCCTGAAGCCGTGCAACTCTAGATGACACACGTGCGTATGATAGCACAAGACCACCGCGGTCGCGTGTCACGCTGCAAATGTCGTTCGCGTTTTAATGGGGAACATTGTTTTTGCGGGTAGAGGAAAACAAAAATGGAATGTGGCTTCAAACATCAACTGATTGCGCGAATGGATATAGGCAGCGAGCGTCTCTAGAGCAGACACTTGACTCGACACTAAGCTAAGCCTTGTTGTTTTGCCCGTGGTCGACACTGCCGGTGGTGACTCCACACAGGCGCCGCGGTGCTTAGGAGATGTGAACTCCCTCGCCTGGTATGCAAGGAGGCTCGTGGGTTCGATCCCGACCCCGACGCCCGCTGCACACACAAATCACATTTACACACACACACACAAATCACACGCACACACAAATCACACACAAATCACATTTACACACATGCAAATCACACACACACACAAATCACATTTACACACACACACAAATCACATACACACACACAAATCTCACACACACACAAATCACATTTACACACACACAAATCACACACACACACAAATCTCACACACACACAAATCACATTTACACACACAAATCGCACACACACAAATCACCGACACACACAAATCACACACAAATCACACACACAAACAAATTACACACATAAATTACACACAAATCACACACACACACATCGCCGTCGGTGTTAATGCTGCTATTTTTGCCACCCTCGAAGGGAGTAGAGGAGTGGGGGGCATTGCAATACCACCCCCACCCCCACACCACCACCACCACAACCACCCCCACACCACCACTACCACCCCCACACCACCACCACCACAACCACCCCCACACCACCACTACCACCACCACCACCCCCACACCACCACCACCACCACCCCCACACCACCACCACCACCCCCACACCACCACTATCCCCACATCACCACCACCCCCACACTACCACCACCACCACCACCCCCACGCCACCACCACCCCTACACCACCCCCACGCCACCACCACCACCACCAAACCAACTCTCCCATTAAATATCGGATATCGCTAGCGTCAACACGGCCGCTTCGATTTCAGAAAACACAAAGCCGCGAGTGACTTATTCATGAATTGCCATTTGTGTTTTCATGAAGAGCCTGTTGTGTGGCCACTGATCGTGTTATTGCTGCCGCCCGCTGTTGCTGATGATGATGATATGTTGACGTTTGCTGCGTGCTGGCTGGCTGGCTGCTGCTGATGATGATGATGTTGACATTTGTTGCTCGCATGATTACGGACTGCCGTGTCGAGCAGAGCACCTCCGATTGTTTTAAGCGGTTCCACGTGTGCCGCTGGACGGGAGGTCGGTAGGCGGGGGCGTGGCCACACCATCGGCGTCACATGCGCCAGCGTGTCGCGCTGGGCGTGGCTTGTAAGGGTTGGGGGGGTTTCCCGCCTTCTTGAGACAGACATTGGGGAGAGGGAGGGGGGGCAGCTGGTGTATTTAAAAAAAAAGTAAACCGAGTTAATGGGCAACAGAAAGATTGTAATAATCGATCGTAACAAACAATCGATTACTACCTGCGGTCGATCAATCGGCTTCCTTGACCAACGGTCGCATGCGGCCCTTGCTCCCGCAAACACCCTCGGTTTGCCGCCTGGTTCAGGTCGGCTCGGATCTCCGTCCTGGCCACTGTGAATGTTTCCCGCAGACGCCAAAGAGTCTGGGGCCCCATTGTCCCCGCGCGCGTCGAAAACGCCACGTCACGTGACAGCGTTGACTCAAAGGCCCAGCTGACTGCCTGCCCACGTGACGCTTGCGTTTGAGCCGACTGCTGCTGAAATGATGACCTTCCCCAGAAGTGTAAGAAAATCATCATAATAATAATGTAGATTTTTGTTGGTGTTGTTGTTTAAATAAAAAAAGAGAGAGAAATATGGCAGGGGAAGGGGAGCAAAATGTCTGGTCAGTGACACTGCCGGATTATCCTCGTAGCAAAAGTATATATAGTATGTAGTAGAGCTATATATGTAGTATGTAGGAGAGAGGAGAGCTATATGTGTAGTATGTAGTAGCTATATACAGTATGTAGTAGTAGCTACTACATATGTATATGTAGTAGCTACTACATACTACTACATATGTAGTAGCTACTACATACTACATTTGTAGTATGTACTACATATGTAGTAGCTACGGGCCCCGCACTTTCAAGGGCGCCGCGCTAAACGCTTTCAAGCTACCAATCCCGGTTCAGTGATTCTGCACTTGCTCTATTACTATAGTACTATACCGCCTTCAACTTTTACGAACCACCGGGTGTTTAAGGTTCGCGATTTGTCGCATTATCTGGCTGTGTAGCAAATTAAAACATACAATAACTTTACTATGCAGGTAAAAAAAAAATGTATGTGTTTTAATATTAACTTGTTTTTATTTTATTTTGTTTAGGGCCACTTTATAACATGATGCTATAGTCCCCGCACTAGCGGGGGTGGGGGCGAGGGGGATAGAGGGGGGGCGTGACGTCACCACGCGACGCACGAACCCCGACGCGGGTGACGTCATCACGCCGATGTTGCGCGGTGACGTCACACCTTGCGTGCCAGCCAGCCAGCAAAACTTGCTTCTAATCCAGTACTATACTCCACAAAAGAGGGTTTTTTTAATGTGTTAGATCGCGTAAATGTGAACATATATAAATGTGTCGTTAATCCCGACACAGCTAATTGGCTGTGAGATCGCGTACATACAAATGTGTCGGACACATTTACATTTATATATTCACACAGCCAATTATCTGCGTCGAGCGCAGGGCGGGATCTTAACGACGCATTTAAAGTTACGCGATCAAACCCCCCCAAAACCCCCCTCTATTATGGATAATATTGCTCGCCAATGCGTACCACGTGTTACACTGACAGTGCTGAATCGTGTAATCGTAACGAATCTCCATCACTCCAACTATTCTTATCATTCGCGTCGAGTTCCACTCCCCTCCGCCTCTTTGTTTCCCCGAGGAACCCTCGAGAGAGAGGAGAGAGAGAAAGATTTAGAGCCGCGTTTTATGTTTCAGTTCCTCGCCCGCGCCTCCGACGAGCGCCGTTGGCTACGTACGGCGCGAAAGAAGTTCAACTACAAAGTCACTTTAAGATTTTATTTATCACTTTAAGATGTTTTTTTCTTGCCCGTGTTTTTTTTGTTTGTTGCGCGGTTGCACCCGATTCAAGAGCCGAATGGCTCGCAGGGCTATACCAAAATAAACTGAACTAAACGACACGCACGTTCAGGGGCAGTCCATAAATGACGTCACGCACCTAGGCGGAGGGGGAATTCAGAAATGTGACGTCACATCAAAATGCGCAACTTTAAATAAATATAGAATTGTTGTAACAACACTAATTGTTGTAACAACACTCCTACAGCATCAGAGTGCAGCGCCACATTAAATACGCACTACAATGGCAATAAATTTTGATTTCAAATTTTCTTGCTGTGGTTTTCACACCTGATGATGATTGCTCGTGTTGCAGTCGAAACGTCGTGAGAATTTTATTGTTTCATATTTTTATTATTTTATTGCTTCCCTATCTACTTGGTGACTTTACCGAAAGAACCAAGAATACAATGACAATAGTTTAAAGCGATTTGAAGCATACATTTTGATTTAAAGCTTTCGTGACTGCAGTGATTCATATTCTTGGTTCTTTCGGTAAAGTCACGTTGAAGGGAAACAATAAAATAATAAATAAATGTATTGTTATATATTGTTTTATATATTAATATTTTATTGTTTCCCTTCAACGTGACTTTACAATTTGAAGCATGTTTTATTTTCAAAATGGAAATTTTTTTTGGGGGGGGGCTGAGCTTTGTGACGTCATATTTGAGGGGGGAGGGGGTCTGACTTTTTGTGACGCCGCGTGACGGGGGGGGGGTGATCAAAAATCGTCAAAAATCGCGTGACGTCATTTATGGACGTCCCTCCGACCTTAATCAGTGCCCCCTACCTCATTGCAGACCAATTCAGACCTTGTCGGGTCACCCCGTGCCAGATGGGGCAGTCGCGCGTGACCCCTGTGAACGGGCGGCGTTCTCGTGAAGAAATAAAAACCTCATTCTTGGGGGGGGGGGGGGGGGTCTCTCGGTAAAGTCACGTGGATAGGTTCAAAGACAACAATAACAAAATAACGACAAAAAAGCTACGATGTTTCGATCGCAACAACAAGCGGCCTTGAAGAGGACCGTTTGGTGTTGCGACCGTGACTTTACCGAAAGACCCCGAAAAGAATGCGAATTCCTGCAGTCACGAAAGCTTTAAGTCAATAAATAAAAACCTCGTGACGTTCCTGACTGTCCCGCGACAGATGACATAACACCGTCTCGTCTACCAACTCTAGACGTTGATCAGCAACTAGCTGTAACTACTACCCCGGCTTCGCCCGGGACTTGGATTCGCCACGCCCGGCCGCCTTTGTCTCCCCAACGGCGATGTTCACACACCACAGCAGTTACTCGTTTGAGGCTGAGTCGACCTAGGGGAGGCCCAGGAGCGGTTGAAATAATCGTCAGCGGTGGTGGCCGTGAGCGGGAATCGAACTCGGGTCGCCGGGTTCCTAACGCAGCGCGCTAACCACTACACTACAATGCGTTACGCATCCACACACACACAGACACACACACACAGACAGACACACACACAGACACACACACAGACACACACACAGACACATACACAGCGCGCTAACCACTACACTACAATGCGTGACGCTTCCACGTGCGCGGGTCACGTGACAGATTTGACGTCACAGCTCACTTGCCGTGCAAAAAATAAATACATTACTGAGCTCCCAGCCCTCCCCCCCCCAAAAAAATCAAAGAAATGTATTTTTATAATTTTCGCATGGTGTACAGTCTGGAAAGTACCCACATGGCAAATTTCAAGTTTGTAGCATGGTCGGGAAAGTACGCTAAACATCACATATTCACAACTTTGCCTTTTACATTTATGGAGATATGACAACAAAACAACAAAAAACACTCGCAAGCTGTCCCCATGACCCTCAAGGCCGCACAACTCACCAACAACAAAAAAAAATCCCTTTGACGCTGCCAAAAAAAAAAAACAACACGTGGAGCTGCTCGATTCGTAGTGACATCGTCTCATCGCAGCCACGGGCGTCTTCATCGGCGCCCTGCATTGGGTCGCAACGCTGGAAGCTCAAATCGAGAAATGTCTCTGACCCTGACCCGGAGGACGCCTCCCCGCGGCAGCACAAATCAAACCGTGGCGTTGCAGCAGCGGGTTTGTAATGCGAACAACTTAAGATGTTATCTTCATTGGGGAATTCACGTTGAAATAATCATATTTTTTAAAAAACTTGCGTTATAACAGTATTGTTTTGCTACATAATGTCAGTGCCAAAATACGAGAATAGGTTTTCACCTTTTTTCTGGCAACAAAATAGGTGTTGTGGACCAATCAGTTTCAACGACAATACATATATTATCAGAGTATGTTTCTTGTTTACATTCTGACCACAAGCGTTGTGGTTAATGCAGAGATGATTCCTCGTAAAAGGTTTCAGTTTGGTGTTTTAACATCTTAGCGCCTAAATTTTGATTTAAAGCTTTCGTGACTGCAGTGATTCATATTCTTGGTTCTTTCGGTAAAGTCACGTTGAAGGGAAACAATAAAATAAGAAAATATATATAAAACAATAAAATTCTCACGACGTTTCGACTGCAACACAAGCAGCCATCATCAGGTGTGCAACACAAGCAGTCATCATCAGGTGTGACGAGGACTGCTTGTGTTGCAGTCGAAACGTCGTGAGAATTTTAATTGTTTTATATATATTTTCTTATTTTATTGTTTCCCTTCAACGTGACTTTACCGAAAGAACCAAGAATATATATGTCTCAACGCAACTGTTTTGTTGCCAGAAAAAAAATGGGAAAACCCTTTTCTCAACAGTTTTGTTAATGAGAAAAATAATTTCTCATCTCCGGCTGCGAGTGCACGAACCGCGCTTGTCCCGTGCGCTTATAAATAAATCCTCAACGTTCATCCTACAAAGTCCCATCACAAGGGAGAAACACAAAGAAAATAGACATTTCTTAGGTTTTGCCCGTATTGAAACGGCTGTACGCCGTATGGGCCTGGAAACTCAATTCCCCTGTACAAGAATGCGGGGTAAGCCGTGTGGTTTGACAGCTAGAGCGTCCATGCATACGAAACGGGTACGGGGGTTGTCGTCGTTGCCTGCACTGAAGCAATGAATATGCCAGAAGGAGCTGTGCGTGGGGCCATTGCGTTAAATAAACAACAACAAACACAACAACAACAAACAACAACAAACACAACAACATCAACAACACCAACCACAACAACAACACCAACCACAACAACAACAACACCAACCACAACAACAACAAACACAACAACAAACACAACATCAACCACAACAACAACAACACCAACCACAACAACAACAAACACAACCACAACAACAACAACAAACACAACAACAAACACAACAACCACAACAACAACACCAACCACAACAACAACAAATACAACAACAACCACAACAACAACAACAAACACAACAACAACCACAACAACAACACCAACCACAACAACAACAACACCAACAACAACAAACACAACAACAAACACAACAACAACAACACCAACCACAACAACAACAAACACAACAACAAACAACAACAAACACAACAACAACAAACACAACAACAACACCAACCACAACAACAACAAACACAACAACAAACACAACAACAAACACAACAACAACCACAACAACAACACCAACCACAACAACAACAAACACAACAACAACAAACACAACAACAACACCAACCACAACAACAACAAACACAACAACAAACACAACAACAACCACAACAACAACACCAACCACAACAACAACAACACCAACAACAACAAACACAACAACAAACACAACAACAACCATTGTCATCATTCATGCGGAGAGACGGATACACCGCAGGATGCGAATGAGCATTGGAGGGGGCGCTTTGTCCCCGTGCTCACAGGGACGAGGCGTGGACACGGGCGTCAAGGTGGGGTGACGGGGAGGGGCTGGGGGCTGGGGGGCTTTGGGGGGGTTGGTGAGAGAGGGGGGGCACTCAGGACAATGCGTGGCCTGCGCTCAGCGAGGCTTGCAGCCTCAGAAATCCTTGACAGCGTAATTGCTCCCCCCACCTCCTCCCCCCCCACCTCCTCCCCTTCCTCATCCAGTCTCCCCCCCCCCCACTTCCTCCCACTCTCACCCCCCACCCCCTCCACCACCGCCCTCCCCCCCGAACCACCCCATCACAACCTCGTCCCAACATCAGCTCGGCAGGCGAAGCAGACAACACCATAGCGGATTCACACAGACCGGGCCCCCCCCCCCCATCTCACGCACCATGGCCGATAGCAGCAGCAGTAGCAGCTACAGTAGTAGCCCCCCCCCCTCTCTCCTAACGCACCCCCTTCTCCTCACCTCCATTCTCGCATCCATCCACCTCCATCCTTCAATTCTTTACCCCCCCCCCCCCCCCCCACTATTCCTACACATACATACATCTTCCTACACACACACATCATCCTACACACACATACATCTTCCTACACACACATCTTCCTACACACACACACCTCTTCCTACACACACACACATCATCCAACACACACACATCGTCCTACACACACACACACATCTTCCTACACACACACATCATCCTACACACACACATCTGCCTACACACATATACATCTTCCTACACACACACACCTCTTCCTACACACACATACATCTTCCTACACACACACATCATCCTACACACACACATCATCCTACACACACACCTCTTCCTACACACACATACATCTTCCTACACACACACACACACATCATCCTACACACACACATACATCATCCTACACACAAACACCTCTTCCTACACACACATCATCCTACACACACATACACACACCTCTTCCTACACACACCTCTTCCTACACACACACACATCATCCTACACACACATACACACACCTCTTCCTACACACACACATCTTCCTACACACACACACATACATCTTCCTAGCCACCCATCCCGTCTCGCGCCTCCATCTCGTCGCCCATTCATTCATCTTGGCTCCTTCCCACCTGTCCACCCTTCCTCTTCCCCTCTTTCTCCATCCACATCCACACTCGCACCCCCCCCCCCCCACCTCTTCCCTCTTCTTCCATCCACCCTCCTCTTCCATCCATCCATCCACCCATCTCCCTCTATCCTCCTCCTCCCTCCTCCTCGCACCACCATCCAGGACGTTCGCTGCGACTCAATCCACCACGCGCGCTGCACAGTCGAACAATGGGCTGCACTGTTCCTCGGGAGCGATCCGCTGCTCCGTGGAGGCCCCCCCGGATCCGAGGTCCAGACTCCTGAGCCTCACCGGGGGGATTTGGTCTCCTTCCTCAAACACTCACCACCCTCCTTAGACACTCACCTGTCTCTCTAGACACTCACCTGCCTCTTTAGACACTCACACCTGCCTCTTTACACACTCACCTGCCACCTTAGACATTCACCTGCCACCTTAGACACTCACCTGCCACCTTAGACACTCACCTGTCTCTTTAGACACTTACCTGTCTCTTTAGACATTCACCTGTCTCTCTAGACTCTCACCTGCCTCTTTAGATGCTCACCCCTGCCTCTCTACACACTCACCTGCCAGCTTAGACACTTACCTGCCTCTTTAGACACTCACCTGCATCTTTAGACACTCACCTGTCTCTCTGGACACTCACCTGTCTCTCTAGACACCTGTCTCATTAGACACTCACCTGTCTCTTAGACACTCACCTGCCTCTCTAGACACTCACCTGTCTCTTTAGACACTCACCTGCCTCTTTAGACACTCACCTATCTCATTAGACACTCACCTGCCACCTTAGACACTCACCTTTCTCTCTAGACACTCACCTGTCTCATTAGACACTCACCTGCCACCTTAGACACTCACCTGCCTCTTTAGACATTCTCCTGTCTCTTTAGACACTCACCTGCCTCGTTAGACACTCACCTGCCTCTCTAGACACTCACCTGTCTCATTAGACACTCACCTGCCACCTTAGACACTCACCTGTCTCATTAGACACTCACCTGTCTCTTTAGACGCTCACCTGCCTCATTAGACGCTCACCTGCCTCTCTAGACACTCACCTGTCTCTTTAGACACTCACCTGCCACGTTAGGCACTCACCTGCCTCTTTAGACACTCACCTGTCTCTTTAGACACTCACCTGTCTCTTTAGACACTCACCTGTCTCTTTAGACACTCACCTGCCACGTTAGGCACTCACCTGCCTCTTTAGCCACTCACCTGTCTCTTTAGACACTCACCTGACTCTTTAGACACTCACCTGTCTCTCTAGACACTCACCTGCCTCTCTAGACACTCACCTGTCTCTTTAGACACTCACCTGTCTCTTTAGACACTCACCTGCCACGTTAGGCACTCACCTGCCTCTTTAGCCACTCACCTGTCTCTTTAGACACTCACCTGACTCTTTAGACACTCACCTGTCTCTCTAGACACTCACCTGCCTCTCTAGACACTCACCTGCCTCTCTAGACACTCACCTGCCTCTTTAGACACTCACCTGCCCCTTTAGACATTCACCTGCCACCTTAGACACTCACCTGCCCCTTTAGACACTCACCTGCCTCTTTAGCCACTCACCTGTCTCTTTAGACATTCACCTGCC
Source organism: Petromyzon marinus (assembly GCF_048934315.1). NCBI lineage: Eukaryota > Metazoa > Chordata > Hyperoartia > Petromyzontiformes > Petromyzontidae > Petromyzon > Petromyzon marinus. The sequence goes on from NC_133697.1 coordinate 11,317,132, forward strand.
TCTATAGACACTCACCTGCCTCTTTAGCCACTCACCTGTCTCTTTAGACACTTACCTGCATCCTTAGACACTCACCTGCCTCTTTAGACACTCACCTGCCTCTTTAGATACTCACCTGCATCTTTAGACGCTCACCTGTCTCTTTAGACACTAACCTGTCTTTATAGACACTCACCTGCCCGTTTAGACACTCACCTGTCTCTTTAGACACTCACCTGCATCCTTAGACACTCACCTGTCTCTTTAGACACTCACCTGCCTCCTTAGACACTCACCTGCCTATTTAGACACTCACCTGCCTCTATAGACACTCACCTGTCTCTTTAGACATTCACCTGCCTCTCTAGACACTCACCTGCCTCCTTAGACACTCACCTGTCTCTTTAGACACTCAACTGCCTCTCTAGACACTCACCTGCCTCTAGACGCTCACCTGTCTCTTTTGACACTCACCTTTCTCTTTAGACACTCACCTGTCTCTTTAGACACTCACCTGCCTCCTTATACACTCACCTGTCTCTTTAGACACTCACCTGTCTCTTTAGACACTCACCTGCCTCCTTAGACACTCACCTGCCTCTTTAGACACTCACCTGTCTCTTTAGACACTCACCTGCCTCCTTATACACTCACCTGTCTCTTTAGACACTCACCTGTCTCTTTAGACACTCACCTGTCTCTTTAGACACTCACCTGCCTCCTTAGACACTCACCTGCCTCTTTAGACACTCACACCTGCCTCTTTACACACTCACCTGCCACCTTAGACATTCACCTGCCACCTTAGACACTCACCTGCCACCTTAGACACTCACCTGTCTCTTTAGACACTTACCTGTCTCTTTAGACATTCACCTGTCTCTCTAGACTCTCACCTGCCTCTTTAGATGCTCACCCCTGCCTCTCTACACACTCACCTGCCAGCTTAGACACTTACCTGCCTCTTTAGACACTCACCTGCATCTTTAGACACTCACCTGTCTCTCTGGACACTCACCTGTCTCTCTAGACACCTGTCTCATTAGACACTCACCTGTCTCTTAGACACTCACCTGCCTCTCTAGACACTCACCTGTCTCTTTAGACACTCACCTGCCTCTTTAGACACTCACCTATCTCATTAGACACTCACCTGCCACCTTAGACACTCACCTTTCTCTCTAGACACTCACCTGTCTCATTAGACACTCACCTGCCACCTTAGACACTCACCTGCCTCTTTAGACATTCTCCTGTCTCTTTAGACACTCACCTGCCTCGTTAGACACTCACCTGCCTCTCTAGACACTCACCTGTCTCATTAGACACTCACCTGCCACCTTAGACACTCACCTGTCTCATTAGACACTCACCTGTCTCTTTAGACGCTCACCTGCCTCATTAGACGCTCACCTGCCTCTCTAGACACTCACCTGTCTCTTTAGACACTCACCTGCCACGTTAGGCACTCACCTGCCTCTTTAGACACTCACCTGTCTCTTTAGACACTCACCTGTCTCTTTAGACACTCACCTGTCTCTTTAGACACTCACCTGCCACGTTAGGCACTCACCTGCCTCTTTAGCCACTCACCTGTCTCTTTAGACACTCACCTGACTCTTTAGACACTCACCTGTCTCTCTAGACACTCACCTGCCTCTCTAGACACTCACCTGTCTCTTTAGACACTCACCTGTCTCTTTAGACACTCACCTGCCACGTTAGGCACTCACCTGCCTCTTTAGCCACTCACCTGTCTCTTTAGACACTCACCTGACTCTTTAGACACTAACCAGTCTCTCTAGACACTCACCTGCCTCTCTAGACACTCACCTGCCTCTCTAGACACTCACCTGCCTCTTTAGACACTCACCTGCCCCTTTAGACACTCACCTGCCACCTTAGACACTCACCTGCCCCTTTAGACACTCACCTGCCTCTTTAGACACTCACACCTGCCTCTTTAGACACTTACCTGCATCCTTAGACACTCACCTGCCTCTTTAGACACTCACCTGCCTCTTTAGATACTCACCTGCATCTTTAGACGCTCACCTGTCTCTTTAGACACTAACCTGTCTTTATAGACACTCACCTGCCCGTTTAGACACTCACCTGTCTCTTTAGACACTCACCTGCATCCTTAGACACTCACCTGTCTCTTTAGACACTCACCTGCCTCCTTAGACACTCACCTGCCTATTTAGACACTCACCTGCCTCTATAGACACTCACCTGTCTCTTTAGACACTCACCTGCCTCCTTAGACACTCACCTGTCTCTTTAGACACTCAACTGCCTCTCTAGACACTCACCTGCCTCTAGACGCTCACCTGTCTCTTTTGACACTCACCTTTCTCTTTAGACACTCACCTGTCTCTTTAGACACTCACCTGTCTCTTTAGACAGTCACCTGCCTCTTTAGACACTCACTTGCCTCTTTAGACACTCACCTGTCTCTCTAGACACTCACCTGCCTCTTTAGACACTCACCTTTCTCTTTAGACACTCACCTGTCTCTTTAGACACTCACCTGTCTCATTAGACACTCACCTGCCTCTTTAGACACTCACCTGCCACGTTAGGCACTCTCCTGTCTCTTTAGACACTCACCTGCCTCCTTAGACACTCACCTGCCTCCTTAGACACTCACCTGCCTCTTTAGACACTCACCTGCCACCTTAGACGCTCACCTGCATCCTTAGACACTCACCTGTCTCTTTAGACACTCACCTGCCTCTCTAGACACTCACCTGTCTCATTAGACACTCACCTGCCACCTTAGACACTCACCTGTCTCATTAGACACTCACCTGTCTCTTTAGACGCTCACCTGCCTCATTAGACGCTCACCTGCCTCTCTAGACACTCACCTGTCTCTTTAGACACTCACCTGCCACGTTAGGCACTCACCTGCCTCTTTAGACACTCACCTGTCTCTTTAGACACTCACCTGTCTCTTTAGACACTCACCTGTCTCTTTAGACACTCACCTGCCACGTTAGGCACTCACCTGCCTCTTTAGCCACTCACCTGTCTCTTTAGACACTCACCTGACTCTTTAGACACTCACCTGTCTCTCTAGACACTCACCTGCCTCTCTAGACACTCACCTGTCTCTTTAGACACTCACCTGTCTCTTTAGACACTCACCTGCCACGTTAGGCACTCACCTGCCTCTTTAGCCACTCACCTGTCTCTTTAGACACTCACCTGACTCTTTAGACACTCACCTGTCTCTCTAGACACTCACCTGCCTCTCTAGACACTCACCTGCCTCTCTAGACACTCACCTGCCTCTTTAGACACTCACCTGCCCCTTTAGACATTCACCTGCCACCTTAGACACTCACCTGCCCCTTTAGACACTCACCTGCCTCTTTAGCCACTCACCTGTCTCTTTAGACATTCACCTGCCTCTATAGACACTCACCTGCCTCTTTAGCCACTCACCTGTCTCTTTAGACACTTACCTGCATCCTTAGACACTCACCTGCCTCTTTAGACACTCACCTGCCTCTTTAGATACTCACCTGCATCTTTAGACGCTCACCTGTCTCTTTAGACACTAACCTGTCTTTATAGACACTCACCTGCCCGTTTAGACACTCACCTGTCTCTTTAGACACTCACCTGCATCCTTAGACACTCACCTGTCTCTTTAGACACTCACCTGCCTCCTTAGACACTCACCTGCCTATTTAGACACTCACCTGCCTCTATAGACACTCACCTGTCTCTTTAGACATTCACCTGCCTCTCTAGACACTCACCTGCCTCCTTAGACACTCACCTGTCTCTTTAGACACTCAACTGCCTCTCTAGACACTCACCTGCCTCTAGACGCTCACCTGTCTCTTTTGACACTCACCTTTCTCTTTAGACACTCACCTGTCTCTTTAGACACTCACCTGCCTCCTTATACACTCACCTGTCTCTTTAGACACTCACCTGTCTCTTTAGACACTCACCTGCCTCCTTAGACACTCACCTGCCTCTTTAGACACTCACCTGTCTCTTTAGACACTCACCTGCCTCCTTATACACTCACCTGTCTCTTTAGACACTCACCTGTCTCTTTAGACACTCACCTGTCTCTTTAGACACTCACCTGCCTCCTTAGACACTCACCTGCCTCTTTAGACACTCACACCTGCCTCTTTACACACTCACCTGCCACCTTAGACATTCACCTGCCACCTTAGACACTCACCTGCCACCTTAGACACTCACCTGTCTCTTTAGACACTTACCTGTCTCTTTAGACATTCACCTGTCTCTCTAGACTCTCACCTGCCTCTTTAGATGCTCACCCCTGCCTCTCTACACACTCACCTGCCAGCTTAGACACTTACCTGCCTCTTTAGACACTCACCTGCATCTTTAGACACTCACCTGTCTCTCTGGACACTCACCTGTCTCTCTAGACACCTGTCTCATTAGACACTCACCTGTCTCTTAGACACTCACCTGCCTCTCTAGACACTCACCTGTCTCTTTAGACACTCACCTGCCTCTTTAGACACTCACCTATCTCATTAGACACTCACCTGCCACCTTAGACACTCACCTTTCTCTCTAGACACTCACCTGTCTCATTAGACACTCACCTGCCACCTTAGACACTCACCTGCCTCTTTAGACATTCTCCTGTCTCTTTAGACACTCACCTGCCTCGTTAGACACTCACCTGCCTCTCTAGACACTCACCTGTCTCATTAGACACTCACCTGCCACCTTAGACACTCACCTGTCTCATTAGACACTCACCTGTCTCTTTAGACGCTCACCTGCCTCATTAGACGCTCACCTGCCTCTCTAGACACTCACCTGTCTCTTTAGACACTCACCTGCCACGTTAGGCACTCACCTGCCTCTTTAGACACTCACCTGTCTCTTTAGACACTCACCTGTCTCTTTAGACACTCACCTGTCTCTTTAGACACTCACCTGCCACGTTAGGCACTCACCTGCCTCTTTAGCCACTCACCTGTCTCTTTAGACACTCACCTGACTCTTTAGACACTCACCTGTCTCTCTAGACACTCACCTGCCTCTCTAGACACTCACCTGTCTCTTTAGACACTCACCTGTCTCTTTAGACACTCACCTGCCACGTTAGGCACTCACCTGCCTCTTTAGCCACTCACCTGTCTCTTTAGACACTCACCTGACTCTTTAGACACTAACCAGTCTCTCTAGACACTCACCTGCCTCTCTAGACACTCACCTGCCTCTCTAGACACTCACCTGCCTCTTTAGACACTCACCTGCCCCTTTAGACACTCACCTGCCACCTTAGACACTCACCTGCCCCTTTAGACACTCACCTGCCTCTTTAGCCACTCACCTGCCTCTTTAGACATTCACCTGCCTCTATAGACACTCACCTGCCTCTTTAGCCACTCACCTGTCTCTTTAGACACTTACCTGCATCCTTAGACACTCACCTGCCTCTTTAGACACTCACCTGCCTCTTTAGATACTCACCTGCATCTTTAGACGCTCACCTGTCTCTTTAGACACTAACCTGTCTTTATAGACACTCACCTGCCCGTTTAGACACTCACCTGTCTCTTTAGACACTCACCTGCATCCTTAGACACTCACCTGTCTCTTTAGACACTCACCTGCCTCCTTAGACACTCACCTGCCTATTTAGACACTCACCTGCCTCTATAGACACTCACCTGTCTCTTTAGACATTCACCTGCCTCTCTAGACACTCACCTGCCTCCTTAGACACTCACCTGTCTCTTTAGACACTCAACTGCCTCTCTAGACACTCACCTGCCTCTAGACGCTCACCTGTCTCTTTTGACACTCACCTTTCTCTTTAGACACTCACCTGTCTCTTTAGACACTCACCTGTCTCTTTAGACAGTCACCTGCCTCTTTAGACACTCACTTGCCTCTTTAGACACTCACCTGTCTCTCTAGACACTCACCTGCCTCTTTAGACACTCACCTTTCTCTTTAGACACTCACCTGTCTCTTTAGACACTCACCTGTCTCATTAGACACTCACCTGCCTCTTTAGACACTCACCTGCCACGTTAGGCACTCTCCTGTCTCTTTAGACACTCACCTGCCTCCTTAGACACTCACCTGCCTCCTTAGACACTCACCTGCCTCTTTAGACACTCACCTGCCACCTTAGACGCTCACCTGCATCCTTAGACACTCACCTGTCTCTTTAGACACTCACCTGTCTCTTTAGACACTCACCTGCCTCCTTAGATACTCACCTGCCTCTTTAGACACTCACCTGTCTCTTTAGACACTCATCTGCATCCTTAGACGCTCACCTGTCTCTTTAGACACTCACCTGCCCCTTTAGACACTCACCTGCCACCTTAGACGCTCACCTGCATCCTTAGACACTCACCTGTCTCTTTAGACACTCACCTGTCTCTTTAGACACTCACCTGCCTCCTTAGACACTCACCTGCCTCTTTAGACACTCACCTGTCTCTTTAGACACTCACCTGCCTCCTTATACACTCACCTGTCTCTTTAGACACTCACCTGTCTCTTTAGACACTCACCTGTCTCTTTAGACACTCACCTGCCTCCTTAGACACTCACCTGCCTCTTTAGACACTCACCTGTCTCTTTAGACACTCACCTGCCTCCTTATACACTCACCTGCATCCTTAGACACTCACCTGCCTCTTTAGACACTCACCTGTCTCTTTAGACACTCACCTGCCTCCTTATACACTCACCTGTCTCTTTAGACACTCACCTGTCTCTTTAGACACTCACCTGTCTCTTTAGACACTCACCTGCCTCCTTAGACACTCACCTGCCTCTTTAGACACTCACCTGTCTCTTTAGACACTCACCTGCCTCCTTATACACTCACCTGCATCCTTAGACACTCACCTGTCTCTTTAGACACTCACCTGTCTCTTTAGACACTCACCTGTCTCTTTAGACACTCACCTGCCTCTTTAGACGCTCACCTGTCTCTTTAGACGCTCACCTGTCTCCTTAGACGCTCACCTGCCTCTTCAGACGCTCACCTGCCTCTTTAGACGCTCACCTGCCACCTTAGCTCAACGTTTTCCACTCCGCTTGTTTTTTTGGAATAGAACGAGCGGGGTGGGGCGATGTGGCGAGGCGAGTGGAGCGAGAGGGAAGGAGGGTCGGAGACCTTTGAAATTTTTTTGAATCTCATATTCTGCGTAGCGCGTGGGGGTTGTAATTAAACTGTCAGGCGCCGTGTGGTCCTCAATTGGCCTCTTTGTTTGCAACATACATTTTTTATTTTTTTACCATTTTCGGTGAAAATTCTCAATTCTCTCTCCTCAGCTCACTACAGACATTTCACGATTCGCTGTGTTTTCTAAATGAGCTTCTGGTGGTGGTGGTGGTGGTAGTGGTGATGGTCGCGGGGAAGGACTGTAGGGGCAAGTGCTGTTAGCGAGCACCTATGAAGGCTGGCACGGCACACGAGGGGGTGGATGGGCAGCACCACGCCCGGCCGTCTTTGTCTCCCCAGTGGCGATATTTACACACCGCACCAGGTACTCATTTGAGGCTGAGTCGACCTAGGAGAGGCCCAGGACCGATTCAGATAATCGTCACTGGGGTCGGCCGTGAGCGGGAATCGAACTCGGGCCGCCGTTTCTTATAGCGCTAACCGCTGCACCACCGCTCCCTAACCTACCATGGGGATCTCTGTGTCTTTGTGTGGGGAAGGAGGAGGAGGGAAGGAGGGTTGTGGGGGAAGTTCTCCCGACTAGAAGCCGCTCCGCAAAGTCAGGCGCACACACACAAAGTTGTGCCCCGTGACACTAAAAGTTACACGAGTGTTGGTCTCTCTCACACAGACAAAGATCCCCCTTATAGCCTCAACAGACTGTTTGGGGCAAGTGCTGTTTGCGACAACCATCCGAAGGCCGGCACTGTGGCACCCGAGGGGCAGGACCACGCCCGGCCGCACTTTGTCTCTCCATTGGCGATGTTTGCATATTTGAGGCTGAGTCGACCTAGATGATGCCCACGACCGATTAAGATAATCGTCACTGGTGTTGGCCGTGAGCGGGAATCGAACTCGGGTCACACACTACAAAGACAAAGATCCCCCTTATAGCCTCAACAGACTGTTTGGGGCAAGTGCTGTTTGCGAGTAGCGCCTCAGACCGGGTTCAGATCATCGTCTACGGCTGTTGGTGGCCGTGAGCGGGAATCGAACTCAGGACGTAGCCGGGTTCGTAGCGCAGCGTAGCGCTAACCGCTGCACCACCGCTCCCCCATGCCCGGCATCTGCTCACACACACACAGAGGTAATTTCCTCGTCCCATCTCCTCGAACTGACGTCCACCTCGGATGCGATGGTTGTAAGTGAATGCCGCGTGTGTACGTCTAACTTGTCTCGCACCGTACGTAGCCAACCCGTGCTGGAACGGAGGTGGCGTCGCCACAGTGAAGGAAACGTTAAACGTGGTTATTTATAGAAAAAAAAATAACAAAAAATTATTCCGTCCACGAACCATATAACCCGATTGCGTAATCGCGCGCGCCACGCCGGGCACACGTGAAGCCACACACACCGAGTTCGAGTCACGGCCACGGCGATAACGTCAGTGGAGCGTGACCTGATGGTCTCTACAAAAGGCCCTGGTGTGCCTTCCTCCGTCTTCGACAGCGCGGGGTGAAGTATGGTCAAACGATCCGTGGGGAGGCCTTCATACAGAAGCGGATCGACAAAGGGACGTTACTGTACGGTGCAGAATCACTCTTGCTATCTTGCGTCGGTCCCTTAAACCGACATTGGTGGTGGTCGCGAGTTGGAATCCTGTTTGACTCAGCCCTCATCATCCATCATCATCATCATCATCCCTCGAGGGGTCGATAAAATAGATGAGACCCCCCCCCCCATCAGGGGAGTCGATGGCTCATTCGGGCCGGGGAAGTTTTTTGATCGCGTCCACTTCGATTGTTAGAATTTTGGGGTCAGCCTGAGAAATGTAAACATTAATTAGCGCCTTCATCAGCACATCTTCAGCGCAGCAGCAGGTCACGAGTGTAATACACGCGCAGGAAACTTAGCACTAACGCGTTATAGATTAATACAAAAAAAATAAAATACCACGAGCTCCAAAATGAGGAGAGAGGGAAAGGATATTGAATGTAATTGTGGGGGGGGGGGGTTAAAATGTAGACTTGTCTGTGTGAAAATTACCCTTTCTGATCGCTTATTTCATTTACAAGGGAAAGAAAGGGCCAGACACATCCTCCACTTAAACTCTCAATTTAAATTCCATATTTAATAATAATACTACTACTACTATTGAGACGACGGCCAGATCGACTGCGCACGCACGGGAGTGACGCATTCAATTGCATTGCGATATCAGTTAAATTTTAATTCGGATAAATCACTCATGAAAAGTTTCCAGCTTCAGATTTATTTATCCTCCCTCCCTCTCATCGCCAAAGACAACGATCCCCCGTATAGCCTTAAGAGAATGTTGGGGCAAGTGCTGTTAGCGAGCAGCACCTATGAAGGCCTGCACTGGGGGGGGGGGGTGGTCAGCACCACGCCCGGCCGCCTTTGTCTCCCCCAGTGGCGATGTTTTACACACCGCACCAGGTACTCATTTGAGGCTGAGTCGACCTAGGGGGAGGCCCATGGTCGGTTCAGATGTTTGTGAGTGGGAATCGAACCCGGGTCAACAGGTTCGTAGCAGCAGCGCACTAACCGCTACACTACCACTACCACCATCACTACCACCACCACTCCACCACCCCCATTACCACCACCAAACCCACCACCACCCCCCCACCACCCCCCCCCACCACTACCCCCCCCCACCACTACCCCCACCACCACCAGCTCCCAACATTTTGAATCCGGAAAAAAGAAGACCCTCAGTTGTGCCCTATTAACGTGACACGGACGTGACTGTGGTGACGTCTGCTACATTCCCAGTGATAATTAATACATTATGCTCCAGCAACTATAATGGATTCTTTTCCTCTACCCCCCCCCCTCCGCTTTACTTCACCCCCCCCGCTCCGCCCCCCTTCAGCCCCCCCCCCACCCCAACCGCCCCCCCCCCCACCACCACCACTTCCAATGCGGGAGAATTCTCGTTTTGACACTCTCACGATCAAGACGGAGTCGTCTGTTTTTTTTGCTCCACAATTCCCCACCACCTTTATGGGGCCAGTGATGGGGGGGGGGGGGTCTCATCAAACAGACGTTAAGTGTCAGAGAAATTACGTTTAATTAATGCTCACGAGCTAAGGAAAGTGACTGCAATTTCTAAATGGCTTATAATTAATCGACGTTATTAATTTCTCTTATTTTATACGTTTATATATAATACCCTAGCGGGGATTATTTTTTTTGCACTATATATATTTTTTGGGGAGGCGGGGTGGGGAGGGAGGTGGGTTAGGGTTCTAAGCAAGATGTTTTTTGTTTATCTCTCTCTCTCTGTGTGTTTAATTAGCTGAACACCTTAATATGCGTGCTTGTGCTCGGGTTAGCAAGAGAGAGAGATAGGGGATACGTGGAAATGAGTGAACTGGCTATGTCTAGAGCTAGGCTGCCTACGGACAGCGTGGTGGTAATGCCTCGCCACGGAGGCTAGGAGATGTTGACTCCCTCGCCTGGTATACAGGAGATTATCGATCCCGACGCCTGTATACTTAGGGTTTGCACGCTCTCACCGCGGTCGCGTGGATTCTTTCTCCGAGTCCTCCGGGTTTTCCCCTCCTACATTAAAAATCAACATCACGCGTGAAAAGTGTGTGGCTGCTATAAATGTCCACACCATGATAAGTCCAGCCCGCTTCGTCGGTGCTATGATTTGTGGCCGGGGTCACCTCTGGTGAAATAATAAAATGTTACTAGACCCAGACCCCCCCCTCTCCCCAGTTACCCCCCCCCACCCCCACGGCGAGAACGAACCAATTACAGCGATTGCATCCCTCCACCAGGTCACGTATATGGAGCGGGTGCGCAGTGGTTAGCTCGGCCTGGCATCTGCATCCACCACGTGGGATAATCATGCGCGCGTTGGCTATATTGGTGCGTGGGCCTCTCCCGCCTAGGTCGACTCAGCCTCAAATGAGCACCCGGTGCGGTGTGCGACCATCGCCGCTGGGGAGACAAAGGCGGCCGGGCGTGCGGTTGGCCAACCACCCCCTCCTTTCCTGGTGCGTCGTTTCGGCCTTCGTAGGTGCTGGCTAACGGCACTTGCCCCCAAAAAGTCTGCCGGAGGCTATACGGGGGATCTTTGCCTTTGCTTCTTACGCGTCTGTGCGGGTTGGCGGGCGCTGACGTGCGGCGTCCAATGGAGAAGGCGCGCGGCCCGCGTTTGTGTCTCTCTCGACAAGAGTCAGGGAGTGCGGGGGAGGGAGTAGGGAGGAGGGAGGTCGTGAGTCCCCGAAGCCAACCGCGGTGCGGACGAACGAGTCCAAACAAACACCACGGGGAGGAGAGAGAGAGGTGAGAGAGGCAATGGGGTGGAGCGAGAGGGTAGGCCACGTCCCGCACCTCCGATTAGCGCGGTTGGCGATACGTACGGTGCGAAAGAACAACGCACGTGGTGACGTTCGCGTCATCCTCGTCTACGCTCGCGTGTGACGGCAGCAGAAATGTGATGGGTCAGGAGCCTCGATGTCAATGTCGAGGTGCTGCTGCTCATGCTGCTGGCCACGGCGAGAGGGCTTCAGCTGAGAGGTCGTGTCGTGTCGCCGTTGCTCCTCCTCCTCCTCCGCCACTGTGGGTTCACTGAACCATCCACAGGGGGCCACGTGGACGAATCCGCCTCGACACCAACTTCTCCGCAAAGAGCCGAATTCATCGCCCCATCTCCAACCCTGTTGTGGAGACCTCCTCGCTCCCTCCTCTTCCTCCACCTCCCTCTATCAGAACCGCGTTCCCATTCCCATCGGCAGCCCCAACTCCGTCGGTAAATCCGCAATCGAGAGCCCTGAGTGGCTACTTGTGGGTGACCTTTTGCGCGCGCTCCGTGACACCGAGTGCCGGGGCAGAGGCGGAGAAACTCGAACTCCGAATTCCAATATATAATAATGTATCATATTATGTATATAATATATCATAGTATGTATATATAATATATCATATTATGTATATATAATATATCATAGTATGTATATATAATATATCATATTATGTATATATACAATATATCATATGTATATATAATATATCATATTATGTATATAATATATCATATTATGCATATATAATACATCATAGTATGTATATATAATATATCATATTATGTATATATAATGTACTATATTATGTATATAATATCATATTATATATAATATATCATATTATGTATATATATATAATATATCATATTATGTATATAATAATTTATCATATTATGTATATATAATAATATAACCTATTATGTATATATATAATATATCATAATATGATGTATATATAATACATCATATTATGATATATGATGTATATATAATACATCATATTATGATATGTATATAATACATCATATTATGTTATAATATATCATATTATGTATATATAAGAATATATTTTTTAAAACGCCGCGATAATCAAGGGAAGGAGGGAGCCTCCTCCCCCTGATTATCGCGGCGTTTTACACCGTACTCTCTAATAACTCCTTAACTCTCCCTCCCGAAACGCAACAGTGTTAAGAAAATAACCGTGTTTTTACTGTCGAGCAGCGGGTTTCGGCTATAATTATGAAACTATATATATAATTTATCTCTCTCTCTCTTTCTCTCAAGCCGTAATTAATGAAGCGACCTCTTGGGAAGCCGATGGGAAATGAATTTTTTTTGTTGAAATGAATTTAAAAAAAGTGGAGGGAGGCGCGCAAAGTGTTTTGGGATCTTCGCGCAGACCCTGCTGCTTAAAGTTAATCATCAGTTTAACCACCACCATCACCACCTCCACCACCACCACCACCCTCACCCCCCCCCCGTGCCCCCGCCCCTCGCCCCCTAACCCCCACCCCCCGGCAGAGGCGAACACGATGATTGTGTGTTTAATGAATGCAATGTGTACAACGCGCGCGCAAACAAATGTATCCCGGCAAAGCTGTTAGAAGTTTTGTTTTGTAACGAACTTAGTCGAGCGGATGTCACGTTTTGAGACCGGCGATCACTGCGTGCGCTGAGCGCGACTTTAATAACGATAAGGAAAGGAGGGCGATGCTACACAAAATCATAATTCATTCTTATTCCCCCCCCTCCCTCTTCCCCAAGCGTGCGTGCTTAATCCAGAAACAAACACACATCCTAGGCTGGGTGTGTGTTTTTGTTGCTTTGTTTAGCACGTCGGGGATGCGTTCCTGATAGATGCCACGACGACCAATATCGAAACGACGTAAAATCGAAGCGACTTTGCAGGGCAGTCGGGTGGTGGAGGCGAATGGCTGAAGGGCGACGAATAACGTGACAAGGACGACCGATGATGCTGTTAGTGTGGGGGGGTAAGGCGACGCAAATCGGATAGTGGTGTTCGTCATAAAGCGGCGACGTAATTGCGAAGCGACGTAAATGGGGGGTATGACGTATATCGGGGCGTGACTCTATATCTTTCACAAGTTGTACCGCAGACGCGAACGCAAATCGGGGTCGTGGTGTTCCCGATTAAGTGGCGCCATCCATGGAGATGACTTTACAACCGAGAAGACATTCATTCATTGAGACCACCACCACAACAACAACAACGGGAACTAACAACAGCCTCCACCTGTCCCTACAAAGGGTATACAGCTCTCATCCCCGTTAAGCCTCCCGGATCGCAATAACTTAATGACACACACTGAATAACACAATAACACACAATAACACACAATAACTCCGACATACGCGATCTAACAAAAAAAAAACCATGTATTAGGAAGTTGTTTCCCTGTGGATATATGCAGGGTGCTTAAAAAAGAATGTTAACACTTATATGGGAAGATTGTTTTTAATGGGAAAAGAACGGATAATGCACGTAAACATGATAACAAATGTAATGTTAATAGCTTCACAAACTGAGAGATTCGTTCATGAAGCTATCCATATATACAAACACATAGACAATTTCAATCGAGAAGATGGATTCTGGCTTAGCAATCATTGGAAGGATCTGATAAACCATTTCGGGTCTTAATTGATTGATCACGCTTACGGTGGCTTTCAGACCGCATCCATTATTTTTCGTCTCCCCCCTCCTCTTTTCCGAACATAGATGGACTCGTCCATCTGAACAAACTGTCAAATCGCTCTCCGTGGTGCTAACGTTAAAAAAACCCGCCACTTTTTTCAAATTTTCTTGCTGTGGTTTTCATACCTGATGATGATTGCTTCTGTTGCAGTCGAAACGTCGTGAGAATTGTATTGTTTTATATTTTCATAATTTTATTGTTTCCCAGTCTACGTGACTTTACCGAAAGAACCAAGAATATGAATCCCTGCAGTCACGAAAGCTTTAAATCAAAGTGAAAGAGTCTCCCACTTGTTCGCCATCGTTGTCAACACGTGGCCTGGAATCTTCTCCAGGTGATCTCCCGAGCCCGGAGGAGGAGGAGGCCCATTTCTCGTGGTGTTGTGGCAAAGTCTCCGAAGTGTTAACATCTTTTTGAAACAGCGTGTGTGTGTGTGTTTACCCAACCTCCGCCATAGGGATGTGAAATTTCCCAAATTGGCTCAGAGGGCTGTGAACAAGCGACGAGCACCAGCGCAAATGTTAATCCGAGCAGTACATCACCCTGGCTGTACGACTGACGATTCGATGCCTGCGCCCGAATCAGGGGTTTCGCGGAGAGAGGTGGCGGGTTGTTGGTGGTGGGGTAGGAGTTGGTTTGGGCTCTTACCTGGCCACCCACATCTCCCTCTCTCCCTTCTCACATCCCCCCCCCCCCCCACAACCTCCACCCCCCCCCCCCCATCCACCTCCACCACCCCAACCATCACCGCTCACCTCTTCAGTTGAATTCCGAGCTGACACCTCCACAAAGGCGCCGCGCTAGCGCCCATTGCATTGTTGGTGACAAATGCGGGCGGCCAATCTCGTCTCAAAGCGACACGGAGAGAGAGGGAGAGAAATAAAACCTTTAATAAATATATAAATGCACATTTGCCAGGCTCATTAAAATGCGTCTTGAGCCCCGCGCAATTGGCATTCTGTCAGCAAGACGTGGGGATGTATCTGTCTGCGTGTTGAACTTTGTTCGCACCGTACGTAGCCAACCCACATACAATCGCCCCCTCCCCCACCCATCATCTCCATCTCGCGTCTTTCGACTTAAGAGGCAAGGCGCGCGTCTGAGAGTGTCATAATCTCAGACGGGAAGGAGTGGAGGTGTTGATGGTGATGATGGTTGTGACAGTGGTGGTGATGATGGTGATGATGGTGGTGGTAATGATGGTAGTGATGATAATGGCGGTGATGGTGGTGATGGTGGTGGTGGTGATGGTGGTGGTGATGGTGGCAGTGATGATGGTGGTGGTAGTGGTGATGATGCTGGTGATGGTGGTGATGATAATGGCGGTGATGGTGGTGATGGTGGCAGTGATGATGGTGGTGGCAGTGGTGATGATGGTGGTGATAGTTGTGACGGTGGTGGTGATGGTGGTGGTAATGATGGCATTCAGTAGATTGTGGGGGGCTCGAAAGGGGAGGGAGTAAGAGCTTTGGGGTGGGGGGGGTAGAGGAGGAAGACGATGTGGTGGTGTAGGAGGTGTTCGTGGGCACGTGGCGATGGGAGTGGCGCGCGGAGAAAGGGAGAGGCAGAGAGAGGGAGGGAGGAAGGCAGAGGAGCAGGAGAGAGAGAGAGAGGGAGAGAGAGAGGCAGAGAGGGAGAGAGAGAGGCAGAGAGGGAGAGAGAGAGGCAGAGAGGGAGAGAGAGAGAGGCAGAGAGAGGAGAGAGAGGCAGAGAGAGAGAGAGAGGCAGAGAGGGAGAGAGAGAGGCAGAGAGGGAGAGAGGCAGAGAGAGAAGAGAGGCAGAGAGAGAGACAGAGAGGGAGAGAGAGAGGCAGATAGGGAGAGAGAGAGGCAGAGAGAGAGAGAGGCAGAGAGGGAGAGAGAGGCAGAGAGAGAGGCAGAGAGAGAGAGAGGCAGAGAGAGAGGCAGAGAGAGGCAGAGAGGGAGAGAGAGGCAGAGAGGGAGAGAGAGAGGCAGAGAGAGGCAGAGAGAGAGAGAGGCAGAGAGAGAGAGGCAGAGAGAGAGGCAGAGAGAGGGAGAGAGAGGCAGAGAGGGAGAGAGAGAGAGGGAGAGGCAGAGAGAGAGAGAGGCAGAGAGAGAGAGAGAGGCAGAGAGAGGCAGAGAGGGAGAGAGAGAGGCAGAGAGAGAGAGAGGCAGAGAGAGGCAGAGAGGGAGAGAGAGAGGCAGAGAGAGAGAGGCAGAGAGGGAGAGAGAGAGAGGCAGAGAGAGAGGCAGAGAGGGAGAGAGAGAGGCAGAGAGAGAGGCAGAGAGAGAGAGAGGCAGAGAGGGAGAGAGGCAGAGAGAGAGAGGGAGAGAGAGAGGCAGAGAGAGAGAGAGGCAGAGAGGGAGAGAGAGGCAGAGAGGGAGAGAGAGAGGCAGAGAGGGAGAGAGAGGCAGAGAGGGAGAGAGAGAGGCAGAGAGGGAGAGAGAGAGGGTGAGAGAGAGGCAGAGAGAGAGAGAGAGGCAGAGAGGGAGAGAGGCAGAGAGAGAGAGGGAGAGAGAGAGGCAGAGAGAGAGAGAGAGGCAGAGAGGGAGAGAGAGGCAGAGAGAGAGAGAGGGAGGCAGAGAGAGAGAGAGGGAGTCGAGTGTGGGTGGAGGAGTGAAGATTGCTCTGTAATCTTCTCCAGACAGAAATTAGAGTTTCGAGCCGAAGGTCACAAGTGACATTTCATTCAGCTGGCCATCAGCGAGACCAAATAGCCCCTAATCGCTGAGTGTTTCAGAAAGGGGGAGGGGGGGAGGAGATACAAGCCGGAGAGTGTGGAGAGGGGGGGGGGGAATGAGAGCGGGGGAGAGAGGGGGGGGGGAGTGAACAGGTGAGAAAGCTGCAAACGGGGTAGAGGGGGCAGAGAGGGGATAGAGAGGGGGGAGGGGAAGAGGGGGGAGATGGAAGGGGGGGGGGATGAGAAAGAGAGAGGGGAAAGATGAGGGATAGAGAGGCGAGAGAGAGAGAGGGAGGGGAGAGAGAGGGGGGGGGAGATAAAGTGGAAGAGATGAGATAGTAAGAGGGGAGAGAGAGTGGAGAGGAGAGTGATAGAAGCAAGAGAGGGGGGGGGGGGTGAGAAGTGGGCAGCTCGGAGGAGGAGTTTGTGATGGAGCGCAATGGAGAGTGGGGGGGGGACGGGAGGGGTGGGTGGGTGGGTGGTGAGGAGTGAGTCACATCGCCTGCGCAAACGCCGATATCATCGCTGTGCGAAGTCGTCAAATCATCACCATCATCATCATCACGCAGCAGCGTCGCCAAGCAGAATCGTTATCAACGGGATTATTATCACCTTGAGCAAATGACCATCATCATCAATCATCGTGGTGGAGATTATCATCATCAGCAGCAGCAGCATAAGCAAATACATCCAGAATCATCATCATAATCATCGTGAGCGTGCCAAATGTGTTTAAGACGCAAATTGTCATCGGCATCATCGTCCTGCAGAATCGATCCCCGTGAAAATTCTCTCTCTCCACGTGCTCGCGTGGATTTATCTCCAAGCCCCCCCCCCGCCCCTCCTCTGCATTAAATGTCCACACGATGATGAGTCCACCTCCTTGAGCTATCATTTGTGATCGCCAAGTTGCTTCTGAAAAATAACTGCAGAGCTCAGCGGAACTTATAATGGTAAAATAAAAAATCGTTTATGTTTAGTTTTATTTTTGTTGTTTAACAATACAAATTTGCATTCAGGGAGCGAGAGAGGTGGAGGGAGGGGGGGGGGCAGAAAAAAAGCGAAACCATCTAAAGTGAAAGAGCGACGTCTCTGAGTCTTCTGGTAACAGGTTGGTAGGGGTGATGTGATCTTATAAGAGGATGGTCATATTACATGCACAAATTAAGGCCCTTAGGGCTGGCGAGAGTGAGAGGGTGGCTCGGAGGTTGTTGGCGGTGGTGGTGGTGGTGGGGGGGGGTGGTGGTGGTGGGGGGTGGTGGTAGTGGGGGGTGGTGGTGGTGGGGGGTGGTGGTGGTGGGGGGTGGTGGTGGAGGAGGAACAGCCGATGCGACACAGCCACACGCACGTCACCGCATCTGCACGTGCCACATGGTGACAGACACAAAGATCCCCCGTATAGCCGCAACGGACTATTGGAGCAAGTGGCTGTCCGCGAGCGCTTATTAAGGCCGCTGATGCTGCTGCTGCTGAGACAGATGATGATGATGCTGCTGATGCTTGTTGTCTTTGGCCCTGCAGAGAGTCAAAAGTGAGAATGATTTCTTGCTCAATTGAGCACTCAGCCGATACTCGCCAACTGTTCGCATTCCCTGAGCCAGTGGTGGAAATTCCCCATTCCATGAGTTGGTGAGTGCCTGGACGAGTGAGTGCGTCCGTGAGCGAGTGGGTTATTTGCAGTGACCTGCAGTGTTGTGAGTGGGTGAGCAAGTGGGTGGGCGAGTGCGCGTGTGAGTGAGTGTGTTGTAGTGACCTGCAGTGTTGTGAGTGAGTGGGTGAGTGGGTGGGTGAGCGAGTGTGTTGCAGTGACCTGCAGTGTTGTGAGTGAGTGGGTGGGTGAGCGAGCGAGCGAGTGTGTTGTAGTGACCTGCAGTGTTGTGAGTGAGTGGGTGAGTGGGTGGGTGAGCGAGTGTGTTGCAGTGACCTGCGGTGTTGTGAGTGAGTGGGTGAGTGGGTGGGTGAGCGAGCGAGCGAGTGTGTTGCAGTGACCTGCGGTGTTGTGAGTGAGTGGGTGGGTGAGCGAGCGAGTGTGTTGTAGTGACCTGCAGTGTTGTGAGTGAGTGGGTGAGTGGGTGGGTGAGCGAGTGTGTTGCAGTGACCTGCAGTGTTGTGAGTGAGTGGGTGAGTGGGTGGGTGAGCGAGTGTGTTGCAGTGACCTGCAGTGTTGTGGGTGAGGTGGGTGGGTGGGTGAGCGAGTGTGTTGCAGTGACCTGCGGTGTGGGTGGTGGTGGTGTGATGGATGAGACGGAACGCTCAGTGTCATGCAGATCGAGGCCTCGACGCGCGAGGTTCACGCGGGGGCCGTGGACGTCGCCCTCCTCCCGTGTATCACTTTCCACGAGAATCTCACTCCTTGACAGTCCACGGTCCGGTCAGGATGTCCACAGTCGCATGCCGGGAGCTACTGCTTACAATGAGCCCCTCCCTCCCCCGTCTATCCCCACATTCCCACCCCTCCCCTTCCTCTTTATCCTCGCGAATCTCGCGGCGCAGAAGGAAGAGGAGGAAGAGGAGGAGGGCGAGCGTTTGACCCCCGGTGGCGGCACGCATGGCTGAGCGGGGTTCCTTCGCCTCCGAAGACCCCCGGGGGATCTCCGGGCGTCCCAGGTCCCCTTCATTATTGATGCGGCATCTGGGCCCCAAGGGAACGGCCACGGAAGACGAGAGCGCAGCGTCTGGCGACAGAGAGAGGGATGGTGGTGGTGGCTGTGGTGGTGGCTGTGGTGGTGGCTGTGGTGGTGGTGTGGGGAGCGGTGGTGCAGCGGTTAGCGCGCTGCGCTACAAACCCGGCAGACCACTCGAGCTCGATTCCCACTCGCGATCAATGTAATGGTGACGAACCGGTCCCGGGCCTCCCCTAGATCGACTCAGCCTCAAATGAGTACCTGGTGCAGTGGGTAAATGTCGCCACTATGGAGAGACAAAGGCGGCCGGGCGTGGTGCTTGGCCACCCACCCCCTCGTGTGCCGTCTCGGCCTTCATAGGCGCTGCTCGCTAACAGCACTTGCCCCTACAGTCTGTTCAGGCTATACGGGGGATCTTTGTCTGTAATAGTGCTTGTGGTACCGATGGTGGCTGTGGTGGTGATGGCTGTGGTGGTGCTGCTGGTGGTGATGCCAGTGCTGGTGATTGTGGTGGTGGAGATGGTATAATTAAGTGATTGATAACGATACTGATGCGAAGGTGGTGTTCACGATCGTTGTGATGATGCTGAATGTGATATTGTTGGCAGAGAGATGATGAGAATAATGATTAAGGTGGTGCATGTCATTGTGGTGATGACAACGATGGTGATGGATCAGGAGAAGCTGATGATCATGATGATCGTAGCGGCGCTGATGGTGACGCCGTTTTTTGCTCATGATGATGATTGCGGTGTTGGTGGTGGTGATGGCGGTGTTGGTGATGATGATGGCGGTGTTGGTGATGATGATGGCGGTGTTGGTGATGATGATGGCGGTGTTGGTGATGATGATGGCGGTGTTGGTGTGATGATGGCGGTGTTGGTGGTGATGATGAAAACGACGATGATGATGGCGCAAGACATTCACTCTCTAGCACTCCAAATTGCCCCCCCACCCACCCAACCCCCCCCCCCCCCCGAGGCTCGAGGGCACGGGCAATTAAATAACTTTTTTTTAAAAAGCGCATTTAATTGTAAAGTAAGTGGGAGGGAAAAAATAACCTTGGGGCATTCACTTTTGTTGGCTTCACGCACGCGGACAAAGAGCAAAATATCCCCACCCCACCCCCCTCACCGCGTGGCCTCTGCCAGACCTCGGGGGCAAGGTGCTGGCTGGTGACCCCGCGCCGGGCCTACCGTCCTTGTCCTGGCCCAGCGCCGACGGTGACGCACCGCACCGCACCAGGTGCTCGCTTCCACCTTTACGGGGGGGGGGGGGGGCCCAAGAGGAGTTCAAAAAAGATTGGCCGGCCGGCCGCTGGTGCTGGAATCAAACTCGGGTGGCTGGGCTTCGAAGCGCGGTGCCGCTCAACCGCTGCGCCACCGCTCTGAAAGCACGCGCACACACACACCACACACACACACACACACCCCACACACCACACACACACACCACACACACACACCACACACACACGCGCACACACACACACACACCCCACACACACCCCACACACCACACACACACACCACACACCACACACAGACACACCACACACACACACACACACCCCACACACACACACACACACACACACACACACACACACACACGCGCACACACACACACACACCCCACACACACCCCACACACCACCACACACACCACACACCACACACAGACACACCACACACACACACACGCACACACACACGCACACACACACACCACAAAGAAAAGACAAAGATCCCCCGTATAGCCTTAACAGACTGTAGGGGCAAGTGCTGTTAGCGAGCACCTATGAAGGTCGGAACGGTACACGAGGGGGTGGGTGGCCAGCACCACGCCCGACCGCCTTTGTCTCCCTAGTGGCGATATTTACACCGCCCCAGGTACTCATTTGAGGCTGAGTCGACCTAGGGGAGGCCCCGGGACCGGTTCAGATAATCGTCACTGGTGTTGGTCGTGAGCGGGAATCGAACCCGGGTCGCCAGGTTCATAGCGCAGCGCGCTAACCGCTACACTACCGCTCCCCACACACACACACACGCACACACACACACACACGCACACACGCACATACACACACGCACACACACACACACACGCACACACACGCACACACACACGCACGCACACACGCACACACGCACGCACACACGCACACACACACACGCACGCACACACGCACACACACACACGCACGCACACACGCACGCACACACGCACACACGCACGCACACACGCACACACACACACGCACACACACGCACGCACACACACACGCACGCACACACGCACACACATACACGCACACACACACGCACACACGCACACACGCACGCACACACACACACGCACACACGCACGCCACACACGCACACACACACGCACACACGCACGCACACACACACGCACACACACACACGCACACACGCACGCACACACGCACACACACGCACACACGCACGCACACACGCACACACACACGCACACACGCACGCACACACACACGCACACACACACACGCACACACGCACGCACACACGCACGCACACACGCACACACGCACGCACCACACGCACGCACGCAACACGCACACACGCACGCACACACGCACACACACACGCACGCACACACGCACACGCACGCACGCACGCACACACGCACGAACACACGCACACACGCACGCACACACACACGCACACACGCACGCACGCGTGGATATGCACGAACGCACGTGCACATGTTTACACACAAAGACAAAGACCCCCCATATATTCTTAAAGTAGTTTTGGGGCAAGTGCTGTTAGAGAGCACCTATGAAGGTCGGAGCGGCGCACGTGGGTGGGGGAGGGGGTGGGGGAGGGGGGGAGCAGGAGGGGGGCAGTACCACCCCCGGCCGCCTTTGTCTCCCCAGTGGCGATGTTTTTCACACCGCACCAGGTACTCATGTGAGGCTGAGTCGACCTCGGCGGGAGGTTCATAATCATGTCGGATAATCGTCATCGGTGTTGTTAGTTGTGGGTCGGGTGGCCTGGTGCGTAGCGCAGCGCGCTCACCTCTGCACTATCGCTCCCACACACACGTGCACATACACACGGACACACACACACCTACACACCACACCTACACACCACACGCGTACCAACACACACAACGTCACCCACTCCCCCAAACCCTCCTCTTATCCCCGTCTCCAGCCGCCACTTTTCACCCAGACCTGGCCCTTCATTACATCTCACAGCGTGGTTTTTTTTCGAACAGCAGATAAGAACCTTTGTGAAATACAGAATCTGGGATAAAGTGGGCAGCAGCAGCAGGCGGGAGAGAGAGAGAGACACACAGCGAGAATTAACTGAGAGAGAGAGACAGAGC
Organism: Petromyzon marinus; assembly: GCF_048934315.1. NCBI lineage: Eukaryota > Metazoa > Chordata > Hyperoartia > Petromyzontiformes > Petromyzontidae > Petromyzon > Petromyzon marinus. Next base: position 11,339,961 of record NC_133697.1, read on the forward strand.
AACGGGAGGGTGAGTTCGTATTTGCTGGATATCAAATAAGAATTCCTTTTTTTTCTCTCTCTCTCTCTCTGCCAAAGGAATCTTAGCGCACGGTGTTTATTGTAATCATCAGTCACGGATCCTACCCCCGGCGTTTGACTCGCGTGACAGCAGCGTGCTCACGTGCCCAAGCAGTAACCGAGGGCCCAATTGTGAAATCGAGTTTTACAATAAAATGTATATAGTTTAATATTAATACATACATGTGACCACGCGAATTAAGAGATCACATTCAGGCGGTTATTTCGACATAATCCTGCGGGTAATAATAACGCTGCTTCTCGCTCGCCACGATTCGGTGATTTATTACCGTGGTCGCCGGATTCTAAGGCTAAATAAGACTACAATATGCTCTGGAATGTAAGACGCAGCACCCTCCACCCCCACCCCCTTCTGTACCAACATGTGTGAGTTTGTGACGCTCACGGCCAACACTGGTGACGATTATCTGAACCGGTCCTGGGCCTCACTTAGGTCGACTCAGCCTCAAATGAGTACCTGGTGCGATGTGTTAGTATCGCCACTAGGGAGACAAAGGCGGCCGGGCGTGGTGTTGGCCACCCAACCGCTCGTGTGCCGTGCCGGCCTTCATAGGTGCTACTCGCTAACAGCACTTGTCCCAACAGTCTGTTCAGGCTAGACGGGGGATCTTTGTCTTTTCGACGTGTGTGAGTGTGAGACGTGTGAGTGTGTGTGAGTGTGAGACGTGTGAGTGTGTGTGAGTGTGTGAGACGTGTGAGTGTGTGTGAGTGTGTAAGACGTGTGTGTGAGTGTGTGAGACGTGTGTGTGTGATGTGAGTGTGTAAGACGTGTGTGAGTGTGAGACGTGTGAGTGTGTGTGAGACGTGTGAGTGTGTGTGAGTGTGTGAGACGTGTGAGTGTGTGTGAGTGTGTAAGACGTGTGTGTGTATATGTGTGTTACGTGTGTGAGTGAGTGACGTGAGTGTGTAAGACGTGTGTGAGTGTGTAAGACGTGTGTGTGAGAGTGTGTGTGTGTGAGTGTGTGAGTGTGCGTGAGACGTGTGTGAGTGTGTGACGTGTGTGTGAGTGTGAGAGTGTGTGAGTGTGTGTGAGACGTGTGTGAGTGTGTGACGTGTGTGTGAGTGTGTGTGAGACGTGTGTGAGACGTGTGTGAGTGGGTGACGTGTGTGTGAGTGTGAGAGAGTGTGTGTGAGTGAGTGTGTGTGAGTGTGTGTGAGTGTGTGAGAGTGTGTGTGTGGTGTGTGAGTGTGTGTGAGTGTGAGAGAGTGTGTGTGTGTGAGTGTGAGACGTGTGTGAGACGTGTGTGTGTGACGTGTGTGTGAGTGTGAGAGTGTGTGTGTTAGTGTGTGAGTGTGTGTATGTGGGACGTGTGTGAGTGTGTGACGTGAGTGTGAGAGTGGTGTGTGTGAGTGTGTGTGTGAGTGTGTGTGTGTGAGTGTGTGAGAGTGTGTGTGTGTGAGTGTGTGAGTGTGTGACGTGAGTGTGAGAGTGTGTGTGTGTGAGTGTGTGTGAGTGTGTGTGAGTGTGTGAGTGTGTGTATGTGAGACGTGTGTGAGTGTGTGACGTGAGTGTGAGAGTGTGTGTGTGAGTGTGTGAGTGTGTGTGTGTGTGCGTGTGTGCGAGTGTGTGAGAGTGCGTGTGAGTGTGTGTGTGACGTGTGTGTGAGTGTGAGAGTGTGGTGTGTGTGTGAGTGTGTGAGTGTGTGTGTGAGTGTGTGAGTGTGTGACGTGTGTGAGTGTGTAAGTGTGTGACGTGTGTGTGAGTGTGAGAGTGTGTGAGTGTGTGTGAGTGAGTGTGTGAGTGTGTGTGACGTGTGTGTGAGACGTGTGTGAGTGTTTGACGTGTGTGTGAGTGTGAGAGTGTGTGTGAGACGTGTGTGTGTGTGAGTGTGTGAGTGTGTGTGTGTGAGTGTGACGTGTGTGTGTGAGTGTGTGAGTGTGTGTGAGTGTGAGAGAGTGTGTGTGTGTGTGAGTGTGAGACGTGTGTGAGACGTGTGTGTGTGACGTGTGTGTGAGTGTGAGAGTGTGTGTGTTAGTGTGTGAGTGTGTGTATGTGAGACGTGTGTGAGTGTGTGACGTGAGTGTGAGAGTGTGTGTGTGAGTGTGTGTGTGAGTGTGTGTGTGTGAGTGTGTGAGAGTGTGTGTGTGTGAGTGTGTGAGTGTGTGACGTGAGTGTGAGAGTGTGTGTGTGAGTGTGTGTGAGTGTGTGTGAGTGTGTGAGTGTGTGTATGTGAGACGTGTGTGAGTGTGTGACGTGAGTGTGAGAGTGTGTGTGTGAGTGTGTGAGTGTGTGTGTGTGTGTGCGTGTGTGCGAGTGTGTGAGAGTGCGTGTGAGTGTGTGTGTGACGTGTGTGTGAGTGTGAGAGTGTGTGTGTGAGTGTGTGTGAGTGTGTGTGTGAGTGTGTGAGTGTGTGACGTGTGTGAGTGTGTAAGTGTGTGACGTGTGTGTGAGTGTGAGAGTGTGTGAGTGTGTGTGAGTGAGTGTGTGAGTGTGTGTGACGTGTGTGTGAGACGTGTGTGAGTGTTTGACGTGTGTGTGAGTGTGAGAGTGTGTGTGAGACGTGTGTGTGTGTGAGTGTGTGAGTGTGTGTGTGTGAGTGTGACGTGTGTGTGTGAGTGTGTGAGTGTGTGTGAGAGTGGGTGAGTTAAACTGAAATATGTAACTAATAAGTTTGTGCCGGAGGCCCCGGGGGCCAGGCGTCTATGACGTCTCCTGGCCAAACCCCAAATGGCGGAGCCAGGAGATTGAATATCTACCCTCGGGGCTCCTCCAGAAACAACGAAAAGCCACTACGGGTGGCCACGTGGAATGTTCGAACGCCCACTGCGGAGGAGAGGCTGCCACTCCTCTGTCGGGAGCTGGACCGGTACCGCCTGGATCTATGCGTCATTCAGGAGGTCCGGTGGACCGGCTCTGGCTCCTGCCACCATGAGGGGTGGACAGTCCTCTACTCGGGGCAGCAGACTGCCAAACAACAGGGTGTGGCTCTTCTTTTGAACAAAAGAATGAAGGGGGCGTGGGAGCGTGGCGGTGAGGTGTGGGAAGCTGTAAGCCCCAGGCTACTTTGGGCTCGCCTTCCCATCAACCGGAGGCGAGGAATAGTGGTCGTGGTTACTTATGCCCCCACCGAAGATGAACATCCGTGGAGGGATGCAGGCAAAGCCGATGAGTCAGATGCCTTATATGACCTCCTGTCACAGGTGCTGGCTAAAGTGGCCCCTCGGGGATAGAGTCATCATGTTGGGTGACTTCAATGTCCGAGTTGGTCATGATGCTGGCACAGACTGCCCTATATGACATCATAACAACAGTCTGGACCACTGGACGGGTTCCGCAGGATTGGAAGGATGCCCTGGTGGTCCCCCTTTTTAAGAAGGGGGACCGCACAGACTGTAACAACTACAGGGGCATCTCACTCCTCAGTGTGCCGGGAAAGGTCCTGGCAAGGATTATTCAGCATCGCCTTGCCAGGCACGCTGAGGAGAAGCTTGCGGAGCCCCAATGCGGTTTCAGGAAAGGGCGGTCCTGCACAGATGCCATATTTTCTGTCCGTCTGCTACAGCAGAGGTGTAGGGAATTCCAACAAGACCTACATCTCTGCTTTATTGACCTGGTCATGGCCTATGATACCATCAGTAGGCCTGGGCTCTGGGTCGTTCTTCGTGCTTTTGGAGTACCTGACCCTCTGCTCACGATCATTAAGGACCTTCATGATGGTGAGTGGGCCCGGGTAAAACTACGTGGCCGGGAGTCAGAGCCATTCCCTGTACACCTTGGGGTGTAACAGGGATGTCCTCTGGCTCCCACATTATTTAACATCTATTTTGACCACGTAGTTCGTGAAGCCTTCAATAGCTGTACCGGGGGAATCTCCATATGGTACAGATATAATGGGAGGCTGATCGATGCCCGGGTGCGGTCAAGGGATGGCTCCCTATTGCTCAACCACGTTATGTATGCTGATGATTTGGTAATAGCTGCTCAGTCAGAGGAGGAGTTGGAGACGCTGCTGCTGAGACTGGAGCGTGCCACTAAGAGGTGGGGCCTTACCATCAGCCCCACCAAAACTAAGCACCTGCCTGGGTATTTTGTACCTTCGGACACTCCACCCCCACAACTCCCAATCGGTGATGGGGCAGTTGTGGAGAGAGTGGAGAGTTTCCCATACCTGGGCAGTGTGCTTATGACTGGCTCCAGTTTAACAGCAGAGGTCTCACTCCGAATCAGTCGAGCGGCAATATCTTTTCATTGGTTGCGTAATGCTGTGTGGAAGCTACCTGGTCTGTCGCTCCGCACTAAGCTTCAGGTCTTCTCGGCCACGGTCATTCCCTCCCTTCTCTACGCTTGCGAAACGTGGACCCCCCTTATGGAACATCTTCGCCGGTTAGAAACATTTAGGCTGGCCTGCCTACGATCCATCCTGGGTTTAACCAGACTGGATTGTGTGAGGAGCTCACAAATCCTTGAAAGATCTGGGCAAGGTCCCATCGGTGAGCTCCTCCGGCGGGCAAGGCTGCGATGGCTGGGTCATGTAGCCCGCATGCCCAGCCACCGCATGCCGAAACAGCTTTTGTTCGGCCGGATTGAGGGGGCTAAGTGGGCGCGGCACGGGCTAGAGAAGAGATGGAGTGATGTGGTACAGGAGGACGTGGAGCTAGGTGGAATTGCCGATGACTGGTACCAGCGGTGTCAAGATCGGCCTCTGTGGAGGAGGCTTGTGAAGGATGCTACTGGGCAGTTTGAGGTAGTCTCCCTCCAACAACAACGGAGGGCGGAGGAGCGACGCTCAGAACAACGAGCGGAGCGCCGGGTGGTTAAAGCACAGCAGGTTGGCACAGTAGGGGGCACAGGTGGTGCATCAGCCAGTCATCTCAGTCAGTCGACCCGTGGCACCTGGGTCTGCCCCGTGACCTACTGCCAGCGGGTGTTCGACACTTCACGTGGCCTTAGGGTGCACATAGCCTGGCACAAGCGTCGTGGTGACGTCACCGCCACTTAGTGGCGAATGGCGGTTGTTGTTGTGAGTGGGTGTGAGTGTGTGACGTGTGTGAGTGTGACGTGTGTGAGTGTGTGAGTGAGTGTGTGAGTGTGACGTGTGTGTGTGTGAATTTGTGTGAGTGTGTGTGAGTGTGTGTGTGAGTGTGTGAGTGTGACGTGTGTGTGTGAGTGTGTGAGACGTGTGTGTGAGTGTGTGAGTGGGTGACGTGTGTGTGTGACGTGTGTGTGTGTGTGCGTGTGTGTGTGACGTGTGTGACGTGTGTGAGTGTGTGTGTGTGTGACGTGTGTGTGACGTGTGTGTGAGTGTGAGAGTGTGTGTGTGAGTGTGACGTGTGTGTGTGTGTGAGAGTGTGACGTGTGTGTGTGAGTGTGACGTGTGTGTGTGACGTGTGTGTGTGAGTGTGTGTGAGTGTGTGTGAGACGTGTGTGTGTGAGTGTGTGTGTGAGAGTGTGTGACGTGTAAGTGTGTGTGAGTGTGTGAGT